>NC_138552.1:189487351-190134851 GCF_964273705.1 Natrix helvetica
GGGTCTTGAACTGCCTATCTTCCGATTGACAAGTCCACCATCTTAACTGCATCCCCATACAATTAAATTAGCATTCCCAAATTCACATTATTAGAGCTCTTTCATAGTCTCATGTTTTTGAAAAAAAATTCCCACTCATATTCCAGAGCTCTCAAGCTACTGAAAATCACTATTTTACAACCTCGTTGTGAGCAGACTCTGTGTGGAGTAAACTTGAGGGTGATTCTAGTCCACTCCGTGATCTGTAAAGGAGTTCTGGGGAACCAATCTGTTCACAGGGTCCTTCTATTGATGCAGTTTGTCAGCTCCGTTCTCATGGAACAGTCTTCATTGTGCCATTGCTTTCCTTTTAAATGACAGGAAAGCTGGTATTCAATTCCCTGGAAGCTAAATTCTGCCAGAGATATTAAGTGTTTGTCTCTCCCATGTTCTTTTGCTGAACGCAAGCCAAGTAATCTTTCCTTACTTGTCTTTTGCCCAGATTGTGATCTTTCACTTTCTGAGTTCTCAGCAATGACCATGCTGGCTGAGAAGTTAAAGGCCAGCCATCTGGAGAATGCCCTGAAATAGTCCCTTTTTTTCCAATTGCACCAAGTCTATATTCCTATCATCTCTTACATGACTACAGAGCACTGAATGGATTTTACTGCTACAAAATAGCATGTGGTGTTATGCTGGGAGAGACAAAAATGGGTAACCAGAACGTCACTAAACTACTAAATGAAGAAGACTGCATTGACAGGGGCGATATACAAGTTGTTATAAACTATGCCTGGTGACAGTCATGACAAGAACATTGGAGAGAATACAATATGCTGGTTGGCAAACTGTTAGCTTTGTATCCGTAATAAAAAAATTAAATTGAAAAATCAAGGATTTAATAAATCAATGAGATACAGAACTAAAACAACATTCGAGTGTTTTAAATAGGCATTTCAATAAATCCCAGCTCTCCTGCATCATTGCCCGCATATTCTGTGCCATTATTTTTCTTAAATGACTAGCAATCTGATTTTTTTTCTCCCCTGCCTATTCAAATTAAATCTCCTCCCTGCCTTCTGTTAAGCTGGGCATTATCTTTTGAGTGACTTTCAAACTTACAGGGTGCTGCTGACATCAATATGGCTCCAAGTTGTTGTTTTTTGTTGTTTTTTAAAAAAGTCAACATTGAGGATGCATTGACTTTCCACTCCATAAATCCCCTATGCTGCCTCCCAATGGCCTCAGCTTTCCTTTCCTTTATTTGTGAAAGCACTCACTGCACACTATGCAAGATGATGTAGTACAAGACCAACTCTCTGTGGTCTTGTTTTTTCTCTCTCTCAAAACTTAACATAGTCATAAAGAAAGGCTTCAATCTTATGCCATGTGTATGAAGGCAAGATTATTCCAAGCTCAAATCCTGACATACTGTATGGTTGATCTCAAACAAAGGAACTCAACAAATTCATATAGCTATAATGAAAGGGGGTAATAGCAATAGCAATAGCACTTAGACTTACATACCACTTCATAGTGCTTTACAACCCACTCTAAGTAGTTTACAGAGTCAGCATATTTCGTCCCACAATCTGGGTCCTCATTTTACCCACCTCAGAAGGATGGAAGGCTGAGTCAACCTTGAGCCGGTGAAATTTGAACTGCCAAACTGCAGCTAGCAGTCAGCTAAAGTAGCCTGCAGTTCTGCACTCTAACCACTGCACCACCTCGTGATTATCACCCAGTGATAATTGACTTCTTCACTCCGATTCTCACTATGTCAATAAAAAATAATCTATATGTCAGCCTTGAAGCCATTTTGGCGACATCTTCAAAGCTGCCACAGCGAGGCCAGGTGGAGCTGTGGGAATGTAAGGGAGGAGGTTGAGATAGTTGGGGATGTGTAGCTAAAAGAACATTCTTTCTTCTGGGAGCCAAGGACGCTCTGCCAGGTGTTGGTAAGGCATGGACCAAAGCCAGCTGGAGTTAGGACTATGACCTGATTGGACCATGTGATGGACAGGGGCGCAGGAACTTTGGACTTTGAGTGGGGAAAATCCTGGGTCTTTCAGAGTTGGGTTTTCACCCGCTGTGCCAATATGACATCCCAAATAAATATATTATTTGAGAAAATTCCAGGCCTCAGAGTTTTGATTGCTTTTGGGTTATTACTTGGAACCCTGACACGATAAAATTTGAGCTTAATCTTGATGCAGAAACATAAACCTAAAGCAGAGTCGATGGTATCATACATAATAGGGTATTAGAAAAAACACTATTTTTGGTTTCTAGCAATAGCACTTAGACTTATAGTGCTTTATAGCCCCCTCTAAGCACTTTACAGAGCTCAGCATATTACCCCCAACAATCTGGGTCCTCATTTTACTACCCTTGGAAGGATGGAAGGTTTGTGTCAACCTTGAGCCAGTGAGAATGGAATTGCTGGTAGTCAGCAGAATTAGCCTGCAGTACTACATTCTAACCACTGCGCCACCATGGCTCATCTTTTCTAGTACTCTGCTAAAGACAAAAAAAAAAAAAAAGAAAAAAGAAATTTCAGTCTACAATTTCAACATCAGCAAATTCTTGACCTTGATTTGTGATATAATGAATATGCCTGACCGCAATGTCTGGAACAGCCACAATGGTAAAACGAAAATGTAAGCAATGTGATTTTGCAGAACAATCAATAGGCAGCCAATAAGAGTGGATGGCTCAGAGAACATGCATCTATTTTAGAGAACGCCTTTTCCAAGGGATGTTTATCAGGCCCCAATGTTGTACTCTGGAGTAGTAACAGAAAAACCATTTCTAAAACTTGGAATCTTTTATCTCATTTCACCTTTACTTAACAGTCAGAAATTAAAGCAGTAAGAAGAGTTATTCCCTCCATTACAACATTTTGTACTGGGCAGTTTTATGTTTATGCTATTTTACTCTGTATGCTCCTTGATCTCACTTTGTGAAAAAAATGCTCAAGCACATCCTTAATCATGTTTACTATCTGAAATTCAGTCTGGGATAGACTGAAAGCAAATCTAAGATTCTTGGCTAACCCCAGCTTTCAATATATTAGAATCGTGAGGGCAAACCTATGGCACACATGCCACAGGTGGCACACGGAGGTCTCTCTGCCGGCACATGAGCCGTTGCCCAGCTGAGCTCCACCAAGCATGCGTGCGCACCTCCCACCAGCCATCTGATTTTCGGGTCTCTGCAAAAGTGCATCACAGGAACAGATAGAGATAAATCCTAGAGAGGCAAAAAAATGCATCACTGAACAATGGAGATGAATGCTAGAAAGGAATAAAGTTGCATACAAGGCCGACATAACATCTGTAGCAATAGGAATAGGGTTAGGAGAACCCCCCTACCCCCTTTTTTTTTTATCCCAGGAGGCTTCAGGAGGCCTGCTAGGCCCAAAACAGGGTGCCAGGGGGTGTTGCAAGTGCATGAACAGGGGGTGGGTGGGGGCACACATTGTATTATGGGTGTGGGCACGCATGTGCATGCTGTCGTGCATGCTTGCATGCTTTTGGCATGTGAGGACAAAAAGGTTAGCCATCACTGTACTAGAACGAACATCTACCATGCAAAATGGACAATTGCAAAGAGTGGGGTTCAAACTATAGATATAGAAACTGCAGTAATTTTTAGTTAAATTACTTTATTTAAATAACTTTATTTTTCTTCTCTGTCCTAAGTTTTATTGGTTCAGATCCAATAGTCTATCCCTACATCACAGTGGCTCTCTCACTTTGTCAAAAAATGTGATAATGTTTAACATGACATTTTCCACACCCAAATATTTTTCCAATGCTGCTTTGAAACAGTGCATAAGTGGTTCCCATGGAATTTAAAGGAATTAAATAAAAATATTAAAAGTTAAGTCAAACTAGAGTGAATCCAAGCAAATATTAATCACACGGACATGGATTAGTGGAAAAAAAGCTACAGTCCTATATAATACTTAGAGAAGTATGCAACTCAATCAGTGGTGAGTTCTGTACCAGTTGCAACGGGGCCCAGCGTCCACTACATGAATGTGGGCAGTGCATGCATGCGTCCTTACCTCTTGCAACACCTCTGTGACATTCCAACTGCTTGGCGGAGTATTGCGCAGTCTCCGTGTGCTCCATGCAAAGAACTCAAATATGGGTAAGGAGCTCGGGGGGGGGGGGTTGTCCTCTGGAGCACAGTACCGGAATGGTACCTGGTGCTCCGGGCAGGCACCGGTACGCCCGTACCGGCGCATACTGCCTGCAACACACCACTGAACTCAATGCATGTGACTCAATGCATACAAGTATGCATAGCTATACTTTCTGGAACAAAGCTGTTGTTAGGCGGAACTCATAGTAAGTTATGTGTTCCACAATGTCAATGACATAAACTTATTCTATTTACATTAAATAAATTTGTTTTATCACAACCAGTTTCACTATGATGATGCTCCAGGAAGTCAAATAGGCTTAAAGCCAATCTTCACCCTTAATTGAAGATTCCTTAATGAGACAATGAGTAATCAGCCTTCAATCATCTTAAGAGAGATTCGCTTCAATAATTCCTGTATAATATATACCCATATAATAAAGGACATTTTAGTATTCAATATCATTTTGCATTGGGCAATTTCATTCCAGTAGACTTTGAGTTATGTGGCAGGTAGTTTCTTTTTTTTAAAAAAGGGGAAGAAATCAAGAAAGAAGATAGGAAACATTGTAACACACACACACACCCAAACACACATACACAAGGCCTTTTTATGAAATATTTCATTTTAAGTTATTTTATGGATGTGTTTTAAGACCCACTTTGTTGTTTTATTTTAATGAACTAAAGATTTGTGTTTTAATTTGATTCTGATCATTTCATTTAAATAATGAAATCCTTTTAGGTAGATAGAAATTGTGATGGTTTTGCCAATAGTGAAAATATATGCAAATGCTGATTAACAAAGCTCAGTAGATCTTTTCAAATATCAAAGGTTGATTGATCATAGATGTGAAGGTACATTTCTCAAGGCATTGCCCCTGAATTTTTTCTGGCGATGTCCTCCTAACATTCACATTTCAAACTTATCACATCTTTCAACATTAATTGTGGCAATGACTTTCAAAACTATAGAATATTCTTTCAAAACAAATTCCTTTTTAATGCTGAAAGCAATATGCCTGTTCTGAAACCTAATTTAGGGCATCTATGCCATTGTCCCCATAAATCTTCACCCTGGCCTTCAGATGAACCATGCATAGTGCTTCCTACAGATTGTAACTAGTGTATATAAAATACAAGGCAGTAGCAAAGCCTTTCTGAAATAATCACATTCAAGACAGCTCTTATTTTTAAAAGATCATAGGGTTGGGAGGGGGAAGAATAATAGCATCTTGTAAAAATCCCAAATACTGCTGGGATGACTTATATCTTGAAGAGACTCTTTGGAGGCTGACTTCATCATAGGTAAAGGAAAAGGTTCCCCTCGCACATATGTGCTAGTTGTTCCCAATTCTAGGGGGCGGTGCTCATCTCTGTTTCAAAGCCGAAGAGCCAGTGTTGTCTGAAGACATCTCTGTGGTCATGTGGCCAGTATGACTAAATGCCAAAGGTGCACGGAACACTGTTACCTTCCCACCAAAGGTGGTTTCCATTTCTCTTCTTGCATTTTTACATGCTTTCAAACTGCTAGGTTGGCAGAAGCTGGGACAAGTAACAGGAGCTCACTCCATTACGCAGTGCTGGGATTCAAACTGCCGAACTGCTGACCTTTCTGATTGACAAGTTCAGGGTCTTAGCCACTGAGCCACCATGTCCCTCATCATATGTAAATTTTGTGTCAGTCTAAGTTACCTTCTTGACAGCCTTCAGGGAGAAAATATAAGAAGGAGACTTCTGAACATTTCAAGGGCTTTAACCTATTTCTAATCCCATGATTTCTTTCATTTATTGTGACTGTCCATATATGAACATCACTTCCACATTTAAGCAAGCATTGGGGAAAAAACTGGATGTTCTCGGGGTATGAGCCATATTTCTTCCCCTTTTTTGTAATTGCTTTTCATTATATCACACACTTGAATATGAAAGGATTTCCTTCAGTCCATAAACCAAGCTGGCTTTTTAACCCCATTCATTTCAGCAAAGAGAGCCAGGTTGCCTCTCTTGAAATGGTTTATTACACCAGGTGCATAAAGCATTTGTGTATGTGCATTTATTAACACCTGATCTAGGCAATAACCTGACACATTTTATTCCTCCAAACTTTATTTCACACATATTATATTAGCAGACAAAATGCAGAAGGATTGAAGAGAAAAGTGTTGCATGAAGACAGGGGGGGGGGGGACGGGACAAGCAGGGGTAGAGGTTGTTGTGGATCAAGAATTGAAGTAATTATTTCATAACCCTAATTCAAAAGGAGTTTGAGGCTATCAGTCACCAGGTGCTTTATTGCTTCTCAATCCAATAAGCCACTGTTGTGAGATAGGCTACCATTACCTTGATTTTATGGGTGTGCAGATTAATGATTTGCTTGTGACACCTAGTCAGCCCCCTCTAAAGAAATCTGCCTGCATACTCCCCCTTCCAAAAGCTCAAGGTAACACTTAGTCCTTTATTTAAAAGAAAAAGAAAAAAAGAAAAATACCTTTCAGATAAATCAAGGGTCAACTCAGCAATATGTTCTTTTTAAAGAGAAACCCTCAGTTGTTATTTTCATTTGCAATGAAAATACGAATGATCCATTGATGTCCTCTATCATATTCTCCTTGTGACAGTGAAGTGTTGGATCCTGGTTCATTGAGCACAAAGGAACATTTCAGCCATGAGGCAACAGGGCTGTCAGGCAATGGAGCAGAAGTTCAAGGCCAAGAGCAGAGAGCTACCGTATGTGAAAACTACCATGTATTCTCATTTCTATGATTATCATTTGACTCAGCAGGACAGATTCACATACAATACCTTCCCACAAAACCAATAGGACTACAGCTTTCACCCTCACATAATCCTTAGACAGGTTTCTACAAAGCAGCAACTCTTTGGTGTTGCTCATTTTAGGGTCATTGTCATCGGGACATCAGGCTTCTCCACAACTAATACTGGGACTGGAACCGTATCAACTGACATTGAAAGACACTGTGGTTGATAAGCTAATTGCTATTGCATGCACTAGAAAAGCCATGAATGAAGAAATCCAGCAAATGCTGAATGTAAGATGCTAGATGTATATATAGCATAAACAGAGTTCAGTTCTTGCATTTCTTTCCTCTGACAGTGTGCATTAACAGATTGGAAATTTCTTACTTGGGGTAGAAAGGAATAATTTACACCTGTGCATTGTTATTGCAATGGAGCAGTTTGTATGGTGTTGTTGGTGTTGTTTGCTTTTGATCTCATGAATCTGTCCTTTACACTAACTTTGAATGTAGTCATCGCCAAGTAGCAGCCAATGGAAAGTTGCTAAGTAGCAGCCAATGGAAAGTTGCTAAATACCTCTAAATAAAGTCTTCCAACTGGTTCTGAGTAATGCCATTTCAAATTCAGAGAAAAAGAAAACAATTTTGGAAGGGGCAGAGAAAGATAAATAGCCCCAAAACATGTATACAATTTTAATTGGGATATGGAAGGAAAGACTGAGCAGACAACTGATAACTTTGTGGGCCAAAGAAATGATAGTAATCCCATTAACATTATTGGCATAGGTGATCTGTGTAGACTAGGGGTGACAAATTCACAGCATCAATTCTCAACACGTGACATATTGCAACTTTTCCTCCCTTCGCTAAACTGGGGGTGGGGGTGGCCAGCAAGTGACACATCTGACCCATGGGCTACAAGTTTGACACTCCTGGTGTAGACAAGAGTGTCTGTGTAGACAGTTATATTAAGCAATTTTATATATCTTTAAAAAAGAATCTGCCAAGGGAAACAGCATTTTGCTAGAACTGTGGGATGGTCATCATGTTGGAAAAATTAGTCTGGAATATAGCAGTTGCCATATCTGCTATCTTGGAGGGGTTACAGACATGTTCCTCATTCATAAGGTGTTTAGATGAACTACTATTTCTGCAGTATTGCAGACAATTAACCTTGGAGTGGGGGTGGGTGGGAATGAAGAACAAAAAGAAAAGAAAGGTTTCCTATATAGATTGAACAGATTCCATGACTGCAGGCATCTTGTAAAAGCATGTTGTGAAATGTTGTAAACACAGGAATATTGTTAACAGGAACTTAACAATCCATGGCTTTCTTTGCTGGCACCTAAGCTCACATCTTTGGACTCATCAAGCAGCAGTTGACTTGCCAATTTTGTTGTTCTTTTCCCCAAGTGTTGAAGTTAATATCATTGCAAAGCGGAGCAAGAATGCCTGGTGCAAGATGATCAAAAACAAGCTTGTATTAAATCATTTCCTAAGGCTATTACTTTTGCTCTTATTTTTGTACTTAATCAATATTGGATTTTTCTGTTCTTATGCCCTATATAACTTTTGTCATTTTTTCATAAATATTGAATGCCAATACTTTGTGAATCGTTTTAGATGCAGTTTGGCTTTGGTAATATACAACCACATATCCTGGAATTCAGTGGCATTTTCCATGGGACTTGGGCTTGTGGAAATTCATTAATATTTGGAAAATTAAATTGGCAATACATTTTCATTTATTCTTTTACGAGAACATTCATTTGTTTGGTTTTTTAGCTGCCTCTTCCATTTGAAATTCCACTGGGTATTGGTGCTAAAATATTCTAGCAACATAATAACATCCTGCCAGAAAGCAGAGACCTTGACAAAGGCAAGGGCTGTATTTATAATGAGGGTAATGTACCAAGCACAGCTTCCCATTCATTCAAATGAAGTCTCCCTATTGCAAATGACATCAATAGTAGATTTCCCAGAGAAAGGGGGGGGGGGGGAATCATACCAATCTATTGTTATGTAATACTTTATTAGGAAATAAGGAGTCTGTATGCATGTATTTTAATCTGTTTTCATTCTATGCTGTCTACTATGAAGTATGGAGACTTTTACTGGTAATATCATGTAGGTCTACATGACCCTATCAAGGTCCAATCAGCATCAGTACGTAGGTAGACTCAAGAATCTTCCATTTTTGGAGACTGCCAGCAATTCAGTTTTTCATTAATTTGGTTCAACAACTTCCTCCCACCACCCATTCCCCATACTTCCAAAGAATTCCACAGCAGAACAAATAGCTATTTCCAGATTCATCAACATTCTGAGGCTTAGCACCTGATATGAAACTTTGCTCTGACCAAGTATGAGCTTTTGGCCAAAAAAGAAATAGGGCCAAATAATGCTTGCTGTGTTAAATATACTTTAATACAATAAATAAATAAAACTCCAATTCCCAATTCCTAAAAACAAGAAGAGGAAAAAAGGGGATCACATGTTAGGTATGTTGTTACAGAAACATGCCATCTATTTCTTTCATTGCTTGCCCCAAATGGATGATACGTGTGGCACCAAAACAATACCCAACACTTAGAATTTATGACCTTTGATCTGCATACTTCCTGAAGTTAAATTACACCAAGGCTTTTTTTGGATATGTACTTCATCATTATTTGAGCAAATTACTATTTGAATACTTATTTGGGTGCAATTTTGGGGGCATGACATGGTTGGATATGATGTTCATACTGATTGCATTACTTTGAGAGCTGTTCAGAACAGAGGTGGGTTCCTACCGGTTTGGACAGGTTCAGCCGAACCGGTAGTGTTTTGGTGTCCTGGGTTGCTGGAAAATTTTGGCGTCCTGGGTTGCTGCAAAATTTTGCATGCACCAAACTGGCAGTAATGCTGGGAGCAACCTACCTCTGGTTCAGAAGTAAGTATAAAAAGTCCTAATGGATAGTGTTGTGTGTGACAATTTATATACTACCCCATCAGAGGTGGTATTCAGCCGATTCTCTGCGGTTCAGGTGAACCGGTAGCAGCGGCTGCGGGAGACTCCACCCATCCACCCCTATGTAATACGCAAGCACTGCACATGTGCAGAAGGCGGTGCACATGTGCAGATGAGGTGTGTGCACTCACATTTGCAAACTGGTAGGCAAGATAAGTGAATCCCACCCCTGTACCCCGTCCTTTTTGCTTTCCATTTTTTTCTAATTTGATACCTTTCAGATTTATAAGGTACCAAACCCATTTACCCCAGCTGGCAATCCAACTCTTTGGAGACAGGTTGTTCTATAGAATGGTCCTTAGTGCACTTTCTATCAAACAGTAACTAAAGTTTTAGTGCAGTAGGCAATTACAGAAAATTGTGTCTCAGCACTCCAACTCTCAGAAATACTCCAGGAGCCACATTAATCTAACACATGTTAAGAAACATAATCAGATCCCTTCCTGGCTGTTATTTCTTTATCGCTTTTAAGTCTTTCTTCCTCTCAAAAGGCCCAAAAAGTCTCTAATATTATTCTTGAGCTTGCATGCTATGCAGTGAACAGATTGGTGTTGTCAGGAAATTACATCCAATCTGTGTTGAACTGTGAAGGGGAATTGTTTATGATTAGGTGATTTACACGTGAAGTAGGCAGAAGATGGCAAGGCCTGTAATTAAGAGGAGAGAAATTTATTTCTCAACAGCATGTTCCCCCTTTTGAGCAGAACCCTGGAGTCAGTCAAGGGCAGATTCAGGCACATTTCTCCTCAGGCTCGCTGAATCTGCACATGGACCCAACTGAGTGCACTGAACAGTTGCCAGCAACAACATTTGGCCCTTGTCCTGCTTCCAAAAGCAAAACTCAGATGGTTCTTACATCTTCAGTGAGCTCTTCAGTGCTGTTTATAAAGGAGCTTTGTACATACCCATCTGTCTCTTTCTCACCTTGTTGGCTTAAAGTTTCTGGATTCATTGCACATGCTCAGATTTTAAATTACAAGCCGAAGCTTGTTGTCATTTCAGGGCATGCAAAAGTCACCAATAGCAATGGGGTGTATGCATATGTACATGTGCTAGAGATCTTGGACGTGGATAGTATTATACTAGTTACAACAAAATCCAGCTATTCTTATAGGGGAGAAATGTAGAAGCAACTTCTGCACATCTGCAATGAGGTGCACATCTGAATCTGATTTAAAAAATAATCTTTTGAAAGTGATTATTTTGGATCTCTGATAGAATTCATCTTTTCTCTAGAAACCTGTTGTACAGGAAACAAAGCATTTCAGAAAATAAGCAATGGGATAAAAGAAAGAGGGAGAGAGGCAATAAGTTATACCACACACTTTAGGCTTCAGCCCATTTGCTTCATTGTCTCCCACAATTTGCATGCAGCCTCTGGTAGATTATTCTTAAGAGAATGTGTACCTTAAAAGAAAATGTTGTCAATCCTCTTCTAGAACAATAGAATCATCTGATGGTTGTATTGTATGTCTTCTTTTTTCGGATGGAAGCAGCAAATCTCTTTTTAGCTTACTCATCCACATAAGCACAAAATGAGTATTATTCTCATAAAGTCAAAGATTTTAAGTTTTTTTTCTTCCTTGCTGAATGTTGAATTGTGCTGCAAAGTGTGCAGACAAGACCTGACACCAAGTTTCTAAGATTTTGAGTACGGTATTAAGATAGGCACTCTAAGTGAATCCAGGAAATATGTAGATGGGGATTAGCCTCAATACACTTTCCTGGCCTTTTCTTAAAGAAATATTTCATCCTGCCCTGTGGTATGATTGACCTCAACATTCTCCCAGCATTTCAAAAATATTGCAATGCTGTATTGCAATTTATATTTCCAGAGTCCTTCCTATCCTGTATGTAAGGAAATACTTCCACTTATCACTTACATTTAAGATAGTTCAAGCCAACCAGCACAGCTAATTCTCTTGCACAATGCTACATATCTAGCACTTGGTGAAAATCAGGGTACAAGGCGCAGTGGTCAATTTTTTTTACTACCAGTTCTGTGGGCATGACTTGGTGGTGTGACAGGGGAAGGATATTGCAAGATCTCCATTCCCTCCCCACTCCTGGGGAAAGGATATTGCAAAATCTCCATTCCCACCTCACTCGTCGGATAGTCAGAGGTGGTATTTGCAGGTTCTCCAAACTACTCAAAATTTCCGCTACTGGTTCTCCAGAACCTGCTGAATTTCACGCCTGGTACAGGGTCATTGTTGAGAGATGTTTTTTCATGCTGGATTTTTATACTGGATTCAATGACATATTGCCAACTTTGTGCTTTGGGATCAGATTCCAAGATGCATTTGGATACATGTCAATTTGAACAAACAGCAAAACTTTGACTAAAATTAATTGCTACTGCAGGCTGTAAGAAAAGGAAGACAAATCTGAGGAAGGAACCCTCCTCAGTATTTATGCATGCATGTGTTGGACAGTATAATCTCACAAGTGAATCTCAACAGTATTATATAAAAGTGTGTCAAAATAAATTAGTGAAATAGCAAGTCTTTGTTACATTTGGCCTGATTCATCTGACTATGCCAGCTGGGAAATTACTTTGTACAAAGATCTCATGCAACAGAACTCCATCATTTGAGAGTTGGATTAAACACTGAAAATAACTTTCACATCAGGATATTTATCCCGTGTAAAGCATGGACTTTTCTAAAACCTGAATGCATAAAACTGTTTTCTTTTCCATTTTGTTTTTAAAACTTGACTTTTACTACCATTCAGAGAAAAGGGAATCAAAGCAGCTCCACCAAAGTTGAGATTCAGCCATGCTGAAAAATCATTTAGATAATTTAACGGATCAAACAACAGAATGTAAATTGATTTCATTAATAGTAAATTAAGCTCTTTTTTAAAAAAAAATATGAAACTGGTTTTCAGAGTTTAAGGACTGCAGAAAAACCAATTGCAACCAGCCTGTCTTCCAGGGAGGACCTGCATACCGCGCAAGGTGGAAAGAAGGCAGAGAATATATCTACAGATCCCTCACATGCTGGACATAAATTGTTTCAGTTCCTCCCTTTGGGACACCACTACGGGCAACTAGCTATAAATAACTAAACAGAGAGAGACATCTCACCCCTTCACTCTGCTGAATATCTAATTGCCACAGTGTAGTCCTAACTATCCTAAATATATTTGCCCATGTATTATCACTGTATTACTATCATTCTTCTCATCTTTTACTCAACCTTCTCTTATTATAATTACTACTTTGTTCTTTTGTGCACTGAGAGCTTATGCACTGGAGACAAATTCCTTGCTATTCCAAAGCTGTTCTGTTCTGCTCTGCTCACTTTCGCTGTCCTTTCTTTCTTTCTTTCTTTCTTTCTTTCTTTCTTTCTTTCTTTCTTTCTTTCTTCTCTGCCTGCTTTGTCTGTCATTTCTTCTTTATTTGCTTACTTTACTTTTCATTTCCTTTTTGTTTCTTCAAATCTGTAGTGTTTTTACTTTGTAAAAAATATTTAATAAAAATTAATTTAAAGAAAAGGGATGCAGTGGCTCAGTGTCTAAGACGCTGAGCTTGTTGATCAGAAAGGTGGTTCGAATCCCCAGTGCCACATAATGGAATGAGGTCCCATTACTTGTCCCAGCTTCTGCCAATCTAGCAGTTTGAAAGCATGTAAAAATGCAAGTAGAAAAATAGGGACCACCTTTGGTGGGAAGGTAACAGCATTCCGTGCGCCTTCGGTGTTTAGTCATGCTGGCCACATGACCATGGAGATGTCTTCGGACAGCACTGGCTCTTCAGCTTTGAAACAGAAATGAGCACCGCCCCCTAGAGTCAGGAACAACTAGCACATATGTGCAAGAGGAACCTTTACCTAATTTAAAGAAAACAGTAAAATAGAAAGGAAGCCCTTTTGCAACTAGGGTGTTTCTAGACCATGCATACTGTTAAGTCTTCCCTTCAGTTTTTGTTCCAAATAATGTGCAAAAAAATCCCCCAAATCCCTTCTCAAAAGCACACAAAATAGAAAAATCCAAATATGGGAATGTGTAGATTCTAAATTAATGTCATGGAAGTTCTATTCCAAGTCAGCATATCTGGTTTTGGAGACAGCTTTTGTTTTCTCTTCCCTCCTCTGATATAATAAAAAAAGCACGCAATGTATATAATAGCTTCACATGGTCCAATACTTATAATATTTACAGTAGATTTATGACAATATAAGATCTGATGGTTCCATTGTTCTGTGGTTGCATCTTTCAGCTCTTTGATTATACTAAAGTAGTCTGGAAATTACTTTCTCACAAGAGTGATCAGTCTCCCAAAGACATGAAGCCTATATAATTAAAAGAAATTAGATTCAACACTACCTAACCAAATTAATATTTGTTACAGAAAAACAGGCTCCATTGTAATGTTCCTGTACTGCATCCTAAGTAAAAAGCACTCTACTTATCTTCAGTGGGAGTTGACATAGAGAATTTTCAGCCAAGTTCATTCAGAACTTTTTAAAAGATTAAGGGGTTGAAGTAATGCAAAACCAAGCTCCAATCAATGTCCAAACAGGCATGAATAAGCAATAATGGCCTGCTTTTTCCATACCGGATCAGAACTGAGGTAAATTTAATGGTAACCATATTTCATATTTGAATAAATATGACAAATGTAATTTTAATTCTTCTCTATATATGCCAAATAGTACATTAAAATTCTTTCCTTTTTTACTTATCTAGCAAACCATGGCAACCCAAATGCAAGCACTAAGCCATTAAGAGTAATTTGATTTAATTCAGCAAAAGGCTACATTCAGATTATTACTTTTTTTTCGAGTTTAGAGTTGTGGAATGACAGAGGGTTGCAGGAGGCCGTTGCAAACAAAAATGGAACTCAGAGGCCCGTTTTCACTGGCAGAGTGCTCGGGCCACCACATGCACCCCAACATGAATGATGTCAAGCTAGCCATGCCCACCCAGTCATGCCCCACCCCCGAGGTCAAATACAACCCTGATGCGACTCTCAATGAAATCAAGTTTGACACCCCTGCTGTAGGAGGATGAAATCCTTTAAACAACATAGTGTGTGCTTTATAAAAGGCTTACATATCTTTACTGTATTCTTCTAAGTCTGAAACAAAACAATTTTTTCCACTCTGTATTTGGCTCTATCCAGGCTTGTCAAATGTGATGCCTTCGCGGGCCAGATGCATCATGTGCAGGCCACGCCCACCCTGGTCCCGCGAAGGCAAGAAACACCACAATATGTCACCATACATCACGTGATGCGATTGAGTTTGCTATCTGTGCTCTATACGGTTTTATCCTTGTCTTTTACAACACACTGAGTAGATTTATTGAAATATTCTTTTTGTTTCCTTGAAAAGTGGAATGTTTTTTTACGAGTATAATTCCTCACATGTCTTAAAAAGAACTCACATTGTTGATTAAATCCCTCCTTTCCCCACCAAAAGAAAAAGGAAAAATTTATGAGATGTCAAGCATCTTTTAATATATTCAAAACTGTAAGACTAGCATGCAAAAAAAACTGGATATATGTTATTTAGCAGGATTCTATCAATCATAGAAATGAGCATCCTGTAGGTCTGGGTCAATACCTTACAGCCCATTAAACAGAAGGAAGGGAAGCATGATTTTTTATGTTCAATATGACAGACAGTGAGAATGAATAATAATAACAACAATAATAATAATATATGTTCATAGTTTCAGCTGTCAATATCAGAATGAAAAATTATCAAACATTAATTCATCAAATAGCATTAACTTTGCCATTCTTGATTATTACTTGCCACCCTAACTAACATGAATTACAAAAGTTTTATTTTAAAATATGTTTCAAAATATGTTTCATTTGAATAGTTCCATTTGCTGGACTACCAGCAAATGTTTTATAGCTGCCAGAAAAATTGCAAATTAAAAAGAACCATTTAAGCTAACTTAGAAAGAAAACAGAAATCAAAGCACACCATATAATGGTTCAGTATATGTAGCATTCAGTTATTTGTGATAATGATCATTTATTATACTGTTAATAACTAATTCTTAATAATGTTTCAATTAGGAACATTTGTGTTTTCAACTTATTAAAATATTAATTCTTAAGAGAAGGAAATTTGATTATCAACATGAATGATTCAGCAGCAAGGAACCACCAAGACTAGTCCCACCAAATACAGAGAGGGCAAGCCACTAGTATATAAAATGAGAGCAAACCCCACTCCCTTCTAGCATTGAAAATGTTATCTAGTTTGGTAATGAAATGTCTTCAAGAAAGTTCAGAGGGTCCCACTGCTCAGAAGTCCATCTGCACCAGTAGGAAAAAAATGTTCTGCATAGCAGAGGCTAGAGTGGACAATGTTGGTGGCAAGCTTAGGTTGAGGAGTATAATTTCTGATACTACTCTCTGGTAAATGACCAAATAACAGAATAACAAGAGTTGGAAGGGACATTGGAGGTCTTCTAGTCCAACCTCCTTCACAAGCAGGATACCCTGTATCATTCCAAACAAGTGGCTGTCCAGTCTCTTCTTCTTCTGAAAAGCCTCCAGTGATGGAGCTCCTACTTCTGAAGGCAAGCCATCCCACTGTTAATTGTTCTCACTGTTAGGAAATATTTCCTTAGTTTTAGGTTGGTTGGTAGATTCTTTTGTCATATGATGTCCATGGAATACAAACTTGGACCTTTCATTTAGTGAGACATTTTGTAATTCAAAACATGCAAGTAGCCCAGTTTCCTCACCCCACCTCTAAACAGAACCAGTGTGAGACATGCTAATTTGAATTTTGTTTCAGTAAAATCAGAACAAAACCTGCCTCTGTGTGTGTGTGTGTGTGTGTGTAAATAACACATATTAAAGAGAAAAAAACCCCAAGTAACACAAACAAAAGCACCAAAACAATTATAGGAACTTGTATAAATATATTGCTATTTTTGTATAGTAAAACCTAATTCAGACTCATTAATAATAGCAAAAAGTGGCTCGGAGATCAGGGCACTGATTAAGCCCTGAGCTCATTGAATTTCTGGCTCCCAGCCTGTAGATTGTTGATAACTTGCTCTCCTCCTTTTCTGTGTCAGGCAAACTCAAGGCAATTTGACATCATTTTAAATAAAACAAAACCTAAATTAAAATATGTTATATTAATGGAGGAAAAAACACAGCAGAGAAAGCATTAATTTATTTATTTATTAAAAAATAGAGCTGCTCTGGGGAGCTTGATTTACCAAACATTGGAATCTGAATGGCTTCACTAGAACAGCAAGCTGTTTTGTTTAAAGTGCCTGCGTTATTAAGCTTTGTCCATCTGTTCTGTTGCTCATAAGTGACATTTCCCACTGTCAATTCATTTTAAAGGTAAACAATGGAATCAAGTTGATAAGGACAGTTTAATAAGATTATTAAAATTCCGACATATGTACATGACTTCTTTGCTATTTTCATCTTCACAATAGCTATCTACATTTAAAATTTGACCCCGGAGAAATTGAGAAAAAAGATGTCAGACACAAGTCTTACATGAATTTAACCATTTGTGCATACTATATGCATGTAGTATAGAAACCGTCTGATTTCATCTCTTATTGCTAATGGGAAATAGACTGGTAATGCCAGGTTCAGGATTGCTTATCCCTGTGTTTTGTTTTGTTTTGCAATTTTCTAGAGTCAGATATAACCATAGTTACCTAATATTGGTGATTTTGATTTCTGCCACTACATGGCATGAACAGTTAGTCATTTGAGTATAATCCCTAAAACATGTCATCATTAACAATGGTTGGTCACACAGAATAATAAGGTAAACATGCTGTAGACTCTTTTAAGTCATTGTAATGCCTCTCTTGGCATATGTGATACTTCTCTGTATTTGATAAACTCTTTATTATAAAATTCCCCTGTGTGTCAACTGTTCATCTACCCCCAGATGTCCTGCTATCGATTCAACAAAATTCAACTAAGACTATGCAAAAAAAAATATTATTTTTATGCTGTGCCTAGTTGCAAAACCATTGCTCACGCATCAAGGCATATATGTATATCCATCAAAGATTTGTTTTCTGATAATCAGGTTTCCTGATCTTCTGAGGTTTTGTTGCATGCACCAAAGAGTCTTCTTTCAGGTTGGAATGAAAGCAGAAATATCTTGGCTGAAGGTGGACAGACATTCAGCAAACCATAAAAGGATCTTGAAGTGACTGTGCTGAGATGAGGGGACATGGACATCTGTATTCATTGATATGAAGAGGTGCTTTGCAGAGTCATAGAATCAACACTTGGTACAATTTTGTAATCAATATTTATGGAATAATTATATTCCATAAAATCAACATAATTATATCTGATGGATTCTGTGTCTATTTATCCCTTTTATTGCAATATGCTGTCCAAATTAGAAGCATATTTGTTGCCACTCTTTAACTTTGGGAAGACCAAATAGTGCCTTTGAAAAGCACTGAAGGTTAAAAACATATTAGAGTAATAGTCATTAGTCTTCCAAACACAAATATATGCTTTTAAAACATTCTCTAAAGTACAGCATAATATCTGATTATTCAACAGAAACATTGGCACCCATTAACCCCTGGAGAACCAATTTCCCATAGGATGCCTAAAGCCATGTCATCTCAGATGCCCCCATTACTTTAAATGATGCAACAGCAGTAGAAGCAGGCCATGCAAGAATGCCATGCAGTCATGCAATTTATATCGTCATTCGACACAATATATTGTGCATATTACTAGAGCAAAAAATTGAATGAAATGAAATAATTAGAACTCATTGAGATTGTAACGCATATCAAAGATATTGTATGTGTTACAATTGTAACGCATATCAAAGGTATTCTTATCTTCTTTTTTCTATTATGATTGATTTTTAGTGTGTTCTTTCCATTACTTATGAATATAATCGTGAAAGTGGGTCATGCGCTGACAAGGAAACTGATAACTTCCTTAGTGTTCCATGGGGCAGACTGAGGTGTGTTCCTACCGGTTTGGACCAGTTTTCCCAAACCGCTAGTGCTGGCTCCAAACAAAGAGTGAACCAGTTCTCTGTTTTTGTTAAAAGAGGGTGCACTCACCTGCCCATGGGTTACATACTTACTGTCAGGGCTGACACTAAATGTTTATTCAAGCTTCTGAAGCCCAGCTGATCCAGGGCAGCAGCTTGAATTGCCAGTCCTCAGCTGTTTTCCCTTTTTTTCTGACTAATTTCCACTCAACTGTGCACACATGTGTCTGGCGCACACGCTCAGCAAACCGGTAGCAAACCTGTTAGGAACCCGCCACTAGGCGCAAACATTACCAGGTACAAGCTGGCCCCAAACTACAGGTGACATCTCGTCATTATTAAAAGCACAGGAGAATGAAAAGGACATGTTAACTTCTTTGAATGTTAGAGCAGGGGTGTCAAACAAATATGTCAGGACATGTATCATGACTTTCCCCCCCCTTTTTTTCCCTTTCCTGCTAAACTGGAGAGTGGGGGTGGCCAGCACATGACGCATCTGGCCCGCAGGCCATGGGTTTGACACCCCTGACATAGAAAGATAAGTTTCCCATTTGAAAGTGAAAGTACTATTTATTTTATTTATTTATGCACTAAGTGTATACTATATTATGCTTATCTCACTGTCAAGTGACTCTTGGGTGGCTTACGATCATAAAAACAGTGGTACAAACATTAAATAAACAGAAATTAAATGAGTTAAAAATGGTGTAGTACCAGTTAGAATTTTTATGCAGTTACTCTAATGTTATTTTTTTAACATAATCTAAATAAGAGCGAGAGAAACTTGTTTCCTTTGTTGATTTGTTCCAGTATGGAGGGTTGTTGTAGACTTCTGATAATAATGTAATTTAAATGAATATTAATGTAATAAGTCTCAAATTAAAACAGTTTCATGAGGTAATAGTATCTGGAGTTAGAAGATATATTATGCGATATTAAAAATTTTCTGATTTCTGAGTCAATTTGATTCTAGTAAAGTATAATGATCTAGGATTTTGTTTGTGAGATCTTATTATCAGAGGTTAAATGTAATAATAGTACTGCTTAATAGAAGCAATTCTACTTATTCTATTTTGCATATGTTTGGATGATTCCTCTTTTCAATAAGCACTTGTTGACAATATATTTGTTTATCAAATTTAAAAATACATCCAATTATTCTCCCGAAACTTCAAAAAGCCAAAGAAACAAAAGCATATTGTGGCAGGTTGAAGTGCCAGGCTGAAGGAAAGTAGCTAGATCTCCGCCAAGGTCATGAAGTTTTTTTCAGGAAAACAAATGATTCAGCACTTGACCAAGACCACATAGGCAGAAAGGGGAAATGCTTGCAGATACCTATACAGATGCACGTATATATCTGGCCTATAAAACAGAAAAAGGGCAAGGAAAAAGAAACAAAGAGAAGTTGTGTATTGAAACAGGACATGCTGCTGGAGTAGACACAGCCTAATACATTTGGAGTGGAGGGGAACCAATCTGGCCCTGAGATAAAGAGAAAGACTGGGAGGAAAATCTTGGTGTGGTTTGTGAAAATGTGAGACCAGGACACCAAATTGTGTTGTATCTAAGGAGATTTTGATACTGGACAGTGGCATCTTGTGAGTTAAACGCTTTGTTTGACAGCAAAAAAAAAAACAGAAGAAAACAGAGAGATGTTCATTATCAGTAATTGAAATAGGTAGGGGAGAAAAAATATCAAAGTGAAAGCTGAAAGTACAAGAAAGAAAGAAAAATAAAAAGTATATAAAGAAAGAACAAAAGAGATACAGAAATAGCTTCTAATCTTCTTTAGGACAGTTATAGGTACAATTATAAAATTGCCTTTCACTCCATGCTTAAAAAATAACTCTCTTCTTTCTATAATCTATTCTGTCTAATCATCAAAACCATAAATCATATGTTCATTTTCTCCTATTTCACACAAAAAGTCTATAAGAGTTTCCCAGTCAGCAATAAACATTTTGTCTTATCTCTGATCAAATAATTTAGCCATCTCAGCAAGATCCATCATCTTCATCAACCATTCCTCTGTTGCCGATAGTGTTGAATCTTTGTTTGTGCATAAAATAATCTTGGTGCCGTTATCATATATAATACAAAGTTATATGACATTTTTCCAACTGTTTGTCTATCAGTCCCAAAAGGGGGAAAAAACTTTTTTACACAATCAACAAACATTGTAAAGTGTTCCTTCTTGTTCACATTTGCAGGATAAATTTGAAGTGGCTTTATGTATTCTAGACAATTTCTTGGGTGATATATACCAATGGTACATCATTAGTTTAAAAAATATTTAAAATTATAATATCGTGTAAATTTTAATCTTTTTAGCCGCATATTTTGCCAGCATTCCATCTCTATGTTACAACCAAAATTGCATAGCCCAGTTTATTATACACTCTTTCCTTCATCTTATGTTTTAAAGATATAATTCTTTTTTCTGCTTGAAATCTTTCCCTAAATCTACTTTGAGTTGTAAAAAGAGAACCATTGACAACTAGATCCCCTCTGCCACCTGTTCTTCTCTTGATTTTATTTTATATTCCCCTTGACAACATTGTACTATCTTACAAAAAGTTAGCCATCAGTGTTTGTCTATTATTTCTCATTTATAAAATGCTCCTTGAGCTGAGACCCATAAATGTGTTTTTAGACACAACCTAGCAGTTGCATATGTTCTATATTCTCAGTATAGAACAATAATCATTTTTCAGAATCCATGTTAGCCTTAACTTTATCAAACCACCTATATCCATGCCACCTAACCCTCAGGTCATGTTCTTCTAACAGTAAAAACCTTCAGCAACACCCACTCTCCCATCCAAACCAAACAGGAAGTTACAAAATTCAATTCCAGAACAGGTAAACCCAATTCTCCTTTTTTTCTTTTGCATCTTGTAACACCTTATATATAACTTCTGTTTTTCTCCTGCCACACAAATTGGGATCCTTCTGCCACTGCTTAAATGGTACATCAGTTGTCAAAGCAGGTAGTGTCTGAAACAAAACCATCATTATACGGAAGACATTCATTCTTATCATTAGAAATTCTCCTAGCAATGATAGTTGTGGTTTCTGACAATCTTAACATTTTAACATCATTCCATGTCAACGTAATTATTCTGAAGTAATAAACCAGTCATATGTAGAAAGGCTGCAATAGCTGTACGTTTTTTTAGTATCAGGTTCTGTGGGTGTGGCTTGGTGGGGCCATATGACTGAGTGGGCATGAGTGACATCAAGTTGGCCATGTCCACTCAGACACATGACCCCCAGCAAGCCATGCCCAGCAAGCCACGCCCACAGAACCAGTAGGAAAAAAAACTGAATACCACCACTAGCTCTAGCCTTGATTCTGAAAATTTAGAAGACTAAACCTCTGGTCCTGGTGACTGACCCAGATTGGATCCTGCAACATTATCCTGGGACATGTATAATTGCCTTCATTGTTAATATAATTTTGCTGGTTGGATTTGCATTGTAATGTGAAGATATAATAAAAACTAGACACTGTTCACAGTGACAATGATGTTATTTAGCTTAGTATCCACTTTGGTTGTACATTAATAGCATAAAGGAGATTCATAAGCTAAACTTTCATGGATGAAATTGCTATAAGATATACATTCTACTTTAGACATATAAAACCACAACCTTCACAAATTAGACTTTCATGGAAGTGAATGAAAATGAGATCATTCCCTCCCTCCCAGGGCAGAATTTAAGTGAGACCTTTTGATGAAAGTAGGTGTGTAAGGGGGAAATATTCCCATTGTTTACAGTTTACGAATCACATGCAGGTGTCAGAATGTATCTGAACAAAGGACAAGCTGTTTCCCCAGCTGATTTTTTTTTTTAAAAAAATCACTATTAGATTCAGAGCCACAGGAAAAAGGACTCTTTGGGAGATTCAGGGCAGTGGTTACCCTTGGACAAGAAAGCTGATAGGTACGCTGCCTCTCCATTCATCCATATAATATAATATAATACTTTTCTATTGCCATTAAAAGGCTTACCCTGTACGATATCATGCATTTCATAATATTTCCATCTAAATGCAGATTTCTGTGTTCCTTGTGTACCATCCAGTCAGGTTTTCCATAAAAATAGCAGCAGGAGACAACATTGAAATTCATTTTGCACATTAACAAAATCTCTCTAAGGTTCTTTCTTTTATTTGTTTTATCAACTCAAGCAATAACCAGGAAAATTAGAGTTCTAGTAATGATAGGAAAGCTATTTATGATTTTATCAGGGTTGTCTCCTCCTCCCCCACCCCCACCTGTCAGACAATATACAGGCCCTTAAGGGCCAGTAATTTTACAATGCTCCATTAAAAAACGAAATAAGTTCCTTTGTATCACTTAACCCAAGTCCTGCAATAATAGATGGGGCCCAAAGAAAATGCACTTTGTGTAACGTGGAACGTGAATGTCTTCCCCTCCGATATTCATGCTACATTTATTGTAGGTCTTAGGGGAATTTGTTGCTCTTGAAAGCATTGTTGTAAATGTCATAATATTTTCTACCACCTCTGTTTGCAGCATGCAGGTGATAATAGATGAAGAAGAGAAAAAGCAACAAAGCAGTCTTTGGAAACAGTTTCATTGAACTGTTTGGAACCCTCAAACCCAACCAGCCTGATAGGACAATTTGCTTCATGTTTCCTCAGAAGTAAGTCCTGTGCTCAGTGCAACCTATTCTCTAGTGTCAGTCTGGAGCTCATCTAGACACTTTTTGTTTTTGTGCTAAGGGCACCTGTTATGAGGACATGTGCTTGTAATGGGATCTCCATTTTCATAATAGCCTGTGTCCATACCATCCTGTCCATCCTGAAGGAACTACTGACCTATGGCAATTGACCCATTGAAGGATCACTTTCCCATACAGCTGAAGGGTTCTATGCCTCTATGCCCATTTGTGTGTTGGCTGAGAGAAAGACAGAACCTCTCTTAAAATCGAAGATTTTTTTCCCTTGTGTCTATAGAATATCAAACTGGTACAACCCTACTCCTGAGTCCTCTCATAGCCTTGTGTTTAATGGAGACAGAAGAAAGAGTTCTTCAGGGATTCTGCTTCTCTGCTGGCTTCCTCTCTTCGGAGAGCATGGAACAGATTTATGTGTAATCAAGCTAGTGTTAACTTTTAGCGACCATACAAATAGATGTTCTTCATGACAATTTGTCTCTAACATCATCTTACAGGTCTTCATGCCCACTGAAATTTAATCCTTCCACCTTGCTATTGGTCATCTTCTTCTCTTTTCTTCATATTCCCCAGCATCTGGAGAGCTAGGTGTTTCCCAGAATGTATCAAAAGTAGGATAATTTGAGCCTGGTCATTTGGGTGTTAAGGGACAATTTGGGATTTGTTTGGTTTTTTTTGTTTTTTGTTTTATTTATTCATTTATTTATTTTATTGTCTGCCCATCTTACCAGAAGTTAACTCTGGAAAGTGTACAGTCATAAAAAGGCAAACATGTTTTTTGTTTGTTTGTGTGTGTGTGTGTGACATCATCTTCTTTTTCCATGTCAGGATGCTCTCCTTTTACAAGGAATCTTTTAAGGAGATAAGGCTGCCCATAACCTTATCATGAATTTTATCCAACAGCAATGTTTAAGAGTCTATTCTCTTCCCATTCTGCTTCATAGTACAACAGAGTCGCAGGGAATACCATGGCTTGGACAGAGAAGGAGTTAAATAGTGCTTCAAAATTTATTTAGGTTCCTGACTTTTTAATCAGAGAATTCATAATAGATTCTGTTATATCCATAACATTTTTTTAAAAAAAAATTATGTGCCCCAATTTTATTGTAAGAGTGGAGCATACTGACCTTCAGCAAGAAAAACTGGAATGAGAACCATACAAAAGTCACACGAGTTCGCCCTTACCTACATAAAGCAGGGACCTGGTGAGGGAGAATGGCTTGGATTGTTCCTCTGTTCCAGGAGTGCTGCACATTTAAATGAGCAAATCTTTTCAGAAAAGCTAAGACAAATATTTTTTACCCCATATTTTCAGAAGAAAGCACTAAAAAAAAGATATTTGTCTCTATGTGGTCAAGTTTTTTATAGAGGTTAGAACAATGACTTAACAACTTTAAATGTATGGACTTCCCAATCCTAGAATTCTCCAACCAGCATGGTGTCTAGGGACATGTTGGAAATGAAGTCCACACAATTTAAGTTGCTACGGTTGAGAAACACTGTGTTAGATCTCAGGAAAGCACCTTTCATTTCCAGAAAGAGCAGGGTGGGCTGCTATGGATTTTCCCAGGTTGAAGAGAACCTGTAGTTAACATTATGGCCAGTTTGGAAAACCTCCAAATCCCACCTCTGGCTGGACCTGCTCACCCTACCCCACCAATCCCCTCCCCTCCCAGGAGTCTCCATTTGGCTATTTTAAGACTTTGAAGAAAGATATATGCTTGCTTCAGTGCACTTTGCAAAGAGAACCTTTCAAATGCTTTGCACAGCTGTAGTCCAAACCATTGTTGAAATTTCTTCCCCATCCATAGAAGCCCGTCCGTTATAAGGCACATACTATATGCAAATTATACATAAATAGCTGGATGCATTTGCATCTAACATCTCAGGGAAGGGAAGGAATCTTTTCAGAATTACAACTGGAAACACAATAGAATATAACGGTCATAACCTGGGAAGCAAAAGATTTCATTCCATTCTGTAGTTCATGCTGCAAGCTATCAGAGAGGTATAACTCTTACATATCTTCATAGTGATCTGGGAAATATTTGTCTCTTCTTCATAGCAGCCATTAACCATTTTCTAGACTTCGAAGCAGCAGAATATGCTGGAGATGCTGCCAGGATTGAGCGGAAAGAAAATATGGATATAGGAATAACTACTGAACTGCCCAAAATAGAATGGCTTTGGAAAATATTAGGGGAGGGGAGAATCTTAAAATGGCTAGTGAGAACTGACTTGATCCCATCCCCTGACCAACCCTCAACGGCATCACCACCAAAAATAGTCAAAATTATATTGAAAGAAGAGGAAAACCAATGTCATGAGTTGCAGTGATGTGTCATTTTTCATTCATCTTCTCTTTCTCCCCTTCCCTCCTCCCCCACTTTTTTAATGTTTCTTTCTCACAGATGCATCCATAGCTTGAGAAAAAACGTGTGCTTAGCACCAACAGCTTTTCCAGCAAGTTTAATTGCTGCTTAATGAAACAGGATTTAAGAAGTGAAACTCAAAGGCAATGTGGGTTTGCTTTGGGGGGTCTGCCTATCAATCACAGGTTGTCTATTCCTGACATGAACAAAACTGGCTTCTGGGCTTTCTCCAGAGTGAGACAGATACGCCCTGGATGGAAATGGAGATAGAAATATGTAAAATGTATGACCCATCTGCATTTCTGAAGAAAGCAGTGACTAATCTATAGGTGAGAAAACTGAGTTTGACTTTTTTCTCATTCAAAATTCTTTTGCTCTGGGGGTGGGGACATTTAAAAAGAAACTGATGAATTTAAAATGACAATGAGGAATGTAGAGTATCACCAATTTTTATGCATTGTTGTTATTATAGATCCAATATATTCCAAATTACAAATATGTACAATATACCAATGCTTCCCAAACAAAAAAGGGTAATGAAATTGATTTTAAAATTAGTTTATCAGTTTTTATGTATTTTGATGGTTTACTTTTTGTGAAAATATATGGCAACCAAAATCATACCTCCCTTTTGATGCAGGGCTTATTACCCACTGTAATCTCTACTCTGTATAAGATAGCGAGTTTCAGACTGCAGGCTGAGATGGGAAAACATGCTATGTACACAATTAAACTAAAGAAAGAGACAAGCACTTATAAAAGAAAAATAAATTTGGCATAGCTTATCTACAATGCATATAATCATAGTCACTTGATTTATATATCATATTTCCCACAAATATCCTATGCTTAAGCCACTTCACAGAAAAGTGCCAGTTTAAATTCAATAATAAAATAATGTAGAATAAATATTGTGATATTCTCAACTGACCCTTTAATAATGAGCAATTCTTGTATCATATACTGGAAGTTTAAATAAGCATTAAACAAATCAAATGTCCTATATCAATAACATCTGCATGAGCTCTGCATTAAGGAATCAACTCAGTCATTTTTATTAGGCATCTGCTTAATAATAGAACACTTTACACACATCAAGTTACTAGTGGAAAATAAAAATAACAAAAGTAAATTACCCAAAGCAACAACTACTTTCAAAGCTAGACTAAGAAGACTACAGGCCTGTTTTTAGAACTGTGCAAAACATGCAGGTGTGCACCAACAGGTAATCTCTCTTTGAATCATTAAAATAGCCACATCTTTTACAACATTCAGTGATCTGAAAGCTGTTCCTTCAGGTGTATCGATGTTTTTTGACCCCAGGACTTCAAGAAGAATATAAAGTAATCACAAAACACTTCACAAACAGATATTTTAAAGACACCTTCCCATTGAGTAGCTATATCTGAATTTCTGATCCAGGAAAAGATATCCTTCTGGAAGAACTGGGGCAAAATGCAATTTATTTTTATTAATGAAAAAAATGTAATTACTGTCTATAACAAATATCAAGCAAGCAACTTCAGCCAGGTGTGTGAATTTGAAAATATATCAGATGAAACATTAAAAAAATAATAATCTCTAAGCAATAAAATAGCACAGAATGTGATTATATCATTTATTTCTAGAGAAGAATATATTCCAAGTGGTTGGCACCATCTTCATATATTAATGTGAGTATACCTGAACCCCAAATCCATTTTTTAAAACTGTCTACATTTTGCAAGATAGTTCTCTAATCTAAAAATTAAAGCTCAAATATATATATACATTCATGTGAAAATTACCTGGTTTTGTTAGACAAAATTGAAAAAATTGACTGACTCTAGATAAAGAAAATTTTTCAGATGTTGAATCTTGATTTTCATATATATATATATATATATATATATATATATATATATATATATATATATATATATATGTGTGTGTGTGTGTGTGTGTGTGTGTGTGTGTGTGTGTGTGTGTGTGTGTGTGTGTATAGCCTTTTGGCTAAGATCAAGTGTGTATGTGTGTGTGTGTGTGTGTGTGTGTGTGTGTGTGTGTGAATTTTGGTTTTTCACAGTTCCTATTTTATACACATATGCACACATTTAAAAAGAAGATAAAAGCTAAAACAAACTGATAGAATGTAATAAAGAAAAATGAAAAAGAAACAAATCAAAGAAGAAACAAAAAGTGCAAGGTTAAAATTAGAAAAAAATGAAAGTAAGTATAAGTAAGTGGTTTCTGTTATTCTTCCTACAAAGGTACAAATATATCTGGACCTATTTCAACATTATATTCGTCTTCTTTCCAGAATCTATTGTGTCTAATCATCAAAACAGTTAAATCATAAGATCACAAGAGGCTTCCAATCAGCAATAAATGTAGATAATGTCTCTTTTCTAATCAAAGAAGTTAATTTATCCATTTCAGGAAAATCTGTGAACTTCACCAACCATCCACTCCTGGTTTTCTCTGTCAGCAAAGTGTCAACAATTTTTAGAATTGTAAGCCATACCGAATCACTTGGTTGAGATGGGTGGCTATAGAAATTGAGAGAGAGAGAGAGAGAGAGAGAGAGAGAGAGAGGGAGGGAGGGAGGGAGGGAGGGAGGGAGGGAGGGAGAGAGAGAGAGAGAGAGAGAGAGAGAGAGAGAGAGAGAGAGAGAGAGAGAGAGAGAGAGAGAGAGACCAAGAATGTAAAACTTTCAAGGTATATTTGTTGGGTAATTTAGGTTACATTTTGTAGTCAATGCTGAATGGGAAATGCAAATTAGCAATCAATTTTACCTAAATATGTTTGCCCACCTTAATGAATAACTCTTAGGATGTGTTGAAAATAAGGCTTGACGGGGAGAAAGTGGCATATCTTCTTTTTCAACCATTTTGTTCAGTTGATTTGGAAGGAATTATATAAAAATCATTCAAATAATAATGATTATTTGAATGATTTTTATATAAATAAAATAATGTAGATGAAATTGTTCTGAGTTGTATGTTAATTTATTTATGCAGACTTTATTTATACTTTCTTGTATCTTAGCACATTCTTTTTAATTTCATTCCATGTCTTAACACAATTATTTTGAAATAACACACAATTTATATTTGTCATAGTAATACCCGTGTAGTTTACTTTCTTTCTCAGACTTAAAATTTCCAACCTTTCATCATCAGTTCACTTCTTTTTGTAAAAAGTTTTTTATTTTTCCTTTCAAATTCATTCTTGAATATACCTTCTTATAATTGTTATTTAACATATGTCTTCATATCATTTTTCCACCTGTATATTTACATTTTGATATATTCTTATTTCCCCCCTATTTTAATCATGTGTTAACTGAGATATTTATTTCATGTTTTGTTCCTTTTTCTTTCTATTCATATCTTTTTTCAAGTCACTCATAAAATCGCCCCCATGTCCTGTAGTACACTGATTCTTCCTTGTCCTTTATTCTCAATGTCAACCTATTCATTTATGCACAATCTAATATCTTCTTTATTACCTCCCTTTCCGATGGGATTTTGTCTGCTTTCCAGTTTTGTTCAAATACAATTCTAGCTGCTGTTATTATTTGTACAATCAAATATGAATCTTCTTTACTGTATTTCTCTCGTAGAATACCCAATTAAAATATCTCTGGCTTATACTCTATGAGTTTATATATCATTTTCTCTAACTATGTTTGTTTTTTAACCCAATAGCTTTTTGCATCCCTACACATCCACCACATATGATAATATGTTCCTGGAAATTGGTAATGTTTCCAACATTTATCTGATTTATCCTTAAACATTTTTACTAATCTTTCATGTGTCATGTGCCATCTATAAAACATTTTATATAAATTCTCTTTAAATGTTGTCGCCATTGTCAGATTATAATTCCTTTCCCATAATTGTTGCCATTTTTCTAGTTCTATTGTATATCCAAAGTTTTTTTACCCATCTTATCTGTTGTGGCCCAGCCAGTGCCGCTGTCACCAGACTCCGAGAGTGATACTCCATGCGAGTCAGCTACAGAAGGGATGTGCGATCCTGGACAGGATTCGGAGGCTGAGCAGGAATCCGAGAGTCTGGTCGGCCACCAGGTGGCGCCAGAGGCATGGAGCAGCGGTGAGAGCGAGAGGAGGAGGACTCCCGTTGCCCTGCCTTGGAGCAGCGGAGAGGATAGTGACTCAGGACTTAGTAGGGCGTTTCGGGATGCTCGTTTCCGGCGCGCCCACAAACGCCAGGAGCGTGGGCGTAATTATAGGCAGTAAAGAGCTCTCAGGTGCTGTTGGGAGACGCCCTTTTTAGGTTATAAAAGGGTTGACTCTGGACAGGCTCTGCGTAGCAATCAACAAAGGACTTTGGACAGCAACTCTAGTCTGAGATCCTGGCAAGCTGGATTGCTGCTTTTGTGTGTTCTGTCTTTGTGAGTTCTGTCTTGGTGGCTTGCTGCCACAAAGCCTCTTGTCTGTTGGTGTAATAAACCTTGTTCCCTTGTACTGTTCCGGAGTGTGTGTACTGTGTGGGCAACGGAGGAAGGGGGGGGTCAGAACACTTATCATTGTTTTTTTTAATCTCTTCTTCTTCTAGGTATATTCTAAGTAGATAACTGTACAATTTTTTAATCATTTTTTCATCTGCTCCCATAAGTATCCTATCTAATTCTGCATTTTCCATATTAAAACCATACTCTTTAATATGTTTCTCATATCTTGTTTGTATTTGCATTTGTTTAAACCATCCTATATCAATCCTTTGTTCTTCTAATTCTTTCTTCTGTTTTAGTTCTCCCTGCGCTGTTATTCATCAGTTCACTTGTTGTTAGCATCTTCATCTTCTGATTATTAATCTTAAAGCCTGCTAGAATCTTAATGTTTTCATTTTCCCATTAATGTTTCTACTCCCTTTAGTGGCTCTTCCAAAATGCTTAACCAGAGCTTTTGCAAAATCCCTTAACTTATAAGTTTATTTTTTAATAAACGCTTCATTTATTAACGCTTTGTTGGGTGAGGGGTCTCTCCCGGCCGCCTTGAAAGAGGCGGTGGTGAGACCCTTGCTCAAGAAGCCTTCCCTGGACCCTACGGAGCTGGCCAATTATCGTCCTGTCTCCAACCTTCCCTTTTTGGCGAAGGTTGTAGAGAGTGTGGTGGCTTCTCAGTTTCCACGACATCTGGAGGAGAATGATTATCTAGACCCGCGCCAGTCCGGCTTTCGCCCTGGGCACAGCACAGAGACGGCCTTGGTCGCGTTGGTAGATGATCTCTGGAGGGCCAGAGATAGGGGCTGTTCCTCTATCCTGGTCCTATTAGACCTCTCGGCGGCTTTTGATACCATCGACCATGGTATCCTGTTGCACCGACTGGAGGGGTTGGGGGTCCGGGGCACCGTTTTGCGGTGGTTCGGCTCCTACCTCTCCGGCCGGACGGAACGTGTTTTGGCAGGGGAGCAGAGGTCGACCCTAAGCCCGCTTACTTGTGGGGTGCCACAGGGGTCGGTCCTCTCGCCACTCCTGTTCAACACATACATGAAGCCGCTGGGTGAGATCATCCGTGGTTTCGGGGTGGGATATCATCTGTACGCTGATGATACTCAGTGGTACATTTCCACCCCAAACCACCCCAACGAGGCCGTCGAAGTGATGTCCCGGTGTGTGGAAGCCGTACGGGTCTGGATGGATGACAACCGACTCAGGCTCAACCCTTCCAAGACGGAGTGGCTGTGGGTTCCGGCTCCCCGGTTCAACCAGATAATTCCATCTCTGGCCATTGGGGGCATTCAACTCGCCCCCGTGGAGCGGGCGCGCAATTTGGGCGTCCTCCTGGATGCCAGGCTGTCCATGGATGAACATGTGACAGCCGTGGCCAGGGGGGCGTTCCACCAGGTTCGCCTGGTGCGCAAATTGCGCCCCCTATTGGACCGGGACGCCGTACGCACAGTCACCCATGCGCTGGTGACGTCTCGCCTGGACTACTGTAACGCTCTCTACATGGGGCTTCCCTTGAAATGCACTCGGAGACTGCAGTTGGTCCAGAATGCGGCCGCGCGGGTGATTATGGGGAGTACTAAGTACTCCCATGTGACACCTCTCCTGCGCGAGCTGCACTGGCTTCCTGTGGTCTATCGAGTGTGTTTCAAGGTCTTGATTACGATCTTTAAAGCGCTCCATGGCTCAGGACCTAGTTACCTGCGGGATCGTATTCTGCCCCATACATCCCTACGACCCATCCGCTCGCACAGAGAAGGACTTCTCCAGGTGCTGTCCACCAGACAGTGCCATGGGGCGGCACCTAGGAGCAGAGCCTTCTCTGTGGCGGGCCCAGCCCTGTGGAATGACCTTCCCCCGGATATTAGGACCACTACTGACCTCCGCTCCTTCCGTGTTAAGCTCAAGACCCACCTTTTCCAAATAGCTGGCCTGGCTTAACCATAACTTCGTAACGCTCCTGATGGGTTTTTTAATTTAGTAATTTTATTTAAGGGGATTTTAAATTGTGTTTTTAATTGTCTTTCACTTATAAGTCAACTCTCCTCCATGCACATATGTATATGTCTCTGTTCTTTTTGTATATATGTTTGTCTTATGTGTATTTTTATCCATTTTGATTGTACGCCGCCCCGAGTCCTTCGGGAGAGGGTTGCGGCTAATCAAATAAAATTATTATTATTATTATTATTATTATTATTATTATTATTATTATTATTATTATTATTATTAATGTTAAATCCCACAATTATTTCATCATGTCTTATGTCTCTATTTAGTACCTCAAGAAGTAAAATGTAAAAGACTGGAAACAGAGGGCATCCTTGTCTCGTCCTTTTTTGAATCTCACAGGGTTTTGTTCGTTCTCTATTAACAAGTATTTTATGCTTTCTGTGAAGTATAAATCAATCTTACCCATTTAACAGAATTATCTCCAAGGTTCATATGTTCCAGAACTCTAAATAAGAAAATTCAATTCAAATTGTCAAAGACCTTCTCTGCATCTAAAAAGATCAATGTAGCTTGTTTTTCATTGTGTTGCTCCAAATATTCCAAAGCTGCTGTGACGAAATATTTGTTTTCTATATCATGTTTTCAGCTTGAAATGAATACATTTGTAGATCGTGACTGATGAAAATTAATACAACTCTGCTCCACAAATACATTTTAGTGCAGATTGCTCATGTCCTGAGATACTTCCTGCAGCCTGTGTTTATTTTTGTCTTTTATTTACTGTCACTAATCTAACAGCAGGGGGGAAAAAGAAATGAAAAGCTCCATGGTTTTCTGTACTTTCAATGCTGTCGCCCGAATCCTCAAATCAATACTAGCAGTGACTAAGTCCAAACTTTAAATTATTTTGACAGGATATTTTATACATGGCAGAGGACCAGATAATAGGCGTTTAATGTCAGCCAGAACCAAGAAGTTGTTTTTACAGAAATTATAACACTAATTATTTTGGTCTAGTGGCTAAGGTTAGAAAGGGCTAGAAAATGGGAAAGTGTTCTAGTCCTACCTTAGACAGGAAAGCCAGCTGTGTGGCCATTGTTTCATCTTTTCCTACTTTCAGCTCTATGTTTTTCTGGAGGTACTGTTGTGAGGAGTTGATAGAATAATTTACCCCCTCTATGAGGTTCCCAAGTCTTTTTATAAGTTCTTTGACTAATTTATATGTTGATGCCCATGGCAACAATACAACTGGATGAAAAGGTATGTCAGGCATGTGTGTTTGGGGAAATCTGTAGAAGACTGAGAAGATGGGTCCATTGCTTTTCATCTGCCACTCATCTTCTTTTGTGATTTTATCTTTTCTTGGTTAAGTTGTTAAGGGCTTTCTTGATCAGGATGTCCAGTTGCTGTATTGGGTTTATAGTTACAGGGATATAGTGTAGAATAGCAATAGCAATAGCACTTAGACTTACATACAAGCCCGTAGTGTTTTACAGCACCTTCTGGGGAGTTTACAATGTCAGCATATTGTCCCAACTGTCTGTGTCCTCATTCTATCGGAAGGATGGAAAGCTAAATCAACCCTGAGCCCAACAGGACTGAAGTCCAGGCTGTGGGCAGTGATTACTTGGAATACTACATTCTAACCACTGTGCCACCAGGGTTCCATTGTCTCCAGTAGTTCTTTGGTTTTTGTATATAGTGTTCTGTTCATAGTAGCTATGGTGTAGCCTTTGTCTGCTGAGAGGATGGTGATACTTTGGTTCTTCTTTCTGTCCTCCTCTGCTATGAATTTTACTGATTCTGTGCTATGATTGTCTGCCTTATGTTTTTGGGGGGTCTCTGTGGCAAGTTCTGTGGTTTAAAATGTTGCTTTTAAGCAACATTTTGCTTGCAGAGAATTCTAAAGCTTTATCTATGTTATAGTTGAGGCCTTTATGAAGGATACTGTGTTCTGTGCTGGGTAGTGAGTGACTGGACATGTTGATTACCCTTTTGGGATACCTCTTTCCTTCTGAGCTTGATCTTTGAACAGTTGGGTTTGAAGTGTTATTTTGCTTTTTCAGCTTGCATTAGAGATGTAAAAAGAGAAAATAGGCATTTTTGTTCATGTTCCAATTGTATTAGAGCTTGGGTAATCTAATGTTTACCCTTCTTTCAATTTTAAATAGAGTTTAGGTCCCTCGTAATATTGGGTTTATGAAAATAATGCTAAGGAGATGTAAAAAATTACCTTCAATTAAGTAATCAAGCTGAATTGGAATGTTGTATGATAGATATTTCCCAGAAGCTATTTAGAGGAAATTGATAAATGCCACACATAATATTTTAAAGCACATAAATATTATTTAACAAATAATAAAAGATATTAAACAAAAGCAGACAAAGTAATCAGAAGGGCTAAAACTGAAGTTGCTTTAAATATAAGATATATCAATATAGGAGCTATTAGTATTGCATAGTAAAGATGATAATAGGAATTCATTTTATTTGAGTTTAGAAATCCTTTTTCAAAATTAGAAATGTTAGCACACAGCACAGCAAATAAAAATCAGATATATTAAATAAGCGACATTATATATATATATATATATATATATATATATATATATATATATATATATATATATATATATATATATATATATACACATATATATATATGTGTGTGTGTGTGTGTGTGTGTGTGTGTATGTAGATATGTCACTTATTTATATATGTGTGTGTGTGTATATATATATGGTTTTGTAGAAAGCAATTCTTCTATTTATACATCTGATGATCCTGAAAACAAAGAGATCACATAGTAAACGCTAAAGCCACTAAATAATAATAATAGAATAATAAGGAAATAATAAGGAAAATTAATGCATATGGTTTTTTAAAAAACCACAGTAGAATTCCAATATGGAATTGATTATTTTGGACTTGATTATTGTTTTAAAATCAAATTTATATTATCTGATTAGTAAGAAAGTTATAAAAGCAAAAATGTCTGACTCTGGAAAACAACCTAAACATCTCATTAACCAAACAAGAACCTTGAAAAGGTGTCATCATATAGGTCTATTATTAAATAAAAATGACAAAAATATCCACTGTTTTTTGGCTAGTAGGCTAAATAAGTTTATAAGTAATTATAATTCCCCTATCAGTCTTAGTTTGTTCTGAAAAGAAATATAGCCAATTCAATTAGAAAACTACTTAACATAATACACTATGCTAAGCACACTAAAATTCTACTAGCTTTACTGTCTTCTGATGTCTTCAGAGCATATGATCGAGTGGAATGCAAATTTCTTAAAAGTTGGTTACTGGAAATGGGATTAGGACATAATTTTATTGCTATAATCAATCAATTATATTCACCACTGCAAGCAGTAATTAGCATCAATGAAACAGAGATAGGGCTCTTTCAAATAAATAAGGGCATTTAACGAGGGATGCCCACTTCCCTGTGTTTCGTTTAATCTTATTATAGAAGTATTGAAACAAAATATTGATAGGAAGAAAAATAATCCAAGTTCTTAAAATAAAAGAAATAGTATTATTCAATAATTCGGTTTGGAAGTGATATGCTCATTTCCTTCAAAATCCCATTAGGAATACCATTCAGTCACATACGGTATTGAAAAAAAATAATATATCAGCAGAGAGTTAGTTTGGCATAGTAACTAAGACACAAGGCTAGAGGCTGTGAGTTCTTACTACTGCCCTAGGTAGGAAGCCATTTGAGTGACTTTGGGTCAGTCCCTGTTTCTCAGCCGTGAGGAAATTGCAATGGCAAAGCACTTCCAAGATCTTGCCAAGAAAACTGCATGCACTTGTCCAGGCAATCACCAGGATTCTACACTCACTCAAAGGCACACAAATACTAAAAGAGATGTTGTAACAAGATTAGAAAATAAGTTTGTTAAAGTGTCACCAAAACCATTTTAAGAATCTTCAGTGCCATGAGATTTGGGCTGCCCAAATTTGGATAACCATTAGAAGACAGCAAAATATTGTGGCCATCTAATTGTCACAATGAACAATTGGGTTAGTACCTTTTAGGGACTTGCACTTCTGACAAACAATATGAGCTATATCACTAGAATGTAGATTCCCAGAAGGGCAATGCTTGTTAGGCAGGTCATAGAAGAGAGGGTAGACTAAATATGATTCACTGAATAAGGAAATGGCAGTCTACTCTAGTATTCAAGTATTTCAGTATAAGATGGACATGCACAACCAGCCCAACATCAAAATAACACTAGAGGATCCCACCAATTTGAAGGTATTCTATAAACTACTGTAGAACAGCACTTTACAAGTAGCACTGGTCCTTATTACTGTATATGTCTAGATTAAAGCTTTAAAGTTTACTTGCTGCTGAACTGACTAGAGGCAAAAAGAAAATTCAGCACTACAAAGATATGTCTACCAGAATCATGAGCCAAAGCAAATTTGATGTTCTCAAAACAGAAATGTCAAGACTGAACATTGACATTCTTGGAATTAATGAACTGAACTGGAATAAGATAGGAGAGAGTATTAGAGAGTATCAATGTATGACAGACCAAAAAAAATGAAGAAATGAAGTAGGCAACCTTATTAGCAAAAGGATGTCAGAGCTGTTACTGGATTACAACTAAAAACAATTAATCAAATGTTCTCAATTCAAATCCAAGGCAAGTCAATCAGTGTTACATGATTCAAACTCTGCAAACGTCCAAAAAATGGCCCGTTTTTCACAAAAACGGCCCGATTTCCCCCCCAAAAAAGGATGAATAGCCTTTAAGGGGGCTTTCAGAGTGCTCCTGAGGGGATGGGGGTGGGGTAAAGTTGAGCAATAAACAGGCTGTTTTTAGCTCATTCCTGCCCTCTCCAGCCACCAGGAGCTCTCTAAAAGCTTCCTAGAGGCTCTGCACGGCCATTTTGGTGAAGGGGTGCGGTTTCAGGGGGCAAAAAATGCTGTATTCAATATATAAGACACACCCAGATTTTCAGCCTCTTTTTTGAGGGTAAAAGGTGCATCTTATACTCCAAAAAATACGGTATGTTTTTTTTTCCTTGAGGAAGTTTTTTTTTCCTTGAAGAAGACATTTCAATTCTCATCCAAAAAAGCTTCATCAGTTTTGGAAGGATGCTAGGGAGGAAAGTTAAGAAAAACTTAATAAAGTTTTGCAAAGTAAATTAAATGTTTATAATAAATATTTTCTTTCTGAAATCTAAAATGTGATTCTACACATGGGCTTCTGCAGATGATCAACACCAAAATCAAATTTACTTTAGAATCTGCAAGCAAAGTAGAGAAGTTTAATTCAGTCAGGCAAAACGTAGACCTGATACCGACTGCAGGTCTGATTACAAATTGCTCGCAAATTACTACGTCCAACTAAAGAAAGACAGTAAAATAATAAAACCAACAAAATAAGAACTCAGGAATATGTGCCAACAGTTAGAAATATAGTTGATAGGTAAATAGAATATCTAAGGAACTGAAATGTGTGGCATCACTGAAGATAAAGTAAAAAAAAATAGAAATAGAGAAATGAGCTAATATAGTTGTCTGTTGATGTATTGAAAATAATAAAAGAAATTTGAAACGGGAAAGAAAAAAGGGTGTTTTTTCAATTGAAGCCTTAGTTAAAGAATAATGCTAAGAAAATATATAACAAAAAAAACCCTGAAATTAATAGCTGATTTGTAAGAGAGAGGGGAGAGGGAGGGAGAGGGAGGGAGGGAGAGATTTAAGAAAATTACAAGAATCTGTATTTTATGCATACTGTTTGATGGTGGGAATGCTTAAAGAATATCTTGCTGAGTCTGGAAGACATGAGGACAAAATAAATAATAATAAATAAATAAATATTTATTTCTTAGCCGCACCCTCTCCCGAAGGACTCGGGGCGGAGTACAATGAAACATATGAAATAAATATGTGGACAAAACAAACATATAACAGAGACATATACCGAGACATACACAAGGAGGAGGTCGGCTGATGAATAAAAAACAATTAGAATACAGTGATTAAAAAACCCCTAAATAATTAAATATAATTAAAATACCCAATTAAAAACCCGTCAGGAGCGATATGGTTAGATCAAAGTTGAGCCAGGCCAGCTACTTGGAATAGGTGGGTCTTAAGCTTAATACGAAAGGAGCGGAGGTCAGAGGTATTCCTAATATCCAGAGGGAGGTCATTCCACAGGGCTGGGCCCGCCACAGAGAAGGCTCTACTCCTAGGCGCCGCCCCCCGACACTCCTGACGGGTTTTTAACTGGGTATTTTAATTATATTTAATTATCTAGGGGTTTTTAAATACTGTATTTTAATTGTTTTTATTTATCAGCCGACCTCCTCCTTGTGTGTGTCTCGGTATATGTCTCTGTTATATGTTTGTTTTGTCCACATATTTATTTCATATGTTTCATTGTACGCCGCCCCGAGTCCTTCGGGAGAGGGTGCGGCTAAGAAATAAATAAATATATTATTATTATTATTACTGTCTAGTGGACGGCACCTGGAGGAGGCCCTCTCTGTGCGAGCAGATTGGTCGCAGGGATGTATGGGGCAGAATACGATCCCGCAAGTAACTAGGTCCTGAGCCATGGAGCGCTTTAAAGATTGTTATCAAAACTTTGAAACGCACCCGATAGACCACAGGAAGCCAGTGCAGCTCGCGCAGGAACGGTGTCACATGGGAGTACCTAGTACTCCCCATAATTACCCGCGCGGCTGCGTTCTGGACCAACTGTAGCCTCCGGGTGCATTTCAAGGGAAGCCCCATGTAGAGAGCATTACAGTAGTCCAAGCGAGACGTCACCAGCGCATGAGTGACTGTGCGTAAGGCGTCCCGGTCCAGTAGGGGGCGCAATTGGCGCACCAGGCGAACCTGGTGGAATGCCCCCCTTGCCACGGCTGTCACATGGTCATCCATGGACAGCCGGGCATCCAGGAGGACGCCCAAATTGCGCGCCAGCTCCACGGGGGCAAGTTGAATGCCCCCAATGGCCAATGATGGAGTTAATTGGCTGAACCAGGGAGCTGGTACCCACAGCCACTCCGTCTTGGAGGGGTTGAGCTTGAGTCGGTTGTCATCCATCCAGATCCGTACGGCTTCCACACACCGGGACATCACTTCGATGGCCTCGTTGGGGTGGTTCGGGGTGGAAAAGTACAGCTGAGTATCATCAGCGTACAGGTGGTATCCCACCCCGAAACCACGGATGATCTCACCCAGCGGCTTCATATATGTGTTGAACAGGAGTGGCGAGAGGACCGACCCCTGTGGCACCCCACAGGAACAACCTCTATCTCTGGCCCTCCAGAGATCATCCACCAACGCGACCAAGGCCGTCTCCGTGCTGTGACCGGGGCGGAAGCCGGACTGGCGCGGGTCTAGATAATCATTTTCCTCCAGATGACGTGGAAACTGGTAGGCCACCACACTCTCTACAACCTTCGCCAAAAAGGGAAGGTTGGAGACAGGACGATAATTGGCCAGCTCCGTAGGGTCCAGGGAAGGCTTCTTGAGCAAGGGTCTCACCACCGCCTCTTTCAAGGCGGCTGGAAGGGACCCCTCACCCAGCGAAGCATTCACTAGGCCCAGGAGCCAGTCTCGTGTAACCTCCCAGGATGCCAGAACAAGCCAGGAGGGGCACGGGTCCAATAAACATGTGGTGGGTCGCAGTCGTCCACGCATTCTGTCCAAATCCTCGATGGCAACCAAGTCAAACTCCTCCCAGATCGATTCCTCAAGACTCGCCATGGACGTCTCCATTGGACCACTGACAGGGACCCAATCCCTCCGGATTTAAGCAAAAGTCAGTTTGCAGATCAATAGTAAAAAACATTATTTAGGTAAGCATACTGTCTAGTCTAAACAGTAAGATAGTTGTAATAGGAACATACTTTATATTCCTGTGCTCAAAAATTCATAGTGAAAGTGAATAGAGATGTTTGATTCTTGGGAATAACTTGACAGATCTAGATAAACTATTAAAGGGTAGAGACATCTCTGGCAACCAGCATATTTATTGTTAAAGTCATGGATTTCCAAGACCTTCAGAACATGACCAAAACATAACCAGGATCATCAGAAATGTTGAATAAAACAAAATTGCTTTATCACTGTTTGTGGATAAACCAGAAGCTATAAACAATGATCCTTGCTTGTTAACTCTCAAAGAGATATGTAGAAGAACAGAGTTGGACTCTCAAAATAGAAAACACCTTGAATATATGACCAAATTATTTCTGTTTTTTTCCCCCTTTCCATTCTAGTTAATCCCTTAACTGATTTGCCAGTTTTGAGTTGTACTAACCATGTAGTAAGTTAATTTATCTTCATTTTTTAAACTTTGTCCAAATCAACCTTAAGGTTCTTTTTTAATTTGATGTATTGATTCTAGATTAAAAATTTATAAAAAAGAAAGAAAGAAATGTTGAATAAAGTTACTCACAGTCATGGTGAAATGATGTCCATTAGGTCATGGAGAGCTGGAAGTGACTGAATGAGTGAAATTTGATGCTAAGATTTTGCAGCCCAAATCTAGTAGTCTACCCAAACTTCATGTCAGCTCAAGAAGACTGAGGAAGAATTATTGCAAAGGATTGACTTCATTTAATTGCAATTTAAATGGCCATTTATAAAGTTTTATTACAGTTTCAAAGGTTTACTTCCAATTTGCTTTATCTGTTATTTGGCTTCAAAGCTGGTAAAATAATTATTTATTTATACTTAATTATAAAAACAGGATCAGAGAGTACAAAGCATGCAGAGGTATGATAGAAGTTAAGCTGGGACAAATATACCATTAAAACAGTAAAGGAAACACTTCTTTAAAAGAAGATACAAAACAATTTTAAATATAGATAATAACTTTATGCCGAACATAGAAGTAGAAGGTCAAATTTGTAGCTGAATAATTAAAAAATTCAATAGGAATTTAAATAATAGTTTTCATCTGTTGAGCAGGCATAGTGGCCTTCATTGCTATATTTTGTAAGATGGAACATTGTTGGATTGAAAGAAAAAAGTGATATTGTCCGTATATGTATATTTGCATAAGCAAACATTGTTAACTTTTTAAATGTAAAATACATGGACAGAGTTGGGAAATGAATCTTTCCTAAATGTGATCCTTTAAGGCATAAAAGATAAAGGTTTCCCTGTCAGTCATATCTGACTCTCAAGCATGGTGCTCATCTCCGTTTCTTGGCCAAGGGAGTCAGCATTGTCCAAAGACAATTTCCATGGTCAAATAGCTACATGCCAAAGTTGCACGGAACATTATTGCATTCTCATAGAAGTGGTACCTATTTATCTACTCACATTTGCATGCTTTCGAACTGCTAGGTGGCAGATGCTGGGGCAAGTAATGGGAGCTCAACCTGTTGCACAGAGCTTGGGTCTTGAACCTGGGCAGTCATCTCTCCAGCTGACAAGCTCAGCATCTTTAACTGCTGAGCCATTGTGCCCCACAGTTTGAGGTATGAATGTTTTACAAAAATCAAGGAGCTGTACAAATGACTGAAGAGACACTTTGCTTCAATAGAGACTTGAGTGAAATACCCCTTTCAAACTTGCTTTGCAAAGCAATGTAATCCACTCATGTTGAAGAGCTACACAAAGTGGCTGGCTGGCTTTGTTTTGCTGGCTTTAGCTACCTATTTTGGCACTTGCATGAGACATGTGCACATACAATGTATGAGCAGACGCCTCTTTCAGTTACTGAATCTGCCAATCAAGCAACACAAAACACCTCAGCAAGGCAGATCAAGTAATCTCTTATCCAAGCTGCCTTATGGAGGCTTTGTATAGATGTCCTGATGCAAATTATGTGTCTATGAAGATTTCATACAAATCTTTATAGAAATAAAATTTTCCAACCTTTCCCCAAATAGAAATCCAATCTACTATATTTCCAAGCATATATGATGTGTATGAAGTTGTTTCTTTGTGTGATTATAGCAGTGCTCATAGATTTTGTATTGGCCTCTATGAGGGCTTACATATTGGATGTACTGTAATTGGAAAATGACTTTGATCCAATCTACAGTTTTCTTTACTGTGCTAGACCAGAGTGAAAGTGTTGAAAAAGTAATTTCATTTTGCATTTGTGAACAGTGGAAAAGTGATTTTCAGAAACTATTTCCTGATAGTTCTTTATTGAAAAAAATAAGACATCAGTTATAAAATTGTTATTAAGAAAGTTGCTTTTAAAAAGATATGAAATTGCCTTTACTTAAAAATTTACGTAAAAATTGCCAAAACTCCTTTCTTAAGGTCTTTAAGCCCAATTAAAAATTCCAGCAGATTAATCCAGTAGATATTTATTTATTTAACTCATTTATGCTCTGTTGCAACCATTTAATATATATGCTCTTTTAATATATGTTTTAGGACATCTATTCTACACTTAAATACACTGACAATGAAGCTTTTCAGGGTTCCATTCTGAACTATTCTTAGTATTAGGAAGTTTTATTCCAACATTCAATTGAAATCTGCCTTCCTGCTACTTAAACCCATATCCCTTTTCCTGGATGCTGGAAAAAGAGATAGCATGCCTTGACTGCCTTCTATATGTTTACCTATTAGGTATTTTAACACTTATACTCCCATACAGGTGCTCCTTTTAAGTTAAATTAAAAATATTAAATTCTCAAAATTCTTAAAATAACTATTGTGTCAGGAACCCTTATAAACAGCTTCAGGATATTAATCTCTTGTTCATCCCAGGATTTCCAGTAAAACATTTTCCTTCTATGTGCAAGTTAAGATTGTTCCCATGTCAGCTACTTCTAATTTAACTGCTTCCTCATTGAGACCCAAATATATTTAGTTAGTTAGTTAGTTTGTCAAACATGTACAACATAACAGGTATAAGTATAAACATGGATATGAACCAGTGGTGGGTTTCAATTTTTTTAGAAAATTTGTAGGTGTGGCCTGCTTTGTGGGAGTGGCTTGCCGGCCCTGTGACCAGGTGGGAGTGGCTTGCTGACCATGTGACTGGGTAGGAGTGGCATGCTGGTCATGTGACTGGGTGGGTGTGACCAAATTGTAAAATGTGGTGAAACTCACTTAACAACGCTCTTGCTTAGCAACCAAAATGTTGGCTCAGGAACTCTGGCATTGAAGTGTGCAAGTCTTAAAGCTGTCAAGTTACAAGACCCTTGCACCCCCAACCCTTTAGAAAAAAACCCCAGGGGTGTTCAAACTTGACAGCTTTAAGACTTGTGGACTTCAACTCCCAGAATTCCTCCTCTCGCTCTTCATCTTGAGAATGTGCGGATGGGCAGGGGGAGGGAGATGGAACCGGTTCTAAACGGCACTGAGATTTGTGGAACCTCTTCTATAGAAGAGGTTAGAACTGGCAGGAACCCACCCCTGATATGAACACAGGCAATGGGTATGAATAAATGGGGAGAATAGGACAGTGATGGTAGGCACGCTGGTGTGCTTATGCATGCCCCCCCCCTACAGATCTCTTATGAAAGGGGTGAGGGCCACACTAGACAGTTTAAGGTTAAAGTTTTGAGGGTTTGAGGATGTAACAACAGAGTTGGGTAGTGCATTCCAGGCGTTGACCACGCTGTTGCTGAAGTCGTATTTTCTGCAATTAAGATTGGAGTGCTTTACCTTGAGTTTGTATCTATTGTTTGCCCATGTATTATTGCTGTTGAAGCTGAAAGAGTCGTTGGCAGGTAGGACATTGTAGCAGACAATTATGTGTAGTACACTTAGGTCAGACCTTAATCAGCATAGTTCTAGGTTGTCCAAGCCCAAAATTTCAACCCTGGTGGCATAAGGTATTCTATTATGAGCAGAGGAGTGGAGGACTCTTCTCGTGAAATACTTCTGGACTCGTTCGATTGTATTAATGTCCAATATACAGTGTGGATTCCAGGCAGATGAGCTGTGAGATGAGTTGGGCTGAGCTAAAGAAACTGGCCGAAGGTCACCCTGCCTGTTTTCATGGCTAAGGTGTGTTTTGAACTCACAATCTCCTGCTTTCTAGCCTGGTGGCTTAACCACTAAACCAAACTGATTGACATTTGTCAAGATTTCAAAAGATTTAAACATTGGATCTTTAAATGAGAGGCAGTGGAGGCAATCATCAAAACAATTCAATTTCCTCATGCATATAGTTGTTAAAGTAGAAATAATAAAGTGGAAGATCTCATGGGACAATTGGTGGATCATGAGGTTGTAATCACAAATCTCTCAATCCTTCCATCAGTTTCTCTGAATGTTCTATAACTGCACAGATCTGATCTAGTCAACTGCTGTGATTTATTGTGTGAAAATAGCAAGCAAGTATATTGTTCAAGTTTACTTAAGTCAAAATAACAGTATAGATCCATGATGGCAAACTTATGGCACGAGTGCTACAGGTGGCACGGGGAGCCATATTTGCCGCATGTGAGCTGTCAGCTCTGGCACGCTTGTGGGTACTGGCCAGCTAATTTTCAGCCTTCCGGAGGGCCAGAGGAGGCCATTTCTGCCCTCCCCAGGCTTCTGGAAAGCCTCTGGAGCCTGGGGAGCGTGAAAACTCTCCCCCCCGCAAGGGTGTGTGTGCATGCATGCACATGAGGGGGTCATGCGTGCATGCACAGGTGGGTGGGGATGCATTCCATTGTGGGTGTGGGCCAGTGGTAGGTTTCAAAAAAATTTAGAACCTCTTTTGTAGGTGTGGCCTGCTTGTGGGAGTGGCTTGCCAGCCATGTGACCAGGTGGGAGTGGCTTGCCAGCCATGTGACCAAGTGGGCGTGGCCAACTTGTAAAATGTGGTGAAACTCACTTAACAACGCTCTTGCTTAGCAACCAAAATGTTGGCTCAGAAACTCTGGCATTTGAAGCATGCACGTCTTAAAACTGTCAAGTTACAAGACCCTTGCACCCCTAATCCTTTAGAAAAACCCCCCAGGGATGTTCAAACTTGACAGCTTTAAGACTTTAAGGTTTAGATAGGATGGGCGGGGAGATTGGTGAGCCAGCCAATCAGTGAGCGGCAGGCGAGGCAAGCGTGGTGTGGTGGGGGGAGGAGCTGGAACCAGTTCTAAATGGCATGGTAGATTTGTGGAACCTCTTCTATAGAAGAGGTTAGAACTGGCAGGAACCCATCCTTGGTGTGGGCACAAGCAGAATTTTGGCATGCCTTTACAAAATAGGTTTGCCATCACTGGTATAGATAGATTCCTACTTCTTACAATTTTATAATTGTATTTGATTGCAGAGAAACTAATGAAGAACCGTTCTTCTGTCATCGGTTCTTGACACCAGTTAAATAGATTTTATTCTAGACCAAAGTTTCATTTTTCATCACTATTGTGTATTTTATATTTGGTTGGTTAAACGTAAATGACAGTAGAATGATGATTATAGTTTTTAGAAAATCTTCTCTGGCTGAGTTCCCTTCCAGTTATTATTAACTGACTGTTCTTCAACAAGTTTCCTGTCATTTTTTCACTTCCACGATTTGTCTGAACTAAATATTTGCAGGGAAAGGCTACAGAATAATATTAATAAAATATGAAGGTTTCAAATCTTATTGCTTCCAAGAGAATGTCCCATGGTCATGTACTTCTTTAGCTTTCTGTCTTCAGGCAGCTAAGAAAGAAAGAAAGATTTATCTGCAGAGGGACTACATCATTTTAGAATTTAGAATATGTCAGAATTTAGAAAGGGCAAACAGAATGGAAACTAATGTACAATGCCTGGCAGGATAGCTATGATTCTATCATATAAAAAAATCCCACCCTGTGCGCCTAAATATCATGCATTGGTTTCAGTGGGAGAAGAATAATTATGCTGATTAGTTTCAATGGGAGCTCTCGGGAAAAGGAGGAATGCTTCTCCCTCACAAAGAATATGCACCAAGGTCCTCAATGTTTGACTTTCATAAATATAGGATTGATCTGGCCCTACAGCTAAATCCGTGTAGGGATTAAGATGCTGCTTAATACAGGTCATTTCCCATGTTCAAAAAAGCAGTTTAAATATGCATTTATTGCATTCTTTAACATGAATCTAACTGAAGCTTTTCAATATAAATGGCTGAGGCAGTCAGACATAAATGCACTCATGAGTCTTAGAAGGTCAATCATTTTGTTGTCATTCTCACTGCCATTGAGATAGCACTTACTTGGGATGGAAGCCCAAGTCCTTTATATTAAAGGTAGAATTTCAAACGTGATTTCAGGCTTGATTCGGAATTAAATATATAGGCGTGAAATAATTTTAAAGTTAAATGATAAATTTTAATTTAATTTTTGAACTACATTCTGTTACATTCTTGTGGAAAGTGCTACAGCCTTGGGACCTTATGTCATCAGTTGCTTGCCACACAGCTACTCTTTATTCTCTATCTGTCTTTAACCAGGGGTGTCCAACCTTGACAATTTTAAGACTCATGGACTTCAGTTCCCAGTATTCCCCAGCCAACTTATCTAACTGGAGAAATTTGGGAGTTGAAGTCTACAGATCTTCACTAGAGCTTCCATCATGTCACCCCTCCCCAGTAATCCTGCTTTCTGTCTTTCTCATCAGGTAAACCTGGAAGCACATGTTGACTATAGAGATGAATGAATTTCAAAGAAGTCCTTGTAGCTGGTAGCACAGTTATCTGACATGTGGGAGATGACTTCTGTGGTCTCCAGGCTATGGAGACTTCTCTCCAGGGATGTATTGTTTGGTCTCTGCTCTCTCAAGATTCAGGAAAAAAAATAATGTTCCTTTTATCAAGGTTTAGAAGATTACCATATTTTTCAGAGTATAAGATGCACCTTTTCCCCCTCAAAAATGAGGCTGAAAATCTGGATGCATCTTATTCACTGAATACAGCATTTTTTGCTTCCCGAAACCCTGCGCCTTCACCAAAATGACCATGCAGAGCCTGTAGAAGGTGTTCAGAGAGCTGGGGGCTGGGGAAGGCAGAAATGAGTGAAAAACGGGCCAGTTTTTGCTCAAATTGCCCCCCTAGCCCCAGGAGTACTCTATAAGTCTCCTAAAGGCTATGCATGCATTTTATTTATGAAAAATTGGCATTTTTTGCTCGTTTTTGCCCCCCCCCCAGGAGCACTCTGCAAGCCCCCTAAAGGCTATTCATACCTTTTTTGGGGGGGAAAACCGTCCCATTTTCATGAAAAACGGGCCATTTTTGGGAGGTTTGCAGAGTGCAAAAACTTTTTTTATTTGCCTCTTCAAAACCTTGGTGCATCTTATACTCCGGTGCATCTTATACTCCAAAAGATAGGGTAATTGATTTTTATTACATTGATTTTAATTCAGTTTGATTTTATTTAAACTATCAATCTTATGTTGATGTAAGCTGTTTTAAATGCTTAAACAGTGGAGCATACATTTTAAAATGAATAGAATTTTAGATTGTGCATTCAATCAGAAATTGTAAATTATGTTATCTACATGAAGACCTTGACTTAAACATATTTTCCATTCACCCATTGGTGATAACTGGAAGCTGGATAGCTAGAAGCCTAACACCTGAAGGCAGGACAAGAAGCAATGGATGAAAACTAATCAGGGACAGATTCAACCTAGAACTAAGGAGAAATTTCCTGATAGTTAGAACAATTTATCAGTGGAATCAGGGATAGGTTTCTGCTGGTTCGGACCAGTCCAGGAGAACCAGTAGTTCTGGCAATCAGTTGGCTGCACCCACCCACCCACCCCTGCACTACTTTGTCCTATACTTCCTTTGTTTGAAGCCCAGCTGATAGGTGCAGCATAGCGGATTGCCGTGCCTCAGCTGTTTTACTCTCCAGGGCTGCAGTAGAAGGTATATTTTAGAGCTGTTTTCAAACACACTGCACACATGTGGAGTGCACACTCAGCGAACCGGTTGTTACACCGGTTGAATCCCACCACTGAGTGGAACGGCTTGCCTTCAGAAGTTATCGGTGCTCCAACATTGGAGGTTTTTTTAAAAAAAAAATTAGACAACCATTTATCTGAAACGGTATAGGGTCTCCTACTTGAAGACCTTCAAGATCCCTTCCAACTCTGTTATTCTGTTAGACACGTGGCTTTAGGAAGAACAAACAGAAGAAAGCAGAATCTGCTTACTCAGAGACTTATTATATGTAACATGTTGAAAAGCCTTCTCAATAAAATTTTTTTTTTTTACAGAGCTTCAGTAGTGGATGGCACACTGCCTATTGCTGACCATCTTACAAATATGTAATATAGGGTATACCAGTTACTCTTTTGATCAAAAGATGTGCTCTGTGAAAAACAGATTACTTTTTAAAAAAAACACCACCACAATGAATGCTATTAAAAATAATTTCAATCCAGAAAAAATACAGAACAGATTGGCCCTGTGTTCAGCACGTTTCCTGAAAAATTTTCAAGAAAGAATCTTTCAGCTCCAAAGAAGTAGAAGGTGATACTGTGATTGCCAGTAACTGTCCCCATTGCTTCAATTAAAGAAGCCACTCTGTCTAAAATCCCACATAGGAAAGAAAAATTATTTCATACTATAGCAGTACATGGGCCATTCCAGAGTGGCAAGGAGTTTGTCACGAATATTCAAGCGAGCTTAATGCTTGCAGCAACAGGTTGGGAATGGTAGTGAAATCGTTATGTTTTATCATGTTGAAGTACTCTTCAACATCTTCATCAATGATTTGGATGAGGGAATAAATGGGGAACTCATCAAATTTGCAGATGACACCAAGCTGGCAGGAATAGCCAACACTCCAGAAGATAGGCTAAAGATACAGAAGAATCTTGACAAACTTGAACGTTGGGCACTATTTAATAAAATGAAATTCAATGGCGAAAAGAGTAAGGTTCTACATTTAGGCAGGAAAAATAAAATGCACAGGTACAGTATAGGTGGTACCTTGCTCAATAGTAGTAACTGTGAGAGGGATCTTGGAGTCCTAGTGGACAACCATTAAAATATGAGCCAGCAGTGTGCAGCAGTTGCCAAAAAAGCCAACACAGTTCTAGGCTACATAAACAGAGGGATAGAATCAAGATCACGTGAAGTTTTAATCCCACTTAATAATGTCTTAGTAAGGCCACACATGGAATACTGCATTCAATTTTGGTCACCATGATGTAGAAAAGATGAGGAGACTCTAGAAAGAGTGCAGCAAAGAGCAACAAAGATGATTAGGGGACTGGAGACTAAAACATATGAAGAACGGTTGCAGGAACTGGGTATGTCTAGTTTAAGAAAAAGAAGGACTAAGGGGGACATGATAGCAATGTTCCAATATCTCAGAGGTTGCCACAAATAAGAGGGAGTCAAACTATTCTCCGAGGCACCTGAGGGTAGAACAAGAAGCAATGGGTGGAAACTAATCAAGGAGAGAAGCAACTTAGAACTGAGGAGAAATTTCCTGACAATTAGAAAATTAATCAATGGAACAGCTTGCCTCCAGAAGTTGTGAATGCCCCAACACTGGAAGTCTTTAAGAAGATGTTGTATAGCCATTTGTCTGAAAAGGTATAAGGTTTCCTGCCTAGGCAGGGGGTTGGACTAGAAGACCTCCAAGGTCCCTTCCAACTCTGTTATTGTATTGTATTGTATTAGGATACTTTCTAGAGATAAGGTCTTTCCCTTTTTAAAATAATGATTTTATTTTAAAAAATTACAATTAAAAAGATTAAAAGCTACTACAAACTTTAAAAAAGAATAAATAGAAAAAATAAAAAGTGCAAAAATGAAAACAGAGAAAAGGAAATAAAAATATACCAAAGAACAGGAATAGAATAGATGAATAAATGACTTGCCCTTCATCACAAGTACAAACAATTTTTAATATAGGCAGTTCTTGACCTGTGATCACAGTTGTGACCAGAATTTCAATCACTAAGCGATGAGGTCATGAATGTGATGTTATGTGACAGTATTGCTTAGCAACAACAATCTGGCAATCCCTGTTTCTATAGGACTCCAGATACATAGGTCCTAAGTAAGGGTTAGGGTTAAGAACTCTTAAAATTAATTTCTGCATCCATTGTTGAAATTTATACTTCAATGTATCCAGTGTCAAGTTATTTTGCTTCACTCTGTATTAGTAAATAAATTTAAGTGTTCTTCTTTAATATTTTGTTCCCTCCTATTTCCTCTGGTGTCTTCAAAGTTCTAACTTATTTTTTTAAAAGGATTTTCCTACTGGAAGAATTCTTATAACTAATTCCAAAATCTTATGTCAAATCCATGTGATGATAAATGTAGCAACAAAACCATTTTTCCCCTCAAAAATATGCACACAAGTTTGAGTTCAACCACATTTTAAACCACTCACCTGATCAGCAATCAAGACTTCTCCACAGAATCACAGTTTTTGATCCAGGTGAATTGAATTTCTAACCAAGCAGTAATTGACCCAAAAATGTTTTTCCTGGCCTCAGAGAAAAGGTTGTGTTTTGTTTATGGCCAATACATTAGTTATTTAGAGATAGAAATGTTATCCTTCTGTAGGGATGAAAAGAAGTGGAATGTTGCTTTAGTTCCAATCTGTAAGTCACACATAGACACACCTGGCATGAAAAGCAGGAAAGGTAAACATTTTACTGACAACTAATCTGGGAGATAGATTGTTGTATTTGATATTGATGATAAAAGTTAGCTCTCAAAGATTATATTTTATTAATACACAGATCATTGGGTTCTTTGCAATAGTGTATTCAACACTGACTTTTTGATTTGCTATTTATCACTGTATATAAGAAGATGAATAAAGTTGTGCTCACATTTTAATTAAAGCCATTTGTTTATTTCCATTTGGATTATTCAGTTAGTTTAAGCAATGTGATTGCTTTCCTCATGTATATGCGACTGATATCTTTCTAAAACAGAACAGTGGGATAATAAGATTGCCATTTTTGGTTTAATTTTAAACAAAAAGAATGTGATGTCAGCTGTAAGCAGATTTCATTAAATTCTGCCTTTGCACTAAATCAACCAATATAATAAGCTTTCCTGGACTCACGGCAGGGATATTGGCTTTGAATTATATCTGAGTCTGAAAGGCTGCAAGAAGACTAATGGTAAAAGAATGTAATTGTTTTACAGGCCTTTTTGTAACTAGAGACCAAATCAATGCTGTAAAAGGCACGGTGCTTCTGATATTACTATAATACAGTAATTCCATTTCTACAGTGCCTTGCCTTCCTAGAAGTATCACGCAGAAGTTCATATCAAATATCAACAACATAAAATGATCAGTGGCCTTTTTCCTAAATGTGGGAACTATCATTTCTGTAAAATTCTTGAACATAAGGGACTTCTTTGATATCTCCCAGGATTTTTCGATTGTCCACCATCTTTGTATCATTAGCGTTAGCTTGCCTATTTTATTGCTTGTATGAAAGGTGGCCAAGTGTCACTAGGGCTGCTGGTTTTGTTCACAAAAGTAGACAATTTCTTGATGGCAGCAAAGAAATACTGAAAATCACAGGGTCGTTGTTGTTTTACTTCCTTCTAATTGTCCTCTGAATTTCTTGAATCTGGCAGCCCTGATTAAGCCCCCTTTTTCTACAGTAGCATGGTTTGCATAGTATGATAACTGCTTTGTAAGCTCTCCTAAAGCTTAATAGAACAATAATTTTGATACAAAATTATCCATATCATATAAAACAACAGTCTCGCCTTTCCAGGAATGGCTCGTTCCTCATCGCCTGCCATATTTTCCCATGTCCATCAGCACTCTTCCTCTCAATGCCGTATCATGGGCTCTGGGACTAGGAATCCCATGTAAACTAGAAAAAAGGATGCCAAGTGCAGAGGATGAGAATATAGCAAACACAATCCCGTCAAGGACTCCAAATTATTCCTCCAGCCAGCCCTGAGCCCACAGCAAAGGAGGGAGCAACCACTTCCAAATCCAAAAAGAAATCAGTGCCTCCCCTCCAGTCTGTCCTTCAGTCCTCTAGTCCATCTTCCAACTGGCTTGCTCAGCAACTCAGCTTCCCAACACAGCCAGCATTCAGTCTGTGCTTCTCATGCAACCAGCATCGTGTCCAAATGCTGAAATTACTCACTTGCTCTGGCCCAATCCATTGACCTTCAACCTTGTCCAAGTTTGCTCTTCTAATCCCATGACTGTTCATTTTACCTTTGAAAAATCCTACTCATAATGTCCCGATCCCAGCAACTCCAATGCATTCAGTTCAAGGGCATGACAATGTAATAGACACAGTCCAAGCAGCTGGGAATATGGCCAGAGTTCCAAGCCAAAAAGCAACACAGTTCCAAGCCAGTTGAAAAGCCAAAGCCAATCCAGTCAAGTTCAGGTAGGCACTATTAAATAAATAAAAATCTAATCCAGCTGTACCACCAAGAAGGGGTGATTAAGTGGCTTCTTACTAACATTGGTAGTCTAAAACAATCCCACTATATGTGTAAGAAAGATGGGAAAAGAAAAGCAATGATGGATAAGCTACATCAGAGGTGCTCAAATTCTCTGGTACCACCACCTTATTTTTTTCTAACTGGTACTTCAAATCATTTTTCTTATTCATTGCATTTTTCCCCATTTTCATTCATTCCTGTATTAAACAGCTATGCTGAAGAACTAATTTTCTCCATTACCTTTGACTACTCTCCTTCAATTTGATGGCAAATAAGTTTCTTTCAAAATATTATTCAAATAAGACAGATTCAGTGATACTTTCATAGCTGGGCTGGGATGTAATTATTATAATTATTTTAAATATGAGATGGTCAAGGAATCCATCAGTCTTATTATTTATATCCAGCATTCTGCATTATTCTTCTCTTCCTTCTCAAGTTAAATTCAAGTCATGGAGAAACTTCTCCTGTAAATTTCATTTTGGGTCAGGACACATGAGCAGGCTGGAAGGCTAAAAGTGATGGAAAGATGCACATTTTTTTAAAAAAAACTGGTTCCTCAGACTACAGCAATAAAGTATATTGTAAAATACCACTAAATTAAATTCTGAAACATTCTCAGAATGTGGTAGAAAAATAGAATATTCGTTCACGGAGAAAGAAGTCTTTCAGGAAATTGGAAAATATGTCCTGACATGGTATTAAACTATTTAATACCTTCTGTAGCTTTCCATTGTTCCTCTTTTTTCCATAACAACTCCCCCATCTCATTCCCCCCTCCCCCCAAAAATGACATTGTATATCAAAAGCAATGCCTGGTTTATGCTTTGGCATATTTATCCTCTAGGTCATTCCTGTTTATGGGTAGAAAGTGCTGGTGCACTTTGTCGCTATTTTCAAACTGCTGTTAGTAGGGATCACCAGTTGAGCTGTAAACAAATCAAGCTCAATTAAAGATTTATATTTCAATTAAAGATTTATATTAAATATTATATTTAATTTTTTTCATTCTAAAAATATAATAGGATTAACTGGCAAGGGAAGAAATTTGACTGACACATAAAAAATGAGATTTATTTTTAAGCTTGTAAATAATTTTCCATTGCTAACTAATCAAGCTCTATTTTTTATGACAGTCTTTGTATTCTAAACTCGCCTGTTCTCCATCAGAAGCACATTTATTATATATGAACCAATACAGAGTTCTTTATGAGGTACCATAGCAGTGAAGGATACTGATGCCTGTGGCTTCATCCTATGTTCTCATAGAAACATCTGGAACTTCTTGGCTTCAACCAGTCATGTCAGTCATTTGATCCTTTCACCAATCATTACCCTTGTATTTCATTGGGGCAGAGAAGTGCAGATGTTCATGAAGTTTGACATTTTAAAACCATCTCTTATTTAAAAATCAGGAAATTTAAACATTTCATTCACACCATTGGTAACAGTATTGGCTTATAAATTGCTTTGATGTGCATTAATTACAAAATTTCTATACAATAGAATATTTTAACATATTCTGTGAATTCAGAACCCAACAAATTGTAAACAAAACATCCAAATAAGCCCCACTGTATTGTACACTAAAGTAAAATAGTATAGGATAAAATAATATATATTGCTTTCTTTGAGCAACATGTTGTGAGGAAAGAAGGAGGAAGGAAGGAAGGAGGGATGGAGGGGGAGGGATGGAGGGAGATGGGAGGGATGGAAGATGGAGGGAGGGAAGGAGGGAGGGAGGGAGAAAGGAAGGAAGGAAGATTATTTGTGAGAGAAAACATCTGTTCCATATACTATTTTTGGAAATAATAGCATGTCATCACACCTTGTCATTCCCAGAAACATTGATTATTTGTTTATGAATATATACAGATACAATTGTGAAGTTTTCTAACAGCTTGAATCCACTTTTACCTGTTAAAAAACTCTTTCCTTCTTTTTAAAGGTAATCCTAAACCCAATGTACACTACAATTGAAATATAATTTTAAAATGAAAAAAAAACCAATTTGCTTTTGAGCAAATAGTTCAAGATGAGTTTGCTTAGGAATATGAAGCCAACAAGTGCTGAAAAAGTTTGTGGAACAAGTTGCCTCCAGTGAATGCTCTAACGTTGGAAATTTTTAAGAAGAGATTGGAAAACAATTTCTCTGAAATGGCATAGGATTTCCTGCCTGCGTAGGGGGTTGGACAAGAAGGCCTCCAAGATCTCTTCCAACTCTATTACTCTATTCCAGGCCTGTCAAACTGGCAGCCCACACGCCAGATGTGTCACACACAAGCCATGCCCACCGATGCTCTGCAAAGGCAAAAAACATCATGATACGTCATGATACATCACATGACACGATCAAGTTTGACACCTCAATTCTATTTTATTTTATTCTACTCTACTGTACTCTATTCTACTTGCTCTGCTCTACTCTGCTACTACAGTAATAGTAATTTGGACACTTTACTACTGTTTCAAATTCACTTGCATCAGTGGATTTTCATTTTATTGATGCTTATGATTAAACTGAGGTTTTTTTCTCTCCTTTTTAATACTTGCTTGTCCCCTTGAGTGAGGTACATTTTTTTCCAGATAGTGTAAAAATTGTTGTGCTTGGCTGAAAATGATTGCATATCAAAGTACATAAAATATGACCTGAGATTGATTTCACAGAATAGTTTACCTTCTGATTCAAAGAAGTACAATTCTGAAACACAGCTAGAAAGTGTAATTCTTTTTCATTGGACTTCAGAAAGACTGCCAATTTTGATTTTCTCAGTAGCCTTTTTCTGCTATTTCCTCAAATGAATGCAAGCGATATGCTACATGGATGCCAGTAGTTTCCCAGTTGTGAGCACACTCAACATTTTTCTTGCTGAAAGCACAAATCATAGTACAGTCAAATGAATAAACAGTAACACAACTCTTCTTTTTGTGTTTTACCCTTTCAAAGTTGGCATTGCAATGGTGATAGAGCTCATCAACTGCTTATTAGCTGTTGACACCATCATAATCTGCCTGCATAGGACAGTGCATAAACCTGTTGATATGTAATGTGAGGTATTAATAAATCTGTGCTGATATACTATGAAAGATAAGAATATTTTTGCACCCCAATTCAGACTCCCTATTATCAAAGTCTGCTTGAATTGCTACTTTTAACATTTTAAATATGTTTTCTAATATCTTGGGTAACTGTTTGAGAATATGGCTTGCTCTCTGATGCCAGAAAAAATATATATTTTCACTGGTATTAGTGTAGGCTGATATCAATAAGGGCAAGGAATGTTAGGATATACCGTATTTTTCGCCTTATAAGACGCACTTTTTTACTCCAAAAAAGAGGGTAAAAATCTGAGTGCGTCTTGTAAGCCGAATGTAGCCACTGGGTCATCTGAAAATGGGGCAGGCAAAGAGGGGGCTGCAGAGATCGTGATGGCTGGAAAGGAGAGACGTTTCGCTTTCAGAGCTCCCGCTGGGCTGGGCTCCCGAAAGGGCTTAGGTGGTGGTGGCGGTGGCAGCGGCTCCTCACATTGCTGGGGCGCTGCTTTAAGCTGCCCTCCTCCTGCAAACGAAAGGTGCCTCAAGGCTTTGGCTCCTGAGATCGGTGCGCTGCCATCCAAAATGCTGGTACCACGATCGCTGCAGCGCCCGCTTTACCTGCCGCTTCTTGGGCGGTTCCAGGCGGCAGAGATCGTAGTAATAGCATTTTGGATGGCAGCGCACCGATCTCAGTAGCCAAAGCCTTTGAATCAAGTTTGATTGTGTCCCATCTAGCGTTCTCCACCCCCAACTCCCGTTCTCCATCCGGAGAGATTTGGGGTTGGGGGTGGAGAATGCTAGATGGGACACAATCAAACTTGATTCAAAGGCTTTGGCTACTGAGATCGGTGCGCTGCCATCAAGTTTGATTGTGTCCCATCTAGCGTTCTCCACCCCCAACCCCAAATCTCTCTGGATCCGGAGGGAGGGAGCAGCCAGGGGGGGGGCCTCTGGCCAGCCGGCGGCTGGCGCGAACTCCTCTCCTGTTCCTTTTTCTGCGGGGGGTGCTGCCTTGGTTTGACAGCCACCTCGTTTCCAATTGGGGAGTGGGGGAGAAATCCTCTGCATGGATCCCCCCAATTGGAAGGAGGAGGCTCCATCCGCGGGGGGAGAGATCCCCCTCACATTCCTCGTCTTCCTGGATGGGCTCCAGATAAGTGAAGCCTCCTCCTTTTTAACCAGGTGATCTCTGTCTGTCTGTCCCTCTCTCCATCCCAACTGGAGAATAACCTTTTCTGTCCCCTTACTAGCCCATCCGGGAAGATGAGGAACGCGAGGGGGATCCCCCCCCCGCGGATGAGCTCCGAACCAGCGGAGCTTCGTCCTTCTTTTTAAGCAGACGCTTTAAGCAGGCGACCTTTAAGCAGGCGATCTTCACTGCTGCACAAGCCGCGCTGCCTTGTTCTTTCTGATAGCTGCCTGCTTAAAAAGAAGGACGAGTCGCTGTTGGGGAAGGGACAAAGGGGCGGCAGTTGCCCGATCTCGCCACCGCCACCCCTTCGCCCCTGGTAACGGCGACTGTTGTGCTGCTGCTTCCAGCTGGGATGCTGGAGGAGCTGCTGGCAGGGAGGCACGCTACCCTCATAAAGACGCCACCGAGCCTGGCTCGCTGACGTGGGAGCAGCTGCAGTGGTTGCCCGGTTGCTCCTGCCCTTCCCCCTGTGGCTGTAGCTGCTGCTCTTCTGGGGCGCCTGAACCAGCCAGGCGCTCCAGACTGGATCCTCGTCAGAGCCGCGGGCTGGAGCTGTGCAAGTAGCCTGCCCAGGTGGGGAAGGAGGAAAGCTTGTTCTTGCCATTGCCGCCCCCTCGCTCTCGGTGGCTGTCATAGTGCTGCTTCTGGCTGGGGTGGGATTGGCTGCAGGGGCCGTCCGCCAACTCCTGCCCGTCCCCTTGTGGCTGCCGCTGCTTTTCTGGGACAGGGAAGGAGGGAGGGAGAAAGGAAGGATAGGAGGATAGGGAAAGAGGAAAGAAGGCAGGCAGGCAGAAGGGAGGAAGGTGCAAGGAAGGAAGGAAGCATAGATAAGCAGGAGGGAAAGAAGGCAGGCAGGCAGGAGGAAAGAGGAAGGAGGGAACTGGAAGGGAGCAGGAAGGAAGGGAAGGAGGAAGGGAGGGTGGAAGGAAGGATAGACAAGTAAGAGGGAAAGAGGAAAGAAAGCAGGAGGGCAGAAGGGAGGTGGAAGGAAGGAAAGAAAAGCAGACACGCTGGAGGGAAAGAGGAAAGAAGGCAAGCAGGCAGGAAGGAGGCAGAAGGAAGGAAGGAGGGAAGGATGGAACTGGAAGTGAGGCAGGGAAGGAGGGAGGGAGAAAGGAAGGATAGGAGGATAGGGAAAGAGGAAAGAAGGCAGGCAGGCAGAAGGGAAGAAGGTGCAAGGAAGGAAGGAAGCATAGATAAGCAGGAGGGAAAGAAGGCAGGCAGGCAGGAGGAAAGAGGAAAGAGGGAACTGGAAGGGAGGCAGGAAGGAAGGGAAGGAGGAAGGGAGGGTGGAAGGAAGGATAGACAAGTAAGAGGGAAAGAGGAAAGAAAGCATCTGAATGTACTAAACACCAGTCTTCAGGGAAAAGATGGATACATTGTGAAAACTCAGCTGTCAGTTGATCTTAATGTTATGAAATGAAAAGTATGCCATTTGCAATTAACTTGGCATAAAATAATTCATTTGCATTTAATTGTTATTGTTCAAAGAATGTTCGGAAAAATGTTCGGCCCTCCAGCATGTTCACTTCATCCAATCTGGCCCTCTTTGAAAAAAGTTTGGACACCCCTGCGTTACATGGTTGACATAAAATTGTTCTTAAACTGCTGTTAACTTTATACAGTTGATATAAAATATTTTACTATAGTATTTGGTTCAGAATCTTTTTTTTCTAGATTTTCCTCCTTTAAAGTTGGGTGCGTCTTTTATTCCGGAGCGTCTTATAGGGCGAAAAATACGGTACTTGCATAGTTAATCAAATGGGATAGAGATAAACAAAGCCGATTCCAAGGGAACATTCCTAAACAATAACTATTTCTTTCCTTTTTGTGTCCTCAGCATTGAAGGACTGTAACCTATAGTAGCCATTCTCTATCTAATTGTAAAATGGAATGTGAGTATTTTAGTGCTACAAGAGAAGTGATTTACCATTGTCTTAATAGTGATACTTTAAATTGCCTTCACCATGATCTATAAACCTTTGAATACTCTTATATTTTATTATCACAATAAAAATAATTCTTAAAGGATTTGTGCCTTTGTATATAGTAACTCTCTCTCTCTCTAGACAGGCCACATTTGCACTCTATTATCATTTAATAGGGCACACTGAATAATGCTAAAATGGCACAAGCAAATATATCATTGCAAGTAAGTTTTCCTATCAATAAATGAAATTTCAGCAGTTTTCCTATTAATGAATTATCTAGAGAAATATTTGCAGAAGAACTTCTATGAATAATTTTAGTTTCTTGATTTGCAGTGCTCAGATTATGAGTATTTTGTGTTCAGGGATATTTGTGGCGTCACAAGTTTCTCCAGCTTATTTCTTCTTGCCTGAGCAAATATGAATTTATAAGCAATTTACAGCAACAACTTTAAAAATGCATGTGATTTATGAATGTCTAAAGACACAACAACACATTTAGAGAAATGCAAATAGAAAAAAACCCTGCTTAAATAATCAGTAAAATTCTAGATGGAAGAACTTTATTATACCATGAAAAATGAAGTGCAACAGAACTATCCTAAAAGCGAGTGTCTCTGTGTTTAATCCAGCACTTCCCCACTCTTATCATGCTACTTTTTTTGGTAGTTTTTTCAGTTCTGCCTTTCCTTTCTGAGTTCCAGAAATGGTGAGTCTAGAAAGAAGAGTTTTAAGCAGCCACCTACGTTTTTTTCCCAAAATGGAGGTGTAAAACTGCAATGTAAGTAGTTATAGTTTGCATACATATGATACACTGCTCCAAGCACAATATCTACTTTATCTTGTATATTTGCTTTGTTATTTACAGCCTTATTCAAAGTCAGAAACACAATACAGCACTCTGAAGAATATACACAACCCAAACATTCCCTTTTTTCCCTTCTCATTGTTGTCAGTCTTGATACATGGTGGTGCAGTGGTTAGAATGCAGTTCTGTTGTTTGTAGCTGCCAAGCAGTTTGGCCGTTTTAGTGTCACTGGCTGTAGGTTGGCTCATCCTTCCAAGATCCATAAAATGAGGACCCAGATTGTTGGGGGCAATATGCTACCTCTGCAAACTGCTTAGAGGAGTTTGTAAAGCACTGTGAAGAGGTATATAAGTCTAAGTGCTTTTGCTATTGCTACATTCTATTAACTCAATATAATGATATCTATATAGTATTAAGTATTGATATTCCATTCTTTAGAGAACTCAGAATATTGGAAATAGAGAAAAGAGAAAGAAATAACTATCAGTATTAAATAGTATATTGATATTACAGCATAAAAATATTTGACTTTTTTGAGTATAACATTAAGAAATGGAAAAAACTGCTTCAGATTACATCAAAGTATCGTTGTATATTGAAGATTTTAGTCTTAAACTGATTACACAGTAATAAAATCCCCATTGTTTTATTTTTAAAATTAAAGGAAAAAATAGATAAGCAAAACAATTTTAACAAAAACTAAAGTACCAAAAACAGAAAAGAAGAAAAAAAGTGGGGGGATGATCTATTAGATTTCTAACTTTCCCTTTTTTATAACTGCTAATTTTCTATATTGTAGACATTTGAGCCCCCTTAGAAGCCAGACTGTAAATGATGATATTTGCCATGTTGTGTGATGTGTTGTAACTCTGTTATTCTATTCTATTCTATTCTATTCTATTCTATTCTATTCTATTCTATTCTATTCTATTCTATATTGCTTAATTTTGGTTAAACTTCTTATTGTGTATATACTCTTAGTTTAACCATTGCTGCATATTCCTCAAGTTTAAGTTCCCAATCAGATAGTTTCAGTATCGTTTCTTTCAATGTTAAGCAAAATGTATTCTCCCAGCTGTAGGTATATATCCCATTAAATCATGGCCTTTCTTTTTTAAAAATATTTTTTAAATTTTTTAATTTCAAAACAAGCACAACACAAAGAATACTCCTTCTTTGCATACTGTATAAAGTGTATTGGTTGATTACAAAAGACTTTTGTGCATCTCTTCCACAGTCATCAACCATAGTTCATATTAAGTATTTTAACTCAGATATTTATACATGTTATCATCATCATAGCTCCATTTTCAATTGACTATAATTGTTTAAACGTCCTTCATTATAGAATATACCAAAATTTAAAACATAACCACATACTGGCATTTCATTTGCTATTTCTAAAATCCTTCAATAACACTGAATCCTTATGGCCTATTCTTGCTAAACATGCATAATATTTAGTAACAAAAATTTCTAATCCTCCTTTCCAAATCACTGTTTACAATTTACATCCAGTTTCCTTATGTTATATGTGTGTGTGTGTGTGTGTGTGTGTGTGTGTGTGTGTGTGTGTTACAACCCCTGGTATGCCCAAATATGGGAGGGAGCTCACTCCTCCCTCTTTCTGTCCTTTGGCTCATCACAGAAAACCATGCAGGCAGAAACCCATATTTTTATTTTTAATGTTGTCTTTTTATATTTGTGTTGTGTTTGTGCTGATAAATAAATAAAGGGAGACTAGTATGGATCCATTTCAAACTGTTTAGCTCTCATCAGCTAGCCATACCCTTACTGGGATTTGAACCTGGGATGTGTTACATATTAGGCAGACTTGCTAGCCACTACACCACCGGTTCTCCTCCTTTATCAGCTAAGCCAGGGAAATAAGTATGTGTTTGTGTTACAACCCCTGGTATGCCCAAATATGGGAGGGAGCCATACTAGTCTCCCTTTATTTATTTATCAGCACAAACACAATATATATATATATATATATATATATATATATATGTGTGTGTGTGTGTGTGTGTGTGTGTGTGTGTGTGTGTGTGTGTGTACATCATTGGTTGTTCGGGTTTTCTCCCGCGTAGAATTGGAAGTATCTTCATGACGTTTCGATGAAGTCTCATTCATCATCTTCAGGCTGGTGCTTCCGGCTTGGTGCTTCCAGGAGCAATGTGAGATCTCAGCCGGTTCCTCTTTTTAACTGCCAGTGGGGGTTTGAGCTGATTGGGTGGGAGCTTGGCTGCATTCTGATTGGGTGGAGGTGTATCCTGATTGGTAGGGGGCTTGGCTGTGCTCTGATTGGATGGGAGTTTGGCTGTGCTCTGATTGGATGGGGGCATGTTCTGTTTGGGTGGGGGCCTGGTTGTGCTTGTGTTAGTCTGAGTTGCAGAGGGATTTGAGCTCGTGAGCTGCGTTACTGTTGTTTGGCTTCGCGTTTGTGGTCGTGCCACATCTCCGTGGTGGGCATCAGTTTGCTTCATGTATGGATTTGAGGGGTTTAAAGTGGATAATAATGCAGCTGTGGTCTGGCTTCTGGTTTGTGGTCAGGCCTCTGGTTTGTGGTCATCATCGGTGTGGGTTTGGGCTTGCTTTTTGTGTGGACGTGTGATAGTGACATCTTGTGTGGTTTTCGTGAGTGTGGGTCTGGTATCATTCTTTGTGTTAGGGACTTGTTTGTCAGTGAGGGCGGGTTTCCAAATGGCTGGTAGGCGGGAGGTATCATCTTGTTTATTCATGCTGTGTGGTCATTTTTCTATCTCAATAGGTTCTCTGATTATTCTGTTGTTAAAGTGTTCAATTTTGGCAATAGTTCTGGTCTTTTTAAAGTCTATATCATGTCCTGTGGCTTTGAGGTGTTGGACCAGGGAAGAAGTTGGTTCCTCCTTTCTGACTGAGTTTTTGTGTTCTTCAATGCGTGCCTTTATTCTTTTGTTGGTTTGTCCGATGTATGTGGTGGGGCAGGTGGTGCATGGGATTTCATATACTCCTTGATTTTCTAACTCTATTTTGTCTTTGGGGTTTCTCAGGATTGTGGATATTTTTCGGTTTGTGTAGAATGCTGTCTTGATGTTGTGTTTGTGGAGGATCTTGCTGATTCTGTCTGTGGTGCCTTTTATGTATGGGAGGAGGGCTTTGCCGTTTTCTTGTTCACTGTCTTGGATTTTAGTGGGGTTTTCTTTTTGGATTAGGTTAGTGATATTGTTTCTTTGGAATCCGTTGGATGTTAGTACGTTGGTGAGAGTGTGTAGTTCGGTTTTGAGGTGTTGTTCGTCAGCTAAGCGTTTTGTTCTGGAGATGAGTGTCTTGGCTACAGAGTTGATCTGTGCTGGGTGGTGGTGTGAGAGTGCGTGCAAATAGCGGTTTGTGTGTGTTTTCTTCTGGTAGATGGTGTGTCCTAGGGATCCATTGGATTTCTTATAGACTAAGACATCCAGGAAGGGGAGTTGGTTATTGGCTTCTGTTTCCATGGTGAACTGTATTTTGGGGTGTAGGCTGTTGAGGTGTGTGAGAAAGTTGTCCAGTTTATCTTTCCCATGTGGCCAGATTATGAAGGTGTCGTCTACGTATCTGAGCCAGAGTTTGGGTTTGTGATCGGATTTTTCTAGAGCTTGGGTTTCAAAGTGTTCCATGTAGAGGTTAGCAATGACAGGTGAGAGGGGTGATCCCATGGGTGCTCCTTCTATTTGTTTGTATTTTTGTCCGTTATAGATGAAGTATGTGTTGGATAGGCAGTGGTTGGTCAGATCTAGGATATGTTTGGGGGGGTTGTTTTTGTTTTGGATAGCTGTCAAGGCTTCTTTGATTGGTGCTTGGGTGAAGAGGGATATGACATCGAAGCTCACGAGTAGGTCGCTGGGCTGTAAGTTTTGTTTCTTTATGATCTCTATGAACTGGAATGAGTTTTTTACGTGTGAGGTGATGGATTCTGCATAGGGCTGTAGTTGTTTGGCGAGAAATTTGGCTAGGTTTTGTAGAGGTGAGCCTATGGAGCTGACTATGGGTCTGAGTGGGGTTCCTTCTTTGTGTATCTTGGGGAGACCATAGAGCTTAGGACATCTGGATGATTTTTCTCTGGGAATGATTCTTTGCTGGATCTCTTCGCTGATGGGGGAGGCTTTTATTTTGGATCTGGTGGTTTTTTCTAAGTAGGTGGTGGGGTCCGTGCTTAGGGGTTTGTAAGTGGAGTCTTAGAGTAGGTTGGTTAATTTGGTTTGGTAGTCAGATGTGTTCATAACCACCGTGGCGTTCCCCTTGTCTGCTGGTAGGATTATTATGCTAGTGTCTTCTTTTAGGTTAAGTAGTGCTGTCTGTTCCTCTTTGGGTAAGTTGCTTTTGGGGGGCTTGCTGGTGCAGAGGATGTTGGTGATTTTGAGTCTGATTCTGTTAGCGTCATCGGGGTTGATTTTGGTCAGGCTGGTTTCAACTCCGCATATAATGGTTTCAGTGGGGATGTGTTTGGGAGCGACTGCAAAGTTGAATCCTCTGGCAAGGACATTGGTTTCAGCTTTGGTGAGGATCTTATCTGAGATGTTATGCACTGTTTGTTTCATGTGTGGCTGTGAGGGGGGAGGGGTTTGTTTCTGGCGTTCTTTTAGTCTTCGGAGTTTATTGGTATGTGTGTCTGTCTTGAGGGCGGTCTGTGTTTCGGCTCTCCAGGTGGCGAGTTGTTTGGATTTGTCCCAAAGTGTGGGGTGGATCTTGTTGCTGAGTTTGAGGTGAAGTGTAAGGAGATTTTTGTTGATTCGGTCTAGGTGGAATCTTTTTGTGTGAAGTTCATTTCTGATTAGGGCCATTTCTGTGGGTCTGGACCCACACTCACGAAAACCACACAGGATGTCACTATCACACATCCACGCAAAAAGCAGGCCCAAACCCACACCGATGATGACCACAAACCAGAAGCCTGACCACAAACCAGAAGCCAGACCACAGCTGAATTATTAGCCACTTTAAACCCCTCCAATCCATACATGAAGCAAACTGATGCCCACCACGGAGATGTGGCAAGACCACAAACGCGAAGCCAAACAACAGTAACACAGCTCACCAGCTCAAATCCCTCTGCATCGAGACTGCACGTCTGTATCATTGCGACATTGGCTCCTCATCGCCAATCATGGCCTTTCTTGTTGACTATTTTTTCTGAGATTATACCTAGTAAGAAAAGTTATGGTTTCATTTCAGATTTAAATTCTTTTTTTCATCGTACTATGTATCTTTCAAGCACTTTTTTTTAAACTGGCACTTCACTTTATGACAGACTTTAAAATTTAGAAGCACTAGGGTTAGGGTTAGGATCTTTTCCTCAGTCTACTGACAGTTTTTTGTCACTCTTGTAACACTCTCTCTGAAATTCTGTTTGGTGCCATTTGTAATAATTTATCTTGGGTAGTACATTTATTTAAAATACTCAAATACTTTGGCCACCTAATAAGAAGGAAAGACTCACTGGAGAAGAGCCTAATGCTGGAAAAGATTGAGGGCAAAAGAAGAATGGGACGACAGAGAATGAGGTGGCTGGATGGAGTCACTGAAGCAATTGGTGTGAGCTTAAATGGACTCCAGAGGATGGTAGAGGACAGGAAAGCCTGGAGGAACATTGTGCATGGGGTTGCGATGGGTGGAACAAAACTTTACAACTAACAACAACCTCATTCATTTTGGTGATTGCAATTCATCCTGACCAAGATGTAGCTTTCAGTTCCTCCCCTGAGTTCCTCTCTTGGCCTTACTTCCCAAATGCTCAACAAACTACATACATCAGGTGACAACTGATATTAAAACTGATATTAAAATCATACTGTATTTTGAACACATTATGTGAAAACTGAACTCTTTGGAGAAGGCTTTAATTTTGGGGAAAGTGGAAGGAAAGAGAGCACATAGCAGCCAGGTGAATGGTCTCCAGTTACCATGGTGATGGGAGCACCATTAAGCAAACTGAAGGTTTGAGACACATCATCATGGAGAAAAATCTAGCATTCTATGTACTTGCATATAATCAATCCAAAGCAATAACAAAGTTTTCCAGCAGTGGATAGTTACAGTATGTTTACTATTTGTATTACTTGTGTCACAGGAAGGTAGGAAGGCTTTGATTCAATTAGATTGTAGTTCCTCTGGTACATGAAGAGGCAAACTCTGGATGGTTGGGATTTGGATTTGCTATAAAACTGTCTGACAATCTTCAAAGAAAGAAAATGACTGTGTTTCTATGTATTTTTTTTTTACCTTTAATCTCATTCTGAACTTCAATTCATGTCAATTTTTCCTTTGCCATCCAAGAATATGTGATGCCAGATGTTCCTGCTGCAAGCCAACATTTCTCAACTGCAGTGTCAACATGTATTAATTCAGGTTTATAAACATTTTAATAGTGTTTTAATATTTGGGACAAGTTTTGGGACAGAGTTTCTTAGGTACTTATTTTCTCACCATAATGGATGCCATTTGGAATGGGATTGCAGATATCCTACCTGCTTACCACATGCTGAGGTCAGCCTGATTTTCTTTTAATTACAGAGAACAGATTGAAGGATGATTCTGGTTAAGGACATCTGAAAGATGCCAAAAGTATGAAGCATCTTAGCATACAATAAGCCTACACAGTATACACAGTGCATTATACTAGCATACAAAATGAAAACTCAGGAATTTTTATCCAGATCTGTTCTCTGATTCAGATCAAGATAATTGGCAAACTCCCTTCACAAGATCCCAGTAGTAACTGCTTCTCCAGCATGCCCTGGGATGGTAATCCTCCTCCTGAGTTGACAGACACCATGGACTCCTGCAAGATCCTTGGACTGCAAGGTGATCAAACCAGTCAGTCCTAGAGGAGATCAACCCTGACTGCTATTTAGAAGGCCAGATGCGGAAGATGAAACTCAAATACTTTGGCCCCCTAATGAAAAGGAAGGACTCACTGGAGAAGAATCTAGAGAATGGACAGAGAATGAAGTGGTTGGATGGAGTCACTGAAGCAGTCAGCATGAGTTTAAATGGACTCCAGAGGATGATAGAGGACAGGAAGGCCCGGAGAAACATTGTCCATGGGGTCAAAGTGGGTCAGACATGACTTTGCAACTAACAACAACAACATGGACTCATGAAAGAAAGGGTTGATGATCATTATTTTTTCCTTCCCAAACAAAAAAATATATAATCATTCTGTATAAATGAAAGTGAGACTGTGTACAAAATCCTAAACATGATTTTATTTCATTTTCAACCCTGGCGATTGGCTCTAGCACAAGTCCAAAAGCTCAGGAGACTAAACTTCTGATCCTGGTGTCCGACCCAGATTGGATCCTGCAACAAACATTTGTACACAGTCTCACTTTCATTTATACAGAATGATTATATATATATATATATATATATATATATATATATTGTTTGGGAAGGAAGGAACAAGTAATTTCCTACAGCATAATTTTTGTGCACCTTTTCCATAATGTATGATGTATTACTTATATTGTTATGAGTAGATAAGTGAATTGAAGCATTTGGGAACTAGTACTTTCAAGGGCTACCTAACTTACAAAAATGCCACCTTCTATGTGAAGAGTCAACAAACAGGAAAAAACAGAAGTGCAGAGACAGGACTTCTACCTAAGTATACCCTGATGTCACTTGTTTCTAAGAGAGACTGACAAACTTCCTGTCTTTAAGATATCAGCTGCAGAGTGGACACTGGAGTAATTTTCCACTATAGTTCAAATGTACATATCCTCTCTATGTACCATTTTTAATCCATGGTATACCAATGTCCTGTTGTGAAGCTTTATAGAAAATCTCCAGCCATACTCACTCTTTTAATGAATATTTATCACTAAGTTTTGGCAATAATAGAAATTATGTTTCTTTGACCTTGAACCAAGTTAATGCCTATGCCTTTGTCTGGGAATTTGCAATCTTGTAAGTGCTGCTCCAGCCTAGAGAAAGCAAAAATAGTAACTCGTGATCCTGGTAATATTTACTGTCATGCTTTCCTTTAGGCAACATAGCAGGAGAACATGTACCAAATTGGTACAATTATCACACTCCAGCTCAGAAATCTCCTTTTCCAAAGGTTTTGGGTATCAAGATTTGTTCCCCATCCACAACAGACAGATAACTGCAAATGAAAAATATTTGCTTCATAAGAATATTGTTCAGTCCCACATCTAAAAAATGAGCAGCAGCACATGTAAGAATTTTCTTCAGAGTACAAAGCTTTTTTCAAGGCCAAAGCAATTGTATTTCCTGACACCAACCAAACTGCTATAATTGAATTTTGTGCAGATACTGGCTTATTCATTCAACAAAGTAGTAAGTAATTTTATTGTGCCTATTTCATACCACTGTGACATTATTATGTCGGAACATGCAGTGTTGTAAGACTTTCAGAAAAAGAAATATGCATGATGGGAAATACGTTGATTCTGAACCTTTAAAACCACATTTAAATTGACACAAGCTGCCAAAATAGAGTATCATTTATGTAAAGGATAAGCAAAATACAGTCCTGTAGATATCATAGAGATACGACTCTAATAAACCATTGCCATCAAGGTCATAGATGAAGAATGTTAGAAATTAAAGTCAACCTCACACACCCAAGTTTAGATTACATCTCATTTGTGTTCCTGTGTATAGTCAGAAGAGAAATACCCCTTTCTGTTACCCAAGGAGATATCTGATACAGATACAGAATAATAGAGCTGGAAGGGACCATGGAGGTCTTCTAGTCCAACACCCTGCTCAAGCAGGCAATTCTATATCATTCAGACAAATGGCTATCTAGTCTCATCTTAAAAGCCTCCAGTGATGAAGAACACAAACTGGTTAATTGTCCTCACCTTTTACTGTTGTTATACAAACAGGAAAAAAAAACCTTGCAAATGTGTCTTTTGAAATCCATGTCTTGTCTGGCATTGATCAATTTGGCACCTTATTCCAGTTTATGTTTATAATTTGTGTGGGGAGGGGGTTATGCTAAGATATGAGAGTCAAAAACCTTCCATTAAAATGCTAGTGAGCATGATTGAAAACTGCTTTGCTAGGGCAAAGATTTCTGCCTCAGAAATAATTATTTAGTTCATGGGATAAGGATGAGCTCACTCTCCTCCAACAGTGTTAACTATTCATTTCAGGAGGATTTTCTTCTCAATAAGTCAAGTCTGTGCTTTCCATCTGGTATGATCTCCCCAAGCAGATATTTATGCAAGCAGCTCGTCAGGGAGCTGAAAGCAAACAGGAGGCCTGTCATCTCCAGCTTCATTCAAGAGGAACTGAATGCTATCGTGACACAGTAATGCTATTTGAAGTTGGTGTGTCAGATGGGGATAGTTCTCCCTCAAACAAGCAAGAAAGGTAGACTTCGCTTACCTTTCAGTTCAGATAGAAGCTGCTTCATTTAATTTTCCTCCTGGGTAGCTTTCCGGTTTACGAAGTTTTTAAAGTTAACATTGGTGACCTTGAAAGTCTTGACAGATGGAGTGCTAGGCAATCTTCAGAGAGTTGCATGGTTTCATGAAATTGCAGAAAGGATCCCCCTTTTTCAAATATTGATCTGATTTGTGTATGTTTATGTTACATGCCTTGCTTAAGATCTCAGTTTGCACAATTCCAAATAGCCGTTTCCTAAAGGAAAAAAAAAGAGTGGCACCTAATGTTACTTCAGAAAATGAAACTCGGTTTAAGGGCAATTACAAACAGAATACTCCAACATAAACTAACAATTTTCAGTGAGGACTCAGTAGGACCCAGAGATATTATACTGGGAGATTCATGTATTTTTCTCATCATTAAAAGCAACTTCATGGATCTGAATTTTTTCAAAAACATGGTTCCAGAAAAGGGAAGGGAAATCAGGCTTAATTATTAAGTAAATGCAAATCAGTTTACAGTGATTAAACACAAAAAGTGTCCTACCCATTGTATGGTTTGCCAGGAAAAAGGTTGCCCTTGGCATCTACAATTATTATTGGAAATTGCCAAAAACAACCTGCAACACATCTATATGACTTTGTTGATGGACAACATGAAACTCCAACATGAAATTCTTGGATATTTTATATAAAGAATAAATTAATCTTTCATGGTCTCTCCCACCTGATCCAATTCAGAATCCCCTTGCTTTTGTCAGGTGGAAAAAAATATCCACCTGAAATATCTACCTGAATTGCCAAGTAATCTTGGCAATTCAGTCATCGATATTGCACATTAATCTATAGCTTCCCCATGACAGATGGAAAAATGTGTTTGCTGCAAATGTTTTATAAGCTTTGTTATTTTGAATACAAACCAAAATGAACACTGGATTTGGATGCCAAAATCTACCATTTTTTACAATGTCTGTGATTTACTACAGTCAGACAACAACACTGAATCTCAAAGGTGCTTTTTCAAAAGGCAACTGGTATAAAGAAGAAAACTTTTCACTTTTCATCCAAGAAGCTTCATCAGTGATTAAACTTCTTGGATGAGAAGTGAAACATTTTCTTCTTCCTCCTCAAGGAAAAAACAGTCCAGTTGCTTTTTGAAAAAAGCACCTTTGAGACAACTAGAACCTGGATGAGTGAGCATCTCCAAAGACAATAACACTGAATCAATACTGCACAAAAAGGAAAATCAATTGAGAATGTATTAAAAGACATGTCATGGAAAAATTGTGAAAACATGATATAAGATAATGCAACCATTTGAAGCATTTTATGAATCCATCTCAGTATAATAGAAAGATTAATCAAATGAAGCAATTACAGTTATTTGACCAAAATGATTATATCACAATCAAATGTAAAGTAGAAACTATCAAAGCATTTTCAGTAGAAAAAGCCAGATTACATTAAACCAAGAAAACATTATTAAATTTCAACTCCTGTCAGCCCTTGAGCTCACTTAGGTGTTCTAAATATTTAATGATAAAGAAAAAATCATATTTACCATACTTTCTTAAAATAGTTTTCGGATGGACATTCCGAAGTACAGAAATAACATAAATGACATCTAGTTATCTAGTTTTCCACTGAACTTTTGATGACTCCTTCCACCAATTTAATTTCACTAATTCTCATAGCTGTTGATTTCTTCACTGTCAGACTGCAATACCTCTTTGTCCCACAAGGACATTAGTTTTAGTTGTATCAAAACTTACTAAATTATTTGATCACTTGCATCTAAGGATAAGTCTCCTATCAATTACCAAGTCATTTTTTCTATTTCATACATTCTGTTATTTGCACTAAAAAAATTTAATTCCTACCTGGAAGCATCTTTCATCCGGAATCTTAATGTTTTTTTTTAAAAAAAAATTAGAAGTTTGAAAGATCTATTATTCCAGAATATACACCTTAATAAATTGATGAGATAGACAGACAGACAATAGAATAGACACTGATATATATCAAAGTTAAAGTTACTGAATACAGTTTAGAATTTATTTCTGTTTGGTTCTTATTAAAAGAAACATGTTCCTTTATTACAAAATATTACAACATAACTATGTCTGAAAAGTACTAATGTTCCAAAAACACATTACATTAAAAGTATTTAAATAACCACAATGTACTTATCATTTTATAATTCACTAATTAATAGAAATATGTACTCCCATGGTAAGATGAGGATACAATAAACAAAGGTAAATTTCATTATTTTTAATTGGGGAAAAATGCATTGTTTCATACTTTCACATCAAGTTTTTTGACTGGTTTCAGTCTTTAAAGCATCAGGTCCCTGTGTAGCATTTCTCATATATCATCCTATATAGATGGGTATAAAAAGAGACCTAATATATATTTTCTTCAAATAATTTGGGGATAGCCATGGACTTCAGAGCAAGACTGATGTTCCATTTAATTCCTTATCCTTAATAATCCTTGATTCCATATCTTTAACATACAGGTTTTGTTCAGACTCCTTCTGAAGAAGGAGATGTTCTGCTTTTTCCCCACCATCTTTGTTTAACCCATCAAAAAATAAATCATCAAATTCACAAACAAATTTTCAATCAGACTTCCTATAAGATAGGAAGAAAGGACTATAGGCAATAAATGATTTGTTGTTCCTTCAAATCAAAGCGTGTTTGAGAACTTGATTAAGCTATTTATGATAAACCAAACATTTGCAAGCAGAACTTGGTATGAATAACATTTGCAAGCAACATTTGTAAAAATTGACTGAATATGAGGACTTTCGGGTGAGTCATGTCTGACTGAAGATATATCGAAACAGCAGAGACGATGACCACTTGGGATGAATAAAGGATGGGCAAGTAGACTGGTTCTTCAAAATCTTTCTAGAGAAAGAAAGATGAACACAACATGATTGCCCATGAGAGCTATGAATGGCAGTTCCTCACAAGAGGACCATCAAATAACAGTCACCTGTGGATTTGAGGACCAGAGGGAGCTAGTTTAATAAGGACATTAAACCAGCTAAACTCAGTTTCTCATCCCATTTGTAAATGTTTAGTTTAATTACTGTATGGATAATAGAGATCTTCATAGTGGTAAGCTTAATTTGGCACCTGGCAAGTTTTACCTTCTTCTTTGCATTTAAGAGTTAAGACTTAAGAGTTTAAAATACCATATTTTTTGGAGTATAAGATGCACCTTTTCCCTTCAAAAAAGAGGGTGAAAATCTGGGTGTGTCTTATACTCTGAAATGTAGCTCCACCCACCCGCTCCGTGCATCACATTTTCAGGTGGTTCCGGTGGTGGTGGTGGAGGAAATCCTCACTTCCACATGGAGCCTGATTCCCAGGGAATTGCCTTCAAAGCCTTTTCAACAAAAGCATTTTTGGGTGGCAGCGCCACAATCCCTTACCCGATTCCAAAAAAGGGGGGCAGGCAGATTGTATCCCTGCAGCTTGGAACTGCCTGTCACCTGAAATGCTCTTTTTCCTCCCAGGAGGCTAGATTGGGAGTTAAAAACCTGGAATGGGATACAATCAAGCTCCTGAGATCGCTTTGCTGCCACCCAAAAATGTTATTATCGCAATCTCTGCCACCCGGAACTGCCCGAGAAGGGGCAGGTGAAGTGGGCTCTTCAGAGATTACTGTAACAGCATTTTTGGGTGGCAGCACAGCAGTGGTGGGTTTCAAAAAAATTTGGAACCTACTCTGTGGGTGTGCCCTGCTTTGTGGGAGTGGCTTGCTGGCCATGTGATCGGGTGGGAGTGGCTTGGCAGTCATGCGACTGGGTGGGAGTGGCCAAGATGATGTCACTGAATTCTTTGCCCCAATGGATGAACTACAATAAGATTAAAATAAGTACAAAAATAAATAATACTAACTGCAAAAGAAATAAAACAATATTGGACTCAATTGTGGTTGTAAGTTGAGGACTACAGATAACAGAAGGGACCTCTGCTTTCAACCAACAATGTACAGTCTTTTCAGGAAGGATGAGAAACAGGAAAGATATAAACAAACAGGAAAGATACAGTCTTTCATCCAAGAAGTTAGTTCAAGAATGAATGTCATAGGTAGATACCCAGAGCAATACAGATTTCTTTTTTTCTGAAATTTAGTTCTCAGTTCCAAAAAACAGGAATATATGAATTAGGTTCAGTACTTAGGTCGTTCCAAGTAGCTATTCAGAAGTTAGTGGTTAGAAGCAATGGTAAAGCAAGATATGAAATTAAAACCAGAAATATTTTGTTGGCTATTTGAAAGGGAGTACAATATATATTTAATTTTACACATGTTAGCAGCTGCTGGAATTGTGTTTGCACAACAGTGGAAAAACAGAGATATGAAAATGAATAAATATTACAATGTGCAAGAATAAATAAAGTGACAATTAGAATCAAGAAGGCTTTGAATATTTTTTCATGTGGGATTTGTTTTAGCAATTGCTAACTAACAGAAACAGAAATTAGAAATCCAAAAGTATGAAAGAAAACACCAATTATGTAAGGAAAGGTGACTAAAATGTATAAGGAAATATTATTAGTTCTTGATCATTATTAATGTGTAGATAACTACAGGACATTACACACCCACACCCACACAAACTATGACAGTGCCAGGACAACACCAAAAAATAAGAATTCGACCCCCAAAAGACTGCAAATGAAACCAGTTTTTTTTTTCCCTAACCCTAAGGACAGGAAAGACAAAGCGACTAGAATAAAAACCATCAAGGCATTGTGGGAAATTATAAAGGACAGTGCCAAGAAGCTCACAGAACCAGCAACCACCTCAGAATTACCTAAACAACCAGGGTGAAACACACTAAATCTGGCAAAGCTGCCTTGCACCAACCTGGCCTGCCCATAGAAAAGCAGCCACTTTGAGACACATAAACCTGGTCTGAACACTAAAAACAACATATTGCATCACAAAGAAAACATTTGCAAAAAGGAATAACATTTCTTGTAGTAAATATATTTTATAAGCAATTAAAAAATAAAAATTCCCTAAATATAATTTAAAAAAAATGTATAAATAAAAAAATCCTTAAAAAACATTAAGTATTCCACACACAATATTTTATACTGTAACCATTTCAAGGTATTCTACCAGCAATAATTTATACTGTAACCATTTCAAGGTATTCTAAACACAATAAATTGAAGTAAACAATTTTAAAATATTCTATACTCAATACTTTTAAGTAAAACATTTTTTTAAAAAATCTATACACAATACATTTTAAAGTATTGAGTATAGAATTTTTAAAAATGGTTTATTTTAATTTATTTTAGACAGAATCTTTTTTTAAATAGTCTAAGACAATTTTAAAAAAGAAACAAAACACTCAATAAATTGAAGTAAACCATTTTAAAATATTCTATACTCAATACTTTTAAGTAAAACAATTTAAAAAAACTTCTATGCACAATAAATAAAATATTCTTTTTAAAAAAACATTAAAAGAATAAAAGAAAGAAACCCGGGTCACTTACCAGCAGGCAGAATCAGCAGCTCTCCGATTTGATGGATGCAGCAGGTAGCAGGCAGGCAACGAGGCAGCAGGACAGATAAACTTACCGGACTGGAGGCCACTGCCGCTGCCCACCCGCTTTTGACCACGTGGCATATGCCAGCTTGCGGCTTTCGTGAGACAAGGCGTGAAGACCTTCCCTTGCGAAAGCTAGCCTGCTGCGGCCGCCACCCACCTGTTTTCGGCCGCACAGCATATGCCAGGTCGCCGCTTTCACGAGGCAAGGCCTTGCTGCCGCCCACCCACATTCAGCCGCATGGCGTACGCCAGCTCGTGGCTTTGTGAGAAAGCTAGCCCACTACCACCGCCCACCCACTTTTGGCCATGTGTGAAAGCCTCCACCGGCACCATCATCGACCAGCCACGCAGTGTATGCCAGCTCGCAGCTTTCGCGAGGCAAGGCCTGGAAGGCTTCCCTTGCAAAAGCCGTGAGCTGGCATAATCTAGCCTCCCGCAGCCCCCCCACCCCGTGCTTAGTTGCTTACCTGAGGGAAGTAGCAAGCTGCTGGAAGGCAAATCGAAGCAAAGGGAGGACCGATCAACAAGCACAATGCAACAGCTGCTCAGAAACGAGAAACACTCTGGTGCCATGCTTTTAAACGGGTCGTCTCCAGCCCGCTCACTGATTGGCTGGACTCCAGCCAATCAGTGAGCAGCGGGCTGGCCTAGTTTAGTGCGGACAGACGGGGGAGCGAGCGAGCTGTGATGGGACAGCCTTATCTTAAATGAATTGGAATATCAGAGATGTAAAATATTGGCTATTTTTGCTGTAAGGTATGAAAACAAGCATATAGTTAAATGATATACCTATGGGAAATGACTAAAATGGAGCTAAACCCATATATGCCTTATTGCCTATGCAAACTGGATAGAGCTAAAGAACCAGGCAGAAAAGAGTTAAGGTGATATTACTTTCATTTGTCTTAAAATAATATTTAAAAAATTAATAACTTAACATCTCAGAAATTACATAGACATATATACAGACACACAGACACAGACACAGACACACACATATGTATGTATGTATGTATGTATGTATGTATGTATGTATGTATTTGTGTTACAACCCCTGGTATGCCCAAATATGGGAGGGAGCTCACTACTCCCTCTTTCTGTCATTCGGCTCATCACAGAAAACCATCCAGGCAGAAACCCATATTTTTATTTTTAATGTTGCATTTTTATATTTGTGTTGTATTTGTGCTGATAAATAAATAAAGGGAGACTAGTATAGATCCATTTCAAGCTATTTAGCTCTCATCAGCTAGCCATACCCTTACTGGGATTCAAACCAGGGCTGTATTACATATTAGGCAGTTATATTAGCCACTAAGCCACTATGAGCTCCCTCCCATATTTGGGCATACCAGGGGTTGTAACACAAATACATACCTATTTCCCTGGCTCAGCTGATAAGGAGGACAGCCTGTGGCTTAGTGGCTAATATAACTGCCTAATATGTAATACAGCCCTGGTTCAAATCCCAGTAAGGGTATTGCTAGCTGATGAGAGCTAAATAGCTTGAAATGGATCTATACTAGTCTCCCTTTATTTATTTATCATAAAGGGATTAGTCTTGGTTTGATATATCATAACTAATAATTTGTTAGTGATGATAAAGGCTCGATTTATATTTATTAATATTTTAGATTTATATTATCTGTTTAATAAATGTGTTACTATAGCAATAGAATGTTATAGAATGAATGTTATTATATGAATTATTTTGCTAATATTAGTATATAACTGCATCCACTAGCTCCATACTGGTTCTGCTCTTTTAAATCTTTCTGGTTTTAGACTTTTAGAAGATGATGATAATTAAAAAAACCATCCTTGTACCTGACACAGACAGAATTTGAAGGTATGCAAAACAATAAAATTGAGATGGGAATATAAAAGACAAATCAAGAAGAGGATTTGGACACGGAACAGCTGCCAAAAGAAATCCTGGACAATGCTTCCTTCTGAAATTTACAAAATAGGCTGATGAAAGCTTTGAAAACTTCTCTTGATTGCCAGACATTGAGGAAGGATCAAATCCTTCAATGTCCTTGGAATGATTTAAAGGTCAACATTGTAAAGAAAAACAAAAAAAGGAATAGAAAGTTGGATTCTCTGATCAGAGATAGACTATTTGTTATTTCTGGTAAATCATAATGGACTTTTTGCTGAATTAGGATTGAAAAATACTATTTGTGAATTGCATATACATTCAAATTAGATTGTGGAAAGAAGTTTTATTGTTTGTAATTTTGAAAGGGTGAAAAAGTAGTATATTAGTGAATTCACTTCTTATTCTCTTTAGTTCTATTATATATTTCTATTATATTTTTATCTTTTGTTTATCTTTCTCCTAGACCTTCTGAACTTTTCTTTTACTTTATTTTTTCCTCCTAGTTTACTTTGTATTAGGTTTTACTATGCTTATTAGAAACTTCTGTAAAATTATTTCATAATGGTTAAATATAAAACTATAATATATTGCTTAATTAACAGAATGACACAGTTGGAAGGGACCTTGGAGGTCTTATAGTCCAAATCTTTGCTCAGCCAGGAAACCCTATTCCATTTTAGACAAATCTTGTCCAATCTCTTCTTTAAAACTTCCAACGTTGGAGCATTCACAACTTCTAGAGGCAAGTTGTTCCACTGAATAATTGTTCTAACTATCAAAAAGATTCTCCTTAGTTCTAGGTTTCTTCTCTCCTTGATTAGTTTTCATCCATTGCTTCTTGTCCTGCTCTCAGATGCTTTGGAGAATAGCTTGACTCTCTCTTCTTTGTGACAACCTCTGTGGAACATTGTTATCATATCACCCCAAGTTCTTCTTTCATTTAACCTGACATCCCCAATTCTACCAACCGTTCTTTATATGTTTTGGCCTCCAGTCCTCTAATCATTTTTGTTGCGCTTCTCTACACTCTTTCTAGAGTCTCAACATCTTTTTTTACATTGTGGCAACCAAAACTCGACGCAATCAGATTAATTTTAATTCATTATAATTCATATTTCAAATTATTTAAAAAACCTTCTACTGTGACTTTTTAAAATGTTGTATTTTGTCTTCTTTGAAGACAAACCTATTGTAATTTTTTTTATTAGATTGGGATATTCTGAGTTTTGTTTTATTTTTCAAAAGAAAATAGCCAATGGGCAACATTTGGAAAATTATGGATTAAGGCAGTGTATAGTCATTCTCACGTTTCTTCTCACTTGTAAACATATCAGGAAGGGGGCTAGTGTGCAAAAATAAGAAACAGGAGTACTGATATGTAGATATATGTACAAACATTCATGCACACACTCATATTAATGTACATTTTTAGGAGATCGCTGCTACCTGCCCCCATGGGGGTCTGTCCAATATACTACCAAAATTTACTACCAGAACCTGAATAAAAACCTTTTCCTGAAATAGAAATGAAAAAAAGGAAAAAAGAATATATCATTCCACTGAAGGTTTTTAAAAATGAGATTACAGCTGATTTATAAAGGCTTTCATGAAAGGAAAATGTATATTATGAAGGAGGCGGCAATTAATTGAAAGAGGCAGGATAATTATACATCCATATTGGATGGTAAAACTGAAGGGTGTGGTGGAACTGCAGCCATTAAACCAGGAACTGGAAAGAAAAAGGAACAGATAGACAGCTAGATGACAGAAACACAGAAGCACACATTCAGAGAGAGAGAGACGGGGGGGGGGGGAGAGATCTTTTCTTAATTTGTTATTCCCCAAAGCATTAGAGAGGGAATGCAGATCTTTTTAACATCCAGATCAAATAAAAACAATATTTAAAAACTATTTTTTTCAGTCACTGGAACACTTGTAGCAATAATGTTAGATCTGCTTAACCAGTATTTTTTTAAATATAATTTTAAAGTGCATTCAGAATCTGTTGCTCCTAAGTATAACCAAAAGAGAATAAATAGTAAATTATTAAATAGCAAAATGTAAATGTAAAATATATTAAAACTTTATCATAAGCATTTTTTTTAAAACCTCATTTTTAAAAAGTGCTGAAAAATAGCCCCCTATTTCTTTGTTTACAACAGCACTTCTCTCTTGAAGCCTTCAAACACTGAAAAACTTCAGACCCTCTGGCCACAAAAAGGTTATTTAAATGTTTCTTTCAAAAATACACTAAAGTTTTAATACCTACCAAGTAAAGTGTGTAAATTTCCTCCCATAATACTAAAAGAGAAGTACTTGTTTTTTTAAAAAAAATAGAGAAAGGAAATACCAACCTAATGCCACCATGTAGAATGCAATATGATTCAAAGAAAATAACAACATAAAACAATATTGATCAACTCGCCTTCTGGTGAAATGCAAGCTTTCATTTATACACATATTTTATAATTCCATTGGTGTTAGATAGATTTATCCTCTTTGCTTTTTTCTTTATAAAATATCAAAGTCAGCACAGGAAGGACCAAAGAGCAAAAGCTGAGGTGGAATTTGCTTTGATTTTCATTTGCAAATAGAACCTAAGTATAGACATGTCTAGTCCTTTTAAAAGCTACCTGAGTAATATTATGATTGGAAGGAATAATTTCTGCCCAGTGCAACACAATATGAGAAAATCAAGCCAGTTTATGTTGCCCTTGAATGGTTTAAGTGTTTTGATAAAACAATGCAGAAAGCGTTCATTTCTTTCTACAGACATCTTCAGAGCAGCTGTCAGCCTTTGTAATGCTGCTTGTCAAATTATAGTAACACACTTTGACAACTTTCTGGAAAGATGACGGTCTCATCTGCATACTTCTTGATGTTCACCTGAGGAAAGAAAGAAAAAACCCTTCTCTCTAAACTTTTGTCTGTTGAAACTGGTGCACTCTAACTTAAAACCACACTTTTAAACAGGCGAAGAAAGAGAAATGAAGAAATTACAGACCAGTTATTTTGACTTCTATAACCTGCAAGGTTCTTGAGTGTACTGTTATGAAGCATGTATGTGAGAATTTAGAAACTAGTATTGCCAATACCAGAATATGAATAGGCTTCTCAAGAACAAGACATGCCAGACCAATTTTTTTTTTAATTGCACAGTGTCTCGTTTAGTGGAAAAAAGTAGTCTTCAATTTACAACTGTTTGTTTAACAATTGTTCAAAGTTACGATGACCATGAAAAAAGTGACTTAAAACTTGTACTTGCACCTACATCCATTGTACCAAATCCCCCCCAGTCATGTGATCATAATTTGTGCACCTGGTAATGGTAGCCATCTTGTAACCAATTTCTGACAAAAAAAACAACAACCAAAATCCACTGACTGGGGAAACTGAATTCACTTTACAACTGCATGATTTGCTTAATGATTGTGTGAATTAATGACAGTGTGATTCACTTAGTGACTGCCATAAAAATTGTTATAAAATTGGTCCAATGATGACTTACGACAGAAATCCCAGTCTCAGTAATAGTGGTTATAAGTCAAGGACTATCGTAAGGGAAAGCTATAGATGTAGTTTACTTCGATCTCATCAAAATATTTGACAAGGGTCTTCCATGATATCCTATGGAGAAATGGATGAATAAATATGATCTAGACAACTGTGCAGTAAAGATTTGAGCCTGATTGAATTTGTCAGGAATTTCCTGACAATAAGAGCTTTTAAGTAAAAGAGCGGTCTTTGCTGGAGATTTGCAAACAGAAATTGAATTGGATAGCGGATTCCTTCTTTGAACAAAGATTAGACAAGATGTATAAGGTTCCTTCTAGTTCCATGATGGCAAAATTATGGCCCGTGTCAGAGGTGGGTTGCTCCGGGTTCAGCCCAGATTCGGCGAACCGGTAGTGGCGGCAGCAGGACGCTATGCTCACCCGCCTGGATGCTTCTGCACATGCTCAGAAGCGTTGCTCGTCTGTGCAAGCACGCATGCAAGCACAAACGAACTGGTAGCACTTGGATTTGCAATCCACCTCTGGCATGGATGCCACAGGTAGCATCCAGAGCCCTCTGTGGGCACACGAGCCATAACCCCAGCTCAGCTGCACCGTGCATGCGCATGCACCTCCAGCTGCCCAGCTGGTTTTGGGGTCTCTGCTGCACATATGTAAGGGGTGGGCACATGTGGGAGATACACATGTATGCACAGGGAGGCAGGGGCACAAGCGGGTCACATGTGCATATGCAGGGATGGCGTACATGTGAGGGTTGCATGTGGGGGGCATGGGGGGGGTCGTGCATGCATTGCATTACGGGTGCATGCGCACTTTCGGCACACAGCGACGAAAGGTTTAGCCATCAGTGTTCTAGTTCATATAGTCTATGATTTCACAGTGCCATCTACCAGGTTTTCCTGTTCTTATTACCTTATAAGTGACATGGCAATGACCCATTGCAAAAGTGAGAGAAATCAGTCATAGAGTTCATTTCCAGAAAATGGTGATGGAATCTCTAAGCTCTCATCTCTAAATCTTCATACAGTATGGAAGTGTCCAACTCCATTTTTTTTTCAGTTCAAATTTTGAATGAAAATAATGTGCATTGTATGCTTGAGAGGGTAGCATACAAAAATGCAGATACCAAGAATAGCTGGATCTTAAAGAGTATAGAATCAAGAAAGAGATGTCCAAGGCAAGAATAGTTTGTGTTAGGGAAAGCTGCAAGGGATGATAGCACATGCTTTTTAGGAACTGTATTGGCTGCCAGAAAGCTTCTGAAAATTAGAATTACCTATTGTAAAGAATGCAGACGGACTCTGAAGAATGTATGAGAGAGCTGTTAAGAGGGGAAGGAAGGAACAAGTCATTGGATGAGAATTTAAAGTAGAGATTACACAGCCCTGAGATTAAAAACAATCAAGAAGAAATAATAAAAATAATCCTGCCTTGATTTGGGGCTTGGAGAACTTTCCAAAATTTTGCTAATTTATCATACTGAATAATGGGCATTCCTGAAACTCCTTCCATTTCTGTTTCTCGACCGTTGCCAGTTTCAAAGGATTCACATCTGTGAAGCCCTAAATGGCTTTGTTCCTTGTTAACTGGAGTTATCTTCTCCAGGTAGAATTTACCTGGGTTGTGCAGTCTAATTCAGAGAAGATGCTCTGAAAATCTATTTACTGAGAGATGAAGACACTTGAAAGAAGACATAATCGGAATAAAATGGTGTTATATAGAAACAGTCACTTCTATCTTACATAAGAAGATCATAGTAAACAAAACTTAGCTTCTAGAGCAGCGATGGCGAACCTTTTTTGGCTCGCGTGCCACAAGTGGGGGGAGAGCAGGGGGGTCATGTGCGGGCGTGCCGCACCCATAATGCAATGCGTGACCCCCCCAGTGCGCATGCACGCACAACAGGCGCAACCACCCCATTTTTACATGCTTTTTTCGCCCTCCCCAGGCTCTAGAGGCTTTATTTCGCCTGTGGAGGGCGAAAACAGCCTCCCACGCCCCCCCAGAGCCCTCCGGAGGCTTCAGGGACCGGAGGCTTCCCTGATGCATTTGGAGCACTTAAAACGACCCTCCGAGGAAACCGGAAGCCACTTCCAGATTGCTCGGAGGGTCGTTTTAAGCATTCTGAAGGCTTCAGGGAAGCCTCCGGACGGTCCCTGAAGCCTCTGGAGGATCTCCGGGGGGGGAAGGCTCTTTCCCCCTCCCCAGGCTCCTATAAAGCCTCTGGAGCCTGGGGAGGGTGAAAAATGGCTTTAAAAAAGGGTGAAATCAGCTGGCCAGCTGACAGGGCAGTGCCTCGCGTGCCCTAACAAATGGCTCCGCGTGTCACTGTTCTAGAGTTCATGTGAATATTATCAAGAAATAAAAAAAGGAGATGTGCACCTATTCATTAGCAACCAAATGAGGTAAATTTTGATATGATAATCAGTGGACACTCTATCTGCTACAAAAAGATTTACAAAGAAAGACAGATGGTTTTTTTAGCCAGTGCAAAGGAGAAGAGTGATCCAAATACCAAAACTAACCGTAAGCAACTCAGTCAGGATGAAATGGCTAGTTCAAAAACTTACACAATGGGAGACAATGAAGAGGAACCATTGGATAGATGTATTTCCTTTTCCCCATCTTTCTTATGATATTGTTGTTTATATTTAAGAGTCTCTGTCTCTCGTGGTCCTTTATATTACTTTGAATGCAGCAGAAAACTTGAATTCTGTTTTATAAGAAACAAAAAAGAAAAAACACTGGGAACTCAGGCAAAACTTTAAGGCATAATTCTTCAAACTCTTGCTACTACACTAGTATCTTTTGATGAGATCTTTTAGCAGCTCAGGGAATTTCAAAGCAGCTTTAAATTTCTTTTGACATAAAGAGCTTGTCAAAGATTTCTCTGAAAGCCTAAGAAAGCATGAAAACAAACACCCAGGCTGAATTCTTAAATGTTCAGCTATTCTGATCATTTTTTAAAGCCTAATCTTAACTCAAATTCAAAACAATAGAGATTCCTCACTTTCAGCATGCATTATTTCACAATGTCATTTGGATTGTGATTGCTACTTTGCAAAGAAAATCAAGTTTATGATTTGTGTGGAGGTGGAAAGGCTTTTTTTTAAGTGCCTAATTTAAAAAAAATACAGCAAGATGTAAAAAAGTAGAGGAAATTAGCTCATATATTTCACTTGGTATTAAATCCATCAAACATTTCTACTCACGATTCACTCCAGAATTTAAGCAGTATGAAGCTGCTATAGGGAAAAGGAGCTGAGAGAAGTAGACTGGGGCAGGGCTGGGTGAACATACACTGAATAGCCACTTTTCTTTGTTCTTACCTGCATATAGTGTGCAATTAGGATCTGGATGTCTTACATTGCCATACAAGATTCAAAGGCCAAGCAACAAGAAATAAAGGCCATGCATTCTTCAAGAAGCATCCTGAAGTGACTCTGGTGAGTGTAGGGATTGGAAGCCAAGAGTTACAGACAGATTAGGACATTGGTCATAGCAATAGGAATTTAGGGATAAAATGGGCAGCAGGACATCAATCAGAAAAATATATTCAGACAGCAGTACTGAAGCAATGCCAGAAAGGAATACAGAGGTTTAGTTTGTTGTATGAGATTTGCTAAGATTTCTGCTGGTTATTGTAGCATATTTCAAAACACTGGGCACTGGCCTGCTAAAGGTAAATAGAGAAAAAATGTGTCCTATTATACTTTCATTGCTTTTGATTTAGTATTAATGTGCCAGAATGACTTGTGACACCTGACAAAGCAAAAGCTCATAAACACATTATAAGGTTACTCCATATATATTTTTTACATGAAGAGGAAAAATGTACATAATATATAAAGACCAAGGTCTACGTTGTTGTGAAAGCGACTGCCTACGAAGGCTTCTGGATTGGGGCTAAAAGGTGAAAGTGGAAGCAGTGTGCTCCATCCCATAATTGGGTAGACCAGGTTTCCCTGATAGACCAGTCTCACCAGAAAAGCACTTAAACTCTCCTCTGGTATAGCTGACAAAGCGAGGAGAGCCTGTGGCTTAGAGGTTAATACATTTACCTAATATATGCAAGTAGCTTGGGTTTGAATCCCAGAAGGGTATCGCTAGTTGATGAGAGATAAATAGCTTGAAATAGATCTATACTAGTCTCCAATTATTGTCAATAAAATGTAAATTCAACACAAAAATAGTTTTTCACGAAAGCGACTGCCTGCGGAGGCTCCTGGATTGAGGCTGAAAGGTGAAAGCGGAAGCAGTATGCTCAGTCCCATAATTGGGTATACCAGGTTGCCCTGATAGACCGGTCCCACCGGAAAAACACCAAGGTCTACTCTAAAATAGCATCCTACAATGCTATATAGATGGAACTTATAGAAAAAGGAATGGAGTCTCAGTCTCATTCACACAGAACTTTTCCCATCACTATCAGCAGCATCAGGGCTCTATGTCTCTAGAGCTCTCTCCAAGCATTCTGGTGATTGCATGAATGGCTCATCATATGAATCATAGAGTACATGTATAATGCTGCATCTTTTGTCCCAGATATCCATGCATTCAAGTTAGGAAATACAGGTAAACTATTGCCTAGTTAAACAGATGTCTTTAAGAGCAGGTATACTCCATTTTATTATGGTCCCAAATCAGAGGTGGTATTCAGCAGGTTCTGACCAGTTTTGATGAACTGATAGCGGAAATTTTGAGTAGTTCAGAGAACTGGTAAATATCATCTCTGACTGGCCCCGCCCCCATTTATACTCTGCCTCCTGAGTCCCCACTGATTGGGAGGAAATGGGGATTTTGCAGTAACCTTTCCCTGGAGTGAGGAGGGAATGGAGATTTTACAGTATCCTTCCCCTGCCACGCCCACAAAGCCATGCCCACAAAGCCATGCAACGCCCACAGAGCCACGCCCACAAAATGGGTAGTTTTTGAATCCCACCACTGTCCCAAATGTCATAGAAAGGTGTAATCATATCCAAATCACCAAGTGTATATCTTTCTTTCTGACCCCAGACGAATGCATGGGAGTTCAGTATAGTGATTCTCCAACTAATTCAAACCTGCTACACATTCAGCTGCATGCCTTAACCAGGCTTAGTGGAAGAATTTGCCGAGTTCCTGGAATTCTGATTTCCTACAATTCCAAGGTTCTACCAAGGTATGTATAGGTGAGCAAGGAATTGGACATCATAAGTGACAAGTCAGAATCTCTTTTTTATAAGGGTTGCCTGTCTAGCTAATATATGGAAAGATGCAGTTTAAGGCAAAGGGAGACATCATTTTTCATCCATTTTCGATTTTTACAGATTTTGTTTTTTATACACCTAGTACTATATGATATCTGAAAGATGAATATGGGGAAGGATAAAGACAGAGTCAAGCATTTAGTCTCCGTCTCTTCAATTTTTCCAGGTTTGAGGAGTCTTCATATGAAACTACATTTCTTTAAGCTTTCTGAATCAGAATGGAGCTATTTTAAACTTTTGCCGGGCAAAAAAAAAAAAAAAATCCCATTGCTGGTTATCTGCTGCACAATTTAATGTTTGAAGATTATATTTGTTGAAATAAGCATATAGGGCTCTAAGGTTCAATTTAGGCTGAAGTCATAGAAAAGTGCTTTTTGCTTTAGATAGCAGCTCAATGAAAAAGCTACTCTAATGGATATTTCTGATGTAATGGGTCTTTACTCACAATTCAAAGCTGAGCAGAGAAGAAGTCAGGAAAATGCTATAATAGGCACTTTGCAACATCTTGTGTCAAATGTTGAGCTGTGATAAAGTTACTCTATGTTATTATTTCAACAGCAAATACTGAAAAAAAATGCTTTGAAATGCTATTTGTGTTATTCACTTTTAGTATCATTGTCAATTGCTGTCCAACCATTTGTCCTCAGTTACATCAACTAGTAAGTGACTATAATTCACCTTTTTGGTTACGTAGCCCGGCATAGCATACTTGTTGATTGGACAATTATTGACCAGATGGAAACACTTGTGTTACTTGAGTATGGATTTATCTGGGTGATCTTAAGATGGACATGTCCAAATTCTAAGCAGCATGCAATTCTCTTTTTTTATTATTGTTCCAGTGTACTAGAATTTGCAAAACAATTTCACAATGAATTTTGCATACTTTGTGTGCTCATTAGGAAAATGAGCATACAGATTAGTCTATTACACATTGTTTTGTTTCCAGCCCATCGGGGTTGGATAACATGAACTTTTGCATTTGGAAGCAATAACCAACAGTGCAAGTACTTAAGGCTTTAGAGTACTTAAGGCTTAGAATAACTAAAAGAAAATAGCAAAACAACATAATACAGCAATCAAGAATTATTTAATACAATAAGACAAAAAAAGTCTTTGTGCCCCATAAAGGGAATCCCAAAGTGATAGCCATGGGTAGACTCCTTTTCAGCCAGTGGACACTTTTCTGTTTAGGCCTGCATCAAAGACCATGGGAATTTTTATTAGCTTACTGGGATTGTTATGGATTATTTAATGAACTGTTACTTTATTTAAAAGTTCACTTTCTTCTCAGAACTAATAATATCAGTAATAGATCATTGTCAGCACCTACAGACCAACTTCCATGATTGAGATGAAGACAAATAAGTTTTCTATGAGGACCTGGACCAGATTATTCAAATAATCACAGCCAGCTACAAGTTTATCATTCTGGGTGATTTCATTGTGAGGGTGGGGTGGACAGTGGCAACTGGGACAAAGTTCTTGGGAGGCATGGAATGGGAAAACTAAATAGCAACATCCTGCTGCTTCTGAGCAAATATGCCAAGCACAACCTTTGTATCACTAAGCTGATGATCAGATTATCTATGCATCTCACATCCAAACACTGGCACCTACTTGACAGTCATAGCATATCATCTCAATCTTAAAGACATCACCATTACCCATGCTGTGAAAGATGCTGAATGTTGGCCAGATCACAGGCTGATCCAGTCAGTCCTCAACCTACACAAAACCCCTTTACATCATAAGCAACCAAAGACTATCAGAAAGTCATTCAATATGAACAGACTGCAAGAATCATACCACACCTGGTGCTTCCAAGATGTACTTAATGAAAAACTCTCTGGCACTTTACCACTTGTCGGAATCTATTCTGATAAGTGGATGCACTTTAAAGATGTCATCATGGAGACTGCAACAACTAGTTTGATGAAAACCATAGAACCATTTTGCCCCCACCCACCCACCCCCGGCCAAGAACAAGGGCTAAGCAGGACAGGATCATTGTAATCATCATGTGTCTCAAAGAAAGACAAGTTTAAACACTCTCAGCCCAAAGGAAAGACAGAATTGCAAGAAAAAAGCTCTCTTAAAATCTAGAACATTAGTCTGACCTTGTTAGATTCGGGCAACGAGAGGACAGACTCCAGACGATAGTGACAAACAGCTCTTTATTAGTTAGGTAGTAGTGATCCAGCTGAATACGGGGTCGTGCAGCTCCCCTTTTATGGGAAGCTGGCAGACCTCCCGTCCAATCAGAACAACCCCTTGTTCCCGCCCTAGTGGCAGACCTGAGTGGAGACTACAGCAGTTTATGCAAATATCTAACACCTTTGCCTGTTTTTGTGTAGTGGTTTGGCAGCACTGAGTTTTTGATTATCACATGCTAGATGAGATGTGTAGTTGGGTGATCAGAAAGGATGGCCACCATATGACTTGCCAGTTATTCTATAGTATATTGGAGTCTGGGAAGAGACCTCAAGGTAAACCAAGCAAGTGCTACAAAAAACTTGAAAAAAAATCTTATAAGCACTGTGACATCCAGCTAATGGAACTAGAAGCTTCAGCTTCTGACACAACCCACTGGCAAGCTAGTGCTATGAAGCCTCCATTGGCTTTGAAGACAGGTGCTGATAGAAAAACACAAGTAGCATCCCAAAATAATACTCACAGATACTGAAACAATGGATTTACAGTGTCCCAATTAAGCTAGACTCTTAAATTTTCCAGATTGGGATTGCAGAGCCACCTGCAATCCAGAATCCAGGAATGAATTACACAATAGTATGTATTTTTCAAACCCAAAGGACTACCATATACATTATATAGCAGTGATGGAGAATCTATGGCACACAGGTCACAGGTGGCATGCAAAGCCCTCTCAGGGGGCACCCCAGCCATCACCCCATCCTTGCTCCACCGTGCATGCAGCATGCCTCCTGCTGACCAGCTGGTCTTTGGGTCTCTGCCACACATGCGCAGGGAGTGGGACCTTCCTCAATCTCTCCCAGTTCCCCTCCCCAGTGCACCCTACCTTTCTACTCCATTTCTGCCACCTCTACCGGGACGCTGGGGGTGAGTGCGCAGGGATGCATAGTGGATGTGCGTGCATGATGAGTTGCATGTGTGGGGCAGTCACATTGCATTTTGGGGATTGGGGCACGCATGTGTGCATTTGCATGCGCGCTTGCACACTTTGGGCACTCGGCACCAAAAAGATTAACAATCACTGGTATATAGGCTCTCAACCCCAATTACTCACACTTCTTTCTGTGGTCTCACTTCAGTGGAATTTGCCAATACCATGTTTATTTTATCCCATTTTTGTAATGCTTTCTCTCCTGAAACTACCAAGTTTAGGTAATATTTCTTTATGTCAAATGGTGATGAGCCTGTTTCAGAATTGGGGAATAGCCTTTGCCCCAAGCTTCCAAACTGGCAATGAGAAAGATCAAACTGCTCTACAAAGGTGTCCCACCAAAGACTAGAAATATATATATATATATATATATATATATATATATATATATATATATATATATATATATATATATATATATATATATATATATATATATATATATATATATATATATATATATATATATATATATATATATATATTATATATATATTTCTAATCTTTGGTATATATACAGTATATCTAAAATATAGCCTGTTAGTGAATAAAACCATCTTCCTTAATTTGGCATGACACACTCAACTATTACATTGTGACATAAAATTCTATTTATTATGTACCTAAAGGATAGAAGTAAATAATCACTGTCCTATTTCTTTCTACTAATCTTCCAGTCAAACCACCAGCACTACAATTTGTATATAACATATACACCTCATAAGTATACTAGGACTTACTAAGTACATACAGTATACAGTATGAAAATAAATTGCATACTCCAAAAATATGCCCAGAAATTTCTTTGTTAGCTTGTGCAATTAAAAAAATGCAAAAACGTTATTAGACTAACTTGTCCTTGCAAACTCAAATATTAGAGAAAGTAAAAGATATTATTTTATTTCATTTTTTATCCAGAAAAGAAAACAAAGCTGTACTAGCCAGCAGGAGAAGTGAACTGAAACATTTATATTTAATATGCTTCAAATTTGGAAGGTGAATTGCCACAGCAGCCAAATTGATCACAATTATGAGAAAATCAGATCTGGAATAGAATTGTTGAAGCCTCAATAGGATAAGCCTTTTGAACATATGAACTGCAGAGAATTCCCAACAGCTTTGGAAAGTTTCTATCTGATATTCATTTCTGAACATGTATTTTGCCAATTACTTTTTGATAGGCTTCTGCTATGTATTTTCGATCAATGCAAATTGGAATATGCCTTTGCATATTCAGATCCAATGGAAAAAACTAGATTGAACCGTTATCAGCAGACACTGAGAATTAGCTCACACCTATGCACTGAAATGGAGTATAATTGCAGACTCTTAAAGTAAAACTTCAGCATTTGAAGCAAATGACTTAGTCTCCTTTGTCTTTAAAACTTTCTAATTTCAGTGAAATAACTGCATGTCTGCCTTTGCTAGTATTCTATTTCAAAACATAATTAAGATAAATATCAGTCAAAATGAGCTCATACCTGCAGCTAAGTCTGGCAAATTTGACTCCTTCATTTGTTCCCTTTGACCTAGCACAAATGACTTATGATTAGCAGTGTACATGTATTGAATTGCTCATGTTGAGGAAATGTCAAATGGATTTGGGTTTAAAGAAAACATGCCTTCTTGAGGCTAATTCACTGACATACCCACAGGAAATATTGTATTTATCAGGCCACTTTTGCATATATAAATGTCAGCATAATTCCATTTACAACATCCAAAACCAGGAATTATTCAAATGAGCATTCTGCCTGTATCTTGGCATCTTTATTTATTTATTTTAATATTTAAACTATGTGGCTTCCCTAAAACTGAAGGAAACATATCAACGACAATACCTTTTTTATTCAAATTTCAAGGAACTCCGTGAACTATTCGGTTCAGAAATTCTTGTCTCGGTGTCAGATATAGTTGCTCTGAAAATATAATGAAATACTCTGCCAACATCGTATATGCAATAGGTAAAACAATATCATACGAAGTCATTGGTGTGAGTGTGAATTAGAGACACATAGAAAGACAGAAAGAGAGAGACAGAAACGGAGACAAAGAAAGAAGCAAAATAAATGGTTTTCCAATTGTGAAATTTCTCCCTTCTGTTTTTCTTTTAATTGACCTTACTTTTTCCCAAAGCAGTGTAAATCTTGAAAGAATGGGTTTAACAATGGAGCCACAATATTGAACTTCAGTCATAAATTTAAAAAAAAAAAACTACAGGAGGTCAAACCAAGAAAATCTTGGAATAGGCAAGTCTGTCGGGATTAATTATTCTTCTTTCTTATTTTTCCATCATAAAGTTCCTTTATGTCAATTCATAAAGATGCAGTGTATGTATTTTATAGAAAATTCTTATGAAGTCTCCCATAACTAATATGTGAAAATGCTGATTAAACTGCATATAAAGACTATGCCACTCTCTAGGCCAGGCTCTCTATCATCCAGACATCCTTATCCAACTGAGACACCCTGAAGAGATTCAGCATTAAGTGCTTCATCCAGGATAACCATCATAATCCTCATTTTCTTTCCTCAGCCTGAATTGTAGGAACAAAGCCAAGAAAGAAAATGCATGCAGCTTTATGGTATCTGAGGAATACAAGGATACCGTGAGCCAGTCAGGAGAAAACAAGGCTTTCTGATTATAAGCCCAATACACAGATTGGGGAAGATGAAAATACAATTTACAATTAAGACAGGGGTGAAAAGCCACTGGTATGGGCCAGTTCACCCGAACCGGTAGTAAAAAATGCTATCGTTCACCTGAACCGGTAATTTAAAAATACTTTTTAAAAATGGTCCTATGATCAGCTGTGCAACAATCAGCCATGCCCCACAATCGTCAGAACTTTAAAAAAACTTTTTAAAGCATTTTTTACTACTTATTTTCCCGAACCAGGTAGTAAAAAAAATGCTAAAAAAAATCAGCTGTGCCTGATTGTCTTTGAGGTTCCTGCTTGTTGCAGGGGCCATTTTGTGTGAAATCCAGCTGATTTTACATTGTGTGTGAGTAGGTGGGCAGCCACACTCACTTGGTCACATGCCCATGAAGCCATGCCTGCCCGATCTTATGACCACCAAGCCATGACCACCTGGTTACATGACCACCAAGCCATGACCACCTGGTTACATGACCACCAAGCCATGCCCACCAAACCACGTCCACTAACCACACCCACAGAACCAATAGGGAGAAATTTTAAATTACACTACTGAATTAAGAACCCACAATAGCAAAGACAGCACAGATGGATGTAGGCATTAAAAAAACTATTGCAGCCATAGTAGCCCAGTGGGTAGAATGCAATATAGCAGGCTAACTCTGCTGACTGCCAGCAGTTTGATTCTCACTGGCTCAAGGTTGACATAGCCTTCCACCCTTCTGAGGTTGGTAAAATGAGGATCCAGATTGTTGAGGGCAATATGTTGACTATGTAAACTGCTTAGAGAGGACTGTATAGCACCCTGAAGTGGGCTATAAGTTTATTGCTATTAGGCTTCAAACTGACAAGGTGAACAGAATAATAATGGGAAGACAGGCCTGACTAAGAGAAAAAAATATCTTTGAAGGAAACCAAGCACTTTGCCTTGAACACATACAAACTTCAGTCAAACTCTAATATCACTCTTTCTCTAGATATTTGCTGCACTCAGATATTTGTGTGAGGATACTAGACTTCACTCTTCAATCTATGTCAGAGATGGGGCATTAGATTTGTTGCTTTCTTTGTCCTGAGCTAGCTCCTCCCCTTCAGAGAAATTCAAAAATGCAAAAAACTTCCATTAAATTCCTCTCTGTCAATTTAATCTAAAGAGAAAAGTAGCTCCGATTGCCAGCTATCTGGTTTACCTTTCAAATAGTTGCGGTAATGAGTATACTCAACTAATGGGGATTTCTAGAAGTTTGCAATGTTAGAAGTGCTCATTAAATACCACCTGATCCTTTCCTTGGTTCTCAAACCAAAAACATCAGTTATTTCTTGATTTATTGCTCATCTGGAAACAAAAAGTTATCTTGGTAACTCACAGGTATGTAAGGTCAGTTTAAATGATTCATCTTTTTCTCTGATTGCCTTTCACTTCCCAACACGATAAGGCAGACATCATTTCCCCCCCTTAAAAATGTCCATGCGGTATTGCAAATGAGAAAAATATGCTTCATTAGAAGTGCCCTAATTTGAGTAATCTATATAGCATAGGACCAGTGGCTTCCATAAGAAACCACATTTAACAAAAAACAACACTCAGAAGGATGGCACAATTATGTAATTATGTCATGACCTCTTGTATAGCTAATGTAGGTATGTTGCATCACTTGCATATCATCACTTACCTTATCAGTAGTTAAAACAAACACGAAACGAACTAATGAAATTCAGTCAGAGAAAGTCATTTAATAAGCTGCGCTGTGAGGTAGAAGTATGTAAACAAATGGCGACCCATTACAGAGATGTGGTTCACCCCTGGATAGCAAAGGCCCTTGAACATCCTTCTAACACCCGCAAAGAGTCATCATTACTGAACTTAAAGTGTAGACAGTTTGATAATAGTGGAATTGTCATTAACAATGCTGCCATCAATTAATGAAAACCAACATTTTAATACAGTAACTAATAGCCAGCCTACCTAATGGATGTGTGTGGCTCATTCATACTTATTAATTATTTGTTTGTTTGTTCATTTATTGAATTTATATGCCATCCTCTCTCTTAGAGTCAACTCTAGGCAGATTATAATTTACAGTAATCTTGTTTCCCTTTTACAGATACAGAACTGGGACTAGCTTTCTCCAAGGGGCCAAATGAACTCAGCTGTGTAGATCTTCCAAAGAAAAACAGTTAACCTGCTATGCACCAGACCATATGTGGTTATTAAATTACATAGGTTTTGTATCTTAAGGGATCTTTACATCTCCACTGTGGTGTTTATGTTTTTCACAAAACATTAAAGCAATGCTTCAAAAGGTCACTGTACAGATAGAAAAAGGATGGATAAGATGAGAAGCAATAAGGGAAAGCAATAAAGCCGCCTGTGTTCCCGAGACTTTTTTCAAATGTATTCATCACATGCTATATTGCAGCAAATCTTGTTAAGGATTTGATGCCATTGCTGTTGGGAGAGGAAGAATCTCACACTCCCCAGTGATGATTTCTGGCAGGGCTGGATAATAAGAAGTTTGACAGTGAATTGAAACCATAAATGAGTTATTGGTCACCTAGAGATGAAAGGAAGGATAGTTCATCATTTAGTCTCTGTTATCAAGGAGATGGCAGCAGTTGTGCAAAGGCAAGGCCATCGGCTTCAAATATGAGATGCTTTGAACCTTCCCAGTGCAGTTTCTGTGGCAGAATTTATACATTAATAAGCTAATCACCCTTCCACACACCTTTGCCTTTATACCACTGGCTGCCATCCATCACCAAGTAGCATCTTCACATCTTACAGTAGCGTCCAGAGGGAAGGGAATTCCAGAAGTGGAGGGGGAGCAAGGCAGGAGATTTTTCCAGTGGAAGGCTTCTTTATACTGTAGTTTTAGGGGAAATGTTGAAAAACTAATTTGCAATGTTTCCTCTGAACTAACCTGAGCCTCTTAACGCCTAGAGTCAAGAAGCTCAGCTTTCATTGAATTCTTAAAAATCTAATAGTTTCAAAGTACATGCAATAAGATACTTTTTGAGATCAGAATCATTTTTGCACATAGAAGGTTCTAAATTATTGCTTGGGTATTTTTTTCTGATCCATTTTCAACTGCCTCACATTGCTGTTCTTCTCATACATGATGCCAGATTTATGGTCAGTGGGGTCCACATTTTAATACGTACATTCTGGGCAAGAGGAATTTGCTAAAAGAGTTACCCTTCATGGTTATAGTACAATGACAGCAGTTAATCAAACTCTTCAGAGAAAATGGAAAGAAAATAGAATGCTTCAAATGTACAACTTGATTTAAAGACTGTTGAGATTTAGAAATATGAAGTAAGGAAAATGTACCTTCCTGTGTCACTTCTAGATTACAGAATACACTTTTTGGCCTCCCTTCTTTCAATAATTAGAAAAGTATTTAAGAAATATTTTAACCTCATATTTTACAATACAATAGCAGAGTTGGAAGGGACCTTGGAGGTCTTCTAGTCCAACCCCCTGCCTAGGCAGAAAACCTTATACAGTTCCAGACAAATGGCTATCCAACATCTTCTTAAAGACTTCCAGTGTTGGAGCATTCACAACTTCTGGAGGCAAGCTGTTCCACTGATTAATTGTTCTGTCAGGAAGTTTCTCCTTAGTTCTAAGTTGCTTTTCTCCTTGATTAGTTTCCACCCATTGCTTCTTGTTCTACTCTCAGGTGCCTCGGAGAATAGCTTGACTCCATCTTCTTTGTGGCAACCCCTGAGATATTGGAACACTGCTATCATGTCTCCCCTAGTCCTTCTTTTCATTTAACTAGACATACCCAGTTCTTGCAACCGTTCTTCATATGTTTTAGTCTCCAGTCCCCTAATCATCTTTGTTGCTTTTCGCTGCACTCTTTCTAGATTCTCTACATCTTTTCTATAGCGTGGTGACCAAAACTGAATACAGTATTCCAAGTGTGGCCTTACCAAGGCATTATAAAGTGGTATATAAAGTTAGCATTTTAAATGCTAGCATTTTAGCATGTATGATTTTACAATATTTTTGTTTAATCTTATGTTTTAGCATATGTGTCTCTGTGTCTGTATTTCTGTGTATATGTTAGGTGCCAGAAGTATTCAGTTGAGTGGAAAGCAGGATGACTGAATAAATGAATGACAGTGAAATTAATGTGCATCTTTAGTGTTGGTGTAGAGTCACTGGCCTGCAATTCACACATTTATTTAAAAGGCAACCCACTTTATGTGAGTGTAATTCATCTCAATTACACCATACTATAGAAAAAATATTCATGTTAGAGCCAATTCACTGTTTCAGCGTTGTCTAAAAAGAAGGAAAATTGCAGAATTGGTTTTTTCTATATGTGTGATTTCTATCACTTGAATATCTTTCCTTTATTCCTAGAAAATTGGGATGAATTGCAGTTCATTGATAATGATGGAAAGAAATACCATATCATGGTCTTTGATGAGGTGGAAGAACAAGGAGAACTGGTTTGCAAGGGGAAATGTGCAATAACACCACTCATGAGCATCAGTTGCTTTTTAAGGGACAAATTGCTTTGATAGACATTGGCTGGATTCTGGATGGAGACTGAACCAGTGTATCTCAGTCTCCATCCAGATCCAGCCAATGTCCAAGGTTTTAATAAGTTATAAATTGTTTCGATCATTACCATTTGTTTTTGTGAGCCCCGAGTACATTAACTCCATGAGTTTTTCATTATTTTTGTTGCCGTGATAATTTTTTTACCTTTGTGCAGAACCACGATTATCTTCTCTAATCTTTGGGCTTCTGCTTTATCTTGTCCATGTATTTGCTTTGCGTTTTGCATCTTTAGGAAGCCTTCTTTTGGAGACAGATTGACATAGATTGGTAGTGTCAACTTGCAAATGGAGGTTCTTTCATCATTAATCTGTGACATATTGCTCCATTCTTAAACATACTGTTTTCCACACATTGCACAGATGAGACCACAGTTCACTGGGAACATGATCTGAAAGTAGTTCTAATAACTGGTAGTTCAGATCATGTATTAAATAATAACAGCCATTCCAAGCTATCTAGCAAATCCATTAGAAATAATTCCTCCTCTTTGGGATGCTAATAAATATGTGACACTTGTTTAAACCTTCTAAATTTTGCTTATAATCATAGGAAATCTTGACTGCCACTCATAGCCTACCTTTTATTCTAAACTCCAAATTTCATTGATTGCTCCAGTAAAATGAGAAAATCTGGTTGCAATGGGTTTAGATGATACATTGCCTATCTATCTTATGTTAGATTTTAGGTAATTGGTTTTTTTATCTGTTCATGAATCATTAAAAGATGTGTTATTGTTATGTTATTCCCATCCTATTAGGTGCTTTTTATTAGATGACTATCATATGGAGGGGTATAGGAGTTAGTTGAATAAGGCGTTTACCACTTGACTTTTCCAGAATGCTGAATATATAGAGGCAAGATAGAAGAGGAGTTTCCAAGTTGTAAAAAAAATGGCACTGCCTCTTCCAATAGTATGCCCCAGGCTTTAAATATCTCATCAGCCATTTTTAGCATTTACGTGAAGATGTTGGATGAATTCATTCAGTGGCATGTAGCACCATCAGTATGCAGGTGTTATTCCATTATACTGCTCTATCCTAAGAGGGGCATGTGATACCATTCAGGAGTTTACCCTGGGCATGGAAGCTGTCTGAATAGGAGAAACCAGCTGTGATTCAACCCTAGCAAGATGAAGTGGCTTTGAATTGTTGACCCCCCCCCCCAAGTGACCTATAATCTTTAACATGTTAGCACTCCCCCACATGGGTGTCATGTGCAATTTGGGGGATAGAGTGTCTTCTTGGACTCAACTCCTGTTGAAGTAGCAGGTGGCAACAATGACTAAGGGAGCTTTGCATAATTTCACCTTCTATTAATTGCACCTATTCCTGGACACGTGGGCCATGCTCCCTCATGCTTTAATCTTCAACCTGTTGTATACAGGGCTGCCCTTGAAGATCATTCAGAAGTTATTATTGATGCAGTGCAGCATGGAGTCTGGTTTGCTCATGTTAAACCACTGCTTTCCAGTTTCTCTACAGGTACAATTCAGGATGCTGAATGACTCTGAATGTGTCCAGGTTCTTTTAGATAAACCTCCTCTTAAGATCCAGAGTGTTCCAACTTCTAAACTTTCCACAGGACTGTGAAAATCTGTTTTCTTCTCCCTCAATTAGGAAGGGAGTGAGCTACCTAGAATTATTATGTATAAAATTAGTAGTCTTCTAAATAAATGAACAAACAAATAAATGCTTGCTGGGATTGGTATGTAATTTTAATTACATTTAATTGACAAATTCTATTTTTATAGCAATATTAACATCTTCTAGGTAAACTCCAATTCTGATAAGATCATGGACATATCTATGTAGTTTTCTTGTCAATAATACCTAAATGATTTGGCACTGCCTTTTTTAAAAGTTTTTTTTTTAAACTTATAATTTGGACTGTTGCCTGTAATTTCCTGATCATTTGCATCCAAATTTTAAACAAATTCAAAACTGTTTAGCCTTTTGAAGTCAGCCAAAATTGACGTGATAACAACACTCACTGTTTATTCATATAATTCCATCTTTATGTCACCATTTTCAATGCCACTGCTATGGATGTTGGGTGAACCTGCAACTGAAAAAAATGTGGTGGGTTTGGGTTTTTTGGGTTGTTGTGTGAGTCAGTTATTCAGGTTTGTACCTGGCACAAACCTAGTTTATAGAAGTGGCCAATATTATTTGTCTAGCCTTCCTATTAGCTTTCTTTTATGGCTTAGATGGTAGTATAAGTCATCAGTTGAACTACATAATGAGTGACCTTATTCTTTATGTCACACCCATTTCTGTAAGTGGAAATCAATCAACTGTTGTGCCTGTTACAATCCACTTCAACCTATGGGTCCTCTATTTTCACTTTATGTTGCAGACAAAATTAAAAGTTTAAATCATAGCTCATTTAATTTGTGGGCAGATGTAAATGACTAGAATAATTAGCTACATTTTAAAAAGAGAGAGATGATTATAATATCTTGGAAAGAATGTATTCTCTTTTTGTTTAGCTGTTCAAAGCTACCATCTGTATTAAAGACATGATCGAAAGTATACTTGTAAAGTAAATAAAATACAGCCTACTTTATTTTACCAGCAGCAGAATCAAAATTATTTTCCAGCTAGAGAAAGCTTATACTTTTTTAAAAAAAATATCCAGGAAAAATATTTTTTTAAATCACTGGAAACAAAATATTTTCATTTCATCATATGACAAGCAGTTTGAAGGATTACTCTTAAGACATTCAAATAAATTTCAGCTTGTGCTTTCAGCTTTGATCTGGATCAATTGTTTTTAAAATAATAGCTGAACAGCAGAAAGCAATAGTTGTCTTAGTTTGGAAGGAAAGCTGAAAATCCAGATCTCCATATTTGCTTATACATACTGCACTGGATTTTAAAATGCTAGTCCTTTTCTCCAACTGATAGGCACTCAGAGACAGGCTTGGCACAGTTTGTATATATGTCTCCAAAAAACAACTGGAAATTGAGAGAAAACCTATTTCAGCAAAATTATGGGTTTGCAACATAGTGCTATGACTCTTTCTTTTTTATGATATTACAAGAAACAAAATGGAGACCAACACACACAAATACACACACACTTGAATTTTTATGCAGAATTGACTGGAAAGAATGGGAGGCAGGCAAAAAATGTATATCATATGGTAGAAAATGCAGGATATCATCCTTACAAAACTTTTACTTGGAGTCTTATCCCAAAACTCATGTGAAGTTTTGGATAGATAAAATGACAGGGTTGAAGCTGGCAATGCAAGATCCCCAAAACTCAAACTCAGTTAAGAGAAAGCTGTTTAGTAGCCCAGGGTTTGATTCTGGGAGAGAGAGGGGAGAGTGGGGAGAGAGAGTGGGGGGAGAGATCATTGTCACCATCAATCAGTCCATTGCAGAATAAAGGCCATTATTACCATAATCTCCCATGGTGGTCCAACATAGGTTAGTAGACAGATGTTTTTCAACATCGGAGTCTAATGGAGAGAGAGTGATGGACCCAATTTACCCAGTTGATGGGTAATCCATGCTTATTGTAGGACTAGAACCTGAGTCTTCTGGCTTCTCACCACTATATCAGATTGGCTCTCATAAACATAAACAGACATATATCAGATTTCCTCTGCTGTTATATGCAGAACTTCTTCTGTATAGGACCTCCTAATATTTACCAATAAAGCTATTTACCTTACTTTTCTTATATATACAGAAATTGTCAAGCAGCTACACAAGAAAAGATGCTCTGGGAATCAACAAATCTCATCCAATTGCCTATAATATTAGCCCTTCTTTGCCTTTTATGCATCTTTACTTTTGCAGGAAGAAATGGGAGTCAGATGTCTATGTTTAATAGGTCCCAAAATAAATGTTCAATTCCTCAAATGGTCATACTCCCCAAACACACATAGCAGAGGCATCCTTGATTTCACTGAAAGACTTAAGACTCTACGGTCCAATCCATACTTATATGGTGATAAATTCCACAGATTGCAGTAGAGTGGCTTTTAGCCTAGACATACATGGTATGTATCTCATTCATTTCCAGTTGCATTGGTATCTGAAATAGTTGCCAAATAATAAATGAAATGAAATCAGATCAAATATTAGGGAGAATGAGATGGCTCATGAAATGACAGAGTATAGGATTGTGATGGTGAACCTATGGCACGTGTGCCAGAGGTGGCACACCAAGCCCTCTCTGTGAACACATGTGCTGTCACCAGCTGCTCTTCCGGGTTTTGTCATGTGCATGCACACCAGACATTGGTTCAGTGTGCATGTGTACTGACCAGCTCTTCTATTCCAGGTTTTGGCACTCCGGTGCACACGTGTACTCCACTTTTGGCACTCAGTGCCAAAAAGGTTAACCATCACTGGTATAGGATGCCTGATTTAATTGCCTCCAGAAGTTGTGTGTGCTCCACAACCTAAGAAGAGATTGGACAACTATTTGTCTGAAATGATATAGGGTCTCCTGTTTGAGAAGGGTCTGCATAAAGATCTCTCATCCTTTCTCAGATATTCATAATAACTAGCAATATATTTAAGCCATTTAGCAGTCCAATAGCATTGCAATAATATTTGCAATGTAGTTATTCAAAACTAACCAAATAGATAAAATTAATTAACATCATTTAGTTGCAAATAATCATTTTATTAAGAATGAGTCAAATACAAGGACCTGTTTTGTTTTGTTTTTGTCTGTTCTTACACATTTACAGCACCATGGTAAGCACCTGTTTGAGAAGGGTTAGGACTAGAAGACCTCAAATGTCCCTTCCAAGTGTGCTATACTATTATCATTCTTATCTTCTTTTTAATGTCAATGGAAAGCTTTGGCATGAAGCATTATTCTCATCATCAGCTTCATTGTTCTCATCAAAAATCCTGTTGGCTTTTGATGATTCAAGGTCCATTTTCCAAAGGAACTAGGAGAGCCACTCAAAAGAGGGAAAGTTAAAGTAATGCCACTCAAAAACAATGCTTAATTTGTAATGCTTAAATAAAGGAGAAGGAGAAAGGTTAGGATGGGCAGTGCCTGTAAAGCAGAGGGAAACAAGTGATTGCAAGAAGGACTAAAAGATGTGGCATTATTCTATTGCCAAATTAAGCAATTCTGCTTTTCCATTCTATATCAGGAATCATTTTTTGTCCCAAAAAACCTCTTTGTTTTAGCCCAAAGAATCTGTCTTATTGTCTGCCCAGCCATCGGGGTGAGAATTCTCCTGCTGGACATTCATAAAATGATAACCATCTACACACTGAATACCTAGCATTGTCAGCATGGATTCCTACTCCTCATTCATTTTTGTCTCTCATTCCCACAGCTCCTAAACCTGCCTGAAGGAGGAGAGAAAAGAAAGTTTCATTGTGTTAGCAGAAGTCTAATTGAACAACATTAGATGTAGCTCAGAGGATATGTGGAAATGTTTCTTAGTTCTAGGTCTGGCATGAACAGAATTGTGACAGAAGAATAAGGGAAATAGACTAAACTATTGGGAGGTGAGGGAAGGTAGTTGAATTTGATTTTGTTGAAGCCGGTGACATGAAGCTAAAGCTGCATAAAGACCTCTCATCCTTTCTCAGATATTCATAATAACTAGCAATATATTTAAGCCATTTAGCAGTCCAATAGCATTGCAATAATATTTGATTCTGGGTAGTTATTCAAAACTAACCAAATAGATAAAATTAATCAACATCATTTAGTTGCAAATAATCATTTTATTAAGAATGGGTCAAGTACAAGGACCTGTTTTGTTTTGTTTTTGTCTGTTATTACACATTTACAGCACCATGGTAAATTATCCACAGATTTTTTAAAAACCTGGGGAGCAGTTCATAAACTATTACATTCTGAGTCTGAATGCCAAAGATAATACCAAATTAGAAAGACCAATGTTTGTTAGTCAAGAGAATAAAGTGAGAAAATGAGAAGTTGCATGTCTCAGTATTTTATTTTATTTCTAAAATAAAATAGTCAGTTGGGACATTTCTCTGCATCTAACAAACTTGCTGACCTCCAAAAAAAGTTAATCAGAGTTAGGAGACCAATACAAAAGCCGAAAGCTCTAGATTACACCGGAAATCAAATCCCAGAAGAGAGCAATGGCAAGCCACTCCATTGTTACTAAGAAAGCTAAATTGATATATCTGCATAGTCACCAGGAATTGAATTTGACTCTTGGGGAAATTGCCACTTACATACTGTATATAACTTATCCTTTCCTTGACTTAAACAGAAGGACAATGTAGCCCACAAGTCAAATATACCACCTAATGCTTTCCCCTGGTAATAAACCATTTATAGGCTTTATGGTAAGTAAGTATACCTTCCATATTTCTTAGAAGACCTTCTAATAGCACACTAAAAGGACACACAAATAATAGATTCAAGATCAATACATGAGAGAATATGGGCATTGCTTTTCAGGTTTAAAGTTCCTGCTGGAATCATTCTTCCTCAGAGATTAAATCTGTAAATCCATGCGGGGGAAAGTTGATGGGCAGTTGTTCAAATATCAGATTAAAATAGCTAATAGCAGCTAACGTGTGTAGTTTCCTGTACTGCAGTGCAAGGTGAGGGTTCTCATATGCCATGTGTCAATTTCAAGTCTGTGAGCAGATTTATTGAGCACTGATATTATAACAACGTTTAGGCATGAAGATGCTAGTTCCCGGCATCTTCCTTACTGAGAAACTGCAATAGATGAGATTGTGCCTATCTCCATTTCCCAGTAGTTTGAAAGCACATTCCTTTTTGAGCTGCAGGATAAGATTGATGAGAACCAGCAACTTTTTAGGGGAAAGTTACCAATTCTCATCCATCTTATTGTTCTTCTTCGAAAGTAATGTAGAATATATGTAGAATTTAGTGCATGGAAAGGGATAATGTGATTCCTGTCAGTGGAAGTTCTTTTTTAAAAACATTCCTTCCTTCCTTCCTTCCTTCCTTCCTTCCTTCCTTCCTTCCTTCCTTCCTTCCTTCCTTCCTTCCTTCCTTCCTATTATTAACTAACCATGCTTGCTTATATCACACATTTCTTACATACAATTATCACTTTTTCTATAGCTTCTGTGTATAAACAGGCAGAACCAGAGGTGGTATTCACAAGGTTCTGACCAGTTCTGGAGAACTGGTAGCAAAAAAATTGAGTAGTTCGTAGAACCAATAAATGACTGATCCCACCCCAAACTTTTCTCTGCCTTCCAAATCTCAGCTGATCAGGAGGAAATGGGGATTCCCCTGGAGTGGGGAGGGAATGGAGATTTTGCAGTATTCTTCCCCTGCTACGCCCACCAAGCCATGCCCACCAAGCCATGCCACTCCCACCAAGCCATGCCACTCCCACCAAGCCATGCCCACAGTACCAGTAGCAAAAAAAAAAATTGAATCCCACTACTGGGCAGAACCTAGTGATATCTATCTCTTATGGGTCTTGATCTTGCCCTTTCTCTAACCTGAAGCACTATTTATTATTAGACCTTAAATGTTACCAATTATGGATGCTTTTTTGTAGAATACATCCTCAAATTTAATAGATCATCCAAAAGGTCATTGATAAACATGCAAATAGAGCTTCCTGTGGGCCAGCAGGCTGGCAAAAAATAGTTCCTGGGTTGGACTCAAGTCATCTTCAGATGATTCACATACAGACGTGAGAAAAGGGAAGAGTCCTCCTCATAGGAAATGTCACCGAGCTTTCTGTTGCAGGCAGTCATGCTGTTCTCATGGAGGTTAGATTTCCACTGATATCAACAGAATTGGTTGGGGGAGCACATGGACTCTTCACCATCGTTGGCAGATTCAGTGCAACATACAATCAGATTGCCTGAACAAAGAAATGGAACTCCTTTTGGCAACTATGGGTAGCAAGCAGTATATTTCTTTCCTACTTTCTTTAGACTTCTTCATTCAACTGTTGTAAGAATCTTGTTGACTAACCTTAAAGAGGGTAGGAAGAATGAAGAATCAGACCAACCTTTAACAAGAACATAAAAGTAGGATAAAAGCAAGAATCCTTTAAGGACTTGGGCCCAGTTAGTTTTTATGAAATTTTCAGTTAATTCCCCTTGCTTCTTATTTAGTAGATTTTAGTTCTTTATTGATAAAAAGCATGATACTTAATTCATCAGAGGGCCTATTTTTCAGAAGCGAATGAAACTTGTCCATGCAATAAATGGAGTCTGTTGACATTGCAAGGTATCCTGGCACATGTGCACAAAGAAAGAAAGAAAAGTCAAGAAGTTACTAAGCTTTGCACATCATGTAATTGATTTTGTTTTGAGGGAAAATGGTCCTTGATTGACTTTGAGCCAATCCTATTGTCTCATTCTTATCTAACTAACAGAGTTGCTATAGTGTTAAAATGAAGAACTTCCTTGATTTCCCAGAGCAAGAGCTTCAAACTCGCAGCCCTCAGGCTAGATGCGTCATGCGCTGGCCATGCCCACGCCCGGTTTAACAAAGGGGAAAAAAGTCACGATACATCACATGACGACACCACGATGATGCAAGTTTGACACCCCTGTCCTAGAGGAAAGTGAAATAGAAAATGGCTACCACAGCTGCATTGTAAAAATCCAGATACCGTGTTGCAAACTCTCCCCCTCCCTATCTTGTGCTGAAACATCATATACAGAAGTAGAGCTTGTATCATGATATTGCAACATGTATTGCAACATTCAGTTTTGGTCACCATGATGTAGAAAAGATGTGGAAACTCTAGAAAGAGTGCAGAGAAGAGCAACAAAGATGATTAGGGGACCGGAGACTAAAACATATGAAGAACGGTTGCAGGAACTGGATATGTCTAGTTTAATGAAAAGAAGGACTAGGGGAGACATGATAGCAGTGTTCCAATATCTCAGGGATTGCCACAAAGAAGAGGAAGTCAAACTATTTTACAAGGCACCTAAGGGTAGAACAAGAAGCAATGGGTAGAAACTAATCAAGGAGAGAAGCAACTTAGAACTGAGGAGAAATTTCCTGACAGTTAGAACAATTAATCAGTGGAACAGCTTGCCTCCAGAAGTTGTGAATGCCCCAACACTGGAAGTCTTTAAGAAGATGTTGGATACCCATTTGTCTGAAATGGTATAAGGTTTCCTACCTAGGCAGGGGGTTGGACTAGAAGACCTCCAAGGTCCCTTCCAACTCTGTTATTGTATTGTAAAGTGAAAGTGATAATTATTTTTGCAACCCATTTCATACAGCTCTAATGCAAAATATAACAATATGTGCATGAAAACAGAGCGTTCAAGTGGAATTATAACTGGGTAAAGTATAAGAGGAATATCTATTGCATGTGAAACCAGTGAGCCAAAATAAACATGAAAAAAACCAGAAATCCCAATAGAGAAGAAATACTGTTATGCAAGTGATTAGATAGACGAAGATAACAATATCACAAATAATTTGAATTTGGTCAGCGGGGAGATGGGGAGGGCAAAACATACATTTTAAGCAAGCAAGTTTTCACATGCTAAAAATGTAGCATGTTTTCATCCAGGAACATTTCTTGTCCTTTGTGCTAGAGGAAAAAAATGAAGTCTACATCTGCCTTCTGTCTTCTTGAAAACATCTCTCTGGTAGTCTGTGGACACTGCAGTAGGTTTTCACTGCAATGAGGCATTCCACGTTATAAAGGCCTTTTCTCATTGTGTGTGCTTGGAGGAATTATGTAAAATTGTGCTCTGTTTTATATATCAATAGGAACAATGTTTGGAAACACCCATTTGTTATATGGATTTCCCAGCTGCTCAGTTGTTGCCCATTAAATCCTTGCAGAATCACTTTTAATTGAAGAACTAACATGTTCTCCCAGCATGGGTTATTACTTGTAGGACTTCAAGTTAACATCAAGTTAATTCCCTCTTGGGGATCTTGCAACAGCAACAACAGGCAAAGCAATGTCTGAATTCTATTAACTATGGAGCTGACTTGCCATATAATATACCCATTTAGGTTTACAATTATTATTTCATTATGGACTGTTGGATTCAAGTGGCTGATTGTTTGCTGAATGAGGGCTTTACTCAAAAGAATCCATCATTTCCATAAATAATGCATTTTCCCCCCTCTGAAGTGTTAAAGCGTGTAATTGTTTTTCTGACATTGACTTAAACAATAATCTGTGTGTAAACAAGACATTGTCATGCATTCTACTAATGGTTGCTAATTAAATCTGCCTTGTTATTACAAGTTTCCAAAATAATTCAAATGCCTCGAGTTGTACTCTGTTACTAGCAGAGTAGCATTAAATCATAAGCCAGGAGCACAGATAAGCTTTTAATTGCTAACCTTTCAGCTGAACTTCTTCATTTTAGTATTCCCTTTACCCTGCAATTCATTAGATACCTGTCATTTTTTAAAATATAGTCATTAGTTGCAGGAGAAACACAAAAAGTGCTCTGCTTTTAGCATTCCCCAACATAGAGTAGCATGTAAAAAAATCTAACATAGTACTGAATAAAGTGAAAATGCTGTATGTTAGAATCTCAAGATTTCTGTTAGAAATCAGGCAGTTTCTGATCTTATACAATAGAGGGAGCAGGAATCTTCGCATATTGCAGTACTGAGAGTTTGCTGATGCCACTGAATTAGTAATCGATGCTCTGCCACTTCAATGTTATATAGGAAAATGTGGACAGGTAAGAATTGAAGGGTTTTTTTTTATTTCAAGCAGAAGTTCTTTTACTGCAATCACCATCAGATCTTTGCCTGTACAGCATTGTACCAGTAGCAGCTAGGAACTGTTGCAATGGAATCTTTTCAGGTCTACTAAATTTACAACACATAGAAACAGCAGTGGTTTCCTACACATATTTTTAGAAATGTGACGTGAGTGTCCCAAAGGTGCTTTTTTTCAAGAGACAGCTGGACTTCCTGGTTTTTCTTTGAAGGCGTTTTGCTTCTCATCAAAGAAGCTTCTTCAGAACTGTAGAGAACCCTCAAACTTCCAGATGGCATACCATTTTCCCCTTTTTGAAAAGGAACAAGTGATCATGACAGTTCCCCATTCAAAATTATATTTCTGTTTATATTTTATGTGTGTATGGAGCAGAAAAATACTTTCACCTGTAAAAGGGGGATTTTTCAAATTATGTTTCAATACGTAAACTATTGTTTCAAGACAGAAAGAAATTAGTTTATTGAATTCTTTACATGTCTAAATGAATATTTCAATATTGTAGCCACACTTTCCGGCACAATATTGTGCTGGAAATATTTGCACCCAAAAAACAAAACAAAAAAAGCTTGACTGCTAGATTTGTAGCATTCTGTGTCACTAATTATTGCTCTTCAGTATCAAAGTTTGATCTTTCACGACCATTCTTATGAACAAAAGCCCATCTGAGCCACATGTTATCATCCCTGTGACTGAGTACGTTGCAAACATCATAACCAAGTGTTAACTCCCGACTCCTGAACCAGCAGCTGAAGTAATCACCCTAATTTCATATCCTTTCGGTTGATATTGCTGAGAGGGCACAAGCCAAAGGTAATAGCATAAACTATGGACCTTTCTCGTGGGTTATTTTCTTGATATTTGGAATTTGATTTGTTCAAATTCACAGCCCCCCGGCAGTGGACTAACAATATGAAACTTCACTGAAAGGTACAGGGAAGAAAGAACAGGACCAATTGTAAGGACAGGCTGGTGGCTGGGAAAATGAACACAAATAGGGGATTCATGTGTAAGGTTTCAAGCAGCAGAGAAAATTACCTCTAAATTGCAGCCACACAACCAGGTCATTTTAAAAAAAATCAGGAGAGTGAAGAAGAAAAAAATCCCAAGTAGAACTTCTGGTGGCCATTCACGTTGCTCAAATAGCAGAAAGTCACTGGGGTCATGACTAAACAAAAAAGAAAGTAAACTGGTGCCTTTGACTCTCTTCTCAACAGACAGCCTACAAAATGAAAAATGTGCTATTTGTCAGACACTAATGGCAGCATCTTGTGCTTCTAGTGCAAACTCTTGCCTGCCCCTGTCTCCTTTTTTTTTTTTTTTTTGCTTTCTTGTCTAATTCCAAACTACAAGAACAGTTATAATTTCCAGAGGGTGCAATCACATCCATTCACACCTTCCCTGCACAGAAGAGATGTCCCCGGGAAGGGGTAGTAACCAGTAATCATTCTTCTATCCCAGCACACAAAGGACCTGTGACATGCATTACTGGCAGCCTAACATCCAAATCAACTAACTATTCTCTGGAACTGACGAAAAAAATGAAATGGAAAGTGATGCTTCCCTTGCTTTACAATCTTGAATTTTTATTTCTCTTTTTTCGTAGGCATGGGGTCCCTTTTCTCAATTCCTCTTTCTCTGAGAGGCTGTTCATATGCACAGTTAATTATCGTGACTTCCAGTTGTTAAAGCCCTTCATAAAAAGGTAAAGGTTCTCCTCGCACATATGTGCTAGTCGTTCCTGACTCTAGGGGGCAGTGCTCATCTCTGTTTCAAAGCTAGCGCTGTCCGAAGATGTCTCCATGGTCATGTGGCTGGCATGACTAAATGCAGAAGGCGCACAGAACACTGTTACCTTCCAACCAAAGGTGGTTCCTATTTTTCTACTTGCATTTTTACATCCTTTCGAACTGCTAGGGTGGCAGAAGCTGGGACAAGTAATGGGAGCTCACTCCATTATGCAGCACTAGGGATTCGAACTACTGAACTGCCAACCTTTCTGATCAACAAGCTCAGCGTTTCAGCCACTGAGCCACCACATCCCTGTATAGCATCTCTCATTCAATCACATGAAATGGCTGAATTAGACACCTCTGGTTGATCCCGGGCCTAGGGAGAAGATACACAATTTTTAAAAATCTTCTAGTCGAATCCAAAACATTAATTCCACTGTACAAATAATAAAAACACAGACTTTGGTCTGCTTAATGCTGCCCTGATCAGACAAAACTGTCCCAAATTCAGTAAAATGATCTTCATCTGAAGTCCTCTAGCGATACCCAGTTCAGATAGAGAACTTTGAAGACATAAAATTTTTATTAACTACCCTGGAAATATGGGCTCCTCAGCAAGCTGCACTGAAACAAAGCACACAGGAACATCGCAAATAATAAATCTTCCCTACCACAGCACAAATTGCCATCAGGCACAGATTGTCATTTGCAGACACCCACCCACAAAAGGCATGTCCAGACAGCCAGTGCAACTTGCTGTCCTTCAAACCATGAGACAAGAGCACAACCTGGTCTGTCTACGTAGCTGGTTTCTAGTCTACTCTTGATAGCATAAAGTGGAGGTTAGAAGGAAGTGAGTTTTGACCAATGGCCAGAGCAGTAGGTTTAGTCATCTGTCAGGATTTATAGTGTGGGGTCTTTCTGTTCCTGCTTTACCAGGAAGCCCCTACTCCAGCCTGTTGGTCACCTGCATCACTTGAAATTAGAGAACGGGGTGGTAGAGGTGATAAGGGCTATTCTGGTAAAGTGGGAGGGGTTGTTAACTCCACATGGGTGGGAAGCTAATATTGCTTTTCTGGAAGACCTCCCACAGGGAATACTTGCAGCTTGTGGTTCACAGTAGGACATTCCTCCAGGATTGCCAAAATGCTATATGGAGAATTTGGAAGGGTGAGTTAATAGAACTTCAGAGTCATATTTTCACTTCAACTGCAAGTGGCTAGAGAGCAGAGGCTCTGCTGATTGCAACTGAAAACAGCCAATATGAAATATCAAGTCCATCCTGCTGTTGAATTATTAGCCAGGTTGCCTCTAAAACTACAGCCATCATGTAAATAGAAAGTCTTGTATCAGGGGAAGATGAAAACCACCTCAGCTGGCCATAAATGAAAGGAAGATTGTGTCATGTAGATGTGTCCCTGAAGAACGTTTACCAGTCATCCCCAAGTAAACATTAGGGGGACATGTAGTATTGTTTGCCCATCACAAGTGAAATAGGACAGATTAATCCAGATATTTTAAAGTTTCTCTGAGCAAGTCAGATTCTATAAAATTGCACATTGTATAGTTAACTCTATGGTGACTCCTCCTTTAAACTATGTATATATTACAACGTGAAAAGCCTAAGTATCTCTGTTGCATTTTGGAGAGGAATTGTATTATTTTAATTTGAAACACAAACCAAATAATTAAGGAATGAAACTATAAAGGATTAATGGGGGGGGGGAGTCAAGTCAGCAGGCATGTATTTGATACTAAATATGGAAATTCAAGCTGTGTTTAAAGGCCTTCACAATATAATTTGAGGTACTGTTGTCTATGTATAATTAGTTTTCACTGGATTTGTCATGATACTGTAGGTCTCTTCCTTGGCGTGTCTCCTCAATATTTTTGTCAGCTTCTGGTTTTCATATGTACTGTTAAAAGAAATATTTAAAGTATAATATTTGGAATTGAACAACATAAAACAAAATTTGAAACTGGAAAGGACAAAGCACTCCAAATAAAAAGAAGAATTTGAACAGAATAATTGAGCATCTAGAACAGCAGAAAAACCACAGAATAAGTTTGCCTGCATTCAAAAGAAACAGCTAGCACAAGGATTTAAAGATGCAAATACCGTAATATCAAATATAAGCATCTGCTCACTGCAAGAAACACAAAAAAATACATTGTGATTTATGGAATTGCTGATTAGAAAGGGTACGATTTGGAAGAGGAACCTTAGGGAGAAAGGATAAAATATAAATGCATTTATAATTGTTATAAAGATTAAAAGCCCCTTTTTTGTATTTTTTATCTTCTTTTTTCTCTTTTTTCTTTAATTTATTTTCTATTTGCTTATTGTTTTTCTTTCACCTTTCTTTGCTTTTTTTCTTTAAATTTGAATTGTTTTTACTTTGCAAACCCTTTTTAAATTAAAAGTTATTTCAAAATATTTTATGAATTTCTACCTCAACATTTTGATAGAATTGTTTATTTTTATACTTTATACTTGTTTGATTATTCCATTCTTAAACTCAAATACATCAAAACAAAGCAAAAAAAATTCAAAAAAACATATGAAAACAAAACAATTTTTAAAAAATCTAAGAGGGACCTAACATGAAAAAGAAAAGAGAAAAAGAAAAGAAAACATAAATCCATAGAGACTGTGTTGATAAAATAGATGCATGCAGAAACTCCATTAATTGTAAAGACTTAGTAACGCTGCATATAATTTAAGCATTTTTAAGTGGGATTTGTTGGCAAATGTAGTTGTAATTCAGCTGTTGCTCATTGTACTTGACTTTTCTCTACCTGGGCTTATTTTGCAATCTTGCACTACAGCTAGATTACCAACTCATATCCCCATATCCACTCAAAGAACCCCCCCTAACACTTACAAGATCATAAATCATAAGATTTCAGTTACCTTTGTCAACTTCTCATGTGTCCCCCACCTGAGATTTCCATGTTTTCATGCTTCACTGCTTACACAATCACCAACATTTTACAAGGAGGTGGTAATCGTCTCAGGTGTTAGAATTGTGGATTCCACCTCTACTTTTCTCCAAATTCTCAGCAAATACCAATTTTCCTCAGAGCAACAATCTTGGAAAGTAGATTGGACTAAGAGAATATGATAAACCCAAAATTGCCCAGGGATGTTATATGGTAGAAAATGGACTTACACCCAGATTTCCCAAGTCATAATCATTACAGGATAGCCAAAAAAGTCAAGATGGTAGTAATTAGGCATGATTAAAACTCTGTCATGATTACCATATTGATGTTTTTCATCACATCTTGTGGAGATCCCTGTACTTTTGAAACTTTCAGAAGTTTCATATTATTTATGTTATAACTAATGAAAAAAAAGGTTTCTTTTTCAACAACAAAAATTCATAAATGAGGCCAGGCGATACTAAAGAGTTATGCCACATCTCTAAAAATTCTTGATGAAAAAAATAGTGAGATGGCCATCTATTTCTGGACAGTAAATTTATGTGAAAGATCTGATTGCTCAAAATTCCAAATACCTCCACAGAATGACAGAAAAGATTTAAAGCAAACCTTATTTTTAAAAGATAAGTTGAATTATAGAAAGCAACTTCTGGTGAAGGAACAAGAGTGAATAATAGGATGGGAAAAATAATTGAGACACTACAGTTAATTATTGATAAGTCCCATTAAGATGAATTTGGCTCAGGGGATTCTGGAGTCAAATAGCATACACAACACCAACCAGGATTATGGTCCAGCCAGTTTAAAGTAAATCTTCCAGTTATGAGGCAATTAAAAGTGTGCAAACATATTTACGTTAGTGCTACTGCTGCTGAAATTTTCCATGCAAGGATATTTACATTTCTATGTCAGGGCAAGACTTGTGTATTATTATTATTATATACTTTATTAATTAAACATGAAACTCAGTCAACTGAACATTCAAAAATGCATCACAAATACCATTGACTGGTATTGATATGGTTTGCTGCCAGTGTCCTAGGTATCAACCAAATAACTTCTTAAAATATAAGATCTTCCGAGTAGCACAGTTTTTTGCAGTTCCGCTGGTGTTATTGCAGGAAGCTGCAATTTGTTGATGTATCTTATAAAATTCTTGGACATGGTGCCAAGTGCCCCGATGACAATGGGTATCACTGTTACATGCTTCATCCATGCCATGTACTTTCGATGGCCAGGTCGCAATATTTCATTATTTTTTCTAGTTCTTTTTCTTCGACTCTGGCATCTCCAGGAACAGCGATATCAATAAACTGTACACTTTAGCCCTTTACAGCCACAATATCTGGTGTGTTGTGCTCCACATGACGATCCGTATGTATTCGAAAGTCCCACAAGATCTTTACCTTCTCATTTTTAATAGCTTTTTCCACTTTATGTTCCCATAACTTTCTGGATACAGGTAAATCATATTTTTTACATAATGACCAGTGGATTAATTTAGCAACTCAGTCGTGTCTAGCTTTGTAATCAGTTTGTGCAATTTTGCTGCATTCACATATTAAATATGAAACGGTTTCAACTTTGTTATTGCAAAGTCGGCAGTTTGGGTTGTCAGTGGATTTTTTTTATCTTCGCTTTCATGGCATTCGTTTGTAGTGCTTGTTCTTGAGCAGAGTATTAAACCTTCAATTTCTTTCTTGATAGTTCCCATCTTAAGCCATGTCCATGTCAAGTTGTCATCACATTTTTCTTCAATGTTTTTCAAGTGCTGTCCATGCAAGCTTTGCTTTTCCATCTATTTAATCTGTCATCCAACTGTTTTTCCTTATAGTCTGCCTTTGTTTCTATTGTTTTTATGCTGTTCTCCATTTTCACAGCCTTCAGCAATTTTTCGGTACTTTGGTTCACATAATCATTCAAACTTCGTTTTTCTTCTTCTACAGTTTGATGGATTTGCAATAGCCCCCTGCCCCTATTTTTGTTGGCAGGTACAACCTGTTGATGTCACTTCATGGGTGTAAAGTGTGGTACATATTCAAATATAGAACAATTGTGTGTTTTCTGGTCCAAGTTTTCCAGTTCAGCAAAAGTCCAGTTGATGATTCCAGCTGAGTAGTGTATCACTGGAACTGTCCATGTATTAATGGCTTTAATTATGTTTCCAGCATTCAGCTTTGATTTTAATATTTTGCGGACCCTCCTGATGTATTTCTTTCGCGTTGACTCTGACTTTTCCATTCAAGATGTTGTCTGCTTCCAATATGCCTAGGTACTTGTAACCATTATCTTTTGCTAATGCTTTCACTATATTTCCATTTCCCAGTTTTATTCATTCTGTTTTTTCCATTTTTCCTCACTGCATGGATAATATAGCACATTTTTCAAGTCCAAAATTCATTTTGATGTCACTGCTGAACAGTTGAACTGTGTTGAGTATTGATTTAAGTTCAATGGGGCTTTTCACATACATTTTTAAGTCATCCATGTATAGTAGATGGTTTATCTTGCCATGCTGGCTTGAGATTTGGTATCCCAGTTTGTGTTTTGTAGGATTATTGTCAGTGGAATTAATGCAATGTTGAACAGTAGTGGTGAAAGTGAATCCCCTTGGAAAATTCCTTGTCTGATGTTGACTTCACCAATGTTCTCCTCATTTGTTGTTAGAACTGTTTTCCATTTTTTCATATTTGCTTTCAAAAATGTACAGATTAAAACTATGCAAACATATATGCACTAATGCTACTGCTGCTGAGATTTTCCATGCAAGAACATTTTTATTTCTGTGTCAGGGCAAGACCTGTGTATTATTATTATTATATATATTTGTGGATGATGATGATGATGATGATGATGATGATGATTTTAAGTTTAAAAGCAAAACTAAAAATTAAAGCAAACCTAAATAAGGTAAGAAAGAAAAAAGAAAAGGAAAAAATCTCTCTATATAAAAATGGCTGTGTGTGTGTGGGGGGGTAAGACACCCCTAAATCTGTGTGTGTTCTGTTAAGATACCGCCTGTTGTGCCTTAAAATGGCTTATACTGTACTGCCACACAATGGCTTCTACTGTGCAGTGCAACTCCACAAGGGGGCTCCCTCTGGTAAGGGAGAAAATCCAACATTAGAAATCATGTTTGGTCCATAAATAAATAAATAAATTTATAAATAAATAAATACCCAGGCAATGCCGGGTTATCGGCCAGTAGATGATAAATTAAGGTGCGAAAAGAAATGAAAAGAAAAAGAATATAAAGAAATAGACTCCAATCTTCTTTAAATACAATTCTAGATTTACTTCTTTCTCGAAAGTTACACTGTGACTCTATTTCTTTCTTCAATGCATTTTGTCTAATCATCAAAACCATGGATCATAAGTTTATTTGTTTTTCCTGAGAGGAGAGTGAAAAAGTAATATTCTTCCCTAATGCATAGCCATTGCCCACTACCCACAGGGCAGTGGAAGAGATGGGACATGCCCATACTTTCTCCCATGGCCAATAGCAACTGGACAGAGCCCGCCCACTGTCATCTCATCAGCTGAATTGCTGCCAAAGCACAATGTCAAGAAAATAACAATGCTACTTGGGAGAAAAAAGAAAACATTAACTTTGATTTGGAAAAAGAAGAAGCAGGTTCGTTCAGCCCTGGGTGGTAGATGAAAGGAAGTGTACATCAAGCTGAGTTTATCTGGAATGGAAAGTTTTAAAATAAAACTGGAAATAGGGTGATGGGCCAGTGCATCCTTAGAATACATTTTTATTCTATTTTATTGACAAGTATCCTATAAAGAGCCTATAGAACTGATATGATTCTGTCTACAGGTAGTCCTCAACTTACTATCTTAATGCAGCCTGCCTGTCACAGTTGTAAGTCATGATGGTCATAAAATGATTGATCCAAGTTTACAAGCCTTTTTTGTGGTGGTCATTGAACAAATCTTGGTAAATACCATTTGCTATGGATATGCTTTCATGCCAAATTTCACCAAACCATAGAAAATGCGACTGGGGGATGTTGTAAATGGCCGTAAAAGATTGCCAAGCATCTAAAGTTCAGTCACATGACTGCAGCGGGTGCGACCATCAGAACTTCAAATTCAGAGCATAAGAAGCCCTCTGGTAGGTTTGTCATAACTTTGAAGACTAAGTGACTTAACTCAAAGACTACTTGCGTTCATCAAAAGTTGAGACGGAAGGAAAGGTGTAATTTTCTCCTTATTTCTATCACCTGAGAGATGCCACCTTGAAATTCAGCTGATTCTGACAGATGCTGAAGAACCGGTAGCAGAAATTTTGAGTAGTTCAGAGAACTGGCAAACACCACCTCTAGCGGGCCCCAGAGTGGGGAGGGAATGGAGATTTTGCAGTATCCTTCCCCTGCCAAGCCCACCAAGCCACGTCCACAGAACCGGTAGTAAAAAAAAAATTGAATGTCACTACTGGCCCTTCCTCAATTTCAGTCCAGAGATTTTTTACAGACTTCCAGGACAAATTCCTTTCAGACAGAAACGATGGTCCTATTTTTCACCTTCTGCTGCTTCTTCACAGAGCCTTCTAGCTTGATCCTCATGGACTAAAATCCCATCATTGGTAAAGATGGAAGGATTGGTTCTCCAGTCATTTAGACTTGAGTGCTGTGTTCTTGGAATGCTAAAATCAGGACTACCTGACAGAAAGCTGTGGGAAATTATACATACTGTAAGAACAATATAACAAAAAGAAAAATATGACAGTATTAAGGCACATATATTAGTATCTTCTATATGAAGCAATCCTTTTAACTGATGAGATTTTTTTTCTTTTTCGTTTTTGTTACCACATACAGATTGCTCTTTTAAAAAAAAACATACTTTCCATTTCCAGCCTTATAAAGGACCTGACTAAAATTCCTTTGTCTGCTCCTCTTAGTACAGCTCAGCAATGGGTGTGACTATTTTTTTCCCCTTGTCACAACACGTTTGGCCACCTGTCAGACGACCAAAATTAAAAACAAAGCCTGATTAAACAGCTCTCTGTGGTACAGTTCAGGCAGCTTCATTAGTATGCTAGTTTAAGGTTGCTGAGTGAGCTGGGCTGAAGTTCTTAAGGTTTCCAGGAAGTTGATCTGGAGGCAAAAGATGTGGGGCCCACAGTTTTGCACAGTTGCAAACTTTTGATTGCATGAATAATGCATGAGGGCTGGCCCACTGCTGTTACTCAGTGGGGGCAGATCCAAACAAGCACTGAATAGCTCCCTCTGCCCCCCCCTCCACTCCCCCCCCCCCACACACATACATGTTTCCTTTCTTTTGAAAAGTAAACAAAAATGTGTGGGAAGGCAGCAGCTCATAATAATACGAATTCTTCCCAATCCCACGGCTCAGATTATTATTTTATTAAGGGAGGGTTTTGCTTGCTCCTTTCTAAACTTGCCCTGATATACAGAGAGCTGTGAGAAGAGAAAATGGAGTTTCAGAGCTTCGGCTCCCGATTGTTGCAGACATCAATGGCTCTTCTGTACCGTGAACACAGCAGGCATTTCTGAAAGCTCTCAATGTCACTTTGCTGATCCTTGTCTTCTCCAGTTGTCAGTGTGCTCTGTCACATGATGTAACACTTTAATAAAGTGTTCAGGGGTTTTGCATCCCACCCACCTTTCGTCCTCTTGTCTTCCTTTTCATACCACAGCTTATGTACAGTGTGCATTTGAGCATACTCAAATGAGAAAGAAAGAACCACCAGAAACCAGAATATATTATTTTTAAAGGTAACCTTTTTTGATTGTTGCCTGTATTATGCCACCCTGCTTATTATTCTGCACGGATCTCACTGCACTAAAAGAAATAGCTTGGCTCCTTATATTACTGGCAGTAACTGCTGATACAGAGTTCTGCAATAAGTCTCTTCAGATGCACGTAGAAAGATCCTGGGTATTATAACACGTAGAGATGCAAATCTATTTCAAAGCTGAGACATCCAGTGTGTAGGTCTTCTCTAGCTTTTTCAGTATTGCTTTAATGTTGGAGGAAGGCTATCAAACCTCCTTTGATGCCAGTATTTTAGTGTTTTTTATGCTACAGAAAGATTGTATTGCTGAATCTAGGTTTTTTTCATTTATTGGTATAAATGATTAAACTGAGAAACCTCTGGTAAAGTCAAGAGAAGCAATAATTCTTACTTATGCATCACACTGGCCTTTTTCAAACTCCAGCATTTGAGAAGTTTTGGACTGCAGTTTCTATCTTCCTTGAATATTTGCATGGAGGGTGTTAATTGGAATTGTTATAGAATGATGATAAATTGGTCTCTAATGATACTGTTTAGCAATTAAACCAGTTAGCCTTTTCTTTTCTTTTTTGAGAGAAGGTTTGAATCACTCCAGCAAAATGGCTGATATTTACTACTTCTACTGTCTCACCTCCTTCATCCTGTGGGTAAATACATTTCCAAATAAAACATAGGACTGCTTTCTACTATTTATTTTTTTTAAAAAATTCTAACTATATGCCAAGTTCAGAAACATTTTTGGAACATAATACAGCAACCTAGAAAAGATGATGCTTGAAACTGATGCTTTGCTTTGTGACATGCTAGCTTTCCCATTTTTAAAAAAAATTAAAAGCATCTCTGACAATAAAATCAGATAGAGCATGGAGCTTGGAGTAGGTCCAAGTGTGGCCACAATATGGCAAATTTAGGGAATCATCCCATTAGTAATACATTTTGCAAAGACATTTGAAAACATTAGAATTATATTTAGACTGACTTGCCTCTTAGTTCACCTATACTTAAATAATTTAAGTGTGTAATCCTATGAATATTTATTCAAAACTAAGCCACTGAAATTTAATGTCAGATAAATATACATAGATTGCAGCTTAAATTACATTATATTCATCTGTTCAGTAAATATATATAAACAAGATGTATATCTTCTTAAAATTATTAGCAATACTATCATTATTTATGTAGCTTTTCAAGTATATCAATTTAATTTTTGCAATTGGTTTATCTGTGGGTAATTAATGGATTATAGCAATAACAATATTACTTAGACTTCACGGTGCTTTACAGCATTCTCAAAGCAATTTATAGAGTCAGCATATTTCCCCCAACAATCTGGGTCCTCATTTTACCAATCTCAGAAGGATGGAAGGCTGAGTCAACCTTGAGCTGGTCAGAATCAAACTCCATGGGCAGAGTTAGCCTGCAGTACCGCACTTTAAACACTATTCATGGTATTGGAGTTAAAAATTTGATGTTCAGTTTATCTGTGGATGGGCTTATCCATGCATATATATGGGATATATTTTACAAAAGCATATACTTATGGATAAACCATTTTGTGGAACTTAATTTTTAGATGCATTATGTCACCTAAAATTCTCAGGGGAGAGGGTTGGTGGATCCATAAAGTGTCAACATTTGGTATAATCTACCTGAGCGGGAAGACTCCCCACAACCACTAGATGGCAGCAAAGAATCTGCGGGTTTGCATTCTAGATGCAGCATGGCTATCAAATAATAAACTGTTGGAGGAATTCCTTAGTGCCAGAAGGCACAAATCCTGGAGACAAAGAAGATGAATGACTTGAAAAGGAACAAACTGTGTTTTGTCAAGAGTGAATGCCTGTTTTATGGGAACTCTGATCCTTCAAAGCAATTCTCATGCCATTTCCAGCATATTGGTGTACATAGAACTAGTTCAGTCACAGCAAATCAATTCCTGTATTATTGCATTTTAGCCACGGTCATATTTCTCCTGGAAACCTTGCCAGAATTTCAATAGGTGGGAACGTTGATTTCCCTTCGGTTCCTTCCTCTCACCCATCCCATGGTCCCCCTGAATTCTACGTTAGCACACATCACAGGGAGTCATTTGTGCCAAACAGGTCTCTGTTGATATCTCTTTTTCATCCCTCATAAAAGGAGTCAGTGACCTGAATTTCGCTCACAGCAGTAAGAAAAGGCCATCACTCATGACAAGTACTAGAGGAAATGGGTGGAAAAGGAGCTTTTTTGAGAGGTGAAATGCAACTACTCCCCTTCTGGGTGATCTTTTATAAGTCTGGAAGTACAGGACCTCTGTAATTTAGACTAGTATATTTTCTCCAAGGCCATCACACCGTGACTCTAGAAACATCAAGCACTGGGATTTAGAGAACAACCAAAACTTCATAGATGTTGGAAATTACGGGACTATCCATTTGCTTCTGGGCAGCAAATAAATACTGACACAAATGATTGTTTGTGTTTGACTGAGTTCCTTGCCCAGTCTGAGATAGCAGGTTGTAGTGCTTTAGAGACCTTTATATTTATGGTTATCACCAGTTTAGAGTTTTGTTGTTGTTTGCTTTGTTCTTTTTTTTAGGGCAAGTCCCCATTCTATTTCTAGGTTTTTTTGTGCCCTGTAGGAGCATAAAAACAGGGAATGGCATCTGGAAGAAAACCACACACTTGCAGCTAAGTGCACAGGTCAATTCCATTACACCTGTATAACCACGGGGAGAGGGTAAGATATCTGGTGGAAAAGGCAGTAATAGGAAACAAGCAATGTGATCCTCTTGTTGTGAGACAGAAGGGTAATTAGAATGAAAGTGTTGTTTTCATTAAAGACAACAAGCAGTTACTAACAGCTACTAACCTAGCACTAATTGTTCCAGAATAGCTGTTTCTTCTCTTCCTAAAAGGTAGGGATGGTCATCTTTTGAGGCTGGGGGCTGCGTTTGCCCTTTTCTATGGATGTTAAGATCCAAAGTGGGCAGAAATATATGCAAGATGTGTGTGCCAACAGCATGGAGAAGAACAGTGGCAGGGTTTTCCTTCCTTGTTTGCCTGCCTGCCTGCCTGCCTGCCTGCCTGCCTGCCTGCCTGCCTCCCTCCCTGCCTCCCTCCCTGCCTGCCTCTCTCTCTCTCTCTCTCTCTCTCTGTCTGTCTCTGTCTCTCCTATTATTTAACAATACATTCAGCATTCTTTACAGCTTATCTTACAGTGTTTGCTGTCTATTTCCTTCCACAAAATGGCAGGAAACTATACTGCCAATTTTCAGCAATCACAATCTGAGAATGCTGCAGAGTCTGCTTGGCACCTGGGGATAAAGCATCACTCTATGCATCACAAGGGCTGGGAGAAATGTTAGATTGCAAACTCCTGTTAGATTGAATGGATTCTGATTAAGTCAGAGCTAAAGCCAGCCCTTTTCCAGTCAAATCCAACTCAAGTTTAGAGCTTATTCCCACCTTTACTATGTTTGCATCATGTGGTGCCACTATTTTCACAGCTGAAGTGTGGTTGGCAAGGGGAATGGGGACAGGTAAACAACAAACAACAAATAACTAAAGGCCTTCAGCCATAGTTCACCTGACTGTAGTTAAGGAAGAAATAAAGCTCAGTATCAATTCTGCTGTGAGAACATATACATCTCATTTTGGTTTTTCCTTTTAGTTAGAAAATTCTGTGGCAATTTTAAATAAACTGCCCACACTCCACTTCCAAAGAAGGTATTCAATGTGAAAATCACTGAACAGAGTTGCAGTAGAAGCAATGGTAGCCATATCTTGTTTTTTTTTAAGTGTCTTAAAATCTGGGCTAATGTACAAATTGAGAAAATTAGCCTACAGAAAATAATATAGCCTAAGGTATCCCTTGCAATAGCAGTTGTTTTGACACATGTACCCTTTAAATACCTAGGGAATATGTGGTTGCCTTCCAGCTACTTTGCATTTTAATTTGTAATTAATGAATAAAAATGCTTTTGGGTGAACATGACTGCCACTAATGCTTTCTCTAGTCTAAAAATTCAGATGGTAGTCTGGTGCATTTGCTAGACTGAAGAACTTAAAATTCTTCTTATCAATGTAAAAGTGTAATCATTCTATTTCAGAAAAAGCCCTGTCTTATTAATTATACATATATAGTGGTTGCTGTTGTTTTCTTTATATTGTTTCATCGAAGCTTACATTTGTTCTATTTTAGATTTAGGCTTTGATTAAACAATACAATGAAAACAAGAACTGCTACGATATGTACTGCAGATTGTTAAAGAATTGAAGTATTATTTTCTTTATCCTTTCGAGATTTATTTGAAAATAAATCTCTGTGTGTGTGTATGTGTGTGTGTGTATGAGAGAGAGTGGGGGGAGACAGATTTATAGAAATAACTAAGCATACCTTTGAGCTACATGCAAGATCATTGCAAGTGTCAATATTGACATTTCCCAGGGCATAATTAAATTAGCTATTATAGCTGATCTAATCATTCCCATTGTAATTCTTTTATTTTGACATCAAGTTATGGGGTTTTATGCAAAATGTCATCCTGGCATACAGTCTCCATATATATAATACATTATTAAACAGCTCCAGCACAATTGGTGAAGAGATTTGATTATAACCATTTATGTTTGTTGAAAAAGGAGATGTAGCAGCAGGACAGGAAAACTTTGAACCATTCAGTGGCATTAGAAATAAGTAGCTTTGCCAATTACAGGCCCAATCTTTTTGAGCAATGAAAGACTTTGAGGATTTTAACATCTATGAAATATAACAATAGTCAAGCTAGCATCTGTAACATTGGCCAAGTTTACACATCCTGCTAAGCTATAAATTGCTTAACCAAGATTTATTAAACAATTGGGTATGCTCAAAACACTGCATCCTTAACCATAATTATAGTGGCTGGATTCATGCAACATTTTAAATCAAAACCAAACAAGTTGTATGATTAGCACAATGTTTATCCAGAAACCCACCTCTAAGCAGCCAGTAAATATATTCACCATTTATTAATATTATTATTGAATTGCTTTGATTATTTTTTGTCTCTTTGATTTCTTTTATATCCAATAACCTCATCATAGACCTCTCAGTTGTTTTCTTGCAGATATTTCATTACCCAAACTAGATAATATCACCAAACTTAGAGATCACTAAGGACCTCTCATTTCAACCCTGAGCTACAAATATTCCACTTTATTGCTATCATCATAGACCACTGAAATTGTTTAGCCTTGAAGCATATCTACTGATCATTAGTATGTCTAGGACTCTAAAATGCATGCCACCCACTTGGAGGGAGGAAAAACTCATTATGTTTCCTACAATATCTACATATCTCATTGTCTACAATATTTGGTAAGAATGCCAAGTATTATATGCATATCCAGAATTCTATAAACCTGAATGAATCCTGACTCATTCAGAATTAGGAAGACAATTTACTTCTCTTACTCTTTCTTTTTTTAAAAATTCAATTTATGCCCATTTTTGGGGGAGGAAAAGGCAACTGTTAGAATAATAAAAGGCTCACTAGAAGTATAGAACAGAATACTTTATAGATGTGCATATGTCTTCCTTCCTTCCTTCCTTCCTTTCTGCCTGCCTTCTTGCCTTATTTATTCTCTCTCACTCACTCACTCACTCACACACTCTCTCTCCCTCCCTCCCCCTCTCTGTCCCTCTCCCTCTCTCTCTCTCTCTCTTTAACACACACACATTCCAAATGTTCAGCCAACCCAGTGTCCAGTGGTGATTGCCAATTTTTTTTACTACCGATTTGCTCATGTGCCCGTGCATGCACAGAAGCGTTCAGGCGGGTCTTGGGGGACGGAGCCTTTAGCCACTGCTACTACCGGTTCACCAATCCAAGCCGAACTGGGAGCAACACACCTCTGCCAGTGTCCCTTCTCATATGTTTTTTGAATAAATAGGAAGATTTCTATATGCTCTTCTAAAAAGGCACAGCCATATCTGCTGAAAGGGTGGTAACAGAATTAGTGTCACCAAGTAAGATCTGGTACAGTTTTAATGTATAAACTAAGCTCTAGGCTGCAACAAAGATTTTTGTTCATATTTAAATTTAGTCTATATAGTTATAATCTAATAACATACCATTACTTTGAGTTTGGAGCCTGTTTGTCTTCAGAGGATTAGCATTTACTTTTCTAACAACAATATTCATGACAGAGATTTTCTAGCTAATTAGAAAGTAGTAATTTGATTTTTGCTTTTTCTTTCAGCTCTTTCTATTACTGTTTATTATAAGAATACTGGCACTCCTGTGAAATAAAATACTTAAAACTTAACAGCTAAATAAACTGCTTAAAGTATATTAATAAGAAAACACAATAAAAAAGTGCCTTAATTGTCTCAAGAAGAATTTTGGTGTTCTTGTTTCTTTAGTTTAATATAAAGCATGTTTAATAAAAGAAGAGTATATTGGCAGGCAATTGCATTAAAAAAAACCAAGTCTAAATATATTTTGGCTTTTGGCTTTCAAAGAAAAAGCAACTTATTTTAAAGGTGAAAGATATAAACATATTCTGGTTTTGTGAAAAACCTAAATACATCTTCCAATTAATTTTAGGCTACAATATTGTAGGATGATTGTACTTGCTACTCAGTAAACATACCAGGATCATACTGATAATTATTCTGTTCTCTTAATACAATCTGCAATTAGCAGATAAGTGTGCCCAGTAATATTCATTAAACCTCCTTCTTTTAAAAACTCTAGCTTTGTTTAAGAGAATCTAGCAACTTTCTACAGCCACAGGAGTAATAAAAAACTTTTCAATAATGTATCAGATATAGTTAAGAAGCAAAATCTCCTGGTAGAAAGGGTTTGCCATTGTAGTCATCAAATGGGTAATTTTCAAGCTGTCCTTCAATATTGATGAAAAATTGTTTTTCTTCCCCTTATGGCCTAAGTTTCTTACAATAAACCTTGAGAGAAAAACTCACAAGAGTACAAATTATCCATTGCTATTCTTTTACCTATTCCTACTCTTATTCTGGATTAGGTGTATTTTGATATTTGTCTTCTAATTTTAATTTCAGAATAAAGTATATATTTTACTGAGTACCTATTGGATAGGACTTGTGGTAACCCCACACTACAATGAAGTGACATTAGATTGTTCCCACCACTCAGCCGTAAACATTTGAAAGGATGAGAAGACAGTCATGCATCAGCTTTGAGTAGGGTACAGAAATATAAAAAGACAAAGGTTTCCCTGTCAGATATGTCATATCTGTGTCTTGAGCGAGGGAACCAGTGCTGTCCTAAGACAATTTCCATGGTCATGTGACCAGCATGACTATACGCCAAAGGTGCACGAAATACTGTTACCTTCCTACCTAAATGATACCTATTAATCTACTCACATTTGCATGCTTTCGAACTGCTAGGTGTCCAGAAGTAATGGGAACTCACCCTGTTGTGTAGAATTTGGGTCTTGAATCTGGTCTGTCAGCTCTACAGCTGACAAGCTCAGTCTCTTTAATTTTATATTCATTAATATTTTTTTTAAAAAAATTGGTCCCATAGGCACAAAACTCAAAACAAGGAGTCATTGCAATTCTATTTTTACATGAACTTGTTAATCAATGGGTTTTGTAAAATGTCAACTACTTCAAAGAGCCAAAGAATAAGAGTTCTAATATTTTAATATAGTATATTTTTTTAAAAGCTAGCCAGAAATATACAAAGAATGCATAGTAAACTGTTCTGACCCCCCTTCCTCCGTTGCCCACACAGCACACACACTCCGGAACAGTACAAGGGAACAAGGTTTATTACACCAACAGACAAGAGGTTTTGTGGCAGCAAGCCACCAAGACAGAACTCACAGGGACAGAACACACAAAAGCAGCTATCCAGCTTGCCAGGATCCCAGACTAGAGTTGCTGACTTAAGTCCTTTGTTGATTGCTACGCAGAGCCTCTCCAGAGTCAACCCTTTTATAACCTAAAAAGGGCGTCTCCAAACAGCACCTGAGAGCTCTTTACTGCCTATAATTACGCCCACGCTCCTTGCGTCTGTGGGCGTGCCGGAAACGGGCATCTAGAAACGCCCTGCTAAGTCCTGAGTCACTGTCCTCCCCGCTGCTCCAAGGCAGGGCATCAGGAGTCCTCCTTCTCTGGCTCTCACCGCTGCTCCATGCCTCTGGCGCCACCTGGTGGCCGACCAGACTCTCGGATTCCTGCTCAGCCTCCGAATCCTGTCCAGGATCGCCCATCTCCTCTGGAGCTGACTCGTATGGAGTATCACTCTCGGAGTCTGGTGACAGCGGCACCGGCTGGGCCACAACAGTAAACTGTGACTCACTGCCACATCTGTGTCTTGAAGCTCAAGAGTGGATGTCTTTCTAGGGTTGGACATCACATGCTTATTCAATAGTTGTCTTCAGTGTGAGTTAGAAAGGACAGCACATCTGGAACACCAGTTCATCTTGGGAAGCAACCATATCAAAAGCAGCAGCAGCAACAACAACAAAAAGCAAGCCACTCTCCTTGAGTAGATGACCTTGCTTAATGTCCTCCATGCCATTTGCCCTTCATAGTTGATCAGCCAATTCCATTTATCATGATAATTAGGTAGCATCCTGCCAGTTCAATCAGACTCAATTACTTTAGGCCTCATTAGTGATTGACATTCTATAGCAAGTGTATCTTATGAGTGAGCAAGGTCAGATCAAGAAAGTAAAACATGCAGCCAACCAGTACATTTACAAAGCATGAGTTGCCTAGGCTGATGATTGTTCTGTTTTAGTTATGAAGGCGTACCAATGTTTTTGAGGTTTTTTTTTCCCTCCTGATAATTTATTTCACTCTAACCCTCCATGATACATGTGAAGAGAAAAATATATTTGTTTATTCTCTTGGTGAAGATGAAATAAAAGCAGTAGAGATATATTATCAGTCAGAACAACTTCTGACTATATCCCTGAATATGGCATTCTTCTTAGGAGTCCATCCTAAGAATTGTACATCTTCCAAAACATACTATAAGTGTACAATTAAAAATGGAGACAATTAATATTCACTGCTTAATACTGTTCACTCTTCATTCCAGGAAATCTCTCTCTATATAAAAGGCAAGTACCACCCACTCGTCATGAAATCTCCAGAACTGTAAAGCCTACAAACTTGAAATTTGGCACCTATGTTCCCTTTGGCTTCTAGGTGCTCACTAAGAAAGGATTTTTCAAAATGACAATTAGATCATTAGTATTTCTTATACAGTAATTAATACGCTCTGATGCTAAGGAGTTCTACTTTCCCTCCCCATCTGAAAAGAACTCTGTTCCACCTGCCAGTTGCCTCACATTCCATTAGCTCAGTTCAAACTGGCAGACATTCTACTCCTTCACTCAGGAGCAGCCTGGGACTCTTTACAGTACTAAACATTGGTACCTTACCAAAATGTCTATGTTTTCCACCTATGGAACTGCTTCCAAACTCAAGGCAGTGGGAGCAATATTCCCTTATGTGTTTCAATCACTGACCATCACTGAGCCAATTTCTCCTGCATAGCCCGATCACATGGTTTCATCGCGAAGTACGGGTATCCAGCTAGTAAAGTTATATTTTCCTAGGTTATTCATTTAAATAGAAACACTCTCAAATTAAAAACTGTAATAAGTCAATTATTTCTTGGTTGGAGGTCTATAGTTGATGATGAGTAATAATGAATTAGATGAAGAATTTACAAACATGTATATACATTATGATTATTATTCAGTTTAATAGGAAATGCAAATCCCGAGCACTGACAAAATTGGCCACTAAAAATAAAGTATTTGAGATTTATATGCAAGATTTCACCTTTAATATATAAAACTCTGCAATCTTTCTGCTTTGCAGTTCTGATCTTCATCTATGCCCATATTTCATCACTCTGTCAACACAATCAATTTCCCCATGTCTTCTGTTGGTTTTTATGCATAATGTACTAAATAAAGTTTTGTACCAGACGTTAAATGAGATCTTAAATGATGACTTTAGTGCAGTTCCAAGCCAACAGTAGATTAAAAAAACATATGCACTATCGTTGAGTTGACATAATTTTCTCCATTTCTGCTGAGGAAAAGATTTGGAGCAGATCCAGTACTGACACCAAGTTGATTTGCACCTTTTAGATGTTGGCTGTTCATGCTAGATCCCAAATTTGTTGGCAGTTGATTTGGCAGTGTAGAAAAAAATATATCTGTGGAGCTGTCTGTCATATGCCACAGATATGTGAAAGGGAAAGAAGAAAGAGGGGCCAATAGACAAGTTCAGAGAAGGACTATGAAGATGATGAAGAGTCTGTAAACCAAGCCCTATGAAGAAGGATATGGGTATTTTTAACCTACACAAAACATGATTGAAGCAAGATACAATAACAGTCATCAGAGATTTTGACATTGTCAGCCTACAAGATAGATAAGGTAAGAAATAGACAGCACAAGAAACATTAGAATTCAATTGATGCAGATATTATAATTTGTAATAATTCTTGCAAGTGTCATCAGCTTTCTCCTTCTCTTCTGCTATTCCAAAGAGATGCAAGGTGAATTTCTTTCTTACCCCATCCTATTTTTCTAGGCAAGTGGGGCTATATGTTTTTAAAAATATATAAGGAAGACAATATTATATAGAAAACAAAAGCCTTGGAGGAAGAAGGCTGGCAGCATGTAACTCAGAAGACCAAGATAATCTGGAGGTCCCTGTCAGTGAAGCTGAGCAATAAATTTCAAGCACTCCATCTAGAAGACTCACAGGGTTCTGCAGAATAGATGTCACCCAGAGTCCCAATAACAAAAGGGACAGAAGGTGCAGGTGGGGGCTTGACGTCACGACAACATGACGTGTGATCTTGGAGCTCCAAGATCACAGTCGATATTTTTGCTGCTTAGGTCATTTTGGACCTAAACCATCCCGAAGAGGACGGTGATAGGGAAGAGTACATCCTGCTGATCTCAGGGACACCACAAAGTCCCTGATTGATCCAAGAGAATCTCTTTTTGCCAGTTACAGAAGCGCAGCCTTGATGCTGCTGAAGTTGGGACAGCTCCAGAACAGGAGGAAAATGGAAAGAGAAAGCGTGTCCATCTGGTGAGGAAATCTTATTATTATAAAAGAGACTACCTAAAAAAATTAAAGCTAAATTAAATTTGAAAACAGAAGAGAATAAACGGGGGAAATTAAGCTACATTAGACAGTGTGTTATCTTTTTTTTTTAATGGATGGAACTTTTGCAAATGTTTCCTATTCTTTAAATTGAACAGATTAGTTTTTCTTCTACTACTTTTTACATTCTTTTTTTTATACCTATGGATTACATTTTTTCCCCTCATTTTTATAATGCTGGATTGGATGGGTTTTTTTTTTTTGCTCCATTTAAGAATTTTGTTTTCTTTAAGCCTGGAATATAAAGAAGATATAAAAGGAATACAAAGAGGGCTGTAATAACAGAGGGAGATGAAGTAACACTGCCACTTGGAAGGCTTGGAAATATTGTCTATTTTTTTATCTTTGATCATTTGACTTTGCATTTCAAGGTTTCTCAGTTTGTTTACAGAGAGTGATAGTGAGAAGAGCATGGGTTGTTTATACAGGTGCTTTTCGGGAGCTTTTTTGGCAGCTGGAGTGGAGTGAAAACAAAGCCTTGTCTTGAAAGATTATAAATGAACTTGCTTTAAACTTAATAAAAAGTTTTGAATGCCAGAGTAGCAGTGTTTACAAGTTGGAAGAATGGTGCAACATGAAAAAGAAACCTTAACATTGCAAATGATTATGTTTGAAATTCAAAAAATATTAGAAGTAACAGAAAAAATTGAGATTGGAGAACATAGTACATAGAACAGTAAAATTTGATGGAAAAATTAAGGATGTTCATCAAATGAAGAAAGTGGAGGTCAGAGTTCTAAAAACTGAAGGAAAAAATAAACAAAGAGACAAGAAAATTGTTGATATTGACAGTGAACTGAGCATGGTTGGAAATGGAAAGAGTGGAATATGGAAAGGGGAGATAGATGGACTGGAGCTCTACCCCAGATTTCAAAATATAGAAGGAGAAAAGAGAGAAGAATTGATGGAACTAAGGAGAGAAATTTTGTCAGAAGCACTAGTGATAACCAAAGATAAGCTGATCGAAGAAGCAGATGGAGAGTTTCGAGCTTATGCAAGATGTGCAATAAGGAATAAGTTGCGAAGAGAAGTCCATACAAAACTTACTAAGTAAATAACCAGAATACTAATGTCACAAATGGCAAGAGACATAAGACTGCACTATTACTGGAAAGACACAGATTGATGTAATGAAAACTTATAATAAAAAATTAAGTCAAATTTAGATAAATTTAGAGCATTATGTATAAAATGAAGTGATAATGGATACAGTTAAATAATTGATTGATAATGATAATAATGTATGTATGTATGTATGTATGTATGTATGTATGTGTGTTACAACCTCTGGTATGCCCAAATATGGGAGGGAACTCACTACTCCCTCTTTCTTTTACTTTACTTTACTTTTTACTTTTATTTAGATTTTTATATCGCCCCCTCTCCCCAAAGGGACTCGGGGCGGTGTACAGTCAGACAAAAACACATCAACAAATAGAAAATACAAACACAAAAGAGGAGGCAATAAGAAACTGTACATATCGAAGCAAAGTAGTTAAAAAACAATATTTAAATAACCCTAAAAATACCCGATTAAAATATCTGCCAGGAGGTAGAATAAAACTATAAATCTATAAATGGGCCAGGCCGGCTAAACGGAACAGGTGAGTCTTCAGTTTTTGTCGAAAGGAGCGGAAGTCGGTGGTGGTTCTGATATTGGGGGGGAGGTCATTCCAGAGGGTTGGGCCCATCACAGAGAAGGCTCTACTCCTAGGCGCTGCCCGCTGGCACTGCTTAGTGGACGGCACCAGGAGGAGTCCCTCCCTGTGAGAGCGAATCGGTCGCAGGGAAGTGTGTGGTAGGATGCGATCCCGCAAGTACCTAGGTCCTGAGCCATGGAGCGCTTTAAAGATAGTAATTAACACCTTGAAACGCACCCGAAAGACCACAGGCAGCCAGTGCAGCTCGCGCAGGAGCGGTGTTACGTGGGAGTACCTAGTACTCCCCATAATAGCCCGCGCGGCTGCATTCTGGACTAGCTGCAGTCTTCGAGCGCGTCCCAAGGGAAGCCCCATGTCTATCGGCTTACTGCAGGAGACCATCCAGGCAGAAAACCATATTTTTAATGTTGGCTTTATATATATATAATGTTGCCCAATACAGCCCAGGCTTGAATCCCAGTAAGGGTATGGCTAGCTGATGAGAGCTAAATAGCTTGAAATAGATCTATACTAGTCTCCCTTTATTTATTTATCACCACAAATACAACACAAATATAAAAAGGCAACATTAAAAATATGGTTTTCTGCCTGGATGGTCTCCTGCAGTGAGCCGATAGACAGAAAGAGGGAGTAGTGAGTTCCCTCCCACATTTGGGCATACCAGGGGTTGTAACACAAATACATACCTATTTCCCTGGCTCAACTGGTAAGGAGGAGAGCCTGTGGCTTAGTGGCTAATACATCTGCCTAATATGTAATACAGCCCAGGTTCGAATCCCAGTAAGGGGTATGGTTAACTGATGAGTGCTAAATAGCTTGAAATAGATTTATACTAGTCTCCTTTTATTTATTTATCAGCACAAATACAACACACACACACACACACACACACACACACACAAATATATATTGATAAGAGGAAATTTGATATAAATTGCAAATGGTGACTATGAAGGAGGCTTAGAAACTCTTTTATTAAATATAACCAATTTTTTTATTTAGTACATGTTATAAAGATGTAATGTTACTGGATGATATTGGGAAGAGGTAATGGAATGCCATGGTTTTGCTTTAAATCTGGAATATTTTATATAAAAGGACATAAAAACAATTATAGTCAAATGAAGGTTGAGGTATGATGAAAGTATATATAAATATACTTGATGTAAAATATATGATTTGATATGAATTGTAGGTGATGACTCTGGAAGGGATGCACGGTTTTTGTAACCAATTGACACACTTTCTACAATTTGTAATGGAAGATGGTTTTGTGGTTTTTTTTGTGTGTATGTTTTTTCTGTTTGTGTTTATTCAAAAATAATAAAAAAAATATTTTTTTTAAAAAAGCAAATAATGGATGAGGTACAAATATGGTGTATGGAGTGCAGAAGACCCAATAATTGTTTAATTGTTTTTAGGAGTTGATGGTAAGACGAATTGATGTAAACATTTAATAATACAATATGATGTTGGCTATGTAATAGTATACCTGTGGTTATATGTTATGAAAATGAAAAAAAAAACTTTATTTGATTTAAAAAAGGGACAGAAGGTTACACTGCCATGGAGACAATGAATCCAATGACTCCCTCAAAGAGATAAAGTTGTATGCTGGTAATGGATGACTTGTTGTTCAGAGGAACAGAGCTGGCAATCTACAAAACGGACATGATATCAAGGTAAATATGATGTCTCCCAGGCAGGGTGAGACAGTTTAGATGGAACAGATGATGTCCCAACTAAATAAAGTTTTTATCCTGTCCAAGTTGGAACAAGAGCAATAGCACTTATATTTATATACCACTTCACAGTGCTTTACAGCCCTCTCTAAGCAGTTTACAGAGTCAGCATATTGCCCCCTATAATCTGGGTCTTCATTTTACTGACCTCAGAAAGCTGGAAGGCTGAGTCAACTTTGAAAGAGCCTAGAAAGAATATTGAGAAATTACAAATGGTTAGTTAGGAAATGGGAACACACTGGCTCAGTGGCTAAGATGCTGATCTTGTCGATCAGAAAGGTCAGCAGTTCAGCAGTTCAAATGCCTAGTGCCGTGTAATGGAGTGAGCTCCTGCTACTTGTCCCAGCTTCTGCCAACTTAGCAGTTTGAAAGCATGTAAAAATATAAGTAGAAAATAGGAACCACCTTTGGTGGGAAGGTAACAGTGTTCCGTGCTCCTTTGCTGTTTAGTCATGCTGGCCATATGACCACAGAGATGTCTTTGGACAGCACTGGCTCTTCGGCTTTGAAACAGAGATGAGCACCACCCCCTAGAGTCAGGAACAACTAGCATATATGGGTGAGGAGAGCCTTTACCTTTAATTAGGAAGCAAAATAGGCAAGGGCACAGGTGGTGTTTTCATTCATATTTTACCTCTAGGCAAGATGGGCAGCATATAAATTTAATAAATGTATAAACTTTTTCCAACTGATGATCAGAGACCAAGGAATAAACAGAGAGTTCTGAAAGTGAATCATTGGTTTAATGGATGGAGTCATTATAAAATTTTGGATTTCTGTACCATGTCTTCACAGCCTAGAGGAAGGGCTTCTGTCATGAAATGGGCTTTACCCAGTGGTGGGATTTAACCAATTCGCACCAGTTCAGGGGAACCAGTTATTAACTTTCTGAGCAGTTTGTTGAACTGATTGTTGGAAGAAATGATTAGGGCAGAGAACCAGTTGTTAAATTATTTGAATCCCACCACTGGCTTTACCTCACCAAAACTGGGATGAATGTCTTTGGAAGACATTTTGCCAAGAACATCTGGAGGGCTTTAAATTGTAGTGATCTTCTAGCTTCTGAAAACAGTGGATAATTTCAGCAGAGGTTGTAATCAAGGGCTTCTCAGGAAGACGATTGTATGTGCAAATTAATCTGGGACTCATGAGTTCTTTGTAGGCTGATACATTCAGAACATTGTTGGAAATATATCTCCACACTGTATAAAGGAAGTGCTGAAATGTGTACAACTTTATAGAAACTAACTAAAACAATAAATTTTCTCAGATTAAAAAAACCAAAAAGAAGAAGCCAGAAATTCATCTAAATTAGTAGTCTCATCCACAAGAAGTATATATTTTCAGACCTTGATACCTAAGTAGGTTATAAAATTCAGCTCACTAATTTAGCTTGAGTTTGTTCATTATTGCTTTATGTTTACTGCAGATGAGAGGAAATAGATTTGGGTCTCTAATACTTTTTTCCCTTATATTGCAAAGGATGTCCTTTTTTTCTCTTTTCCTTTTAAAAGGAAACTGTTGGCATAATTGAGTTTTCAGCAGAATTACAGGCAGAGAGCAGAGCATAGAGCAGGGGTGGCGAACACGCAGCTCGCGAGCCGCATGTGGCTCCCGGCCAAAATAAATGAGGCTCTTTGCCTCTTATCATTATTTAGTATACTGTGGCTCGGATCGCGCGCTCCCTTTCGGAAGCTGGGGAGGTCCTTTGCAGGCAGCTAGAACGGGCCGCCTGCAAAAGACTTCCCCAGACTTGCTTTGAGGAGCACGGGGCGACTGAGGCTAGTTGTGAAGCCCCAAAGCCCCCACCGCCACCGGAAGAACTGCTGCCACCTCCTCCTCCTCCTCCTCTAACAGGCAGCACTGCCGGATTTGCTGCCCGGCGCTGCGGCTGAGTTAAACCCGCCAAAGCTCCAGCCGGCATCTCCGCACGTGGCAGCGGCGCCTCCCCTCTGCTCGGAGCACCTGAGCTCAGCGCTGGGTTACCCCTGCCTGCCCCCTCCTCCTCCTCCGCCGTGCTTTTGAAGAGCCATGAAGCTGCGGGGGGGGGAGCAGGGGGAAAAAAAGCCTCATGGCTCTTCAAAGGCACGGAGGAGGAGGAGCGGGCACGGGTTACCCAGCGCTGAGCTCAGGAGCAAATCTGGTGGTGCTGTTGGAGGAGGAGGAGGTAGCAGCAGTTATTCTGGTGGCAACTCGTACTCGTCGGCATCTTCAGCAGAAGCCCTGCCCACAATGAAGAAAGCAAAGATGGAGCAGATCCACGCAGATGACGTCGCTGCAACATGACTAGAGGAGGAATTCTGGGAGTTGAAGTCCACAAGTGTTAAAGCTGTCAGGTTTGAAGACCCCTGGGGGTTTTTTCCCTAAAGGGTTAGGGGTGCAAGGGTCTTGTAACTTGACAGCTTTAAGAGTTGCGTGCTTCAAATGCCAGAGTTTCTGAGCCAACATTTTGGTTGCTAAGCAGGAGCGTTGTTAAGTGATACTGATATTATATAACACTTTGAATTAAGCGGGTACCTTGAAGAAACATAACTTTGAGTTTCAAATAATACTGATTTCGTTGTTGTCTTAGGTGACATCTGTGAAAAAAATTCGGGTGCTCAGGCATGAAAATGTGCCGCTCAAACACTACTTTTCTGCTCACATCGAAAAAAAATTAGAGGGAACATTGCTTCCAGGTCTGTTTTGGCAGGTCACTGCGTGGTGTGGCTCTCTGACTCTCACAGTTTAAAATTTTGGCTCTTTTTGTCGAACTTGTTCGCCACCCCTGGCATAGAGTATTATATCCAGCTGATATTTTCTTTTTACAGATAGAGCAGGAATCTCTATTCCTAATCCTATTTCAGTAACACATGAGTCTGCTTACTCTATAAAAGGAGTAAATAGGATTTGATGCCACATGGTCACAGTGACAATCTAGCAAAGTATAAGAACTGGCAGTTAAGTAGTATTTCCCTTTGTTTCTGCTTATCTTAACTGGTATTTTTGAACATTAATTTGTTTTGATGAAGAAATATTTTATTCATTGCAACAATAATACACTAAAATATGATACATGCATAATTAAAACATTTGTAACATTTTATATTGTAATTATGCTTACATGCCTGTTAATTATTATTTAAATGAGTACTTTTCCATTGAATTAATATTTTTTGTCAATGTATCATCTTCTAACAATATATTGGAAATATCTGAACAAGAATTATCCTTCATATTGAGTTTTACGGCAAGTGCTGCAGCTAGAGTATCAACATTCAATCTCGATTTCTCACTTGTCCAAAAATCATTGGCAATTGAAAAAAACTCTTTCAACTGCTGCATTAGTTCCAGGGCAGCACAACGTAAATTGAACAAGTATAAATAAATGTTCACATGGAATATGTTCATTTTTGAAATGGCTGAAAATATCCACCCATCTTTTATCAATTTCAACATGTTGATTTTCCCATTGTATTAATTTTTCAGAATTTAAATATACTAATTTCTTCTAATTTCTTCAAAGAGACAATTGTCGTCTATTTTAATGTCTGGCATTTCTTTAGATAAAAACTCAACACAAGATTCAATATCTGTCCAATATACTTGCGATGAAGTCAAAAAACACCTTTGAAAACTGTTATTTCCCATGATGTCTGTTTCAGACCATTCTTCGATATATTGAAAACATGTTTGGTAAAAATTCTGCACTTCTTTGATAAACTTTTCCGTTATGCCCGGATTTGATTCCTTTAAGTCTGACAATTTTCTTTTTATAATTAAAGGAAGAAATTTATCTTCAAATCGAGATTTATGTTGAAGGATAAAGTCATTCAAAATAAGACAAACTTCTGTAGCTGAAATGTGTTCACCTTCAATCTTTTGAATCGTTTTGTGAAAAATAGATGCTTGATTATGTACAAAATACATTAATATCTCAGATATTTCATTACTGAAAAACGATTCCAGAATTTTAGGACATTTGTCTAAACTTAAAAAATATGAACGGAGAGGCTCAAATAATTGTAGAACACACTCTACAGCAGGTGTTAGAGCAAGCCATCTAACTTTTGAATATCCTAAAAGTTTTTTGTATTCAACATTTGCTTCTTCACAAAATTGTTTTAAAGGTATGGTAAAGTGACTAAAATACAAATAAATTGTAGTTATTATTACTTCTACATCAATTGGCATGGCACATGATGCTGTGTTGATTGCATTTGACAAAATATGTGCATTACAACCTATTCCTAGTATTTTCTTTTGGAGTAAATCTTGTAATTTTACATACACATTATTCACCCCTTTGCGTCTTCGCCCACCAAAATTTGTGTTTGTATTATCAGTTGTTAGTGCAACAACTTTGGATTTCAAATTGTTTTCATTTATTACTCTGTATAGATGGTTTGACAAAATTTCAGCAGTTTCACCCTAAATGGATTCTAAATTTAAAAATTTTACTTGAATCCCCTTGGTAACATTAAAATATCTTACTAGTATTGGATACAATTTGGTTTCATTATGATTTGATGCATCAGATAAAACAGTTACAAATGCTGCAATTTTCAAGTCTGCTGTAAGTTTTTTATCACAGTAATTTTTAAATACTGATTTAATAATAGCCTCGCATTTTGTCCTGGCGCATGAAAATTTAGCATTGTGAAACTTTTTCAATAATTTAGTTGTACAATCCATACTACGAAAACTTTGATTGTGAATTATGGTATGTTCCCTCCATTGCAGCTAACTGTTTTTCATCTTCAGAATAATTTGAAGTTTTAAAAAATCCTGTTACTTTACGACTGGAAGCTGATGCATCTAATGATTGCTTATGTATATTGGTGGACGAGTGTTTCGCTATAGCTGCTCTGCCCCCAACTGCAATACAAAATTCTCCTCTGCAAATATTGCAGAAAACAATGGCATCTTTCTTTGATATGAGGAATGGAAATTCCTTTTTCAATTAATCGTAGAAATGGCATTTTATTCTTTTTGGATTTTTTCATCCCTAAGTGAAATTTAAAATTTAAAATAAAATATAAAGCTACATGAACGATGGAAGCACATTATGAATAAATAAAATTAATTATTACAACTGAAACTTTAATAACATAAGCGAATAAACTTCACTAAAATTTAAATTTAAATTATTTTACACTTCTGTTGACAACAGGGTTGTATAAACTTATAAATAAAATTATACATATTTGGAAATTATTAAATAGATAATGAATTAATAAAATGTGAATTGTACTTACCTCTGTATAATTGAATATTCACTGAGAAAGAAATAATTACCGTGAGTCATTCAATTGCTGACGTGCCGTGAGTCTACTGCGTCCGTATGTGCCGTGTCATGTTTCGGTAAGAAGTAAACAAAGCCACTTGTGTGCGGCACTCTCTCTCAAGGTCTCCCGTGCGGAGCACATGCATCTCATAATCATGTCTTATACCGCATTATTCCGAGCCTTGACAAATTGTCATGTCAAATACAAATACGTCACATAATGCGCAACAGATTAGTCTTCAAATATCAAAAAGGAGGACATGTAGGAGGACACTTTTCGAGGGAGGACAGAACTTACAAAAAAAGGACTGTCCTTTCTAAAGGAGGACGATTGGTCACCTTAACATATAGCAATGCCACCCTGCTATCTCGGGAGCAGAATCCCTGATCAGAAGTAATGTGTCTTTCATCATCAAAATGTCTCTTTCTCCCAGACTTGATGTCAAGGTTGCCGAAAGACTCAAATTTAGCTAGGAAGATGTCAAACCAATGACTTTTGCCCAGCCAGGTTTCAGTAACAAGTGTCAAATCTTCTGCTTCACTCACACCATGAATGAAGATGGTCTTATGGCAAACAGATCTGGCAGTAACTCTCAGCACTTTGAGGCCAAATAATTCAGCAATCCAGCCACCTGCCTCCCAGGATGGACCAAAGTCCCTCTTCTTCTTGGGAAAAAATAAATTTGATTAAAATTAACATAATTCCAAGAATGGTTTAAATTTTAAGAGAACTTTCCTTATTTGATTCATCAAATTCTTTTAAATAGATTGAAAGGGTATCTTAGCCTTTCCTTTAACAGGAACATTTGGGATGAAATTCACTAAATGATTTACAGTTACCACTTGAGGGAGATAAGATTTCATTTTTCAAACTTTGAACTATGTCACAGTGGCTTAATCCTAATTTTGATCAATGTCTGAAATGAAGAATTTCAGAATTCATTTCCCCTTTGGGTTGAACTTGAGAGATAGCTGACCCCCCTGAAACCCTGGTAAATATTGAGATCCTTGTTTTTGTGGAAAGCAGGTTTGGTACCTATACTTAATGCTGCAAATCATTTATATAATGCTTTTAAAATGCTGGCAAAATGGAAAAAAAATGATATTTAAAAATTTAATACATCTAGGCAGTTATATCTTCAAACCTATATCTTTAATAACTCTGGGTAACTTGAATACGATCTGATTGAGGAATTTCCATCACTCTATTGCTGTGCCCTGATCATGCCTTGATTTAGATGCAATTGGTAGTCCCTATGATCTCCCTGGAGTTAGTGTCTCTATTGCAGTGATGGCAATCCTTTTTTTTATGGTGTGCCAAAATTGCATGTGCGCGCTATTGCATGCGCACATGCCTACTCAATCTCCCCGCCCACCTGTACATGTGCGTGTGACACCCCTCCCCCGCAGATGTGAATACAACCCCTTCCCCTTCCAGAGGCTTTCCTGAAGCCTGGGGAGGATGAAAATGGCCTCCCCCAGCTCCCCCAGCACCCTCCGTAAGCCAGAAATGGATTGTTTCTGAACGTCCAGTTGGCCTGTTGGGGCTGTTTGTCGCCCTCCCCAGACTCCGGAGGCTTTCCTGAAGCCTGGGGAGGGTGAAAACGGCCTCCCCTGGCCCTCTGGAGGAGCAAAAAATCAGCATGCATGCTAGAGCTGATGGCTGGCTCCTTGTGCCACCTGTGGCACGCATGCCATAGGTTCACTATCATGGGTCTATTGAGATGGTCTGACACAGTGTCTAATGAGGTCCATTGGCTTTAAGAGAATAGCCACTTCACTGGCTTTTCTAAAGGCTTTAAAACACTTATGTAAAAGTAAGATTTTAATAATATTTCAATTGTGATGAATATATCTAATTTTAGTTTTGATTTTATGCTTTATTATAAACTGCTAAAAACTCTATGAGTTCACCAATGCAGTAAGTTTAACTAATATCACATAATGTAGGCATTTTTGTTTAGAAAATGAATATAGACAATAATATTTTATAATAGTATGGCTATTAAAGGAGATTTTGTAAGTCTCTACACAATTTAGAAACCTGAAAATGGGCAGTTTAAACGATGTGTTAAACAGCTTTGATGCAAGAATCTCTGGAAGAGCCAACCTTCCTGGGGGGGAAAAATCTTTGCACATCATTATGTTACTCTTGACTGATCTGTTATGAAACACAAAGGCCAGAAAGGGTTATGTTTGTTCTATAACAATCACATATGAATATCAGATGGATTGGAACATCTGATCAGCAGCGAGACAGATTCAGGCATTAGCTAAGCCAGATATAGCTTAGGACCTCACAGTCTGAAGAGGCCATTTAGAATTTCAGACATATTTTTCCTTATTGGTAAAGTTGGATTATAATTTCACATATGAAAATTACCATAAATTAAGTCTTCTTCTTTGGCTCACTGAACTTCCATTTAAGTGGTTAAGATGTGTGTTGTTTCTGCATGCATTCATGTCTTCTGTTCAAAGAGAATTATAATGGGATGCTTCTTGGTGGCATTCTTGCTAAATTTGAGTGTTCCATAATCTTATTCATTGTAAGTACTTGCCAAATACAGCCATAGAGCTGTATACTCCATACAGCTTCAACTCCCATAGCTTAGGCTCTCTCACTGTATCTAAATTTTTCCCTCCCTGCTGTAAGCAGAGGAAAAGGAATATCTTAATGACAAACAGAAATGAATAGTCACTGGCCAGGGAATGAAAAGAAACAACATCAATGCTAAGGTTAATTGAACAATAAGAATATTATCGCATACGCAAAAATGAATTGAAATTCTACTCCTCCCTAGAGGGAAAAGGCCCCAGTTGTCTTCCAAATTTTTAAAACTGATCACAATCTTAACAGAATGATACATATTTATTTTATTGTGCATATCAAAATCACAGAGCAGCATGGATGTCAGGGTTTAGGACAGGGTCAGTCATAAATCTCTGCTATTCCAGAAACTCAATCCCATATCCAACATCTGTATTACAGCAGAGACATCAAGGACTCAATACTGCTAGATGAATTACTGTGCTACAGGCTAGAAATGCTAAGTTTTTTATAGTTTTCATTGATCTGATTGTTGGGAGGGAGGTATTTTTATTATTTTGTACATTGGTCAGGGTTGTGGATGAGAATGGGGAGGCTATATGAGTATTTTTAAATAAATAAAGATATCAGCATTATTTTAGCCATTATCTATACACATGCACACACACAAACACACAGATAGTATATATCTGTCTAATGAAGTTGACTTTGAGAGTCACAGAGTTACCGGTAGGCATTTAAATCTTAAGCCTTTTCTTCCCATTCTTTTAGATCAAGGGACTGTTGGCAATTCTTCCCCAACTTTAGGATTAGAATGCCTGTTTCTCTTCCATGTTTATACAGTAATTCTGTCTGGCTAGAATAGTGCTGGTTCCCACCTTGTGAGCTTTAGTTCTTGGAGTGGGTTGTAATATCCTGTAATGGTATCTTCATCAAATTTCTAATGAATTTTGGTTAAAAGCGTATATGCACATCAAAAATGTGTATGAAAGCAGGCCGTGTCCCACGACTCTGATGATGCAAGCCTTGATTGGTTTAAAGATCTGATTCCCAAAAATCTCTCAAGGATTTTTAATAATGGTTTGAATGTTGCGAAATGAAAGGTGTGTCCCTGTACATTTTATAATTGCATCCTTTTCCTCTCCACTAACAGGGACCAAAAACGTACTAATTGTTGTCCAAAATTTGAGATAACAGAACAATGAGAAATCTCCTTTTCTACAAGTTCTAGCAAATTCTCCTATCATCCAGCAAGGGAAAATTATGTCTGGGAGAAATTGCATTGGCCATGCTGATGATATTTACAAGCTAGGACTAATGATTATGACAAGGGGAAAAGGGATGGATTAAGAATGGTGTGGTGGTGCTCAAAATGCAATTCAGAATTATATTATAATCCAAAGGTCTGGATTACATGATTCATGTGTATCGATACAAAAAAATAGCATTGTTTAGGATAATAAATTGCTTTAAATTCTTAATTATATTTCCTTCAATAAGTCTGAATCATAAGATTTTTGGGTTTTCAATTTATTTGCTGAATATTAAATATGATCAAAGTTATAAAATCCGTTTTCTATTCTCTATGGAGATTTTCGGGCATCCAGGTCATGGTTGTCCTAGAGGTGCTTTTTCAAGAGGCAACTGGACTTTCTGGTTTTTCTTTGAACGTGTTTCACTTCTCATCCAAGAAGCTGACTGGGCAGGGTGGGGAATGGAAGAACGTATACGCCTTGCAGACAGCTGGTCATATGCATTATTTTACAGACTCATTGAGGCCACCTGGAGGCTTATCTGTGTCCTCAGGGTCATCTGAGTAGTGCATTTGGGTGTGGAGCCTTCTTGGAACTGTTGAAAGGATTGTGTTATAGACTGGAGATAGATGATGTCGTGTTTCCCAGCTCCCCTCTATTGAGAGAGGGATGTTAAATTTTGATATAGATGGATTCTTTGAACCCTTTTTCAAACCAGAAGTCCTTTCTGTCCAAAATGTGGACTTTGCTATTTTCAAATGAGTGGCCTTTGTCTTTTAAATGCAGATGGACTGCTGAATCTTGTCCTGGTTGATTTGTTCTCCTACGTTGTGCATGACTCTGCATTGCACTATATCATGTTGCTTAGTTTGTGTCTGGGTGTTTTATCCTTGGGGTGGACAAGCTTCTGCCTTAGTGTATTCTTGGGTTTGTATGTGTGTGCATGTATGTTATGTTGGCTGAAGATCCCCCTGAGCTTTTCTAATATTCCTGTGGAGTGACAGCATTACTTTGTTTATTGTTCTCTTCTTTGTGTGTTATGGAGCAGCTCCTGCTGGGTCATTTGGGGGATTTGATTGGTCAACGTGGAATAGCCACACATTCTGAGGGCTTCCTTGATGTGTTTTAGTTCTTTTTCTTTCCCATCTTTGCTGGTTAGGCAGGCCTTCAGCTCAGTAGTGTAGGGTTCTGCTAACTCCCATTTTGTTCTCCAGTGGGTGGTGAGAATCAAAATGTAAATATTGATCTCTGTGTGGGGGTTTTCTATAAACTTCAATATTAAGGTTTCTGTCTTCCTTAATGTGTACTGCTTTCTATTCCATCAAAATGGAGTCCTTGAATTCTTATCTATGTTTTTTGATTGATTAATTGATTAAATGATTGATTTATGTCTGTCCATCTCATAGGATGACAATATGCATCTCACAACAATCCATTAAAATAATTAAAAACAAAGGCTGTTCTAAAGAACTAGGCTAGCCAGTGAGAAATAGCGATATTTAATGAAGGGACCTGGAGTGCACCCACCTTATCTAATCTAGAGGGTAGGCAGATACCCTCAGGGAGACCAATCCAGAAATAACCTGGTACAGTGCTCTGTAGGACTTTGAAGATAACAACCAGCATCTTGAATTTCACCCAGAAAGCAACTGAAAACCAGTGCAGCTCATGCAGCAGTGGGTAAACTGTGGGGAAGCCAAAACTGTGGGCCACTGCATTTTAAATTAGCTTTAGCCCCATATTGCATTAATCCAAATAGGATGTATCTAAGCATGGGAGACTGTGAGTAAAGCATGGTCTGTATCTAAGGATAGAGGATGTATTCTGCCTTTGAGATGGAATCTTTTCTTCTGGTAAACATTTTTCCTTTAGAAAGAAAAGAAAAGTAGAAACTGGAAGAATTAGCAAATCCTAAAGTCTGACCATAAGTATAAACAGAGTCGATGAGTGAGACTTTTTATTTTTACAAGTTATTCCTTTTTTATATTAATTTCAAGCTGATTACCTTCCAATAATATACTCATATGATGCAATATTTCTAACATGGTTATATGTTGGAGTATGAATAACATGAGTTATATGAAGCAGGACTCATCCTTAGTGAGTTTGGATTCCTTGAAGAGGGAGTGATAATTAATAATGCCTTTACAAGTGTCCCTTTTCCCTTACTTTATTCTACTTTGAACTTAGTTGCCATTTTGTCTCATCCACTCTGTTGAAGATAAACCAAAATAAAAAGTAAATGAAAGATATGCACATTGCTTTCCAAAGTCTTAGTCAGTATGTGTTCACTAAGATTTGGGAAAATGTCTTTAGAGAAAAAGAAATTTTGTGTCTTTAGAGAAATACCATAGACAGAACATTGACAGCATATGGATGTACTCAATTGTTAGCTATTCCTTTTTTTCTTTTTGTAATAAAGTATATGTATAACGGTTTTAAAACTCTATAGTGCCAGATTGAGGTATTGTGAGATGAGGAAGTGATGGCTACTAGCAAATGGTGAAAAATAATATTTCCATTATCTTTTAAGAGACAAGAACAAAATGCCTTATAAGAATAACATTTCAACTCCAATTTATATATTCCCTCAACAGTCTGGATAAAATTCCTCTTTTGTCTGAATTTCTAAAGAAAATCTCTAGTGTAAAAAGCTATCAGAACAAGAAACATACATAGGCTACTTGAATTTGCACTCAAATCTTTCTCAAAAAGGGTTAGAAGGACAGTAAAGAAAACTCACTGCAACCTGTTCCAAATCTGCAAGAAATATTTAGATGGTTTGATCCAATGGCCTTACTTGAATTGATAATAAGGCTAACTAGCTTTTAAAAAAATAAATAAATAAACAGAAATATGATGGAAATCAGGGATCTTTTTCTTTCAAACATATGTAATAACAGAAGGATTTTCAAAATCATTTGTAATGGAAAGCGGGGAGTTGAAAATCCTGCCAAAACGATGAGCAGACGAGGTGGATCAGATCAAGGTTTAAACAGCATTAACAGAGGGTGAAAATCAAGATCATGTGAAGTATTAGTACCACTTTATAAATCCTTAGTAAGAGCACACTTAGAATACTGCATCCAGTTTTGGTGGTCACCATATTATAAAAAAGATGTAGAGATTTTGGAAAAAGTGCAGAAAAGAGCAACAAAGATGATTAGAGGGCTGGCTGGAGACTGAAACATAGGAAGAACAGTTGCAGGAAGTTGTATGTAATCTAGTAAAAAGGGGTGACATGATAGCAGTGTTTGGGGGGTCTACCACAAAGAAGAGGGATCAACCTATTTTCCAAAGCACCAGAAGGCAAGACAAGAAACAATGGATGGAAACTAATCAAGGAGAGAAACAACCTAGAACTAAGGAGAAATTTTCTAGCAGTGAGAACAATTAACCAGTGGAACAGTTTTTCTTCAGAAGTTGTATGTGCTCCATCACTGAAGGATTTTAAGAAGAGATTGGACAGACACTTGTCTGAAATGGTACAGTAGTGTCTCCTGCTTGAAGAGGAGGTTGGACTAGAAGATCTCCAAGGTCCCTTCCAATTCTGTTATTCTGTTAGTTATTCTGAGGTGAGAGAGCACAGATAGTATGTGAGAAAAGATGGCTGAATTGTTCTTGTATCTGTAGTTTATTCCAATGTTTCTCAACAATTTGAAGATATGTGGACTTCAACTCTTAGAATTCTGGGAAATGAAGTCCACACTTCTTCCAGTTGGTGAGAGTGAAAACACTAGTTTATTTCGCCAAAATGTCATCTTTTTATCTGGGCAGCTAATTGTCAACATTATTTTAGTAAGCTTCCTGCAGAAAGAGTCCAAAAGAAAGTGCTATAAGCATGCATATGATAGGCAGGGTTAGGTCTTTTCAGCTTGCTAAACATGATTTATCAAAATGGCTATATTTTATTTACAATGTAATATTTGATTGTGAAAGAAGACCAGCATTTAAAAGCCTAGAGCTGATGCCATGCATTAGCCTGAGCTTCGTTCTCCTCTATAAAGTAATCAGGTCATTAGGTGGCTTCTTGATTTAATAGTGCTAAAATACTCAGAAGAAAGATAGATTTGTTATAAATTACTATTGTCGGCCTTGTGTTCAGTATTTTCCTAAATAAAAATATTCCAGAAGGGCATTTTACATCCTTGATGTAAACAGTCCCTATTTCCTTAATTTTGCAAACTCATCCCTTTAACATTCTTAGCAAATTATTTTCTTTGATAACACCAGAAATGGTCTTTTTTTTGGGGGGGGGGACTATTCTAGCTTTTCCTTGAAGAAACAGAATCATAATGTGTTGGGGGTGGGGAAAACAACTTGAAATACTTGCAAACATCTGAGATGTTCTGATTAATGGGGATATTATGTTGCTCTGTTTTAGAATTCCCCAGATTAATCTGCTTCACTTTAATTACGCTGATTAGATTAAGAAGGTCTATGCTTGTCTGCTGCCTCCCGCATGCATACAAACACCAAAGAATGCATAAACAAAATTCAAAAGATATTCTAAAAAATTACAATTATGCATGTTGCTCATGTGGATTGTATTCATAAAATACACAGATGAAGAACTACAAATAGAGTCAACAGAGATTTACAACCCTAGGCACATTTTCTTAGAAAGAAATAGATGGATAGATCTGTAAACCTTGATAAATGGGACTTAATTTAGAAAGTAGTCATGGGTGGGAGAAACAACAAGTCTGTTCTCTGTTAAATCAAATGTTGAAACAGCTATAAGGAGAATGAAACTCAAACTAACAAAAGAGCAAAGACTAAAATAGTGGAGTCCACAAGACTTCTTCTTGACCACTTGATTCTTTGCAGATGTGTCCTGACTAGACAATAGACAAAAGATTCTTCTAAATAGTATTTTCTTATGCAGTAAAGCAAATGATTATATTTGTATGAATAAATGAATGAAATGTGACTTTAAACAAGCAGAAGCCCAAAGGAAGGAAGGAAGGAAGGAAGGAAGGAAGGAAGGAAGGAAGGAAGGAAGGAAGGAAGGAAGGAAGGAAGGAGAAAGAAAGAAAAGAAGAAAGAAAGAAAGAAAGAAAGAAAGAAGGAAAGAAAGAAAGAAAGAAAGAAAGAAAGAAAGAAAGAAAGAAAGAAAGAAAGAAAGAAAGAAAGAAAACACCTATTAGGAAAAGCAAATTAAGATTTACCCTACACATAGTTTCTTTGTGTTGTACTTATTGTGCCAAATATATTATTATTATGTGGTTAATCTTTGGTGAGATTCACAGCCTTTGGGGCTGGTTGGTAGCTCAATAGCTCGAGTCCTAACCAAGGACCTAGGAACTGTTAAGATAACATCAGAGGATATAAGCTGTCCCAAGTAGGGTGGTTTTTTGTAGAGTCAGAATGTTCAAGTCTGATAAATTTAGAATTTCCAAATAGCAAGGTAGCCCTTTAGGTATTGCTCCAAGAGCTCCAATTACAATCAGGACAACACTCAATTTCTTTTTCCACAGTTGTTCAACTTCAATTTGCAAGTCCCAGTACTTTGTGATTTTTTCTTGCTGCTTATCTTCAATTCGCGCATCACCAGGTATTGCAATGTCAATGAACCAAAGATTTTTTTTCTTTTCAACTATTGTTTTGTCAGGTGTATTGTAGGCCAAGTGCCTGTCAGTCTGAATTCTGAAATCCAACAAGATCTTGACTTTTTCATTCTCTAGAACCTTCTCAACCTGATGTTCCCAGTGGTTTTTGCTGTACTCAAATCCAAACTTCTGGCACAATTTCCAGTGAATGATCTTAGCAACTCGGTCATGGTGTTGCAGATAGTCAGTTTGTGGAATTTTGCTGCACCCACTGATCAAATGGTCGACTGTCTCATCTTTCTAATTACAGAGGCAACATTTGCTGTTGTTGGTAACATGCTAAATTTTTGCCTTCATGTAATTTGTGGCTAAGGCTTGTTCTTGAGCTGCCAAAATAAAGCCTTCTGTTTATTTTTTCAGTACTCCTTATCTCAACGATTTCCAAGTTAGTTTTTGGTCAGTTTTGTCTTCAATACTTTTCAAGTGTTGGCCATGCATAGCTTTGCTTTTCCAATTTTCAGCTCGCTTCTTAATTATTTCTTTCTTGTATTCAGCTTTCGACTTAGTTGTCTTCAGAATGCCTCCTTTATTTACTTCCTTAATCATTGGTTCTTCACTTTTCTGAATGTAATCATTCAAGCTGTGTCTTTCTTCTTCCACAGTCTGCTTTACTTGTAGGTTTCCTCGACCACCTTCTGCTCTTGGTAGATATAATCAGTCAACATCATTTTTAGGATGCAAGGCATGATTCATTGTCATAAGCTTCCTTGTTTTTCTGTCCAAATTGTCCAACTACATCTGGATACAGTTAATTATTCCTGCAGAGTATCGAATCACAGGTATAGCCATGAAAATTTTTGAACTTTAATTCCAGCCAAATTTTCCACCTAGGCTTCCCCATCTTGTCTCTTTGGTTCTTTTGTATTTTCAAACCCAGTTCTTTGGTGGTTATGAAGGCTGCTGCATACATCAGCTGGTTTGTTTCAGCTAATGCATTGGTTCAAACGGTTTACACAGCCTCATTGATCTTTTTAAATATATTTCCCAATTCTTTTCAGTTCACTTGGTTCAGCTTCAGCAAACGTGCTCTTTCAGTATTTTCCATTTGGTGCTTTATTTTCTCAGCTAATTGAGCACTATCTGTTGGTGCTTGTTCTTCAGTGCTTTCTTGTTCTTTATCTTCATTCATTTCAGCAACCTCTTCCTCTCTTTCTTCCTCAGTTTGCTTTTAAGTCTGCAAATCATTCTTGATGTTGCTCTTCTTTGTTGGTATGCTCAGACCATTAGTTGCTTTCTCTTCGATTCCTGTTAATTCTGTTGCAGTGAAAATTTTGTGGCTCAAAATTACACGTCATTGGTCCATTAGCCTTTGTTCACTGATATCACAGTCCATATGATTCACCTTCCAAATCTGATACATTCGTTTTTGAAATCCGTGTTTTGTTTGCTCGGATTGATAGTAAGCTTCCATGATAGAGATTTTTTCTTCCCTATTCCAGATTTTTCACTTTTTCACTTTTTCTTCCTGTAGCTCATCAGCTCCATGCCCTGGTTGCCTAGCAGAAGGAGCTGAGCCCTGTAGCTCATTTTGCGCAGAATGCCCAGAAGCCATAGCATCCAACAGAACCCTTGTTAATCCGGACGATGGTTCAGCCAGCATAAATTTCATTTTTCTCGTTTTCAACATGTTTGAAGACCTGTCTGATATGGATGTATCTGTTCAGCATAGCCCTTAGGATCACTAGAGCACACAAGCCCCTCCACCATGACAAGGTAAAGCTCCGTGGAGGGGTTGTTGTTGTTGTTGTTGTTGTTGTTGTTATTCTTTGGATACATTTTGTGCAGATCCAATTCTCTATAGAACATTTGAAGGCAGGAAAAGGACCAGCAGCAAGGACAGATGGTCTCAACAACTGTAACAGTTGAACCTGAAGAACCATGATAGGGATAGATCATTATAGAAAAGAAAGTACCAAAAATCAATTCTGACATGATAGCACATGATCAAAACTAGGAGACAAGGAATTCTGAGTTTTTAAAAAGTTATTTTGTTGTGATATTACAAATCAGAAGCAGCTGTTTTATATCACTCCCTGCAAACATTTCAGGCCAGAATGTCTATTGAGGCTCTCAGTCATCCAGGTCATGGTTGTCCCAAAAGTGCTAAATCAAGAGGCAACTGGACTTTCTGATTTTTCCTTTAAAGAGATTTTACTTCTCATCCAAGAAGCTCAATTCTCAATTCTTCAAGCCAGAAAGAAAAGAAAAGCCATTCAGTTGATGTGCGAAAAGACCTTTAGAAGCAACCAATGGCTGGGTGTTTCGGTAAACTTTGATGGCAAAAAGAACCTTTGTCTAGTTGAGGACAAGGAAAATTTGATGTCCTCAAACAACAATTGGGACAACTGGGAGTACATGAGGGGACATGGCTGAGAGTGGGATGTGCGGGACAGATTTTTAAAAACCTTGTCCAGCTTGTGTAAGCGAAGTGGTGGCATTGTTCAAACTTACTCTGCACTTTTCTCCTGATTTTACCTGTGCACGTCTGCAATGGATAGTTGCTGTATCTACAAAGTTTGAGAATCCACGTAATGCAGATATTAAAATTTAATTAAGGACTGAAATGAACGTGCATGAAATAATTAGTTTTATTCAGGTGGAATTGGGCATAAAATATTTATTATTTTAGAGAATTGTTGTATGTCAGAGTTGGAGAACCACTGTGGTAACTTTCTTTTCACCAAACTGGAAAGCAATCAAAGAAACTACTCAAATGTCAGTGGCATGGAAGCCATTCATCCAATGGTTCTTGTCTCCTTCCTTTTATTCAAGAGGATATTTTCATAAGGTTGCTTAACTCATGAATTAAAAAGAAAAACATTTCAACAATGAAAAAAGTTACTTAGTAGGATAGTTGCCTTTGTATATGAAAATAAGTAATTTTCTCCTCACAGAATTGATGCAGTTTCAGCCAAGCAAAAGCAACATCCACAAGAGTGATCTGTAGGATAGCCATCCAACCATTGTCCCAGACAGATTTTACATCATTTCAGTGATGGCCGGGTGATGCTGGGAAGACAGTTGATGTTGCTAGTGCAGAAATTACCAGGTCCTCATGATGATGTTAAACAATGGGACCAGATTTTGGTTCCCGTGGGGCTTTCAAAGCTCGCAAGAGTTTGCACTTTGAATGGCTTAAAAGCAGAAAACAAAAACAATTGAATAGAATAAATAGAATTCTTTATTGGCCAAGTGTGATTGGACACACAAGGAATTTGTCTTTGGTGCATAAACTCAGTGTACATAAAGAAAAATAAAATAGAATATATCCATCAAGAATCATAAGCTGCAACACTTAGTGATAGTCATAGGTTACTAATAAGCAATCAAATTATACTAGGAAACAAATAAAACAATATAAATTGTAAAGATACAAGCAACATGGTTATAGTCATAAGTGGAAAGAGATAGGTACTAGGAAGGAAGAGAATAATAATAGTAATACAGTGTTAGTAGATAATATGACAGTGCTGTGGTAATTAGTTGTTTAGCAGAGTGATGGCGTTTGGGGAAAAAACTGTTCTTGTGTCTAGTTGTTCTGGTGAGAAGTGCCCTATAGCGTCGTTTTGAGGGTAGAAGTTGAAACAATTTATGTCCAGGATGTGAGGGGTCAGTAGTTATTTTCACAGCCCTCTTTTTGACTTGTGCAGTATACAGGTCCTCGATGGAAGGCAGGTTGGTAGCAATTGTTTTTTCTGCAGTTCTAATTATCTGTTGAAATCTGTATCTGTCTCGTTTGGTTGCAGAGTCAAACCAGACAGTTATAGAGGTGCAGATGACATGATGATTACAGATTTTTTGATCCCAAGCTGCAAATCCCAACCCCCTCAGGAATATGGATAGATCAGAAAATTTAAATTAGGTAAAACCTGATTAATTTATTACTGTACCAAGTTCTAATCTCTCCAGAGGAATGCAACTCTGCTTTGTCTCCCACTGTGCAGAGCTTATGGGACCACGAATAGCTATCCCACAAAAAAAGTAAAGGAGGGTTTTTTTTATTGATTATTATACAAATACACAGGAATATTTTTGAAGGACATTAATTTAAGTCAGCTTTCATGAAATATTACAGACTAAAAAAGAGCAAAGAATATTTCTGGGGAAATAATGAATTTTAAGTTCTCCATCTAGAGACCTGATCTTTAGAATGAATGGATTTAAACTATTTTTTTCTATTCATATTAAATAGAAATTTGAGTTATTCATTCATATATAGTAGTTGCCTGAGTTGTGTTTTACTTATATTTAATATCCCCAAACCTGAATGCCATTACTGAAAAAAGCATTCTGCTGTAGCTGCTCTCCATTTTAATGTGTGTTTCCTTCAATTCACCATTAACTGACAGCTGACCCAATACAGTAAATGGAACTGCAGTGGTATTTAATATAATGGATTCCCAACCATCAAGAACTTGTATTTTTTTTTTAATCTGGACATTTTATTATCAGAAAGTGCCTTTCTAATGATGATCTGGCTAAAGCAAAGTAGTTTAATTTGGAGGCGCCATTGTGTCTAATCTTCTTGTAAAAGCAGATATTAAGTGATTATAACACTATACATTTTAAATTATAACAGGTGATATTACTAAAAGGCTATGGGTAGGGATGCCAAACAGATATGGCTCAATTCCAAGGTCACTTTGTAAAGTTTTGATGCTCTCATAAGCAAACTAAATTTTCTGGACCTTTGAGTACAATTCAACTACAGAAATCCTGCATTCAAACCATAAGCATGTAGTACAAAGCACAATGACTAAAAATGATAAAGTAATATTGCAGCGCAAACCCTGGCCTTCTATACTTATTATGAACAACCCTATCATTTAAAAATAAAATCCATATAACTTACACAAGTGAGCAAATGAAGTGATGAATGGCTAAAAGTTCTTAAAATCTGCAACTTTCGCATATATGGCATATATAGTCTTCCTTTATTTGTTCATTTGTTTGTTATTTGTACCTCACCTTTATTATTTTTACAAATAACTCAAGGCAGCAAGCATATCAAAAACACTTTGATATACGGTATAGGGTTTCCTGCCTAGGCAGGGGGTTGGACTAGAAGACCTCCAAGGTCCCTTCCAACTCTACTATTGTATTGTATTATTATTGTATTACTTTCCTCCTATTTTCCCCACAAGAGGTAGGTTGGGCTGAAAAAGAGCGACTGGACCAAAGTTGCCCAGCAGGTTTTCATCATTAAAGTGGGACTTGAACTCAGGGTCTGCTACTTTCTGGCCTGGTGCCTTAACCACTAGACCAAACTGACTCTCCAATGTGTGCTACATGCAGTGTTCCCAAGTATATTTACTTCTATATACAACATCTGCAAATAAGTATATGCGTGTCTGTATTACACTTTGGAGAGGAGAAGGGTTTTATGACAGATGCTTGTGAATTCTATTTTGGCAGATTACCCATTTCATATGGGGGAAAAAAATCTGTGATGGATTTCTGTAATATCTCAACTAAAATTACTACTTTCCAATTAGAGGCAGTAGCATTCAGGGCCTCATCATTCGTAGAGTTTGCGTATAGAAGAAAAATGTTGAGTCATACATAATTCTTTCCTGCTGACAGGTCTATGTTCTGCTAGCTGTGTTTCAACTCAGCAAGTATATTTCAAGGCTTTGTCTAGTCAATACACAGATGTTGTTTGTAATATAAATAAATGAAGTATTTCTCATTCTTATTCCTTCCCAACTTAAATTTCACCGATTGCTACTTGCCAGTTGGGTGGTTTGCCAGGACTTAATTGTACAGGTAAATGTCATGTCTCTGCCCCTGAATTATGTATCCGTTAGTTATTTTATAGCAACTGTGGCAATTATTGAATAATTGTTCTAATTCTATATTTCATTTGTATGTTTCACTGTGTTCTCTTTATAGTGAATGGTCTCTTTGCATGGGATTTTTATTTTTCCCAGTGCTGTAGCTTGTGTCACACGGTGACTTATTTATATGGTTTTTCCACAGTGGATTTATTACAGTATTACAAAATGCTGATAAATAAGGGACTCTTCTTATACCAGAAGTTCTTAGAGCAACCAGGCTTGATGCAGTCTACCTGTCTCATATATCAAGGCCATGCCTTGCTACTGGGCCATGAGTGTTCAGAACTGAGCTGCGCAAAGAGGTGGGCAAGTGCACACATGCACCCCCACTGGTGTGAGCAGTGGGCAAGCACATGCACACTTGCTGCATTTGCATGAGTGGCAAACGCTCGTGCCCCTTGCTTGCTCAAATGGAGTTGCATGTGTGCATGCATTTGCATACCATTCATGCAGAACCATCCCCGCTCCACCCTCCACCCTGCTGATCCTCAAAGCTGGAAAGATTGGGGGTGTCAGACCTGGAAGCCATCTTTTACATTGGGCCCGGGATAGGTTGCTGCCGGCGTGCACAATTTTGCTCATGCATGCGCCAGATGTGGACTCCAAGCGTGTGCACAGTTGCCCATAAATAGATCTGCGCATTTGCAGCATTTAAAAAATGGGGAAAAAAACATGCTGTGCCAACTGCGGAACTGGTTCGGAGGCATGGAAGGCCTGGGTCACTGCTGTTCCAGTAACCCAGGCCGACAAACCACTACTGGTTCGGCCAAACCTGTCCAAACTGGTAGGAACCCACCTCTGCATTGGGCCTTCAGGCCTGCCACATTTTCTACTGTGGGAAAATGGGAGGGGGGATTATATGGAGTATGGGAGATATATAGTCTAAATAATGTTCTTTCTCAGAGAGTCAAGGACACCTTGCCTGCTGCGATCAGATGACTGGGAGGCATCTCCAATGTTGGACAGTGCCTGATTCGACCATGTGATGGACATGTGGGTGCTGGGCAGGGACTTGAACTTTCACTTGGGTGGGGAAAACCTGGAAACTTTCAGATTCAGGTTTTCCCAGATGTGCCAATGTGACATTTCTAATAAAATGGAACTTTGAGGAGCCCTGGACCATGGAACCCTGACATGGGGAACTTCATATACATGCATATTCATACATAGAACAGGCCAATGGTCCTCTGAAGGGGGAGCATAGTCTTCCACTCTCCCTAGTGAGGGAACAATTCAGAAGTTCATTAGATGATAGATATACAGATAACCAAATCAATAAGGGGGGCGCCCTGATAATTATGTAATCAGTAAGGGGGAAGAATATGTTCAAGGTACTAGCAAAGACTGATATAGAAATTGTGCTTGGAAAAGTAAATTGCAAGCCTTTTACAAAATCCTGCGAATCTTCTTTCATGCCTCGTTTTGGGTTAAGTGTTAGCAATGCTCTAATCTTTCAAGAAAAACTTCTGTTGGTGACATGGAGAAGGTGCAATAGTAATGATTGATTTTGGTGAGTATACACCACCAAGACAGTGTGAACTCTTAGCAATCACATACATAGACTTTCTTCACGTTGATCTGTTCCTAATCTGGTTCTTCAGTTCTTTTATCGATGCACCTGTCACTTCTGTAACTAAATCTGCCCATTTTCCTGCTGCTTGTCCTCCTCTTTCTCTCCATTTTTCCAAGCATTAGAACTTTCTCCAGATCCTTTGCATAATATATCTGAAATAGGATCATTCGAGCCTGGCCAATTGTGCCTCCAGTGTGAGAGCTCTTTGATTTGTTCAATGATAGACTTGCTTATTTCCTTGGCTGACAATGGTATTCTCCAGAGGGATCCTTGGTGCTTGCTGAGCTTGTTCGTTTTCTTGCAGATGTTTCATTACCCTTAACTAAGTAACGTCATCAGTGCTAGCAACTGATGATGTTACCTAGTTAGGGTAATGAAATAATTTCAAGAAAACAAGCAAGCTCAGAGAGTACCAAGGACCCTTAATTTCAACCCTGAGCTACAAATAGTCTCCTTTATTGGTATTCTTCACAGTTTTCCCCAATGGTAAACTGGAAAAGTGTTAATACTCTTTCTAATAATAGAAAGCTAGTACTTCTTTGCTTGAGAGAGAAGAACCTCAATAATAGCTTTAGCCTCTGTTCTGTCAAAGACTTTCAGAACTTTCAGAACAACAACTTCAAACTGCTAGGCTGGCAGAAGCTGGGACAAGTAACAGGAGATCACTCCATTGCATGGCACTAGGGATTCAAACCACTCAACTGCTAATGTTTCTGATTGACAAGCTCAGCGTCTTAGCCACTGAGCCAATGTGTTGGGACAAGAGTTGGATTTTGAGATGCTCTGGCAACACTAAAAGATATAAAAGATATAAGAACAAGGTAAGAAACCTTTTTGTTGGTAAAGAACTCTATAGTCAAATGAGAGAATCCTTCTTCTGAATCAGCTTGATCAACTCCCAATATCATGATTTTTCCTCTGTGTTAATGATAACATGAATAGAGGTATCCCTGCCCAAAGTGTTATGATAGATTTCACAATCATAAACATAGGGTCACAGTAATTGGTGGATGCTTAGGTCCAAAGCAATATTCTTTACAAATTAATCTGAATATGTAGATGGGAAAAAAACTTAAGTAATCTGGTTATTGTCATTGCTTTTCTTCCATAGTATTCTGCCATGATTGATATTGTTAATTTTTCTCCTCTGTATTTATATTAAAGATTGTCACTTGTAATATTTATCATAAAACCTAACTGTCATATAAACAGAGAAGCCTTTTTGCCAGGCATTTCGTTCTAAAGTATAATTATCCATGTATCCTGCTGTTAATGGCAGAAGATTCTAATTATTTCAAAATGAAATCATGATTCATAAGCTTTGAGCCTACAATACATATACATTTACCATAGTTGGGCATTATTACAAAATTCATCATTTCCATTAGAACCCTCTGTTGCTGCACACAGATGAAAGCATTCTTTTTTTTAATCCCTGCTATTGTTCATTCCACGCTATAGATCTCATATAAAATATTTTGAGGATTAGGGTTGGTGGATGTCTCCTATCAAAGGGATAATTGCTGGTGCTCCAAATAACAAAAAAAAACCCATGAATAATACATTGATATACATTGACACACAGCCAAGCTGACTGGAGATCACTAGGTAGTTTAGCCAATGCTATTATCCTGCAGGGGAAAATAGGGGAGGCAGAAATTACGTTTGAATGGGAAAATCTGGAATAATGCCCTTTTGAAAGATGCTAAAGTTATGTCTATTAGAATCAGAAGCTGGTCAGGACTGATGCCATCCATTCTAAAACTTCCATATTTATTTATTTATTTATTTATTTATTTTTCTGGAGATGTTACTTGCTATGAACTACAACATGACAAACAGAAAGGCATACTTAAACAAATGCATCCTGGAGGTGCTTCAGGCCTTCCAGAAGAGCTGAAAAATTGACAGCAGAGATGTACAAACTTGGAGCCCATGCAACCTTTCAGCAGTGGTGCGATTCTAAACTTTTTACTACTAGTTCTGTTGGCGTAGTGTGTACATGGCTTGGTGGGCGTGGCAGGGGAAGCTGTGCGTGGCTTGGTGGGTGTGGCCCGGGAAGGATACTGTAAAATCTCCATTCCCTCCCCATCTAGGGGAAGGTTACTGCAAAATCCCCATTCCCTCCCAATCAGCTTCGACTCAGGAGGCAGAATAGATGGGGGCAGGGCCAGTCAGAGGTGGTATTTACCAGTTCTCCGAACTATTCAAATTTCTGCTACCGGTTCTTCAGAACTGGTCAGAACCTGATGAATACCTCTCTGACTTTCAGATCTCACCTTCAGAGCCCTTCAAATATTGCCAGGGGCAGCATTTTGGATATGAAAGAAGAGCTTGTGACACCAAAACAATCAACCATATTCAATACTTGTTGCGCGTATTAATATCTTCAGGAATTGTGATTAATATTATTAAATAAAAGTAAACCAAGCTTCTTGTTTGGCCATTCCAACAGAGACCAGGAGCCTGCAACCTAGATAAAGTTGCCCATCCCTGCTTTAAAAGATTCCTTTCATAATTCAGCTTGTAGGATTAATGACCTTTGCAATGCCGTGAAAGAAAAAAGAGATGGTAAAGATCAGTTAGATATTTGACCAGTCACTTGTTTTGCATAAAAAGTAGAAGAAAGTGTAGAAAGGCTGACTTTCAAACGTTCTAAGAATATCTGGGATCAATAGAGCCTATAGTCAAGCTTTCAAGGTAAGATTAATCTTTGCTTTAGAAAATCTTTTTTCCAAAGGTGTGCGTTTCTTTTATAATTCATTTATCTAGGTCAAAGTGTTTAAGCTTGAGCTACTTCCTAAGCTTGTGGGACCTATATTTAGATACCTTAGTAAAAACAGGCTCCCCCCTCCTCTTTTTAAGCTCAATATCTGTCTTACTAAAATCAATGGCAAATAGGATTGCTAAAACTAGGACATGTAAATGCCTGCAAGAGAGGTGGAGGAAATAAATCCTGCCATTGAATTGTTTTATTATATTCATAGAGAAGATCAAATTCGCAGCCAGGTTTGCATTAAACAAAACTACATATCTAGTGTTTCCCAGCAGTCATCTCAAAGTCCCTTTTTTTTTCTTCTTTTTAAAATGAAAGTACAAAAATGAGGCAGGTTTGGCACTTTAACACCATCTGCCCTCTGGTGATTCTTCTGCTTGTTGTGCATGGGGGAAATTAAAGCTCTCCTTCTTAAAACACCTGATTTAAGACGGCATCCGAAGGTACGATTATAGGAATCAGCTACAAAGTTCAAGGACTGTATTCTCTCCCTTTTTTCAGCATTAAAGAGCCAGGTGAGATGAGCAGAATCCAGAGAGATATAAATGGAAAGTGAAGTAATAGGCGGTTGTCCTTTCCTCCCATTCGCTTTGAAGCCTTGCTCCAGAGATTTGGGAAACCTTGACTTCTCTCACCAATGTACTCCACGTGGTTCCTTACACTCACGGCAACATTTCTATGACATTCCCCAGAGAAATGTAGCTGAACTTACGTACCTTTTGAATGCACCATTTCTGAAGATGTTCTCCTATATAGACTTAGAATAACTTTATTGTCACTTTAAATGTAACTAATCGGCACACATTGAAATGGGATTTCATTGCATATAACTCTCAAAGGGTTGTCACCTCCAATATACACTACACAAACATGACAAATAATAAAATAATAAAATAAAATAAAAAATAAAATAAAGCATATACCCGCATACCCACATATATTATACTAGCTGAAAATTAATGAGTAGTTACAAATGGCCTCTCCTCTGCCTTTCTCTCCTTCAGGCTTGCCCCACAGAGCCTCTCCAATCTAATGATCTGATGGTCATTTCTAAAAATCCTTTCTTAGCGAGCATCTAGAAGCCAAGAGGACAATGTGTGCCAAATTTCAGGTTTGTAGGCTTTATGGTTCTAGAGATTTTGTAATGATGCATGAATAGTATTTTGCTTTTATATATATATATAAATATATATATAATATATATATATATATATGACCTAAATTATATATGTGAATTTATATGTGTATACTCAGCAGTTGATTCTGTATCATAAATTTTTGGGACACTGCTGTATTGATCCTTGTTCCTATAAGAACCTTACAGGGACATGGATACATGGGTGGGAGTGAGGAGCCAAGACAAGAGCAGAAGGCAGATGGTATGATTCAGGTTTCATCATGGCAGCAAAGGTCCTTCAGGTCCAAAGAAATTATGGAAATAGACCCTCATTCTTTCAAACTCAAGCTGTGCTGAAAACTTAACTAGTTTAAAACATGATAATACCAGAGGGTCCCCAGATCAACATCATCTGAAAAGTTTGGCATTTTAAGTTTTATTCCTAATGAGCGTAGACATTTCAGTTTTGGAAATGAGCCCTTAAAATGAATTTCATTAAACAATTGAATAAGTAAGGAGCAACATTCCTATAGCCACAGGCACAGATAGGATTCGTATCTAGCTTCAATCTCCAATTCCGAGAAATACAGTGGCACAACCGTCAACTATATTGTTAAACAATGAGGAGCCAGAAGAGAACTTTAACATGAATATGGAGATGGCGTATTAACATTCACGAGAGGCTGTCAACATAGCTGATGCAAACTCTCTTTGGCAGAAATACATGATGATACTGCAAGCTGGCAAAGAGAGAACCAGCTTGGGAAAGCTCTTTATGGCGCATTTCATCCTTCCAAATGTTAAACAAGCTGTCTTTTACCGATTCAAAGCAACTTGAAAATGCAGCCACTTTAGACAGGCCTTGCCAAAGCTTTTGCAAAACACGAGGGACAACCCTTCATTCTACGGTTCCTCAACTCGACTCTGACAAAGATTTTAAATGGCAGGATAATCTCTAGCAAAGTTTTGCTTCTTTGTTTGGAGATGCCTGTTAAACAAGTGAGGCATTGTATGTGTTCAGTTTTCGTTTAACTCTCATCAAGAAAACTGGCAGATTCTTTGCATAACTTTCTGAGCAGAGACATATAGAGAGGCTAGAATATAAGAAGTAGCCCATTTAGCTGATGGATGTATTCACTTTGGTTCATTTGAGAAACCTAGCCGGGATTCAAAGAGGTCCTAATGAAAACTGTATAACATTTATTTCTCTTCTGTAATGTGGATACAAAATCTTACCTTCATTTTAAGTGTTAGAAAGCATGTAAAATAATCTTAAGGAGATTTTAAGATGTTCTTCAAAATCAAAGTTTTAATAAGAAAAGTTTTCCACATACAATACAACACAATAGCAGAGTTAGAAGGGACCTTGAAGATCTTCTAGTCCAACCCCCTGCCTAGGCAGGAAACCCTATACCGTTCCAGACAAATGGCTATCCAACATCTTCTTAAAGACTTCCAGTTCTGGGACAATTCACAACTTCTGCAGGCAAGTTGTTCCACTGATTAATTGTTCTAACTCTCAGGAAGTTTCTGCTCAGTTCTAAGTTGCGTCTCTCCTTGATTAGTTTCCACCCATTGCTTCTTGTTCTACCCTCAGGTGCCTTGGAGAATAGTTTGACTCCCTCTTAGATACTCAATTCTCCCAAGTAAATATTTGTCAAATAGTTGCATTTGCTAATAAATTATAATTCCCTCACATACATACTATGGTAGCAGTGGTGGGATTCAAAAATTCGTACTACCGGTTCTGTGAGCATGGTTTGGTGGGCATGGTGTGGCTTGGTGGGCATGGCAACAGAAGGATACTGCAAAATCCTCATTCCCTCCCCACTCCAGGGTAAGGATACAGTAAAGTCCCCATTTCCTCCCCACCCCATTAACCTGCTTTCCAGCTCCGTTCTCCTGCTCAGGGCCACAGAAGAAGATCCAGTTTGCATTTGTTATTTACTTAGTCATCAAAGGCCAGCTAATATTTTTACACTTTCTTTCAGTAAGTCTAGTAGAAAAGTATCACTTAGAGAACCTTAGAGACGATCTTTTAAAAAACAAAACAAAAAAAATAGTACCGTAAAATTACCATTTAGAAATTCTTGGCCTGTGCTGTCTATTTTTGGATACTGTTTTTTAACTGAAAGTGCTGTAGTAGTTAACTTACTGACCTGAGTTTTATGAGATTCCTTCCGAGTCATGAATAAAATTGGTATTCATTTTCTGCCTTACTTGTTGTATATTCAAATACTGAATGTGTTGTTCGTTGACTTAATAATGATGCCAGCTCATTTATTGCTATTCAACTTCTCTTGCTTGGCAGTCAAATTCAGAGCTGATGTTTTAGTACCTGAGAAAACAGAAAGCAGAAAAGATCTGGGTAGTTATGCCATTTTTTTTCACTCTTAAGGACAACCCAGTGTGAATTTGGTAGTTAAGAAAATTCAGCCATTATTTTTCTGATTTCATACCTCACAGTTTCCATTAATTTCTTTTTATTCAATGAGCTTTAATATATTGTCTAACCACAGGTTTGAGCACTGGAAGATGGAGGACTTAGCTATCATGCTTGCAACCATGGCAAAGCCTTTTAAAGGACACAAAACTCACAAGCCTCACTTTCTAATCACTTTCAGAAACTGCCTATTCACTATCTTAAAGTTATAGACCTTTAGAATGACAATTTTGAAAAACTGCCAGGTGAGTTAGGCTTCAACTCAGAACAAAATAAAAACCTAATTATAAGCTTAAGAACATAAAAAGACCTTGAAATAAACAGCAAAAAGCTAAATAACATTTTGATCTAAGAAAGTTACAAGCAGGTTAATGAGCCAGTTAAATTTGAAGTGTTGATTTTACATTAAGGTTTTGGAATTAACTACAAAAAATAAAGTTTCTCATGGGAACCAGAATTATTTTGACTATCTTGGCTCATAATGAAGATAACCAACTTTATAGTTTTAGAAACTGAACGCTAGAAGGGACTAAAGCTTTTAAATACAAGGAAGCCTCCTTTTGCTATCAGTTAACTGGAACTTACAAAAGTATAAAAATGTCATAATTTTGGAAGTATTTAAGGACCTGTTTGAAGAATGGAGCCAGAAATTAATACCAATACCAATATTTTAGGTTTCCTTGATTTATAGATAAATCGTTATAGATAAAGGATGGATTATAATATGAAGATATATTTGTTTGTAACCTTATGGGGGGGAGAGAATTACTAAATTTGTCTGTACTTGTTGCAGTGAAGGCTGGAAATCACTTCTTTATATATTTCTTTTATTTTTCTTAATCATATTCTTCTTTTTCTTTTTTCATTTGTTCTTGCACTTCTTCTTTCTTACAATTCTTTTTTCTTTGAGTTTGGTTTATATTGGATTTTACTATTGCATCAAAATACTTAACACTTCAATACCAACCAAAAGGGCTTAATTTGTTACAGAAAGGCCTTTGATTGGATTGGCCATTTCAAGCTATGGAGTATGCTTAGAAAAATTTGGAATTCTCATTGTCCTCATGTGAAACTCAAACTGTAGGCAGGACAAGAAATCACAGTCTGGATGGAACATGTATGTATGTATGTATGTATGTATGTATGTATGTACCTACCTACGTACGTACGTACGTACGTACGTACGTACGTACGTACGTATGTATGTATGTAAGTATATATACATTATGCTGAACATATATTAAGGGGAGCTAGATTGAAAGATAAAGTGTGGTTTTAAAATTGAAAAAGAACTATCAACAAAAACAAGGTTGATGATGCTATTGTGGTGCTGAAAATGCAAATGAAAGGCAAGCTCTAATAATAAAAGTCAAGAAAACACAATAAAAATGGATTAAAATTAAATATAATGGTGAGCAAATTAATGGTGATAGCTACAGACATCAGCCTTAGAATTAACTTCTCTATATAAGACTGCAACACTGGAAAAGATGGAAGAAAGAGAAGAAGATGATTGTCAGGAGGGTGAATGGCTTTGATTGCACTTTTTGAAGACCTGGAGGGAAAGTGTTGGGGACAGATCATTCTGGAGAAGGTGTATCTAGGTGGTTGCTATGAATTGACACCAATCTGATGGCACATAATAAAAAAAAATATCGTACATACTTACACTTACATATAGAAACATCTGAAGCATCTTCACCTTCATGCATTAAAAGCAGTCTGTGGTTTGATAATCATCTTTTCCCAAGGAATGTTATTGTTAGTTGCAAAGTCATGTCTGACCTATCATGACCCCAGGGGCAATGTTCCTCCAGGCCTTCCTGTCCTCCACCATCCCCCAGAGTCCATTCAAGCTCACGCCAACTGCTTCAGTGGCTCCATCCAGCCACCTCACTCTGTTGTCCCCTTCTTCTTTTGCCCCCAATCTTTCCCAGCATTAGGCTCTTCTCCAATGAGTCCTTCCTTCTCATTAGGTGGCTGAAGTATTTGAGCTTCACCTTCCCAAGTAATAGATACTAATAAAATATTAAAATGAGACCATATAAATCACGTATATAATTCTCAAATTCATTTAGGAATATATGCGGAATTGGATGACACACAAGAATTCTGTGCAAAATACCAAAGAATATCATAGTTGTTGGCAGCTTTAAGCAAAAATAAAAAATAAAAACTGGGATGCTGGAAATATTTTTCATTTTCTTTGAGTTTCAAGTGGATTTATGAAATATTTATTAGGCTGGTAAGGAAAGGATGTTTCCATTTATCATCAGGATAGCTGATAAGATGTGCTGCTTTTCTGTAACCTTACTGATGAATAAGCACATCTTTCATATTAAAATAAATATTGAAAAGAATAGTTCCACATCTGAAAGAAAATATCTCTTTCAGTTTAGATGTGCTTGAGTTGTCTAAATAGAGATAAAAGTAGGTAGGCATTCAGGCTTATTAATCCATGTATTTAATAATCAGTGGTGGAGTTTATAGTATATGTTAAATTGTAGAAATCATTGGGTAATATAAGAGTGTATTGTAAGGTATCTGGGGGGATTGTTCACATTTTTATGGGAATACATACAATACTTCCCTACATCACAACTTATTGGGAGACTCCAATATTTATTATACAGGTATCCAGATTTCTCTCTGTTCATTCAGGACTTCTGAGCTCCAAGTTAGGCACATTAGTCTTTAGGCATTTAGTAATTATATTTTAAAAAAGCAATATATGCATGCTTCAGAAGGTGAATTAGAGAAGGATTGCACTCCTATTTGGTCCTGGAGAGCATATCTCAGTAGTATCCATGAAGCTTTGGCAGGAGTGGCATTTCTTCCATTTATACCATGCTCCTAATTCTCATAGGAGGTTGCAGTGGATGGTTATTCAAACTTGCACTCTAATCCTATGAAGAATGTGTAGTTGGGACTTAGTCAGCTATTTGCTCAATTGTGTATAGTAAAGGAACCATATGAATGGGTTTTGCAGATTTTAAATGAAGACACAAGCATCTGGCATGCACAATCCACCATTAGCTCTGGATTGGGTGGCACTGCCCCAGAAGGATCCAATGCATATTCTGGGGATCCGTGGACTCACAGCTCCTGCTAGAAAAGCAGGTGGCAACTATGGTCTAGAGGACCTTTCCACACCTTAGGGTAGTGTACCAGTTGAGCCTGTTCCTTGAGCAGGAGGGTTTGCTCAAAGTCATTGTGTTCTCATGACCTCTCTTTCTGGACTACTGAAATGCAATGCACTCTACATGGGACTATCCTTGAAGAACTTTCAAAAGTTCTGAATGTTCAACTGGTATAGAATCCCTACTGGGGTACTAAATAATTTTCAATATTTGACACATGTAACACCACAGCTTCATGAGCTGCATTGGTTGCCAGCATGTTTCCAGGGTGCAAAATGATAGTTATCATCTTTAAAGCCCTTCATGGTTTGGGGACCATTGTCTCCCAGTTATTTCTACCCATCCAATTTGGTCAGCCAGATTGTCCATGCTGTGGGTCCCATTAGACAAGGAATATCAACTGGTAGTAACCAGGAAATGTACTTTCTTTACTGCAATCACTGCCCTCTAGAATATTTTCCCTTCAGATATTAGGATGATCCCCAACTCTGTTGGTTTTTTGTAAAGTCATGAAGACTTGGTTATGAGGCCTGGGATCCCAAGTGTGGGTTTTTTTTAAGAATTTTATTGGTTTTTAAACATTTATGGGAAAAGGTAAAGGGATGCATAGAAAATTTTGGCAGCTCCCACGCTAGTGGTAGAAATCCCTCCAAATCTCACAATTTTTACAATATTAAAAACAAGATATAAAAGATAAGCAAAAAACAGAATCTTATTCTACATCGTATCAACCATGTTTCAATCATTTTTCCTTTGTCACTTTCTAGTATATCAACAATTACAAATATTTCAAATACTTTTATTTTGTGACCTGAGCTTTTTCGATACTGCTCCTTCCTCCCTGTCCCCAGGTGGAGCCACAGCCCCCCCTTCCTTCATATCTTGTACCTTGCTACCCTTTTCACTACCTTCCCTGTGTTTGTCCTCTAGGAGAGAGAAATGTTTTTTAATGAAGGCTTCAGCCTCCTGTACTGTATTAATTCTAATCCTATTTCCCTCCCAAAAGATCAACATTCCCTCTGGCAATAACCATCTAAACCAAACTCCTTTATTGTATAATTTCTTTGATAAGGAGGAATACCTCCTCCTTCTTTCTCTTATCTTTTTCGGAATCTGCTTAAGAATGGTGATTTCTTCATCTTGATATTTTAATGATCCCTCCCTTTGGACCCCAAGCACCTCATCTCTTGTGGTCCTCCTGAGAAATTTAACATGTACCTCCCTTGGAACCTTATGATTTCTACCATATGCTGAATTAATCCTATAAACCAGGTCCATATCCCACCACAACTGTTCTTTGTCTCTCTTAATATATTCTGTTAAAATTGTACTCATAATATCCTTAAGATCTTCATTTTCTGTCTCTGGTAGGTTCTGGAATCTGAGAAAAAAGGACATTCTTTCAAATTCTATTTTTGCCATGAAGTTTTCCAATTCTATATTTCCCTTCCGGACTGCTCTAACCTCCTCCCCTAGCCCAGCCGTCCCCTCCTCCAACACCATAATTCTCTGTATGTTTTCTGAAATATGATGTTGAACACCTCTGAGTTCATCTTTAAGATCTGTCACCTCTTTTTTCAACTCATTTTGACCCCTCATAATTTCTTGAAACATTTGGGTAACAGATAGCTCTTTCTGGCTCTCTCCAGACCCTTCTTGTTGTAACAATGAGGTAATGCATGCTTGGACTAGAGGTGGCAGACAGGGGAGCCGAAAATGACTTGGCCGTTGGTGGTTTCTTAGGCCCCATTTGTCTAAGTTCAGAGATGTGTATAAGTCTTTTACAAAGAAAATGGAACCGGCGGATTGCGCAGCTGTGCCGGTCCAAGGAGGCAGGCAAATCCAAAAGCGAAGAGTTAATTCTCCTTCACTGTTCCAGGACACCGAGGCACAGCAGAAAGGAGAAAGTCAAATAATCAAAGTCCAGGTAGACCACGTAACAGGAGAGGTCCCGGTCTCCCTCAGAGATGGTAATAAAACAATACCAGGTTTTTTTTTTCGAAGGTAGTTTCAAAAGGCAGAATTCATTTTTAAGTGCAAAAACAAAGATGGAAGGGAGCCATCTTAGCTCCTCCTTTCACAGGGAGAAGAATGGAGGTTTCCATAAGGTTTTTTTTAAAAAAAAGACAGCTCAGCAATAATCTCTTGCAATTGTGATAGCGATCTTTCTCACATAGTTAGTTCAAGTGACGAGTCTGTCACTACGTTATTTTGGTTTGCCAATTGAACTTCTATTATGAGTTATACTGTAGAGAAGTTTTTCTTATCTGACAATGATTTACTGCGCATGCTTCTTAACACGTTTCTAAACACAGCCCTAAACTGGAAAAAAAACCCAAGGGAAAGTTGCTTAATATTCTAATTTCCAAAAAGTAGCCAAAAGATTAAAGTATCCCAGCAATATGGTTGTTTCTGTTTGTACCTTATGTTCTTTATTAATTTTACACTGTTATTATCTCTGTTCTAGATTTTTAATGGGTGAATATAAGAGATATTTGAGATACTTGTCAAGACTCTGGGAATGGGAGCTAAAGTAGAACCAGTCTCTACAGCACAGATGTCAAACTCGATCACGTCACATGATGTATCGTGCCATATCACGATGTTTTTTGCCTTTACGGAGCCTGGATGGGCGTGTCCTGTGCATTACACATCCAGCTCATGGGCTGCCAGTTTGACAAGCCTGCTCTACAGCATCTTTGAATTTGGATCCACAGTTTCTGAAGCCTGAGCAGCAGCACCACCACTCTTGGATAGAAAGCAAAGGACCAAATGGCAGAGGAATAGCAGACTGCAGGGGCAAATTCCTCCCAAAAGTAACCTCTTTGTGAGTCAGAATGTTGAGTTGGGCACAACTAATTGCCAGGAACTTTACAAAGCACTGTCCGCAGTAGAGAGGGTTGCTCGAAGTAATATTTGTTTTTCAGCCTGCTTTGCACCTTAAGCATTGGAAGCTGAAGCCATCAACTTTTTTACTGACTATATTGACCAATCACTGGACCACAATCACTCTTCCGGCCTATTCCCTTTACTCAATAGTGTAACACAAGTAGGATCTTTGGATCTCTGGGCTGGATCAGTGATGGGATTCAAAAATGTTTACTACCGAATCTGAGGGCATGGTTTGGTGGGTGTGGTATGGCCTGATGGGCGCGGGTTGGTGGGTGTGGCAGGGGAAGGATACTGTAAAATCTCAATTCCCTCCCCACTCCAGAGGGAGGTTACTGCAAAATCCCCATTTCCTCCTGATCATCTGGGACTCGGGAGGCAGAGAATAAATGGGGTGGGGCCAGTCAGAGGTGTTATTTGCCAGTTCTCCAAACTACTCAAAATGTCCACTACCGGTTCTCCAGAACCGGTCAGAACTTGCTGAATACCACCTCTGCATAGCACCTCATTCAGGGCAATCCATTTTAAGTCTTCCATAACACACAGGTGACTCCGTGTTTCAGCATTTGATCTCCACCTGCTTTGAGCTTGGAAATTTAATTTTAATAGTGGATTTTTTTTTAATTAAATGAGAACTCTGCAGCAGACTGACCATTCCCCATCTGTTGCCATGTTTCTCCAGCTGTAAACATTTTGTCTTAGCCTTAGCTCAGCAATGAAGCCCTTTCCTCTGACATAGTTTGTCCACAGCTTCAGGTTGTTGGTGTGGAAATTAAAAGAAGATGAAATATAGTAGCATTCACCAGATGCACTGCTGCGATATTGCCTTGGTGCTGTTGCTACAAGTTCCCCATTAATCCTATTTCATTGTCATTTCTAGCTGGAGTTATTTTAAAAAAATCCTCCTGAAAAATGTATACATTCCTTTTTGTGAAGCTGCCCTATTAAAGAAATAAAATAATAGATGCAGAGGATAAAACTATCCTAAAAATGGGAGCCTGTTGCCTAAGATTCTGATTGATAACAAGCCTCTGAGGGTTGTTCTTTTTCAACTCTTCAGATGTCATCAATAATGCAATCTAAGGGCCGCTACTGACCATGTTGTGTACTGAGAAAAGGCAAAGGTACGCGGTAGGAAAATGAAGTTAGAAAAAGGAACAGGAAGGATTTGAAGGGGAATGGATAGGATGAGGTTTTGGATATTGGTTTTGTACTTGGCTACTCTAAATAAAACAAAATAAAATGACAAATATATCTGGAAAGAGAGGATAATCTGTAAATAATAAATCCTGAACTTCTGCTGGCCTTTCTCCCCTTGCCCTTAAGCATGGGAAGAACATGCACTAGCTACCTCTTTCTTCTATCCTATCCTTTTGACATTGTCTTCACTGCGTGTCCAACTTATACATAAAGTAATCTTTTTTTGCTTTAAAGGAGGCAACAAGCTGTTGAGTATAATATCATATGCTTCACTGACCATTTGATCAGGGTTGTCATCAGTTGAGGATGAGGATGATGGGTAGTCGTATCAACGTGGCACAATAGGACAACTTAAAGAGCCCTCTCCATTCCCTGGCTACTGGTGTTTTTTTCCAGATCATCTACTTTGCATAACAGAAGATTTCTCTTCTATCAAAGCACCCTTTTTCTCTGTATTTGCAAGGTCCCTGAGCTGATCCTTAACTCAGAGGCCTTCAGTCACTTGAACAACATAATAATAAATTTAATAAATAATAAATTTGAATTTATTAGCCGCTCCCTTTCCAGACAGGACTCGGGGCGGCGTACAATAAAACATATAAAACATAAAACATATGTACAAACACATAAACATACACATATACAAAGACATACATGCATACATGCACGGAGAAGGTAACAAATTACATCACATTTAGACAGTTAAAAATCACCATTAAAATACCCCATTAGTAATAACACAATTTAAAAATTTAAAAAATTTAAATGGACTGTCAGGAGGAATAAGAGAAAAAAAAATTTTTTACGGTTGAGCCAGGCCAGATAATTGAAAGAGGTGGGTCTTCAGCTGTACACGGAAGGAGCGGAGATCAGAAATAATCCTGATGTCACGGGGGAGGTCATTCCACAGGGCTGGGCCCATCACAGAGATCACACATGCAACCATTGGTGTCTGCAGGAGGGCTGCAGAGTGAAAATGGAGAGGAAAAGGGCTGCATTAGTGTACAACTTCCCCTGTGCCTGTCAGGTGCTGCTTGGGTTGCTTAATCATTTCCCTTAAATAGTGATAAACCTGCAATAGAAGAGAATATATGTAGTTAAAGGTTGAAGTATGGAGTCCTTAATGATCTCTGAGCTTGGTTCTTTTCTTGTAGATTAGCTAACTCACAGGTGTCAAACTCGTGGTCAAATTTTGCTATCGTGTCAAACTTTGCTATCACGTGACGTCTCTTGACATGTTTCCCCTTTGCGGAGCTGGGGTGGGCGTGGCCTTCACGTGATGCATCCAGCCTGCAGGCCACCACTTTGACACCCCTAAACATCACCAGTATAATGTGTATGGGGTTTGCTCCCATTTTTTATACAATGGCCTGGCCTGCCACTGTTGGTGAGAGTATGGCTTTGTTTTTGGCAGTTCCTTCATTAGGTTATTTTCTTCTATTTGATTCTTTGTCTGATGTTAAGCTCTGCTTTTTTGGATGTTGATTGTTTAATAGGAGATGTTCTTGTCTTTTTGTTTCCTTCTTAGCTTTTTATTATTAGAATCTCTTTTGAAAGGTGTGTAAATGTGACTTATTTATGAATCTATTGGTGGTGACTTGTCTGAATGCCAAGCTTCTGGGAATTCCCCAGATTTTTTTATATTTGTGTATCAAACAAAAATAAACCAAGAAGAAATAATCAGACACCATCTCAGGCATGCAGGATAAGGACTTTTACAGCCAATATGTAGGATAGACAGAAGACATGAATGCTGACTAGCTGTCAGAAAGCACAATGCAAATTCTTTAATCCCACAATACATAGTCATACCCAACCACTTTCAGCTGGGAAATTGGAAACATTTCTGACTAAGCTAAATCCAAAAATACTAGGGAATTCCTGGAAGCTTTGTATTTTAATTGCTCTTTTTTTCTTTAATTCTAAGCTGCCTGGCATCATTAACTGGGATGGGCAGCTATAGAAATTGAATAAATAAATATATAAATGCAGACAAATCAATCATCAGTAGAAATGAAAAATGGGAAAATAAAACCTGGAGATCCACCAATCTCTTATGCCGTGCAAAGTAAGCAATGGCAACAACATCCATCGGCAGAATGCTGGTGTGCTTACCTAGTTGTTCTCAAGAATTACTCTCAAGAGAGCATAGTTAGTCTGGCAAGAGTCTTGTAAATAGGGGATAGCAATAAATATAATAATCTGATCAGCTCACTAGGCCATTCTAGTTCCTTGTGCCTAGCAAGAGTCCTTTTAAAAAAACACAATAGTAATAGCACTTAGACTTATATACCGCTTCATAGTGTTTTTACAGCCCTCTCTAAGTGGTTTGCAGAATTAGCATATTGCCCCCAACAATCTGGGTCCTCATTTTACCCACCTCGGAAGGATGGAAGGCTCAGTCAACCTTGAGCCTGGTGAGATTCGATCTGCCAAACTGCAGCAGTCAGCTGAAGTAGCCTGCAGTACTGTGCTCTAACCATTGCATCACCTCGGCTCTAATGGCTTGAAGTTTGAACCATCTTGGAAAGTTTTCCTAGTTTTTCTCTCTTCACTTTATTTTTCTCAGTAGCTAATCAAAAGCAATACAAAAATTCCTGACCCCACATTTAAGTAGGGGTGTGGAATAATGCGACTTCACAATATTGCACTAGTGATCTAAAGTTTCCTTGAAAATTTTTTGCAGATAATGTAAATCTCTGTAGGGAAAAGAGAAACATATGTTTTATCTGCCCTTATCCTTTCCCTAATATCTAAGTTTGTAAAATACAAATTACAAATGTATTTCTAAAACATTACTTTCTAAAGTATGAGAGAAAGAACCTTGTCCTGTGCCTGGTTGACAACAAAGAACATCCATTCAATATCTGTTATTCATTCATTCTGATTAACAGTCCAAAGAACATAAATTGTCATCTCAATTGTTTATTGTGCACAAGTAATAGATCTATCAAATCGTTTCAAAGAGACATATTGTTGTGGAACCATAACTTCCAACTATGTTGATAACAGCTCTTATAATCGAGCAAGAAGAATCTAACAATGCTATGTACATGCAACATTTTCTAATTCTCTGTTCTCTTTTTTCAAATTACCAGCAACAATTGCAACTAAATATCAACATAATATCAGAGGGAGGTCTCCCTGGATATCTTTGGCAGCTTTCTGCTGTTCTGGAAGGAACCCCATCACTGCATAACAATATGTATGTAGCAAAGGAAGCTCCATCAAACAACCTCTGAAGTGAAAAATAGTTTGATGCCAACCACATAAATATAATGCCTTCCCTTATCTTTCATTTCATTTCATATTCTTAAGAAGAAAAAGGAAAAAAATGTGGTTTGTTATCATGAATCGGGTTGGGAACATCTAAAACAATTGACTAGTGCAATAGGAACTCTGCCAGTAAGTCAGTTTGTTTACATGAATCTTTTCTACCTTGTAAATGGAGCCAGTATTCCAACAAACTACTTATCTGCAGGAACCAAACTGGGTACTACTGAAATGGAGAGCATAGAATACTTATTTATATTGTCTGTCAGGCACAAGTAACCAGGAACAGGGGTACTGTTCAAAGCACTGAAACTTTATTACATGCTACCTACAGTATACACAAGAATCTAATCTACTAATGGTCAAGCCAAACTGGCACCATATAGTGGTCAATAGAATAAGGACTTAGGTGTCTTGTGGGAATGCAATGAATCCAAACTGATGACTTATTTAACCCAGTCTTCGGGCACAGCCTGCTCATCTCCTATAATATCATCTATTGAAATGGATAATGAGATGTCTCATTAGTGTTAGAAATTATAAAAGCTTGTAAATCATCATCACCATCATTCTAGCCATTTTTATCCACTGCAAAATGAAGACCTCTTTTGCCCGTTTCCAACCAATATGGTCTTGAGCTTTCCTTTGCAGTGGGCCCACAATACTTATTGATGTCATTGCATCATCTTATTTTAGGTCCCTTTTGTGGAATCCATTCTATGACTATCTTAGCCCACCTGACATCAGTTCTTCTTGCTATGCCCATTTCCATTTCAATTCTTTTACTCTTTTGATGGCATCATATATTTTCATATGTTCTCTAATCCATGTGCAGCTCTTTCTATCTTGTCTTATGATGCCAAGCATGTATCTTTCCATGGCTCTTTGTGCCACTTGTAGCTTTTGTATTGATTGTGAGGTTAGTGTCCATGTTTCACTGGCATATGTTAGAATAGGTAGCTTGTGAAGAAACTCTGATAAATTCTTGCAAATATGATGGACCTACAATTCTGAGAATTCTGCACTAGCCTGGAAGCATTTCTGTGCTGGACATGATCAAAGGAGTTCAATAAATCTTCTTGGATTTTTAATTATACTTTTTGGCATCCTCAAGATTCATAGTTTGAAGCCCTGACTATGGGCATCTGTGGAAGTCAATATCTGCAGGATGGCAGGTGTGGCATTGCTAACCCTTTTGTAATCTTACCCCTTTTGTAGTTGCATCTACTGGGGCAGGGCAATGCTAGGAACCTGCCATTCTCTGGACCTCTTATTGTTGACTGTTTTATCATTTTTTAATCTGGAAGAATCTCTGAGAAGTTGTTCTGACCCAGCCTTAGCAGAAGCAAGAAACAGACTCTTTGTCGTGAAAAACCCCATCTTTATTAACCTCTTGTGAATTAATTGTATTCACCCACCAAAAAGTGTAAACAAGAGTCTTGCAAGGAGTTAATGGCAGCAACAGACCTTATCAGTTCCTTGAGATAATTGCAAGGCCATGAACTCCCCGCCAAAAGGCTGCAAATTAAGTTCTGGCAAGCAATCTTTGATGCACAAAAACACAATGAGTGGAATTTTCAGAAATACGAACTGTTGTCTCCTACGACAATCACTCCCCTTTCCTTCTATTTATTCCCCAGCCAGGGAGGGGCTATTCAGCATCCACATGTGCTTTGCTTCCCGAGTCGACTCCTTGTCCTCCATTGTTCACCTTTACTAACTGCTCTGCACATACGTGCATCTGAAACAGGCTCCAGCTGTTCTTCCTCCTCACTCATGTCAGCCTCCAAAGGCAGTTGCCTCTACGGTGGCTGGGAAAAGTCAGATGGCCCTGGCTCTATCTCTGCATCTGACGCAGAACATCCATTACCGCCTTTCCCAGACTCCAGCACTGGCCCAACTTCCTCCCCAACCTCATCCTCATCCGAGCCTGCCACCAACTCCACTGGCTGCTAGTAGGCCCCAACAGAAGCACAGGAGTTCCTCTGTTGAAAAAGGGTGTACTTCATTCAGAATGACAGGATATTACTGCCAAACAGAACTGGAAGATGCTTTAAGTTTGAACGTTGTTTGAAACCCTGATATCTGTAGAATAATCTGTAGTCATTGCTCTGGGGACTACTTTTTAGAAATGAACTTTGCTTTAAATTTGTATTTTTATTGTCTTTTAGATTGGTGATTTTATTGTCGATTCTTTTATTGTCCCTTAGGAAGAACAATGGCATAAAAATAAATGCAGCAAGAGTAGAATTACTAGTTGCACAAAAACTTAACTGATTTAAGATCGGGAATTAAAAAGAAAAAAATACCTATGACCTCAAGCATTGGCTGTGGGTTTTTAGTGTTTAATGACAAAAACCACCATAATTATGCTATTTTTCCCATCATCCATTTTTCACAAGAAAGACAAGAAACCAATTGTTACCTGAAATAAAATTTGCAATGACCTTTTAAAGAAATCTCATGAATATATCAATGTGAAACATTACATCACTGTCATTACTAAGAATGTAAACTAACATGGATAAAATGTGATTTAAGATGAAAAAGTGTTTATAACTTCACCAGCAGGAAACACCCCATGTGAAAAAGAAGCAGCAACTTTAGATTTTCCCCAAATGGAGATATATGCCTGGTCAAAGATGGCACTCCTTAAAGAACAATTGTGCAATAATTTTATCATCGATCTATATTTAGTGGACTAGGGCATTATTATATTATTATATACTAATACCTCTAACTACACTGAATCATACCAAAGACAGACCATCATGCAGATTAAGTGTTAGTGGGCAAAGCAGAAGGTATTGTTGAGAGCAGACAAAAAATAAGGACAATGTAGAATCTGCAGATGAAGTGTGGGAAGGAGTTAATGACTGGGTAGTCTGAAATCCCTTAAGGGGAGGAAGTGATATAGACACGACCATCACCATCATCCCCATTTCCTGGAGTGCTTATCTGATTTTTCTCAAGAGGATGCAGTTAGCTTGGCAAAATTCTTGTAAATACTCTAGGTGAGTAGCAATAAATATACTTCTCTGATCACCTCACTGTATTGTTCTGGTTCCTTGACCTGACAAGATTTCTAAAAAGGCAATTGTGACTTGAAGATTGAACCAGCTTGAAAGTTCAGCAATACATTGCCCTAAGGACATTAAATTAAGACATTCGCAGCTTACACTCCAGCACAACTAGTACCATTTAGCTATCAGTAATAATAACCTATTTCCAAGCAAGTGATGTAGTCTATCCAGAACTGCCCTGTCCCCATCCACCAGAATGCTCCTTTGTCTTTCTGCCTTTTGGATGTCATGTGATGAAGTTTTACTTTGATCCATAGAGTGTGCCTACCTTACCTGGTCTAGTGATATTCTTAGGAAGAAGAAATCCCACAAATAACCAGATCACATGCCATGTAGGGCTTTAAAGGTAATAATCACCTTGAGCTTTATCCAGCAGGAAATTTTATCTCTGATGTAAATTTTATATATTATTGTTATGATTTAATATTTTATTTATACACTGTCCAGAGTACATCTTAGAGCAGTGATGGCGAACCTATGGCACGCGTGCCACAGGTGGCACACGGAGCCATTTGTCAGGGCATGCGTGTGCTGGCCAGCTGAGTTCACCCTTTTTAAAGCCATTTTTCTCCCTCCCCAGGCTCCAGAGGCTTTATAGGAGCCTGGGGAGGGCGAAAAGAGCCTCCCCCGCCCCCCAAAGGCCCTCCGGAGGCTTCAGGGACCGTCCAGAGGCTTCCCTGAAGCCTTCGGAGTGCTCAAAACGACCCTCCGAGCAAACCGGAAGTGACTTCCTGTTTGCTCAGAGGATGGTTTAAAGCACTCTGAAGGTGTCAGGGAAGCCTCCGGATGGTCCCTGAAGCCTCCAGAGGCCCTCTGGGAGGTGGGGAGGCTCTTTTCACCCTCCCCAGGCTCCTATAAAGCCTCTGGAGCCTGGGGAGGGCGAAAAAAGCATGTAAAAATGGGGGGAGCACCTGTAGTGCATGCATGCCCACTGGGGGGGTCGTGCACTGCATTATGGGTGCAGCACACCTGCACACGACCCCCCTGCGCTCCCCCCACTTGTGGCACGCGAGCCAAAAAAGGTTCGCCATTGCTGTCTTAGAGGGATATGGGAAGTTTCTAAAATTGGGGGAGATATATATAGAGAGAGGGGGGGGGATGAGAGAGAGAATGAGAGAGAGGGAGGGAGAGAGAGAGAGATGGTGCAGCTCATGTAATAAAGGTGTAACATGGGCGAACTGATTGGCACACAGTACTAGGGAAATGCCCACTAAATTCAGTGAGACTTAATTTCTGAGTTAACAGATATGGTGTTGTGCTGTAAATGTTGACAGCTTAGGGTGTTGATATTAATCATTAACCAGGCTGCAAATGAGATCCTAGATTAATAATAGCTTCCAATGCTGAGTTTGCAATTCACAAGTACAGACAAAAGTGCAGTGAATTGTTGGTTCTGGCACAAAAATGTGCCCAATAGAAGAACATCAATCCAGGAAGAGGAGACTTATTAAAACATTATTACTAAAACAGTCTACTGCAGCAAAGTTTGAAATAATTCATAATGTATTGCTATAATTGAAATAAAATTGTTTTTGAATGCAACATACTGATGCAACACAAAATAAACTATATACTTCATTAAATCAAACCAAGTGTTTCTTAAAATGCTTGTTAATATGTAGAAAACAGACTCAAATCAGATCAGCCTTCCCAGTTTGGTCAGATATAATGAATTATATTAACCAAAGCTATTTTTTTTTCAAAACGGCAAAGCCCAAGAAATAGCAGGCAAGTTAAACAGAGCTAATTGCAAAAATGTCAAAACAACTGAAGAACAGCAGAGAAGCAACTATAAAGTTAGGATACTTTAATAATTACGCAAAGTCAAGTAGTACTTTTGTCCCCATTTATTATGAGATGGCAAAAAGTTTTCAAGCCCAAATGAGTGCCCTTCTCTTCCCATTTCATTCTAACCACAAATGTCAATGATCAACTCTCTTCCTTCAGTCCTGATTGATAGATAAGATCCTGCTTTAGGCCCAGATGGCAGCAACTAGTAGACTTTGGAAATTTGCAAACATCCTGGAGACCAACAGGACAGCCAGGATTGTAGGTTAAATTGGAATTGGGGTGGGGTGGGGGCTCCTGGATCCTTTAAGTCACCAGAATTTTATTTATACCTAACCCTGATGCACTTTATTTGTACTTTCTCCTCTGGAACATCTCTAGGAAATCCCAGCAACCAAACAATGGGAATTAAATGATTTTTTCCCTGTGCCTATAGATCCCTAAGAGGTGTTCTGTCTTCCAAACATCTAAAAGCAGTTCCATTAATTGCAGTACTATGGACAGCTCCAAATGAATATGCTTTAACAAGAATTTACTATAACGACTCAGTATTTTCACTCTTAAATTTTCACTTCTTTCTTGCCAAAGAAGCTTAAAAGGGTCTGGCTTTCAGCAAAACTCCTAATTCTTACATGTTTATTGAAAGTATTGGCACCATGGACTCTGACGTATGGTTGCAGTTGGACCTGAAGATGATTGTTGGAAGATCTCTGACATTTGAGTTTTGAAAGCCTTTAATTCTATTGTGGTATTTGGACCTTTGCTTCTTCCATTAGTGCTGCAAGTCTCTAGCACAGAGATGGGTAACTATGGTCCCTTTATGACTTATGGACTTCAACTCCCAGAATTCCTGAGCATGGTTGACTCAAGAATTCTAGGAGTTGAAGTCCACAAGTCATAAAAGGGCCAGCGTTCATCATCCCTGCTCTAGCAAAATCCCTGCTCTTTATGAATGCTGTACAATGAGGCACAAAATGTCTGCTCTATCTAAAGTTATGGGTTTAGTATACGCCGTTATGCCAATATTTTAACCATCATTGGGAGTAGTGACAGATTTTTCTCTCTACATGAAAGACACGTAAGCTTCCTCTCTGAATGTAAGGGTAACATATACATCACATGCAAATCATTTTTAGCTCAATTTCAGGAATTTCTAATAACATGGTAAATTGTTTAATGCACACTGCTAGATTTTTAAGAAATCAATGAGCATATGAAATGCGTAATGTTAATGAATAGGTAGTATTATTGAATTGCCATGATTTGAATTTCATTCAGAAACTTAGCTTTATTAACTGCTACTTTACAAGAGTCCAATATTTCATCCCCATTCATTGCGAAATAGATACTGTGTTCTTAAAACAATGTTACCAATCAACATCAAAAGCTTGAGTTCATCCAACATGCACATTTAAAGCCATTTCCCGTTTTTGTATTCTCCTTATAGTAAGTCACAACAGACGTTTAGTTAAATAATCTGTTACCTTTTCAGCAGATCTATATTCCCTTTGCAACCTTATTTTAAGGTTCTTACCATAATCTTTCAAGTAAAGAACACTGACTTTGGTTTTAGACTAGCTAGAAGTTTTATTCAGCTTTTATGTGCTTCCTCTACTATCACACTGTGGTTCTTTTAAAAATAGATGAGGTTTTTATACCTCTTTATAATAGGATGGTTCTGCTTTCTTTTTTACTTTCTCTTACTATTGCAGTCTGTCTTCAGTTGAATTCCAAAATCTAATAAGGTTGAAAGAACAGATGATACTTTCAGATGACTGCATCTAAATATCTCTTTGTTCTGACCCTGACCCTGATTTATCTCAGTCAAGGCAATCATCAAAAGTTCCCAAAGGGTCTCTTGTTCAGATTCTTGGTTCTCTTAGCATGAAATGAAATATCTTAGTATAGCACTGTAGCAGGAATCGTGTATTTAACAGTAGAAGCAAGATGCTTTATTTTTAGAATTAATTTTATTGCTTTTGAATTTCTTATTCCATTTCACAATCTCAGATTCACATGGTTGTCAGAATAAAAAGACTAGATTTCAAAGTAAACACAGCCCCCAATCTTATCTGTCATCTCTATCTAGTTATTTGGATATCTAGATATATAAACAGCTAGATAGACAGAAAGTTAATGGACATGATGATAGACATGATAGATGATAGATAGATAGATAGATAGATAGATAGATAGATAGATAGATAGATAGATAGATAGATAGATGATAGATAGATAGATAGATAGATAGATAGATAGACATGATAGATGATAGATAGATAGATAGACAGACAGACAGACAGACAGACAGACAGACAGACAGACAGACAGACAGACAGACAGATATATCTACCTAACTATCTATCTACCTATCTATCTAACTAACTGTAAAAACATTTACTGAAAATTATAAAGCACATACTTCTGATTTATTTCAAAATTCTATTCTGTGGATATTCTGTAGATATTAATGGGTACATTAATTGCATCCTGCCTTAAAAATCCATTGTACATACATTCATATTTTTCATAGTTCACAAAATCAAAGAAAATCATGGAAACTGCATGAAAATTTTTTGTTGGTTTAGAATGGAAGAAATAATGAATCTGTAATAGTTTCTATGTCCCACTAGACACAAGCACAGTAATGGATTTTGTAGAACAACTGTATTTTAGTTCTTGTTTTGAGAGAGCTTGTGATGAAACATTTTTATGAATAACAAAGGGATGACTATTTGAACTGGAAAACCCACAGTTTGATTGCTATAATCACTCATTTTTTAAAAATATGATAAACAATGCTTTGGATTACATGGGTGGTTCATTTTCAATATAGGGAGTAAAGTGAATAAGAGGTCTTATGGATTTGGACTTAAATTAATACAGTTCAATAATCCAGAAAATGTGGGCAATTGGAAAGATATGAAATCTTCAGATATTAAATTGTTCAAGTCACTTTACATCAAAGCAAGCCACAGGGACCTGAAAGATCAAATTTTGTTGGTGCAAACCACTTCAAGATATCTGAAGCATTGCAATAGAATTTGAAAACGTTAATAATTAAAACAATTGTTTTCCTTTCTATTCCCAAAACAGAACTGCTGATCCAAAAATAAAGCATATTGTTTGAGACAGATGTATGAATAAAGTAAAATTCATAATCTTATGTTTCATAAGCTTACCTTTTTAGATATGTCATTATATAAGAAATAGAAATGCCATATTCCTTTATAGTGTTGTTATTAATTCTTTCAGTGTTCTTTGTTTAGTGCTTAAGTATCATTTTGTTATTAAGGTGAAAATGAGCATTTCAGAGGAACAGAAGTTTATACTTATCATTTAAATGAATCAGAAAATATGCAGTATTATAAAAAATAAGACAACCTAGTTGACAGAGTCCAATAGCAGATACTGCCCTTTTTTCCCAAATAAAAGCTAGGTTAAATTTGTTTTTTTAGTAATTTTTTTAGTGATTGTAATATCTAATAAATTTCTATACAATCCCTTTAAGTCAGGTTTTAATTCTCTATAAACCTACCTATTTAGGAATGGGTCCCAATGAACTTACTACTACTGTAATTGTTTCTATATACTGTACATTGGCTTGTAGCATAAGTTAACTATATGGTACTTATGAATTATAATGAAGCAGTAAATTCATTTTTACTGTATTTGCCACAGAACAAGGCATGCTTTAATTGTGTCTAAATTAAAGCTTTTTGGAAACTGTGGATTGAAGAAAGAGCTCCATATTTAATTACCGTATTCAAATAGCACATTTGCTAAACATGTGATGATACAATAGAAAATAAAGGAAGTATAAGGCTCTGCATTCAAAGCTAAAAAAAACCTTTAGCTTTCTTTAAGTGCAAATATTTCTGGAGGCTCATTTCCCTCCTTCAATATTGTTCCAATGACATTTATATCCTTCTGATTCTAAATCTTCTCTTGGATATATTATATCCTGTTTCCCCCAAAATAAGACCTCTCTGGATAATAAACCCAATTGGGCTTTTGAGCACATGTGCTAAAATATGCCCTCCTCTGGAAATATTACAACACAGCAGCAAAAATGAGGTGACCACGCTCGCCGCCTCCTGTGCCTCAAAAATAATAAGACCTCTCTGAAAATAAGGCCAAAAATAAGGCCCAAAAGGAGTCAAAAGAAAATAAGACCCTGTCTTATTTCGGGGAAACATGGTAGTAATTTACCATATCTTAAGCATATGTGTTTAGTTGCCTTTTTTTTCTATAAGATGCTTCTTGTGAGGTATTTTAGCCATATTATATGTGTTCCAAATTCTTAGGATGTTACGTCTAACAAAATGATTTTGGAAATCTACACTAACCTTAATCATATTCCATAAGTAGGAATGCCAAACAGATAGTGCTTGACTTACAACAATTCATTTAGTGACCATTCTAAGTTACAATGGCATTAAAAAAGTGACTTATGATCATTTTCACACTTATGACCATTGCAGCATTCCCATCATCAAGTGATTAAAATTTGAATGCTTGGCAACCCATATTTATGACGGTAGCAGTGTCCTGGGGTCATGTGATCCACTTTTGTGACCTTCTGATAGGGAAGCCAGATTCACTTCACAGCCATGTTGCTAACTTAACAATTGCAATGATTCACTTAACAACTGTGGCAAGAAATGATGTAAAATGGGGTAAACTTCACGTAGCTGTCTCACTTAGCAACATAAATGTTAAACTCAATTGTGATCATAAATTCAAGGACTACCTGTATTGTGAATAAACCAGAACACAGGCTTGGCTGTTTGCCACTGTTTAATTACTGAGATAACGAATCCTTTGGCTGAGGGCCCAGACAACTCAGGTTCAATAGAGTAGCTCTGCAGCAACCTAGATAATTCAAATGAAGCAATGCAGATAGTCCAAATGAACAGGCACGGCTAGAATACACAGATAGATTTTCTTAACTACAAATTTGAACAGTTGTTTCCTGCAAATGTCCCCTCCCATTGCCTCACCTGTAATCTCTATAGGGAGGGGCCAATCCACAACCACCTGTGCTTAACCATCTTCTGTGAGTCTGCCTACGGAGTTGCTGCTTCCATTTCTAAACCCTTCTCAATCTAGCATCAGAGACAAACTGCCTTTGATCCTCCCCACTGCTCCATGCCTCAGGCACTTCCTGGTGATCCTCCCCACTGCTCCATGCCTCAGCCTCTCTGGTCCCTGCTCTGAGTCTGAACCCTGCACAGGGTCCTCCACATCGTCCAGGGCAGACTCATATAGTTCCTTGCTATCCGAGTCCATCAGCAGTTCAACCGGATCCTACTAGGCCACAACTGGTTTCCATATGAGCAGTTCTCAGAATTCTCTTTTAACTTGGGGTTAAAAGAGAGTACAGTTTTGAACTTGATGAAGCTATATTTGAAACTGAGTTATGTGCCACTGATGAACATCTTATTGTGAAAATGTACAAATTCTGGTTGAGACTGAAAACAAAAGAACAAGTTAAAGATTGCATGATAAGATGGGCTAAAAAAAATCAGATGTAACATAGAAATGCAGCAATGAAAAAACATGTGGACAAAGTGATTAAAATTTACATTATTACAATTTTAGGGAGAAGTTCTATAAAATGATTTATAGATGGTACTTATCACCAGAAAGATAGTATAAGAACTTCAAACCTGTGTTTGAAAAACCAAGGTGTTTTTACCACCTTTGGTGGACTTCTAAAAAAAAGTAAAAATTTTTGGACTGAGATACATATGTTGATTCAAAAAAATCTTGAAAGTCAATATACAATTCAGGTCAAAGGCGTTTCTGTTACAGTTAATGAATAAAAGTTTGGAAAAATGCTACAAGGTATTTTATTCTTGATATGATAACAACAGCAAGACTTTTATACATCCAATGTTGGAAGGTTTTCACAATACCTATAATGGAAGAGTGGCTGTTAAAACTGAAGGAGCTGACTGGGAAGGTGAAATTCATGGCTTTGATTAGAGAAAAGACATTGGCCAGATTTAATGATTTCAGCTTGTTTTGAAGTATGCTGATAAAACCATGGCCACAGAAGCCTGGTTTATTATTACAAACCTGCTCAGACAAAAAAGAATACAAATTATCACAAAACTGTATATAAACCTTCAAGATAAGAAGGTAGGCCAAAAAAGAGCATATTACTAATAAGTCTAAGAAAAAAAAGATCTATTTAAACATACAGGAAGCAAGAAACTGCTTAGGACAGTTGGAAAACTTGATAACAACAAGTAAGGAAATTCTTTATAATATATAAATGTCCTTCACTTTAAAACATGAAGAAAAGAGATGTCCACATTTCTGAACTGAAGATTTTCCTAAAGGAAACCTGAGAATAGAATCAAATAGCATGCCAGGAGAAGTGTAAGTAGACAGATAAAAAACAAATAAATTACTAAGGCTAGACAGTTTCATCTGAGATTGTTCTTAAAGATTTTAGATGAAAAACTATTCAGTATCCTAACACAAATGTTGAAATCATCGTTGAAGCCATTAAAAATGGCTCCTAAGGGAATTTTTGAAAAAAAATATGAATTGAGGATAACACATTATTGCAGTCTATTTAGCTTAATATCTGCTCTAGGAAGGTTGAATTGTTAGAGATAAAAGTATCAAATGTATAGAAGGAGAATAATTATTCTGCACAAATTAAGTACTGTTACTCAAATGTTTTAAAGCAAAAATGTCTACGTTCTCATTGGTATCTAGAATCTGGTATACAGAGATATAAAATGAATGAATAAATAAAACATCTGGATGGCTACTCTGGAAACAAATGTTGAACAGAGCTTTGGTCTAACTCTAATTACAATCCCTAATTACATTTCTAATTCAAAAAGAATTTATACAATTCAAATTAATCTAATTGCATGAGCATTTTTGCAGTGATGTGCAGATTTCTCTTTCACTGCAAATATCTTTCCCTCTTCAAGGATATACATCTCTCTGATTTTGTCCTTGTTCAAGGAGAAGGGGGAAAACAATTTACCCTTTTGTTGGAAACTTGATCAAAACTTTTGTTCTCAATTGACTTAGATGTCTTATTTACTGTAAAATTAAATTACAAATCAGTGGAATATGTTCTACTAATGAACCAATACAAAATGGTGGTGCGTAAGGGCAGGTTTATGATGAATTTTCTATATCCATCATTTGATTTCTGAAGTTTACAAGATCAGCCCACATCACTTTTCTATGCGCTCACTTGCTATTCAAAGCCTTCTTTAAGAAGTAAATGGGTATCTCCAGGAAAAATGAAGAGGAATGACTACAAGGAATAATTGTTACTGAAATGTGGTGGGTTATCACACAGATAAACACAGTATGTCAAACAATCTTTTCCATAATTCTACTTTATTGGTAACTTGTAAAATCTGTAAATTCAGTGGAAAAGGACTTAATTCCAATAAGCAAAATAAAATACACTTCCTCAACATGTGGCTTATTGATAAACATTTATCAACTTTTCCTTTTTAGGGTTGGTTGGTCTCTTTGAAAGGTCTTTTCCATCCCCATCCCCAAATTGCTTCCTTTCTGTCATCTTTTCTTCAGGGATATATTTCAAAGGTCACACTGTCATCTTGCCATTCTGTGGCATGAGTTTATGGTTCGGCTTTATTTTAAGCTAAAATCTATTACCATGGAGAGTCAGAGCTATTCTCATTTCAGAATCTTGGCACAATTCCAGATTATTTATAAGTAACTTCAGAGGCTCACTCGTGTAGAAAAATAAGTCACTCGATGCTTTCTAAAATGCACATCGTTGCAATACATAAATAAAAACTGAGGGGGGAAAGCATTATTCAAAGATTATGGAAAAATATTTGTTTTAATGAGACATCAGAATATTTTTTCTATTTGGCATTTTTGAAGAATTGTCTGTTCATATATATCTTACACATTAAACACATTGTTGACTTCAAACTAAAACATAAAAAGCAAATAACATTGACCATAAACAAAATGGAGGAGAAATGTATGGGAAAAACGAATGGGTCAACTTCTTCAAAACTTCATCATTTTCTTGAGGTATTATCATTCTCTAAATCCTGAATATGATTCAGAATCTCTGAAGAATTTTCTTTTAATCGCCCTTTCTTGAGCTTCTTTAACCGCCCATCACATAGGTGATGTGAGAACACCATATCAAAAGGTATCTAAGAGAGTTGATCTCTGGATCTAGATTAAGCCCAAATCCTGAACTAGACTGGGTTAATCTTGTAGGAAGAATCATAAGACTTTATTTCCATGGTCTCTGGGAAGGCAAAGAAAAACCATCCACAGAAGCTAAAGTAATCCCTACCTCCCAGCTAGGATGGTCTCATGCAACCCAGGTTAGAAAACCGAGACAGGCTGAATTGACAGGAATAAGCCAGAAAACATGAAAGCAGTACAGAATTTACATTCTCCACAGAGGTGATATTCAGCAGGTTCTGACCAGTTCTGGAGAATGGATAGCGGAAATTTTGAGTAGTTCAGAGAACCGGTAAATACCACCTCTGAGTGGCCTCGCCCCCATCTATTCTCTGCCTCCCAAGTCCCAGCAGATTGGGAAGGAATGGGAATTTTGCAGTATCCTTCCCATGCCATGCCCACCAAGCTATGCCCACAGAACCGGTAGTAAAACATATTTGAATCCCACCACTGATTTTCCATCTTTCCCCAAGGCTAGATTTGACCCTGACCACCACCAAGGAAACCAGATAGGAACAATTAGAATACAGAAAGGCACATTATTAATCTAATCAAATGACTCCACCGGGCACCTCAATCTCAAAGGTCCAAGGCGGTATAAAAATCGCTCTACTACCAATGCAAGGATGTCAGCTGTCCCAGAACTGATGCATGAATGAGTGAGTGAGTGAATGAATGAATGCTGAGACAATCAGAGATTCCGATTTGTGGAAATTTGATTATATCCTCTCAAACCCAATCTTGACCTTTATCTTTGGGAACTTTACCACTGTCCTAAGATAGATCTATTAAACTGTTCTTTGAATGGGATTACCTGTGAAGTAATTTTCAAAACTTCCATTTGATTCAGAAGAGTATCCTATGTGAACTTTAGCCCTGCAGATGGACAGTTACATATGCATTAATTTCCAACAACTTATTTTTCCCCCCTGCAGACTGTTTAGAATGAATTCCTCCTGGGCTCAGTGGGAGGTAGTTCTAGGCAGATACATAGCAGCTCAAGGAGAATTGAATTACAACCAGGGGTGGGATGCTATGAGTTCGCCCAGGTTTGGGAGAACCCATAGCTAACATTATGGCTGGTTCGGAGAATCTCCAAATCCTACCCTGGCTGGCCCCACCCACCCAACCCCTCCCTTTCCAGGAGTCTCCAGGAGGGCCCGTTTTGGATGTGAGGTAAGTGCAAGGTCCACATGGAGACTTGAGGAGGGGGGAAATGGCCTCCCGGAAGTTCCAGAGGGCCTCTGGAGCCAAGGGGAAAAGTTTTCGCCCTCCCAGAGGCTTGAGGAAAGCCTCCAGAGCCTGGGGAGGCAAAAACGCCGTGGTGCAGGAGGCCAGCTAGGCCATGCCCACCATAGCGATGCCTACCCAGCAACTGTACAGAGAACCCTTTTTGAAGCCCACCCATGACTACAACCCTTATCTCCCTCAGTCTGTAGGTTTCCAAAATTATAAATTATGTTAAAAGACGAACAGCGTAAACTGCCAGAGAATAGAAATACTGGTAGTCCTTGATTGACAGCCACAATTGAGACAAGAATTTTGCCTTGCCAAGCACCGAAATTGTGATCTCATGACTGTGTGGATATGTGACAGTTTTAAGAGCAAGGCTGCTCTCTAACCCACTTTCTTCAATGCCATTAGAGCTTCAAACAATGGCTAAATGAGTAGTTGTAAGTCAAGAACTACCTACCATTAAAGCCTCTATGCAAATTGAATTATAAAAGGAAAGTATCAAAATAAGAAACATGTTAAATCTTTATACATGAACATCATATATGCTTTGTGAATAATTTCTTAAGGTTTCAGATGTAACATTTATATTTTTATTAACCAGCAATACATTTCTTATTATCTCTGGGTTAACACTATATATGCCATATTAGTGTAGTTTCTGTATAGCTACCCAAGGTTAATTATATGGTTCTCAAAGGTCTCCCTTAGAATCATCTTCATTTTTTTTATATTATCCAAACTAATACTTCTTATATTCTAACTTCATTTTTTGTTTTAACAGTATCCAGGAAATAGCAAGTTATCAGGTTCTGATTTCTGTCTGTTTGATGCCAATAAATGTGTCAGTCTGTAAAGCTGAAGATGCTTCTAAACTTCTCTGCCAATTCAATTGAAGGCACTTTCACCAATTATTCTCTTAGGAAGGTGGGAGAGGGAGGGTGAACCTAGGATTTTTGTTTCTTGGTTTGGCTACTTTTTATATAAGCTAGTTACAATGAAGATAAGCAACCTTAACAATCTTTCTCAACATTTATAAAATATGGAAGAGTTGGGCAAATTTGCTTTGGGAGCATCTCTTGCACCTCCCGGACTCTGTGTCATTCCAGGACATTTTGGGGAGGGGGAGGAAGAAATAGTATATGTAAATGGCAGAGGAGGAGAAGGAAGAAGAAGGAGGAGGAGAAGGAGAGGGAAGAGGCGGAGGAGTGTTTGTTTAAAGATTAGCTTTGGTCCAACATCTCCCAAGACATTGTACAGTACTTTAATGTTGATCTTAGACAGATGCTAGTGAAATCAAGACATCACTAATTTCACCTAAGTCTTGCGATAGGAACATTTTCAAGTTAAATAATTTCTTAAGACAAACTGGATCAAATTCATTCATATTTCTCCTACAGAAAGGGATTTTCCAACTATTTCTCACAATCCTGACTTGGTGATGAAATAGTACTATTAAACAAGAGAGAGGGCTGCAGATTTCTTTTCTGGCTAACATGACATTTAAGCAAACACAAGAAGTGCAATATTCCTATTCAAATAATGCACTTGTCATTTCTTTTCTCCAGTTCTCATTAACTTTGTATTATGGTTTTCTATACATCATTTTATTCAGTTAAATGTAACAATTGCAACAATATCAGAGAACTTTGTTAAAAGCCATGCTGTATAACAACATTCATTGGCGTACAAGTCTGTGCATTTTACTGATTAACCGGAAAAATGTTAGTGCATAGTCCATTTTCCCGACCCTTTTAACCCCAATTTCTGCATAATTATCTGTGCTTTTGTTAACTGAAATGTTGTAGATGATGTCCCACCCCCCTTGTGATTTGCGCTTGAAGAATTCTAATTGTGACTCTGGGAAGAAGGATCTCTTTAACATTCTTTCTGTATAATGAAAAAGAAAATTACTCTTTAATCATTGCTTGATGGATTACAATCAGCATGTCTAGACAAATTGAGTTCATGGTTTTCTCTCAGGAAAATTAGCAACCAACAATTATGCAGCTTGTTTTGTTTTGTTTTGTTCTTCTCACAAAAGAAATATGTTCAAAGCTTTAAGGATGCTGAGATGGTCCAAGAAGACAAAGAGATTTCTGGCATGATGTAATTTAAACTGAAATTTCCTTGCTCCTCCAAACATGAAAACCTCATCAGCAAAATAGGAGGTACAATTACTTATTAATTGTATTTGAATAAAAATGGAACATTTGAGGATTAGTAATCATATCATTTGCTCAAATGCAAGAGATCTGGAGAATGTGATGAGTGGTGGGCAGTAATGTCTCCTTTTGGTCTAGCTTCACATCTGCTGACTTCATGGACTTGTTTGTAGGTATGTATGACAGCATGAAAATGATTGACTTCAAAAAAGGTAGACCATAACCTACTACTAGATAAAGTAGAAGAATGTGGGTTAGACAGCATCACCACCAGATGGATTCGTAACTGGCTGACCAACCGCACTCAGCGTGTAGTCCTCAATGGAACTGCATCTACATGGAGGGAAGTATGCAGTGGAGTACCCCAAGGCTCTGTTTTAGGCCCAGTACTCTTCAACATCTTCATCAATGATTTGGATGAGGGAATAAATGGGGAACTCATCAAATTTGCAGATGACACCAAGCTGGCAGGAATAGCCAACACTCCAGAAGATAGGCTTAAGATACAGAAGGATCTTGACAAACTTGAACATTGGGCACTATCTAATAAAATGAAATTCAATGGTGAAAAGAGTAAGGTTCTACATTTAGGCAACAAAAACGGAATGCACAGGTACAGTATAGGTGGTACCGTGCTCAATAGTAGTAACTGTGATTGGGATCTTGGAGTTCTAGTGGACAACCATTTAAATATGAGCCAGCAGTGTGCAGCAGCTGCCAAAAAAGCCAACACAGTTCTAGGCTGCATCAACAGAGGGATAGAATCAAGATCACATGAAGTGTTAATACCACTTTATAATGCCTTGGTAAGGCCACACTTGGAATACTGCATTCAGTTCTGGTCGCCACGATGTAAAAAAGATGTGGAGACTCTAGAAAGAGTGCAGAGAAGAGCAACAAAGATGATTAGGGGACTGGAGACTAAAACATATGAAGAACGGTTGCAGGATCTAGGTATGTCTAGCTTAAGAGAAAGAAGGACTAGGGGAGACATGATAGCAGTGTTCCAATATCTCAGGGGTTGCCACAAAGAAGAGGCAGTCAAGCTATTCTCCAAGGCACCTGTGGACAGAACAAGAAGCAATGGGTGGAAACTAATCAAGGAGAGAAGCAACTTAGAACTGAGGAGAAACTTCCTGACAGTTAGAACAATTAATCAGTGGAACAGCTTGCCTCCAGAAGTTGTGAATGCCCCAACACTGGAAGTCTTTAAGAAGATGTTGGATAGCCATTTGTCTGGAACGGTATAGGGTTTCCTGTCTAGGCAGGGGGTTGGACTAGAAGACCTCCAAGGTCCCTTCCAACTCTACTATTGTATTGTATTGTATAATTTTGCACTTTTTCAGGATAGTGTTGCTGTTTTTAAAAGAAAAATTGTCCAGACTAGTCTACAGCTGTAGACTAGTTGTCTACAGCTATTTGTTGGAAGTCTCCTACCAAAATGTGAACTAGATAGATTCCTTTCAGTCCATAACTGGTCAGTCAGATGCTAACATCTGAGTAACAAGAGGAAGAAAGGAAGGAAGGAAGGAAGGAAGGAAGGAAGGAAGGAAGGAAGGAAGGAAGGAAGGAAGGAAGGAAGGAAGGGGGAAGGTGGAAGGAAGGAAGGAAGGAAGGAAGGAAGGAAGGAAGGAAGGAAGGAAGGAAGGAGAGAGAGAAGAAAGGGGAGGGGAGGAAGGGGGGAGGGAGGGAAGGGGAGGAAGGAGGAGGGGAGGAATGGAGGAGAATAAATGGGGGAGGGAGGGGGGAGGAAGGAAGGAGGGAGGGGAGGAGCGAGGGGAGGAAGGAAGGAGGAGGGAGGGAGGGAGGAAGGAAGGAAGGAAGGAAGGAAGGAAGGAAGGAAGGAAAACATAGCTATAAAGTATTCTGTTCTATACTTCCAGTGAGCCTTTTATTATTTTGGGAGTTGCTTTTTCCACCCCAAAAGTGGCCAAGGCTGCAGGCAATAATTCCATTGTTAAGGGGAAAAAATTGGACGTATGCTGACTAAAAAGAGCTTTTCCATTTTTCTTTCCAACCAAACAGCAGCTCCTGTGATGTTTAGAGCAGCATACCTACACCACTGAATATATGCCTTCTCTACCCTACCTTCTTGAGTGGAAAAGTCTAAGCTCTTGCTTAGACAGAAAACAATGAACCATAAACATATTGTGGGATTTAACTAACATGCTTGAGTCCATTTGAAACCACTTTAGGTTAGACGAAAGAACAATTACTTATGTAAGAGAGAGAGAAATCTCTAAAGGGGGTGTGCCCCTTACATCTGTTTGCCAGGTATTCAAATCATAAATAAAAGTTCTACCCACAGCCTTATTTCAAAAATAAATAGTGATAAATAATGAAAGACTTTGAAAAAAAATTCAAAGAAGGAAAAACTTACTTTAGCAATGTACAACAAACTTGGAAAATCAGTTTAGAGATACAGCGTACAATTAGAAGGTAGCTGGTTTAAGGCCATCCATCCACTTCATGTAAATTAAAATCTTTCCAAATCTCAGGTGCGGCTGGAGGGAGGGGGATTTCTCCCCCCCCCCCCCTTGGACAAGCGGCTTGAGAAAATTCTGCTTTCACCCCCAGGGGAAGGAGGAGGGGGGAGAGCCAACTAATGATGCCTCACCCCTGTAAAAGTGATTTTCATTGGATTTAACTCCAGAATTTATGGATGACCTGAGAATTTTGTGAACTTTTAAAATTTTGCTATGCCTCTGAGCCCAAAGCTGGCAGGGCAAGATGGCACACTTCCGTTGTCTTCATGAACTGTGAAACCTGACTCCACCTTTAAAATTCAGGCTTCCGGTCTTTGTCTCCGTGTCACCCAGAGGAATCTCTTGTGGATTGTCATTTCCTGAACCCTCTGGAGAGAAAATCCTTCTCTATTGCTAGACTGATTAAAGAAACTCCCACCTGCTTGGATCTTCTGCCTCCTAGACTCATCTGTCTGCTCTACTTCTCCAGCTGTCCAGTCTCTACACTGACTGATCTCTCTGTTTTATAAACTATGTCTCCAAAAAGACCACCCCCTGGAAAACCTGGCTTTGCTACTTCTGCACCGACATCTGCAACATCCAGTCCTGCCACACAGTCAAAGATTACAGAACTGATGCAACCTAAGAGTACAGAGATGGATTTGCAACAAATGCTCCAGCAACTCATACAGGGCCAGGAAGAAATTAAGAAACAATTAAAGGAAATGAAGGAAGAAATTAAAGACAATCAAGTCCAAATTTATAAGAACTCACAAAGACTGGACCTTGTGGAGGGTGGGGTGGCGGAGGCGAGGGGGGGGTAGAGGCTCTGCAGAAGGGAAACAAAGAACTTGATATCCAACAAATGAAAACAGAGTTTGAGAGAATGTCCTTTTATCTTAGATTTCAAAATGTTATAGAAGCGGATGGGGAAAATATAAGGGACATTATGACTAATATTTTAGCTGAATACATACACAAAGATAAACAACAGATGGAATGGGAGATAGATCTGGTCTATAAAGTGAATTCAGCATATGCCAGAACACATAATGTACCCAGGGAGGTCCATATTAAATTCCTTAGGAAAAGCACAAGAGACGAAATTCTGGGTGTACAAAGGGGGCAAGCATTGACATATCACGACAGGGAGATAACCATCTTGAAGCAGATCCCCCAAAAAATTAGGGAGAAAAGGAAAAACTATTCGCAATTGGCGAATAAATTATACCAGAAGGGGGTGTGGTTTAGATGGTTGATGCCTGAAGGTATGCTGATATTCTGGGAGGAGACAAGAATCAGAATCAATACACCCATAGAGGCACAGGCCTTTATGGAAAAAAATAAAGCGAACCTAGAAAAAACAGAAGACTCTACAACGGTCACACAAGACACGGGAGGGGCCGGAGCTCTGCCAGCGGGGGGAGAAGGGGCAACACCAAGAAAGCTCAGATCACAAAAATGAATAAGAAAACCACATTGTTATAAACAGACCGAAAGTAACAATGAAATTATATCTAGACTATATATCATAATATATAAACTGATTGGAAAAAATTTTTTAGAATTAATATGCTGATTTTATATGATCATGTATTAATGTTTTATACTTAGATGTATCTTATGAGTTTGGAGGGAGGGGGCGTCTGCCACACTTGCAACTGCCAAAATTTGTATACCATTCCACCTACCCTTTTCCTTATAAATATTTTTAAAAAAACCAATAAAAATTTTTGAAAAAAAAAAATCTTTCCAAATCTCTTCTCTCTTTAATCTCGTATTTGATCAAGTGCAATGTATAACCAATTGTCATCTCCTAATGAAACAAGGGACGCGGTGGCTCAGTGGATGACGCTGATCTTGTCGATCAGAAAGGTTGCCAGTTTGGTGGTTCAAATCCCTAGTGTTGCGTAATGTGTAGTGAGCTCCCATTACTTGTCCCAGCTTCTGCCAATCTAGTGTTTGAAAGCCTGTAAAAATACAAATAGAAAAATAAGGACCACTTTCATGGGAAGGTAACAGCATTCCATGTGCCTTCAGTGTTTAGTCATGCCGGCCACATGACCATGGAGATGTCTTTGGACAGCGCTGACTCTTCAGCTTTGAAACGGAGATGAGCACCGCCCCCTAGAGTCGGGAACGACTAGGACGAGGAGGAGATCCTTTACCTTTACCTTTAATGAGACAAGCATTCTCAACAACAGTCTCCTCATCTTATGGAACATGTTTCCTAATAAGATATCATTCAAAAAGACCTTCAAAGCAGTAGTGCAATTCAGCCAGTTCTATCCGGTTTGGCGAACCTGTAGCTGTGGAACTGGGAGGCTCCACCCACCCGCCCGGATGTCATCACATCCTGTTTTTGATGCTCTGCACATACACGGAAGGTCCTGCGCATTTCATGCTCTGTGCATGCACGCACTCACATTTGCAAACTGGTAGCAAGGGTAAGTTGATTTCACCCTGCTTCAAAGATACGTTTTAGGAGCAGTTTGATGTTTAAGATATTTAGGAGACATTGTGGAGATGATGGTGATGACGATGACGATGATGACAACTGGGATTATTTTCATTGTTGAGATATTTCTATTTTAGTTTGCTCATGTACACTGCTTAAAATTAGCTAGATCGGGATGATTTATAAATTAATGCCACCAGGTCTGAAGGGCTATAACATATACAAATTGTTCTCTGTACTGTATATCAGAAATCCCTCTGCTCCTCCTGCCTAGGGACTGATACAGTGGTTTATCTTTGCTTCAAATAATGGTGCTTAATTTGATGAATTTAAAGGACACAAAGAAAAAGCAGGATTTCAGCAAAATCTGGGATGAGGTCAGATGCTGAGTGAAGGAAGAGTTTATGTTAAAGGAGGATGTTAGCTCTCTTCCATTGGAGATTTTTGATAAAAGTTTGAACAGGCCCCATAAAGGATTCTGTGACCAATTCTTGAGCTGATCTGTAAAGGGAAGAAGCGAGAACCTGGCTTGAGATTTCTATATTTAAACTTCTAAAGTTCAGGTTCAGTTTTAACATTCTTTAATGAAACTCAAATAAAATAAATGCTTCTCTCTTCTGAGACAGTGTTCATAAACACTCATGTAACTTTTTTTTCCTACCAGTTTCTCTGTTCATTTTAATGACCTTAAATAAGTGATAAAATTCTTCCCAGCAAACTTGTACTTCATATTTGTTGTTTGCATGCCTCTTTTCTTTTAAAAGATGTGGATCACTTTATTCCTGTTTTTGGCAAACTTCGTTCACTTCATCTTCTTGGCATTTCATTATATTTTACGATCACAAAGTCAACTCTCCAGCAACAAAGCAAAACACGCCTCTTTGAAATAAATGTTGTCATTAACAAGCCATGCCAAGACCGGTGACAGATTTGCAGCTGTAATGAATAACATTTGCAGCAAACTTCTCCAGCCTGACAAAAAAAAAATCTGTGACATTTCTTCAGGCAACAGTATTGGGAACTCAAAGATTGATTGATGCAAGTGGATAATTGAAACCTCAGTACTGTCACATGCATGTCAACCTAACAACCAAACAAGTACTCTAAGATAACATTTATCACGGAATAGGTTTGCTCTGAATTTCAAAGGATATGTAGTTACATACCTCATGGAAACCTGGGAAATTTCTTTGTCAACACTGGGATGAACATTGTGTTAAATTATTGACTGATACTGAGTCACATGCACATGATGAAAGTACATGATTAAAAAAAAGTAGTTTTGCCCTCAGCTCAGAAGAAATTGCAAGGAAGTGAGCCTTTGACCTAATGTTATATAGTTTATTTAAAAAAAAAAAACCTTGAAGGAGCTGGATATCCTTCAAATTACAAATATTAGAAACTAGAAGTCTCTCACTAGAAATATAAGATATGATAATAAGGGAAATATGCTTCATCTGCTATACTATTAGGTGTATGAGGAATGTGACTGGAATGATTGGAATCTATATATATAAAAGCGAAATACCACTCACGCATCATTACGAAATCTCCAGAATTGTAAAGCCTACAAACTTGAAATTTGGCACATAAGTTCCTCTTGGCTTCTAGGCACTCACTAAGAAAGGATTTTTTGAAATGACCATCAGATCATTAGTATCTCTTATATTATTATTAACACGCTCTGATGCTAAGGAGTTAGATGTTCTACACTCCCTTCCCACCTGAAAAAAAATCTGTTTCTGGGGAGAGGAAAGGCTGATCTAACTACTCATTAATTTCCAAGCTATAGGTGTCGATTTATCAAGTCTGACTGGAGCACGGGTACCCATCTAGTTGTTAATATAGATATATTTTTACTTGCTGTTGGCTAGGAATTCAAGAGTTCTGCACTGAATGTTGGCTGTATGTTGCCACAAAGAACTGAAAATGAATGTACCAAAGGCCAATCAAATTGAATGAATGATTGAAAGTTATACACACTGTAAATCATGACAAATTAAAGCAAGTAGATGAATGTTTGTATCCTGACAGAATATTTATTAAAAATGGGGGAATTGAGAAATGTTGAAAAAGTGCAAATAACTGGAATAAAGATAATAGTGGTCCACTGTAAGGAGTGAATTTGTCAAAAATGCAATAAAATGGCAATGTATAAAAGCAAATTTCTGCTCTCTAAGGTATGTAGAAATGAGAATTGTCAATAGAAACATAAAAGGTGAATGACATGGGAATGGAGTACTTTGAAGCATGTGGGGCAATATTTTAAAGAATGAATGAATGCCAAATGAATGTGCATTGAATATAAAAGTGAATGATTACCATGAAAAGAATAGGTTAAAGTGGTTTGGTTTCACAGAGAGAATAAAATGAAAGCAGAATTCCAAAATAACTACATGAAGGAAGAGTGAATGAATTGAGAGGAAGAAGTAATTAAATGGAGCTGACAAGATCTGAGTAAAAAAGGTGGAAAAATTCTAAACATCAAAAGGCAATATATGAAGCGGGATACAGAGATTGTGGAACCAAAAATGGTTTGCAAAAGGAGACTATTATTATGGAGAGACATAGTGAATGATTATAGATCATATGTATCATAGAAGGAATATTAGTAGCTTGGGTTGGTAGTTAGGTTTGTGGGTTTGAGCTCCGAATTTGGCAATTTGGTTGCAAATGTTTCATCACCATTCGAGGAGACATCGTCAGTGTGCTTTGAATTGACAGACATGCACAAAAAAGTTTATTCAGTTTACAGGAAAATTGTGAATTATTTATTTATGTATATGTATGCCACCTTTATTATTATTTTTTTTAAAATAACTCAAGGAGGCAAACATATCCAATATGCTTTCCTCCTCCTCCTAGTTTCCTCACTATAACAATCCTGTGAGGTGTATTGGGCTGAGAGATGGTGACTGGCTCAAGGTCACTCAGCTGAGCTACATGGCTAAGTCAGGAATAGAAGTCATGGCCTCCCACTTTCTAGACTGGTGACTTAAACAGTAGACTAAACTAATTGTTGTAGAAAATGAAACAGATCTACTCCAGAATATTTAGAGATCCTCTGAAACAGAGAAGTAGTAAATCAATTTTATTCTTAGTATCTTAGCTTAGTCTCATCCTTGGCTAAGAAAACAAAAATCCAAGCACTTCCAAATTACATTATCTATCTTCATTTTGTCACCTAACACTCTTAAAATGCCTACTTGCAAGTCTTGCTTCTTTGGGATATCAAAATGTATTTTGTGATGTAACTAAGGATACTGTTCCTGAAGTCAACCAAATATAATAGTGCATTTTAGCCTAATTCATTATCTGTATGAAGTTATTAAAGGTAGCTGTAGAGTACTAGGAATTACATCATTTGTATTAAGCCCAGATCTATTTGACAAAGGGTAAAGAGGTATAGGTTTATTTAACTACTCTTCACATTCCTAGGTCTTAAAAATAGATTGAATCAGTCCTCAGTCATTACAAGAATCAAGAACCCTCAATCAATAGAAGAGCTGGGGCTACATTTTCCCATCCCATGCTTTTCCGAATCTTCCTTTTAAAACCTTCCTGAACATTTCCACAATTCTCCTGAGAAATCAGGGCCATGCATATGGCAACCTAAAGGCAATTCTTAAGAGAGACAGCTTCTGACACTTTAGCAGGATGATGAGAAGCAGTTTACAGAAATGTAATCCTTATCACACTGTGATATAAAGCTGTGATCAGAAGGGCAAAAATAGACAGTAGATGCAAGGAAGCTATGTGTTCTCTCAACTGTTTAATCAAAGAAAAACTGTTATGAGGAATGTAGGATAGAGTTTAATTTCCCACTTTCCAACTCAAAAATGTTTTATTTGAAAAAAACATTTGCCAACTGCTATTTCCTCCATGGGAAACTTGTTTTTTTCTCAAAGAGAAGGCCTGGAAAATGGAGAGGTTTAATACCCATGTTATAGTTCACTAATAAAGTGCCAATTCTTTTGAACTTGCTTTCCGTTGAAAACAAGAAAATAGCAGTAGCACTTAGACTTATCCACTTTACAGTGCTTTACAGCCCTCTCTAAGCTTTTTTTTTTACAGTCAGCATATTGACCCCAACAATCTGGGTCCTCTTTTTACCAACCTTGGAAGGATGGAAGACTGAGTCAACCCTGAGCCTGGTGAGATTTGAAATGCCAAACTGCAGGCAGCCAGCAGTCTGCAGAAGTAGCCTGCAGTACTGCATTCTCACCACTGTGCCACTGTGGCTCATAAAGCATACATGATTTCTTTTAAAGTTGAATGAAAGTGTGTGAAAAGACCATCTCAGTTCTGTGGTCCTTTGATTTCCAAAGTAGGTTTGGCCCAATTTGGGGGATGGAATTAGAGAGGTCTTAAATTGAAAAAATGCTGATTAAAATTTGGGGATGCTTAAAGCACTCATTTGGACCTTCAAAATTTCAAACTATCTCTCATATAGGAGACTATTCCTGCCTACTTGAGAACTGCAGGCCATACAGCATGCAAAGCAGAAATGTTCCTCTAATAAGCATATTCTTTCCTTGCTTATGAATTTTCTTTTAAGAATTCCTCCATTTTGTTACGAAGACTGTGTCTCTGGCTGACTGATACAGCCATCAGGAATTGAACCACTAAGGCAGTCACAGATTTATATCTCCCTGTGGCATTGCAGTGGAAATGGATATTCTCTCTAGCAGTGACGTGCAGTCAGGTGAGGCAAGTGAGGCACAGCCTCACCACTCTCATCATGAAAAAAAAAGTAAAAGGAAAAAGCTGAGCTAGTTACTGCCTCACCGTGGATGACTCTGCTTAACTGTTAAAAAAAGCTGGAAAAGGTACTTGTGGGTTGGAGGGAGGGGGAGGAATTCAAACTTCATCCTCCTGGTGCTGTGCAGGGCTTTGGGCAAAGGCTGGAGGGAAGGACCCTGGCTCGCTTGTGCTCTCCCTCCCCAAGAGTAGTTTGATTGCAGGCAGAGCCACGTTGTGGGGCTGGTGTGTGTGCTACAGCATGGCTCTTTGCCTGGCTTCCTGCCTCCTCCTGTGGTCTCCTCATTGGTGCTCTCCCTCCCCAAGTGTAGTGACTTCCTCCCCAGGCCCCCATTCATTTCTCTCTCTCACACACACAGCTGGATAAAACTATATAAAAATCTAGCCCAGCTTCACTGATTACAAGTTTGAAAGGCAACGTGGCTCCGCCTGCAATCAAACTACACTTGGGGAGGGAGAGCACAAGCGAACACTGAGGAGACCACAGGAGGAGGCAGGAAGCCAGGCAAAGAGCCATGCTGTAGTACACACACTTCCCCCCAGCCTCTTTCTTTTGGAAGGCTCGGATCGGCTCCCCTCCGGCTTCTCTGCCTCTCCTCTCACCCCAGCCTGCCAGCAGGAGGTTGTGGGTGGGCTTTATTGTGTTCCAGGCATTTCCCACCCAGACAGCAGGCTGCATTTGCAATGGTGGAGGTGTTTGGGAAAGGCAGCAGGGGAATGGGGGGGGGGGGGATGGCAGAGGAGCTGCTTTCAAGCCACTGGAAAAGATATCCAATCCAACTTTTGTATGTGTGGGGGTTTGTTTGAGAGTGAGTGAGAGAGGGAAGGGGTAGGAGAGATAGTCCAATCCAACTTCTGTGTGTGTGTGTGTGTGTGTGTGTGTGTGTGTGTGTGTGTGTGTGTTTGAGAGAGGGGGAGGAAGGGAGAGAGGGAGGAAGGAGGGGAAGGAGAAGAAAAAGAAAAAGAAAAAGAAAGGAGCAAAGGAGAAAAACAAATGCTGTCGCTTTAAATTGGAACTGAGCATGCGTGGCTGTGGAATTCTGGGAGTTGAAGTCCACAAGTCTAAAAATATTTGAAACCCAGCACTGTGTCAGTGCCTCACCAGTCATAAACCTCACCGCACGTCACTGCTCTCTAGAAGATGTAGCATGTTTTCCAACACATCAAGCATTACTTTTTTATGTACTTGGAAAATGTGAGATAAGGTGTCCTCTAGATCTTTCAAGAGAGATATGATGCCTGCAAGCAACCCATAAATTTCAAATCTTCTGTCAGATTGTACACATCTGCGCGCACACCTGTGTACACCTGACCAGGCAAAATGTCTTGGGGAGCAAATGTGTATGAGGCTAAGATATAATTAATTAAAATAATTAAATTAGGAATAAGATGGATTGTAGTTTACAATCTTATGCTTGCTTAGGTTTTCAGTTATTTTACTTGCTTTGTGATATTTGTGCCAATTTGTCACCTAACAGTGCTACATAACTTCCTAAAATAAAAATCTAAAACAATCAGAGGCAGGGCTATGAATAATTTTACCCAATAGCATCAGTTTATACATACACATACACAGACAAACAAATGGGGAGGAGGAAAAACAATTTAAATGAATCAGAACGAGTCCCTTTTTGGGAGAGGGGGCGGTTTAGAAATCTAAAGAAATAATAATAATAATAATAATAGAATAGAGTACATTTTTCATGCCGACATCTAATAACAAGAAAAGTGATAACTTTGATAACTTTTATAAGTCTTCACTGTTGAAGTCTTATAGTTTATTATGACAGCTATTTTACACAATCTAGGAGACATCACCATCATCATCATTATTATTTCAATGTTTTGGAGACATCAATTTCCAAAACTTTAGAGAAAACATGATCCTCTAGATCAGGGGTGTCAAACTCAAAGCCTGCAGGCCGGATGCGTCATGCACTGGCTATACCCACTCCCAGTTTAGCGAAGGGGGAGGAGTCACCATATAGTCATATGATGACAACGTGATGCCACAAGTTTGACAACTCTGCTCTAGATAGAGTATTATAACTGAAACATTCCAAAATAAATCTTGTACCGTTTTTAAGGATATATGGGGGTAAAGGACATCCAGTGAACCTTGCAGCCAATTTCCTAATCCAACAACTATTTATGGCTCTTCCATTTGCAAACATGTCACGCAAATATGTCTTCATAGATGGTTGAAGATTCCGTGTCTGACTGATGCCCATGTATGCTCAAATCTTGATGTCAAAAATGCAAATGCTGAATATCTGTCTTTGCCTAGAAAACTGGAAGACTGACTTAAAATATGTAAATCTGAACATCCAGGTGATTATGGAGTTGACTGAAAATTCCAGCTGAGCTCTCATGCAACAAATAATTCAAAAAACTTTGTGGTAAATCACTGTAATTGTAGATTTTAATCTTCCAGCTTGATAGCATGAGCAGGCCACCCTACAGAGGAATTTAAGCATCATTAAATTAAACTCTGGATTCAAACAGCTACAAGTGGAAGTTACTATGGTTTCATACGGAACTGTTATGGGATGCTGCTAGTAATCTGAATATTGTCAGAAAACAGGCTGTTTCTTTCTCCCCACTCTTTAATTTTATGAAGGCAGTGAAAACAGTATCTCCTGTTTCTCCTACATCCCAAAAAGGAATGGGAAATGTGTGCTGTTTGAATTTTAAAACACTAGCACAAAAGTACAATCCGCTAACTTGGCATTGTTATGATACTCTACAAATGTATCAGAAGTAAAATGGGTAAGGAAGAATCAGATCCAAATAAATGTATTTGCACAAAGCTTTTCATGTTTCTACTTATTCCTTATTATATTATTATGGTTCATTGCACAGTCATCCAGATGTTCAGACTAGGTTTGTCATTTTGCCTATCTATCCCTTTCGAAGGACTTGAATAAGCAAATCTGGATGTTTGATAGTGCTACAGTATCATCGCAGGATGGAAGTTATTCCAAGAAAGCCACCTTTTGTATTTGACTGATGGTAAATTTGTCAACCCAGTGGCATTCCTTTGAGATTGTTATTGTTAACTAAATTTATATGCTGTCCATCTTCCCAATAAGGTGACTAGGGGTGATTTTTACTTACCTTTCCTACCCGTTTGCAAATGTGTGTGTGTGTGCGCGCGCACGTGCATGCGCATGCGCTCACTTTGATCGCCTATGCCCTGTCCATGCATGCGCCCAGCCTTCCGTGCATGCCCTATGCTCAAAATGTCCCTAAATAGGACAAAATAGAGCCAGGGTGGGTGGGCAGGTCCACCTGTGATTCCCCCTACCAGTTCAGGCAAACTGGTCTGACCCGGTAAAAGACCACCTCTGAAGGTGACTCCGGGCATCTTTGATGGGATATCAGCTATTCTTCCTACAAAGAAAAATATTTTTATCACTGTCATATTTGCCTTGGATATATCCAGGCTGAATGTCTATAGTTTATTTATTAGGATCTGGTTCTAGTAAACATTTGAAAACACTTGTACCTGGTAACGCTTTAATATCTGGTAAAGAATTATGGCAGCTGGCCTGAATTATGGATACTGTTTTCCTAGCAGTGTTTCCCCAGTCCTGATCCAACAGCACTGCATTTCATCTCTTACAGCAATGAAGCACTGTTTTAGCCACTAAGATCTATATTGTTTGTTCCAGATGCCAGAAGATTCTTTCTCTGTAAAATTCTATCCCAAGAGTACTAAATTTTGGTGAAGACCTTGTGTCTGGCCTTCTCCTTTCTAAACAACCATTAGTTGGCTTGACAATGCCCCAGATACCTTTCTCCTATAACATCCAAATTGAGGCATCTCTCTTCAGAGCACTTGGTTTAGCTGATTGTCAAGAAAATCACATTTTATCCAAGTGTGTTTTTAATAGGGGTTAATCCAATGTTTTCCTCTCTGCTTTTATGTGACTTTTTAATGGGATGTTCTTTGTTTGCATTTAATGATACTATCCATTTTCTATATGCTCTTTGAGCCTCTTACAAAAAGAAATTGGAGGTTTCATTGTTTCTGCTTTCTGTTTGTAAACCACCCACTTTCTGTTTTATGAGCCACCCAACTTGTCATCTCTGGACAAGTTGGGTGGCACATAAAATGAATGAATGAACGAAGAAATTATTTTTAGGACAGAATGTTGGAGAAACAGTGAGGAATAGCAAATGCTGTTAAACTGGAATCCACACTAACCCTGCAGGAAATTAGGAGGAAATTGAACATGTAACCTAAGCAGCAATCAACACAAAACAAACCACCCCAAAATAATTGGTGGGTTGGGGAAAAGTACCTGTCTATTGACTAGCTGGCAGCCTTTCCTGCTAGCAGCTCTTTCCCAGACTGAGTCAGCTACGGTATATTTGATGTGATTGACTTATCCCCTGACTCCAATGCCCCTTCTAAATGATGCTTAATTAATCCTTTTTCCATCAGGCTATAGTAGCAGATAACTTTCACCATTCTCTCCCTGACCATTGCTAACTATAGGGAACTCTATAACTATAGACGTTGAATGCTATGTCTAAGCTAGCTAATTGCTGACAAGTAAACAAACAAAGTCTCTCAACAGGCCCATATTGGAAAAATACTTGAAGAGGCATCTTTGCTCCATGGTCCAAATAGAGTATTTTCAATATTATGAATACTTTGGGATTCATTTGACTACATTCAAGCTTCATTATGTGAGCAAATGTGAGCTGCCATGGCCCTCTGAACCAAACTGTAAAGCCATTGAAATGCCGATATGTATGGCAGGAGACAATATGGTAATTATGCAACCCTTGAATGTTTGGGCAAGGAGGGCATTTGCTGTTACAGAAAGAGTGCCATAAACTAAAGAGAGGATATTTGAATATGAAAGATTGTTGTCAGGGCCAACCTAGCATCTTCAAGTAACATCTTCAACAAATGAGCCATGGTGGTGCAGTGGTTAAAGTGCAGTATTGCAGGCTACTTCTACTGACTGAAGGCTGCCTGCAATTTGGCAGTTTGAATCTCACCAGGCTCAAGGTTGACTCAGCCTTCCATCCTTCCAAAGTCAGTAAAATGAGGACCCAGAATGTTGGGGGCAATAGGCTGATCCTGTAAACTGCTTAGAGAGGGCTGTAAAGCACTGGGAAGTGGTATATAGGTCTAAGTGCTATTGCTATTATTAAGTAGTTGCCAAATTATATTAGGCCACTTGAAAGTTCAAGGTAAATTATTTTTTCCTTCTCTCATTATATAGATGATGCCAACTCCAAAACTTTCCAAAACTCCAAAGCTGGCCCCAAATTCCCTGGTGTCAGCCTTCCATCTTCAGCTTCTTCGCTTCGCTGGTATCCTGCCATATAGTTGCAAGGGAGAGGGGAGACATTGGTGTAGGAAAGGCTGTGCATGGGAATAGATAGAAGAAGGCAGGGGGCTGAGAGGAACCAGAGGGGCCAGAACAAACCAGTCACCAAGGACATCTTGCCTGAGAACGGAATGTGAAACTGCATTAAAACCTCCATTAAAACGCCAAACCTCAAAGCCGTTCCCAAAACATCAAACAAACATGAATACTATTGGTCACTAATTGACTGTACATGAAGGGAGGGTCAGGGGAAAGGGGAAACTGTAACAATTGTGGAGGAATACTCAGTTCTAGCTTTACCATTTTTGTAACCAGTTAAGTTTAGTTAAAAAAAAAAAGCCTTTTGATTAAAAGAAATGGAGTTGAGATTGTGTCTTTCCTAAATGTCTACATTGGGACAGGTCCAGAGGTTGTATTCAGCCAGTTCTGACAGGTTCTGGAGAATTGGTAGTGGAAATTTTGTGTAGTTCGGAGAACTGGCAAATAGGCTGGCCCGGCCCTGCTACCTCCCAGCCTCTTAGCAGATCTTATTTTATTGCCCCGAACAGGAGAACAGAGCTTGAAAGCAGGTTAGTGAGGTGGGGAAGGAATGGGGATTTTGCAGTAACTTCCCCTTCCATGCCCACATAGCCACACCCACAAAGCCAAGCACACAGAACCGATAGTAAAAAAATGAATCCCACTACAGGACAGGTCTGACATCTGGAGTTCGGGTTTAGTTTATAGAATTCAAGCACACCTTAAGCTCAAAGTATACTTTGGCTTCAGCACCCTGTTTGAGATTACATTTGTTCAACTGCCCAGCTGCATGCCTACAACCACAGGGTTAACAAGCCTTTGGAAGCAAGTAGTAACCCAGATAATCACATCTGATGCATCTTTTGCATTAGAATCTTCTGTTGTTTATCTCATTAGGTGAGCTTGGCCAAGGTTTAATTTGTGCAGCGGTGTTTCTCCCCTAAATAACAGCTGTTAATCCCACAGCCTCCCCAGATGGCTCTATTAATATTAAATGAAGCTCTAAAATAGAAACATGTTGCTTTCAAACCTTTCCTCAGTTAGAGCACTCTGTCATTTATCAAATTTCAATATTGACTTGGTAAGCACTTTTACCAGCTTCGCCATCATCTTTCTTCTCCACCTGTTTTCTGCTGAACTGCCGAGTTTTGCTGGATCCCAAATGGAGCATGTAAAAGCGCAGCTCAAGGGGATTTTGAGAAGTGCTAATAAAGACACAGCATTCTAGGAACTGTGAGGTCTGATCACCATAACATGCTGTCAGATTTGCCACAAGTAATTTAGGGCGACAATGCAGCCAACTTAAAAATAGTTCATGTTAAAAAAAAAAGTGAAGACTTTCACAAGACTGAAAAATTAGGCCAAATAAATTAAGAGAGCAATGTGTTTAAATTTCTGGCCGCTGAGAAAGAATACAGACAACCTTTGCTAAATTACAACACATCCCAGGTCCCTACCCTTGACAAACTTTGCTGAATATCTGCAATCTCCCTGTCATTCTTTAACAACGGTAATAAAGACGCATATATCATTTGTTTTCCATGCGTGCTAAACAGTATTTCTTTTTCAGTAGCTCATTTTTCCTTTTTGTCAGCCAATTTGCTATAGTATTCTGTGATAGTTCTTGTAAACACCCCTCAAAAACTTCATCAAATTCTTTCATGGTATCACTGAAAGTGTCAATGCAGTGTCAACATAAAGCACATACCATGTTTCCCCACAAAATATGGCTTGGTCCTTATTATCAGGGGAGGGCTTATTGTTTTGGGGTTGCCGGGCTGCTGCTCCCTTGTGAGCGGGCTCCCGAAGAGCCGGGCACAGCCTCAGGGGTGAAGCAGCCATGAAGTGACCACGCTCACGAGCAGCCGCCCGGCAAGCCGGGCAGAGCGCCATTCACTGACCTAGGGAATATCCCTAAGGCACCAAGCCATGTGGCACTCTGCCTGCTCCCCAGCTCCCATGTCTTGGCACATTCAGGATACCCCCTTGGTCAGTGCATGGCGCTCTGCCTGACTGGAGATAGTGGCTAAGCGAGCGCCTGTTCCGCCCCCAGCTTGCATGCCTTCTAGCCTCACCATGCCCTGGCCCAGCTCTCCCTGCAGGGCCAGGGCACCGCTGCCACTTTCGCTGCTGCAGCCACGCTTCGAACAGAACTTCTTGTCTGGCTTCCAAACTCCAGAACTGGGCTTCCAATTCTTCCAGCAGCGGCCACTCTAGGAGTGCTCTCCATGGTTGAGGGCTGGCTGCCATAGGGCCCACAACCATAGAGTGCACTCCTAGAGCAGCCACTGTTGAAAGAATTGGAAGCCGAGTTCTGGAGTTTGGAAGCCAGACAAGAAGTTAAGAGTGCGGTGGCGGCAAAAGCAGCGGTGGTGCCCTGGCCCTGCAGGGAGGGCATGGTGAGGCTGGAAGGCATGCGATCTGGGGCAGAACAGGCGCTTGCACAACCACCCTCTCCAGCTGGGCAGAGCTCCTAAGGGGTATCCTGAATGTGCCAAGCCACGGAAGCTGGGGAGCATATTTTTGCCCATGCGAAAAATGTGGCAAAGCCTTAGTTTCAGGACGGGTTGTATTTTCGGGGAAACACAGTATTAGTTGATGTACCATATTTTTGGAGTATAAGATGCACCAAGATTTTGAAGAGGCAAAATTAAAAAAAAAAGTTTTTGCACTCTGCAGACCTCCCAAAAAGGGCCATTTTTCGCAAAAATGGGCCTGGTTTTTTTTTTTTTTTCAAAAAAACGGCACAAATAGCCTTTAGGTTTATAAAGTGCTTCTGGGAGCTGGGGAGCAAAAATCATTTTTCCCTCTCCAGCCCCCAGGAGTACTCTGAAAGCCTCCTAAAGGCTATTCACGGCCATTTTGGTGAAAGGGGCGGGCTTTCGGAAGGCAAAAAACGCTGTATTCAGTGTATAAGAGGCACCCAGATTTTTAGCCTCTTTTCTGAGGGAAAAAGGTGTGTCTTATACTCCGAAAAATATGGTATTTGCCTGTCAGAACTCCTAATTCTGAATTCCATGATGCTCATTTGGGATCAGGGCTGAATTAGGCCAGCATAGTAGGTCAGACTAGAAGACTTCTAAGGTCCCTTCCAACTCTGTTATTAAAGTAAGCCAGAAGCTTGGAATCAGTATCTGCAAGATGAATCGATAGTGAAAACCAAAAGATCAGACAGGATTAAAGGTGAGCCAGAGTTAAGGCCCGAAGACAAAGTAACATCTTGTTTTCACGTTTTCCCGAATTGCAACAGGAATCTTTTATTCATGCCAGTTGTTCTGATGGCCAATTTTAGTGTCAAGAATGTTCCCCCAAGCTGCAATTTGTGGCTTATCCCTGAAGGCAGCTGTCTGAAGTTCTTGGCCCACTGCTGAGAAATTGCCCTTCTATTCTTTACAATAAAGGAGATTAAAGCTTAGTGGTTTCTTATTGACATAGCAGTCCACAGATATGGCTGGGACATGGGAGACAGAAGGCCTAGTACAGGCAGTCCTCGACTTACAACAGTTCATTCAGTGATGGTTCAAAGTTACAACAGAACTGAAAACAAAATAACTTATGAGCATTTTTCACACTTACAAAAACTGCAGTCACATGATCAACATTCGAAATGCTTGGCAACTGACTCCTATTTATGACAGTTACAAGTGTCCCGGGGTCATGCATTCACCTTTCGCAACCTTCTGACAAGCAAAGTCAATGGGAGAGTCAGAGTCACCTAACAACCATGTTACTAACTTAATAACTGCAGTGATTCGCAGAAAAGTTGTAAAATGGGGTAAAATTCATTTAACAAATGTTCCATCTAGTGACAGAAATTTGGGGCTCTATTGTGGTTATAAGCCTATGACTACCTCAGTGGTGAGATTCAAATAATTTAACAACCGGTTCTCTTCCCTAATGATTTCTTCCAACAACCAGTTACCAAACCACTCAGAAACTTAACAACTGGTTCTCCCAAAGTGGGGTGAACTGGCTGAATCCCACCACAGGACTATCTGTACTAAGAGCTGCAGAAAGTATAGCACACAAAAGCAAAATCACAAGCATGCATGGAAAGTTAAATGAAGCAACTTAATGCATGAAGTTAAAATAATTTATCTGGCAAAGCCTAAACGTTGTAGAAAAACATTTCCTGCTTCCATCATTTCCATTTTCCAGTCACTCAAAACTAGCCTGAAGGCAATACGCAATCATTTCCACAGTGCAATATTTGCAATATTGAAGCAAATAACGCTCGCCATCTGGGTCATCTGCAGATCCTGGAAAAACAAAGTTTCCCTCATTCTAACCCATGGAAAAGGGACTTATATTATTTACAAGCCACCATCCATGATAAACAGTAAATGTATTTCATCCGATCATATGCAAAAGAAAATCATGGCAGTTCCTATGGCAAGGAGTCACAAAGGCACAAAGTAATCTTTCTCCTTGAAGATCTGTTAGGTTGTCTGATGCCCAGAAGTAGCATGAGGCAAGGATAACAGCAGGGGTAGGCTGCTATGGGTTCGCCTGGTTTCAGGAGAACCCATAACTAACATTATGGCCAGTTTGGAGAATCTCCAAATTCTACCTCTGGCTGGCCCTGCCCACCTGCCCTGCCCCTGCCAGGAGGAATCTCCATGTGGGCCATTTTCGATGTGAGGTAAGTGCAGGGCTCACAGGGAGGCTCAGAGAGGGGGAAAATGGGCCTCCTGGAACTTCCAGAAGGCCAAAAGCAGGTCAGTTTCCAGCTTCTAGAGGGCCTCTGGAGCCTGGGGGAAGCAGTTTTCACCCTCCCAGAGGCTTAAGGAAAGCCTCCGGAGCCTGGGGAAGGTAAAACTGCCTCTCCACCATGGTGCAAGAGGCCAACTAAGCCACGCCCACCATGGCCATGCTCACCCAGCAACTGAGCAGAGAACCCATGGCTGAAATTTTTGAAGCCCACCCTTGGATGCCAGCAAATGGAGAAACAGCTTTTTGCTGGAACATTTCAAACAAAATACTTAGCTTTTGCCATCCTTTCAAATATTCCCTAGCTGTGGCAGAATTAAACTGACTTAAGCACTCAAACACTGTTGATGTCGGGCGGGGGGGTGTGGACTGTAGATGGATGGAACCAATTTTGAACTAACCCAGAGTATCTGGGTGGAAGTGCAATAAGGCCATGCTACTTTACCAGGGGACGAGATGCTTTTCTTAGACTTCAAATTCATCCCCAAACCTAGTTGTATTTCTGAAAAACCTGTCAATCAGCAGCCCTAAAGGCCAGCCACACAGGATCGTTTTCCACGCAGAATGACAGCCTGCAAAAGATATCCAACCTAAACATGGCTTGACTTTAACATTTGCATGATGTCATGCTCGGAAGAGAACCCATTTTTAATTTATGCCATTGTAACATTCAGCATTTAGAAACAGTGACAACTCTGGCAAGATATTGCGGCAGATGGGATGTTATTAAAGTCACTATATCTCTTGGGTCATAATAACTCAATAGCACTGATTTTGTCTGCTGGCCTTATAATCCATGAATTAAATATGTTTGAAATACTATAGTCTTGGAAGGGGTGATATTCTGGAACATCAAGGGAGCTATTAGAATCTAATTTACCAAAAGGATCAGTCAAATCCATCAGACTAAAATATAATGTGCATATTAGCCATTTTTTTCTGAACATTTTATTGAACAGCATTGTTTAACTTCTGAGTTTGACTGGCTTGGATAGAATTTCTATACAGCATAAGAAGGCCTTAAATGTGTCTCTATTTCTTGGGAGATGATTGGAAGATTATTAATTAATAAAACATCTAGGTCCCTGATTTAATTGTGGAAAAAGTTATTAATTTAGTATGCTCTATAAAACTGGTTAGAGGAAGGCATCTAATACCTGTGGGTAGGCCATATTGATTCATCATACTTTGCAAAATGTCACTAAAAGGTGACAGTCATCAATATATGGCTTGCCTAAAGAAGTTATCAGCGATTGTCAGTATGGAATCTATATTCCTTTCATATGGTTAGAATATTGTTCTAGTTTACAAGCCATCTATGATTTGATAGAGACATTCCCTGGGATAATATGATGAGGATGAAGAATGGCAAAGAATTGTGGGACTTGTAGTTCAGAACATCTGAAGAGCATCAAATTAGCTGCCTCTAATATAGTTATTTATTATCCACAGAGAGGTCATGACCTCCCAATTTGAAAAGGGGACCAGTTCAGGCTTTCAAAAGAAAATATGAGGTTAACTAGCTTTAGGTACCTAAACAATGACTTTACTGTCAGGTTAGACACTATCCAAGTCTGCTCCCAAAGATTTATCCTCAACAATAAGAAATCTATACAATCTTTTTTGTCAGGCAACATAATGAACTAAGGGATAAACGCACTCCAAACTGCCAATTGTTCAGAACCTTCATTCCCTTCCTCATTCACAATGGAATTCAAGAATGACCGTTTAAGGTCACTGAGTCAATATAACATCCCTTTCCATTCCCCATTACAGTCCTCTATTCACTAGAAGACATGAAGAAAATGAAACAGAACAAGGGACACCTAAAGTGCATACACAGTCAATTTACCACATGGCCAACTGTTTAGAAAATAGATATTTTTTCCTAAAACTTTCAGATAGGGATCATAAAAAATGTTTCAGTATTATCAATCAAGGATGGTCTCTGTCTCTTGAGGATGCTTCATGTATTAGCAAGATTCTTGAGTCAACACATGATTATCTAAAACTGTTCAGAGGTGCAAAGAAGAGAGACTTTTTCTTGTCTTTTGAAAGTACAGCAAAATATAATTCAATTGAGTTGTTCTGATTCAGTTAAATGATACCCTAGTAGACATTGCTTTCCTTTCATAAATTGAAAGTAGAATCAAGGTTTTGCAAATAGTTTATCATATAGTTTCTCTATTTATTAAGATTTAATTATGAAAACTCAACAGTTCAGAATATTCACTACTTTTAAGGTAACCCAGATTAAAAGTCAAACAAAAAAATCAATAATAACAGAGAACATCATATTAGAGACAGATCCAAATTTTCTTCTTACATTAACTCGGAGGCTGGAAAGTTTGTTTTGACAATATTTGACTTACATCGACTAATTTGGATCATTATTTCATTGATTACATTTTACACTTTGCAAATTATTTTAAGTCATCCATTTATATCAGATTATCATACGTATTTTTATCAGTGAAGAAATATTGTCAGATCCTACTGTGCGTGCAAATTCATTAAACAGCATTTAATGACTGACTTGCTAGGTGCATGCTAAAACAAGCTGGATTCCACATTCTTATATTCTACTTACAACTTGGTATCTGAAAAGGGATTTGAAAACCCTGCAATTACAATCAACTTTTAAAATGATATTCTTGCTTAATTGCACGTCCTGATTACAGGGTAAGCTCTTTCCTGATATTAAGATTTAATAATGAGCATCATAAAAGCTACCTGGTATCATGATCTTATACTGGATTTTTAAAATACCAGCCCAGAAGTGTACAATTTTAAAAAGCTTCTTATCGTCTTAGAATACTTTGGAGTGCATGAATTCTGAAATGAGGACAGCCGGTGCATGAGTTATCCTAAATTTGGATTTTGATTCCTTAGAAATGTGGGCACATTTTATTCACTTGCCTTGCAAACTGAAACAAATGGGAGTAACCTACGGTAGATCATGAGAACTGGGATGATCAAAGCCTTCCCCCCTCTTCCTTGCAACCCATAGAACATGCATTGCACACACATTAAAGAGGTAGGGTTTCATTTGCCTTGTGATGCCTGCCTTTTTGAAGCCAGAAATCTTTGCTGTGGATGCCCCTGACTGAGCATCCAGTCAAAGTCCTGTGTGCATACCATAAGAATAGACAGTACTTTAGCCATAACTGGGCATGCCTATAATTGTTGAAGAAGTTAATACTATGCATGCAATTATGCAAATAGATGGGTGACAGTATTAATCTCAGTTTCTTTGAGTATTCTCACCATCTTCACCATCACATCCAAGGTGTTATGAAGGTTATGAAGATATTGCTTCCCGTTGGCTGTACTTACATAACTCACTTTTCCTTGCAACATCAAACAATGTGTTCCATTGGAATCTCTAGTGGTAAAGGAAAATCAAAGTAGTAGCACTTAGTTACCATCAAGCATCAGCAAACTTCCGATGGGTCCCTGTTCTATAAATTAAAGGAACTCTTCCTTTCAGACAATTGCAACTCAGGATCCACTCATGGGAGGGAGGGAATTAGAGAAAGAGAGACTGAAATTAAAATCTGATGGTCATTTTTTTCTTTCAATAACGAATCATGTATAACAGTAATAGAAATGTATTTTTCTTCTAAAACATTGTTTAGTTGATTCTTATTTATAGATGTCTTCACATGTCTGTAAATGATAACACCTTTTTATTATGATTCTAATAAAATCTGGCTGTGATTCATCTTCCGTTAACCATTGTAATTTTTTGCTTTTATAAGATTCTTCTTTAGCCTTTTTTCTGCGTTACATTCTGATTATATTGTTCAGTCTGTGATTACAAAAAAGAAAAAAAAAAGAAAAAAAGAAAATAATTTCTTGTAACCAGGCATTTCTGGGAATAATAACTAAATTGGATCTTGAATATTGTAAGATAATAGGGAGACAAATGCTCTAGTCAGAGTTTGCTTTTTCTCTCTCTCTCTCCAGCTACAATTTTATCATAACAGGAGATAATAAAAATAGTTTTAAAGAAACACTAAGTAGAGGAGTACCTATATTATATTAGAAAGTTGATCTTGACAAATTTTCTCCCCAACCATCCAGGAAGACATTGTTTTCCTAAGGAAGACAAATAAAAGGAAGAGGAAACATTGAATATGATTTTATCTTGAAGTTGGATTTTGTAATTGCAGCAAGTCTTCTCGCATCATTGAACAAGATTGCCTTAGTGTGCTTTCCCACTACAACTCTTGCAGGAGAGTTTGTGGAAACCTTCCTTCCTTCCTTCCTTCCTTCCTTCCTTCCTTCCTTCCTTCCTTCTTCCTTTCCTTTCCTCCTCCTCCACCTCCTCCTGTCTCAGCCCATGCCTATAATATGTTTTACACTGAATATCTGCAAGACAAAAAGCTAAAGTGGGTGGGATTATATTTCCCCTTTTTCCCAGCACCCCCAACTATTTCTGTCCTTCTTCTTTTAGCTCTATTAAAAAAGCATCAATACTTACCAAAGAGCACTTCCAGTAACTCCCATATATGGCAATGTTCAGTCTTCCACTTCAGGACATGTACATATATCGTTTTATAGGGGATAGAGCTTCATAATGATGAAGTGCAAACAAGCCTCTTGTTTCTGTGGTTGCCAACATTTGCACAACTTCCTATGCAAAGTCTTTACTTCTGCACACATTATATTTTACTTGAGGTTATGACACAGCAACATCATGGGGTGATGTTGATAAAGTAAGATTTATCAAGAATTCTTCTGCACCAATTTTCTTTTGTTATTTTTGATATCTGGGGTGGGCTTTTTTTCCCTTTTGCCTCCCCGACCTTTGGAGTACAGAGGTAATATGTTAAAATGTTGTTCAAGATGAACTCCCCGCTTCTTCAATATAATTTATAAATATATGTTACCTTGGAATAAGAAGCTTTGATTTATGTCCAAGCTCAAACATAATGGCATATTAAAAGATCCTTGAAATGATTGCATTAATTGGGAATTTGAAAAGAAAACCTATTGGTGAAGTATACCTAATATGGCCTTGTTAGATATCCTCATGGAGCTGATGGATAGCACTCACTTTGATAGAACATATTCTTGTAGTACGTTCCTTCACAAAAGCTAAATAACATAATTATAGCTGCTAACATTTTATGTTTTAGGAATAAGAATAACAATATAAGCAGACAGTTCCAAATGTGTAAAACAATACAATAAAGCTATCCCTATTTAATTGCACTTGCTAGTTTAATTTGGCTGATGCAACAAATCACAAATCAATATTCAGACATTCATTTATTTTTAAAACCTATTCAAGAAAGCAATAGTGGATTCTATTATAACAGTGTGATTTGTTCTGTACTGAAAAACACTGAAAACATGAGATGAACAATTCAAGTAAATCCTGTCAAACTGAAGGGAACTATTGGGAAATACGTTTTGTTTTATTTCACTTATATCTCACTTTCCTTTAGGGCATTCAGTGAAATGTAGACAAGGCTCCTGAGGACCAAACTAATCTCCTAAGTTTAACAGTTTAGCAATATCTTTTAACTCTCTTCCATGCCTGAAAGTTTTATAGATCAAAGTTGATCAGAATGGGTTAGGAACTAAAACCTCTAGGAAATCAAGTCAGATTATTACTATTCAAAATGGTTTTAATGACCCACATGTTTCGGGATTCATAATTCTAAGAACATTGTTTGACAACATATTCAGAAAGCAACAGTCCAGAGTGTAACCCCGTATTATTAAGTGTGAGGAAGGAAGGATTTCCAGAATGAGTTCAGAGTATTGAAGAATGGAATATGAATTGTGGAATCATTTGAATGGATAGTGTTGGAAGGAAATTGTGCAGTTTCCTTTATCATTGGTATCAAAACTACAACTCTCAACAGATCATAGGAGAAGTATTTCCCCACATCTGGAACCCAAAGTTGAGAATAGGTGCAAACCTTGTGCACCAAAATGCAAGGAGATATTGTTAATGTGACATACTGCTAGAAATGAGGTGACAGGGACAGTGGGATGAAGGGAGGGAGTTTTTCTCTAACAAAATCCAGGTAAAAGATTAAAATGGCTGCTTTGCTGTGGTTATACATCCATAGTTAATCCTGTTCTAGGTTATCTCATTTTGCTCGATTGACAATAACAAAGATTTTTCTATGTCGCCCTAAGAGCAGGAATAGATTTCATGGCTTTATGTACAAGAAAATAAAGTGCAGCTGAACATTGGGATAAATGTACTGATAGTAGCAAAAGCATTTCAAAAATTACACAGGAGAGGATAGAGTTTTCGTATATCTCTTTAGATTGCTCTAGCAGTGGATTTCCTACTAATAAGAGGACTAGAGCCTATCAAACTAGGTGGCTGAATCTGCACAAAAAGCTAAGCTATAATTGGGCTACCTAGTTTGGGTCAAGCAGGTCATGGTAATCCAGTTACAGTCTCAGCATGTTGTGTGAATAGGGTCACCACAGTAAACTTTTAACAATCTGTATATTGTGGTAAAGTAAGTTATGTGAATGCACTAGTAATATTTTGCTAGCCTAGGTTTAGTGCATTATGTGAAACCTTTTAAATATCCCATGCCACTCAACATGGAAACCTCTTTGAGCTCTATCCCATGACAAAGCATTGTAGGGAATTTGCTATAAATCTGGATGCCAGAAGTGTTGATTTTTGTTCAAGAGTTTCAAAAGTTCCCTCTTTGGTTCTTTAATAAATAAAAACATTGATATATTTTACATATCATAGTCTAAAACTGGAAATGAGTAGTGTCAGGGGAAGATTCCACCCTGAACTAAATGAGGTCTTAGATCGCAGCGTTTCCAAACAGGCATATTCTTTAAGGTGCGAAAAATGAAAATAAAATTCCGGAAAACATATTCTAATTAAAAATAAGCTTTAATACAAAAATAAGAAATGGAAATAAAACAAAAACTAACTAATTGTTACATTTTGGTAGAAGCAATTCTGTCTCCCAGTTTTCCTGGAAGACGGACAAAGATCAAAAAGGAAGAGAAGTCTTTGGAATGTGTGAAGTAATAAACATGTTAAGTATGCGCAGTAAATCATTGTCAGATAAGAACTTATGACCTGCGCAGTAACTCCTTCAGTAATTATTCAGTTCAAGCTAGCAAACAATTTTAACGCAGTGACAAGTAGTTTATTTACCCTCTGAGGTACAGAGGTCACTAGACTCCATATTTGGAGATTCTAGAAAGAGTGCAGAGAAGAGCAACAAAGATGATTAGGGGACTGGAGGCTAACATATATGAAGAACAATTGCAGAAACTGGGTATGTCTAGTTTAATGGAAAAAAAAGACTAGGCGAGACATGATAGCAGTGTTCCAATATCTCAGGGGTTGCCATAAAGAAGAGGGAATCAAACTGTTCTCCAAAGCACCTGAGGGTAGGACAAGAAGCAATGGGTGGAAACTAATCAAGGAGTGAAGCAACTTAGAACTGAGGAGAAATTTCCTGACAGTTAGAATAATTATTCATTGGAACAACTTGCCTCCAGAAGTTGTGAATGTTCCAACACTGGAAGTTTTTAAGAAGATGTTGGATAACCATTTGTCCGAAGTGGTGTAGGTTTTCCTGTCTAGGCAGGGGGTTGGACCAGAAGACCTCCAAGGTCCCTGCCAACTCTGTTATTATATTCTATTTACTACTTCTTGGATTGTAAGACATCATTGTAATGCTTTATTTTGTTGTGCTCTATTGTATCAGTGGTCTCTTTTGCTTTGGTCTGCTGTGTAGGTAGGTAGGTAGGTAGGTAGGTAGGTAGGTAGGTAGGTAGATAGATAGATAGATAGATAGATAGATGATAGATAGATAGATAGATAGATAGATAGATAGATAGATAGATAGATAGATAGATAGATAGATAGATAGATAATTTTGCAAATTACATGAAACAAAATTTCTTATCTGATAAAAGAAGTTTACATAGAATTCATCACACCAATCTGGAAAACGTACTAAGAAGGGGGAAATAAAGCTTTTTGGAACCATAAAGATTATATCTAGACTGGACTGTATCTAAACTTTTAACTGGTACAGAATGCTGGATTCCAATCATATTGGACTATATCCTAAAAGTGAAGGAGGTTTTACTTCAGTAATACCTCAGTGTAATGGACCATGTTTTTCCTCCTCATTAAATTAGAGATTGCATCATCCATAGCAATGTAATTGTACAAATTTCAAATTACATTGTTTTTCTCATTTGATATCATTTGTGTAATATCAATAAAAGATATGGGTTATGCAAGCCTTTTAAAACGAATGGATTAAGTTTTCTTCCTCGATTTTTTTTTCTTTCATTATTATTCTTTGAAACCTATGGACTAAAATTCTCCTTCTTCACTACTGCGGGTGTGTTTCCCCCTTTCTTCTCTAACTCATTCAAAAATTTGACTTTTTTTTAACTCGGGAATATAAAAAGATACAAAAGGAAACAAAGAAAATTGTAACAACAGAGGGAAAGAAAAACACTGCTGCTTGGAGGCTGTAGGTTTGTCTATTGGGAACAAAACACTCTTACTTTCCTCACTGATTATTCTGACTTGGCACTTCAAGGTTAAAATACTTGAGTTAATATGAATTATGGTTGATGACTGTGGAAGAGATGCATGAAAGTCTTTTGTAACCAACTGATACACTTTCTACAGTATGTAAAGAAGAAAGATCCTTTGTGTTGTGTTTGTTTTGAAAATTAAAAATATTGAAAAATAAAAGATATGGGTTATCTTTGAATAACATAGGGGGTTTCCCTTATTTAAAGTTCATTAAAATCAAAGAGAGAAGAAGCTTCCTAACAGTGAGGACAATTAACCAGTAGAACAGCTTGCCTTCAGAAATCACTGGTGCTCCATCACTGGATGTTTTTAACAAGAGCCTAGACAGTCACTTATCTGAAATAGCATAGGTTCTCCTGCTTGAGCAGGGGGGTGGACTAGAAGACCTCCACGGTCCCTTCCAGCTCATTAATTCTATTCTATTCTAAAATATATATTCCTATATTAAATCTAATAAAAATCTAACAAAAATAATTTTGTTGTGCAGCATTCAGAATACATTAATTGAATTGGGAAGCTAAATAAATATTATTACATTTATTTATTTAGTTCATTTATGTAGCTGCCCTTGTCAACAATTCCAGGTGTTGGACAATGATAACAATAAAACAAATACATATGTAAAAGGTAAAATTCACAGCAACCAAGAAAACCAATATCCGTAGCCAGAAAACAGCTATGCACTCATGCATTCAGGGGTCCATGCTGAGCCCAGAGCCCAGACCTTTTATTGTTGCATAGTCACAATTGTCTTTCAGCTATAAAGAGAGGAGGAACAAGTGAGGTTAAGTTTTCACTGTGTGGCAGTATGTGAAATGAAGTCCCAGCAACTTTAATGAATATCTATAGTATCAAGCGTTTAAATGATTAAAATTCATCAAGTTCAGTTACTCAGTTAATTAACTAATGACCTAACTACATAAGCTACTGCAGTACCAAAAAACTATTTAGTTAACAAAGCGACAGTGAAAATGTCAAAGAACTCTACTTCCAGTTTTCACTCAGTTATGAAACTTATTAAATATCAGTTGGAAATTTAAGTCATGGTCCTATTTCAATTTAACTGGGAAAAATCTCACTGGACTTTTGGAATTTACCTTTTAATATTCAAATATAGGATTCCCAGACCAGGAAAGTTGATAAAAATTAGAAGTGATAGAAGAGTAAATTTGTAGCTGAGGGTTTGAACTGTGGGATCCTTGGTGCCCTTGGAGCTTGATTGTTTTCTTACAGACATTTCACTATCCAAACTACGTAAGATCATCAATGTTAGAAGGGAGTGGAGTTTGCTTTCATTTTATGTACTACAGTTTATGTAGTGGCTTATCGTTTCAGTATTGGTGGTAGTGGTCTTGGTAGTTCCTTAATTGGGCTATTGTTTACTTCTTGCTTTAGCATTAATTTTGATGTAAACATCTGCTCATCTGGGTGTGGCTCATGAAGAAATGTTAGGGTCTTTTTGTTTCCTTTTTGGCTTTTTGATTGTCTATTTTGAAAGGTATATAGATGTTGTTTATCTCTATGTGCCAGTTCATGGTCTATTTGAGTACTAGGCTTCAAGGTATTCTCTAGTGTTTTTGCTTGGTCTAGGATGCTCAAAGTTTCCCAGTTGAAACCATGATTGAGTCTGTCCACATGTTGTGAAATTAAGGGATTTTCATCATTTCTTCTGATTGTTAGTTGGATTAGGTATGCTCTGATAGAGAAGCAAATAAAATAAAAGTAAAGTTTGCAACCACCTCTCTTGTGTATTTGTATGCATTTGGCCTGGGACAAGACACTGCTGACAGCTGTATGTTCATATTGAATGATAGTAATTAGACTGGGTCCATGCAAGCCAGCAAACTTTCAGGTCCACAAGGGCTGCTGCTGAAGAAACCAGATATGATGGAATGTGCATGTGGAGGAAATGCGGGGGATGGTTTGGGTAGCACAGGGTTTGACCAGAATGAAGTTGAGATTAAGAGACTATACAGTCCCAATTTGGATAAGGGAGGGGTAGACACAACCACAACCACACTAGCTCGATCTCTCAGGATCTAGCTAGCAGTTTAAAAGGTTTTAGTCTGGCAAGATTCTGTCCATTAGGCGTAAAACAAATGTAGGATTGGACTCAACTAGACTTTGCAGTGTCTGTTTTATATTTGTCCCAGCATCAATCCACAGAGCCAAGGTAGATTTAAATAGCCAAAGAACTTTTTCCCATATCTAAATATCTGTATATATATAATAGCAACCCAACTGTTTCTTTTTTTTTTTACCAGAAAAGCTGTGTTTGATGTAAGTATGTTTTAATCACTTCATTTAAAGCAGGGAAAAGATGGCACTGCATTATGACTGCCAGAAAGAATATTAACATAGGAATATATTATGAATCTCAGTGATGCTTAAACCTCAAGCCTAAAGAATGACTAAGATGAATCAGCAACATAACATTAATATTCAAAAATTATTTGCTCTTCAGGTCTTTAAAAATTCCTCCTCAGAAGTGGTGGAGTTCACCGGGTAAATTAAATTCCTCAACTAATGGAAGAAATAACCCATGACACTGGTGGAGGAAATTAAATTAAAATCACTAATAGACAGCCAGCTCACTCTGAGCATGTGTAATAGAAGTTAACCACATGAATGATAAGCAGTCTTCTGCAAGACCATGACAACTATCTCTCAGTGATGGTGATGAGAATTTAGCTTGGTGTCAAGCAATTCATTGTCAAGGCTCTAACAAGTTTAGAAAGTGGACTGAAGACTGAGAGCTCTGGTCTCTGAACAGAATGTTTTAATGCTGTCAAGAAGAAAGTCTTTGCTTCCTGTCACTCATGACATCATTTTGTCCCTTCATGGAACGTCAGTTTGCTTTGTTGGACAACCAGCTAAACCAGATCCTTTTACCTTATCAATATGGACTTCATTTTTTACTGTTATGTCCTCGACTTGCGACCGGTCATGGGTCCTCAACTTACAACCAGTTGCAAGTCCTCAACATACAAGTCCTCAACATACGACTGACAGCCCAGCAACCAAAGGCTCGCGCCTATTGACTAAGGCGCGCCTGGCTGGAAGCGGGCTTTTCTGCTGTTTGCTATTGGCTGCCCTGCTTGACAGCTCCTGTATAAATAGCTGTCAAGCAGGGCATGGTGCTGAATTATACATAGTTGTGTTTGACCTCGTTCTTGTTAATAAATGCTGTTCCTTGTTGCATCAGCTGTCTGCGCCTCATCTGTCCTCACAGTATTTTACATTTACTTTTTTATTTTGTTTGTTTTTCCAGTATGGCAAACCTGTTCCAAATATAGGAAGAAAATGTGAAGAATGATTGGAAGACAAGCTAGTGCTTTCCATTTTTAGAACTATAGGGCAGAAGTGGATTGCTGCCGGTTCGGTCCAGTTCAGCCAAACCGGTAGCAGAATTGAGGCAGAACCAGCAGCGACCCAGGCCTGACACACCCCTGAACCAGTTCCCTCACTGCTGCTTGGGCTCTGACATTTTGAACATTAGTGACTGCGTGTGAGCAGTTCATTATAAATTGTTCCGCACAAGCACGCAAAACAATTTACATTGAATAGTGCACATGTGCGCTGCACACATCTAGCATGTGCACACGTTGCACGCGGGTTGCAAACCGGCAATAATGGTGGCAGTAACCCACCCCTGGTCTAGGGTACTGTCAGACCTGGAAGCCATATTTTACATTGGGCCTTGTACATATACCAGAGGTATATGCTGTACTCTGCCAGATGAATAACATGTATTATTGGCAAGGCACTATGGTATAGACAAATGAGATATGCAACAAACTACTTGCATTGAAATAAGAAATGTTGCTGATCACAACTCCATATGCATCCATCCCTCTTTTAGTTTCATTGTTTGCTTTTTGATCCCAGCTGGCATTCACAGTGACCAGCGGCCATCCCTAGCTCTTAGAGATATTCAGTTCTAGAGGTGTTTAAATCTTGTAGACCTAAAGCACACGATCACTGCCTTGTTTTCAGTATTCCATTTTGGCTACATAGTTTTATTAACTCTACATCTGAATTCCCTCTTGCTATATATGATGATTGATTAAAAGGGGAATATTCTCCTCTAGACTAAATTGCTTTTGAAACTAAGAGTATGATGACTTTCTTCTGTCTTAATATCACTCCACCATTGTGTGTGTGTGTGTGTGTGTGTGTGTGCAGGTGTCTTGGCATATTCGGGACTTTTCCCATGTAAGATTGACAGAATCTTGGCAACGTTTCGAAGAGGTCACACTTGTCATCTTCAGGCTGGTGCCTTTGGCTTCGTGCTTGTGTGAGCAAAGCGTGATCAGAGCTGCTATATTTCTATAAATATAGGTGTGTGTGTGTGTGGAATGTTGGCTTTGTTGCTTTAAACGGGTTGGTTGGCTGTGTTGTCACATGCTGATTGGTTGATGGAATTGATGTTTGGTGAGGGTGATTGGTGATGGTGTCCTGTGTTGTTCTGGGTCCGGTGTTGGTTTTTGTGGCTGGGACTCGTTTATTGACTAGGGCTAGTTTCCAGATGTCTGGTAGGCGGGAAGTATCATCATGTTTATTCATGTTGTGGGGGTGTTTCTCTATTTCGATAGCTTCCATAATTATTCTCTTGTTGAAGTGTTCAGTTTTGGAGAGTAATTTGGTTCCTTCAAAATCAATTTCATGTCCTGTTGCTTTAAGGTGCTGGAAAAGGGAGGAAGTTTTTTCTTCTTTTCTGACTGCATCTTTCCGACTGACTTTCTGATTAGGTTGGTAATTGTGATTTTTTGGAAAAGACCTGAATATACCAAGACCTGCATACCTATACCCGTGAAACAAACCAGATTTGATAGCTGGGGCTTCTGGAATCTAAACATACATAGCTTTACTTTTCAATCAGAGTTGTTTTTGCAGGCTAGAGTATTTTCACAAATAATGTAGAAATCACCGAAATGAATAATGAATAATGATGTTGTTTGGAAATGTCATTTGAAAATATCTCTAGTGTACAAACTTCTGTTTAGATAGTTAAAGTAAAGAAAATACATTTGTCTTTACATTAACCATGGGATATGGATGAGATTTTAAATTTTTTGTCATGTTGTTAAAAGGAAAGAAAATATTAGAGTGAATTTTTCACCAGTTACTGAATTTGCAAAGGGTAATAATGAACTGTGTGTCTCCTGTTTGTTTGTTCCACTCATTACCATTTAAATGATCATTTAATGGTCATAGCTTAATACTGTGTGCCTAGCAAAACCCATAAAGCACATCTGTAGGAATTATATTATATTATAACTAATATCTGGACTACAATGTTCTTATCTTCTAAGTGAAAAATTGCCCCCAAATTAATCCAGTTCCACCAGCCACCATGAGACCTGTTTTAACTGTAAATACAGAAAATATTTGTAGTCACTCACTTCCAGTGCACCAACAAAAGCATCAAAAAGTCAGGAATTCAGACACTTCTCACCTGTATTTCTTTTACAAAATTTGCCTGAGAAAACAGCACTGTTCTTAAATTGTTCTTAAATGTCTTTGGGATTTGTTTGCCATCTTCTAGCTTGGCTTTGAGGGGGGAAAGGGTGAAATTATTCAACTATCTGATTTAACAAGAGGTAACTACCATCCAGGCAATGTTCTGAGATTTTTCTATGCTTAAATTCTCCACAGATCGGTGGGTATCACCTATGAAAATGTAATGGAGAAATGTTCAGTTCCACATTGATTTTTATATCAATTAGTGCATTCACACATACGTTTTGTACCTTGTGACATCCAGATTGAAAGAGAATGTACTGTATGGATACATACCATGCATAGATACATACATACATAGATACATACATACATACATGCATATATATCTATTTTAGTCATTGCCAAAAGCTATATTTGATTTTTCAGATATAATTCTATTTCACAAGCAAGATGCGGATCACATGTTTCCAACATCTTCATTTTTACAACTGCTGAAGGGCCATTATTTTCTGTTTTCTGAATTCTGCCTCTCTGAGCTTTTGAGGACTGGATGCAGACCTGACCAGCAAGCCACACAACTTAATGCATTGTGTCTCTGACAATGTCTCTGTCACCTGCTAGGAAAGCAGGGAGAAAACAATTGATCAGCAAAATTCTGACATACGTCCAAACAATGATGAGTAAAGTATTTGGGAAGACCATTTGAGAAGATAAATATTTTCATGAATGTATTGATCGTAAGCCTGCAGACTCTTGTAGAAAAGCTGCTTGAAACTGAGCAGGAGGCTGGAAAATGATGTTGGAAAGAAACAAAAAGTAAGAAAATTTGGGGAAAAGAAGTTCAAACTTTTCTTTTTCTTCAAGTGTATATGGTACATACACAGACACGTATTCCCAGATAAACATAAAAACAGTGGGCATACATTTATTTTGTATACTATATTTATGTATATGCCTCTATATTCTATGTAGGCTTATAGTCTACTTCCAGCACAAACAATTAAAATGTGTGTATGCGTGCGCACACGTATGTGTGTAGAAAATCTTAAAATATATAATTTTCTGTATGTTTATCAGAATAAATCACTTGCATTTGTGTATGCTGTATATGTTTAATACAGGAATTGATTTTTATTTTATTTTATTATTGGTTTTTGTGGCCACCCAAGACACAAATTATTATTCTGGTGATTAACATAGGATTAAAGCTGGAGAATCAAGCATATTTTTTTTAAAAAAAAACCAAAATCATATAACCAAGACCAATCCCTCAATGGTTGAGCTCAACCCTATCCTGATCAAACTCCCACATGGAAGAGTAAGAACAATTGGAGATTCTTTTTTTTTCTTCCCAAGAGATTTTTCAAGGGGAAAAAAATCAGGAAAAAAAGAAAGACACAAAAGTTTCAGAATACAAGCTGAACAGCTATGTTGGAGGGGGGGGGGAAACATGCTAATATGAAACCCTTGTATCAGATCAAACATTGCAGCACACCAGGCTTTATTACACAAAATATGGTTTTTTTCTTTTTACAACCCTTTAATCCCTTTATTTGAGGAGAATTTAGGACAACTGAATGGAGCTGAACATTTACTGGCTGGATGCCTTTCTTGACACCTATTCATAGTTTGCAGCAGATATTGTCTCTTTGCACCCTGATAAAGAAGCATCTGCCTAGGATTGAACTTTCAACCTTCTGAGTGGGAGGCGAGCATCTTCCCCTCTAGGCCATTGTCTGCTCATTACTCAAAATATAATTAAACATAAAAATAGGAATAAAGAAAGAAGAATGGAGACAGGAGAGGGAAGAGAGAAAGATCCATTATTTGAGCCTGCTTAATACACCCCATTGGAAGCTCTTGTTTCAACTCTATTTAGGTTTTCAATATTTCCATACATTTCAAACTTCTTTTTGTTCCTTTTGTCCTTGAAAATGGATAAGTTGGAGTATGTATTTTTAATAGAAGATGGCGGTGATGCCAAGGATCAGCAGGGAAAAGAAAAGAAGCTTGTATGATATGATTGTGTAATGTTGGAACTCTTGATCTTCTCTGAAAAAGTTAAAAATTAAGTTAACCATTCTAAATCTATTTCTTTGAGAAATAACAAAGACAGACATTTTGTAGTAATTGCATACTTTTCAATACTGCTATTAATTTAATTGCATTCATTTTAAAATCTTTTAACAGCAAGTATATCCACAGCTATGTATTACATTTCCAAGAACAAAATAAAACCAAATAGCAATTCCCCACAGTCACACTCGGTTCTAGAAATAATTCTACTACCATATGTAATGCCTCTCATAAATGACCCACAATGAACAAATATTTATAACTCCAGCTAATGGCTTATGGCTGACGAGAATCAGAGTGAAAGCAATAGATCAGCAGAGTTTCAACATGATTCAAATGGTTACTAGCAAGGTAATTGATTCCAAATGGCAAAAAGACACTTAAAACTCCAATGTTAATCACATTAATTTGGAAATCAGTCGTATTGATAGTATCCAGATAAACATACACTATCTTTCATATAGAGCACTTATACATATACTGTATCTGTGTGTGTGTGTGTGTGTGTGTGTGTGTGTGTCTGTGTGTGTGTGTGTGTACACACATGAATGATATAATGATAGAATTTACAGTAAGTCTACATAGCACTGAGTAAAAAGAAGCATACCTTAAGCCTGCCTGTGTGCAATAATCCTATTGATCCAGACAGAATTTTAATGTAAGTGATAACGGACTGGAAAGTAGCGAACAGAACAACAGAGTAGTTCTGTAGATCTATATGCAGGCCAACTGACTTCTATGCCCCAGTATCCATGTTGGGGCTCTACAACCCCTGGACTGAGCAATAGAACCCGATGCACAGTGACTATGGAATTCTATTCAAATATGCCTGTTCATTTTTTAAAATACATTTAAACTTATGCAAGTTACAGGACTTTAGTTTTGATCTATTCAAAACTGCTGTCTACCCATCAATTGTATGAAACAGGTAGCAGAACCATATCCATTGTCCTTGTCTTTGTAAGTCCCTGTGGTTTACCAATTGTCATTTCTTAGACTTAGACTTAAAAGAACATACAGTTAGAGTAACTTATTGTCACTTTAAATGTACAGCTTACATTAAAATGAAATTTCAGCACATACAGCTCTCAAAGGGTCATCACCTCCAATATACACTACATAAATGTGACAATAAACAAACAAACATATACCCACATATATTACATGACTCAGAGAAACAACACAGTCTAGTTCAAATGTACACATGTAAATGGCTAGAAAAAATGAATTTTATGAGTTTACCAGATGGATGGCATAGGGAACAAAGTTGTTACAGAATCAGATAGACCTCCTCCCAGAGAGGAACAACAGAAATAGACCAAAAAGTGGGTGTGTGGGGTCTCTAACAATGCTTCGAGCTCTAAGCACATATTGCTTATAAGCAGTATCCTGGATAATGGGAAGTGACAAAATCCAGCTAGAAAACCAAGGAGTCTACGAAATACCATGCAAAACCTGCCCAGCAACATATATAGGACAAACAAACAGGAGGATAAATGCACGCATCACAGAACACAAGAACGCAGTAAGAAAAAAAGAAAAAACTTCCTCCCTTTTCCAGCACCTTAAAGCTACAGGACATGAAATCAACTTTGAAGGAGCCAGGTTAATCTCCAAAACAGAACACCTCAACAAGAGAATAATTATGGAAGCCATCAAAATAGAGAAACACCCCCACAACATGAATAAACGTGATGATACCTCCCACCTACCAAACATCTGGAAACCAGCCCTAGTCAACAAATGAACACCACCCACCACCCAGGCCGTTACAATACAAAACAACAATGCACACACAGCCAGCACCAATCTACCAATCAGGATACAACCACACAACCAATCATTCCACTCACTGAAACAAAGCCAGCACCCCATCCCCTCCCACCAAGATTTACAGAAAGATGGCAGAAAGGATTTACAGAAAGACGGCAGTAAATTACCAAGATTTACAGAAAGACGGCAGCTCTGATTGCATTTTAAGCCCAAGCCTGAAGATGGCAAATGAGATCTTGCTGAAACGTTGCCAAGACAATCTCAATCCTACACGGGAGAAGACCTGAATACAACAAAACCAGCATGTGTGTGTGTGTGTGTGTGTGTGTGTGTGTGTATAGACACACACACACACATACATACACACCCTTCAAATGGTGCGGGAGTATGAATGGATTTGCATACTACATGAACAATTTGCACTTCGATTTGAGATGCAGACAATGCAGTCTCAACCCAACACCCTGTATTCAACCGTGAAGAAACACAGGGCAGAAAACCTCCTGCAGAAAACACAGCTCCACAACACAGTCCATTCAGCAGTTCCAAGAAGGCTCCATACCAATTTGCACTACTCAGGTGACCCTGAGGACACAGATACACATCCAAGTGGCCTCCAGGACTCACTAAATAAAGAGATGCAAATGACGAGCTGTCTGCAAAGAATATAAATCCTTTCATTCCCCACCATCCAGGCAGAAATGAAGAAACTTCTTGATTGAGAAGCAAAACATCATCAAAGAAAAAAAGAAAGTCCAGTTGCCTCTTGAAAAAGCACCTTTGGAATAATGTAGGCGTGTTGTCTGTGTCTGATTATGGAGTATTTGGAGAGTTGAAATGTATTGCTCAGCCTGGCGTGAAGCTGACACGTACGTATGCTGGTGTTGTATGTTAGAGGAAGAAAAGGGCAGAAGAAATGGGCTTGTTTAGCAATAAATACAATGGATTATGATTCTGAAACAAGTTAATGCAGTTCGGTTTCTCTTTTGGGTGATTGTAGAGTGGAGAAGTTGATTCAATAAAATAGGACTTCTGAAGTATGCTATTGCCACAAGGCATGAGACATTGGGAGTGATGGATAAAAGCAGAGTCTGGCTGTGCTTTTTGATGTTGGATGAAAAGATAGGAAAGGTTGAGTGAAAAAGTATGTCTCCTCAAAAACAACATGTACTATGCTTTTCAATTACTGATAGACTTGCATTTCCTTCTAGAAAGTATTTCAGCTTCACAGATAAATCACCAAGGTGCCACCACATGGTATATCTATACCCCAGTGGTGGCTTTTAAAAAATTGTAGAACCTATTCTATAGGTGTGGCCTGTATTGTGGGAGTGGCTTGGTGGGCATGTGACTGAGTGGGAGTGGCTTGGTGATCATGTGACCAGGTGGGAGAGACTTGGCAGTCATGTGACCAGGTGGGAGTGGGTTGGCAGTCATGTGAATGGATGAGAGTAGCTTGATGGTCATGTGACTGGCTGGGAATGGCTTGGCAGTCATGTGACTGACTGGGCGTGGCCAACTTGTAAAATGTGGTGAAACTCACTAAACAATGCTCTTGCTTAGCAACCAAAATTTTGGGCTCAATTATGGCCATGAGCTCTCTTTCTTTCCTTTCTTTCTTTCCTTCCTTCCTCTTTCTTTCCCTTAATTTCTTTCTCCCCTTCCTTCCTTCCCTCCCTCCTTCCTTTCTTCTCTCTCTCTCCATTCCTATTTCTTTTTCTTTCCTTCTTTCTCTCTTTCTCTTTCTTTCTCTTTCTTTCTTTCTTTCTCTCTCTCTCTTACTCTTTCTTTCTTTCTTTCCAAAGGGGACACCTAACTAGATGTTATGCACCCTAAAATATATGGCACCTTACAAAGCTGACCTACCAACTGAGCAACAGCCACTTCACTGCTGTGAAAAAAATTCCTTATATTTACCACCTATTCCACCTTTTATAGGCTTTATAAACATATTTATTTCCATGAGAGAAAAGAGAGATCAGTTGGCAGAAGTGGGCTGCCTTATTAATCTGAGGGGACAGCCAGCATTACCTTTCCTTTTCATCCAAAGTTGGTGAAATAGTGGTTATTCTGAACTGGTGACAGAAAAGGATGAAGTGGGAGGGGGGGAGATATTTTTGTCTCTTGTATCCATGCAATATAAATGCATTATTGCAGGTGCCTTATTTGTCTGGATAAAAAGAACAGCTTGAGAGGAACAGACATTTTATCAACTCAGGTATCCTATCAGCTTTAATACTGTTTGGACAGAGATAGCTAGCTAGGTAAATAGAGATGGATGATGATTGATAGATAGATAGATAGATAGATAGATAGATAGATAGATAGATAGATAGAGATAGAGATAGAGATAGAGATAGAGATAGAGATAGAGATAGAGATAGAGATAGAGATAGAGAGAGAGAGAGAGAGAGAGAGAGAGAGAGAGAGAGAGAGAGAGAGAGAGAGAGAGATGAGAGATAGATATAGAGAAGGGAGGAAGTTCCATCTTCTGAATCCATTTTCCAGCATGGGAAATAATCTTCAAAATTTTGTAATGAATCCAGATGGACCCAAAAACACTTTTGACACCATTCACAATCTTTAATATGTCAACATTATGGAAAAATCGGTTGTTATAGTCCATTATCTTATATTCAGAAAGGATCCTGAGATCTCTCTCTCTCTCTCTCTCTCTCTCTCTCTCTCTCTCTCTCTCTCTCTCTCTCCCTCTCCCTCTCCCTCTCTCTCTCTCTCTCTCTCACACACACACACACACACATACACTAGATGTGCTTGGCTTCAGCAAAGTCATTCTTGATGGTTTCAGACTCTGCTGCAGTCTGAAGAGAGACTATGACAGCGATGGCGAACCTTTTTTGGCTCGCGTGCCATAAGTGGGGGCAGCGCAGGGGGTTCGTGTGCGGGCGTGCTGCACCCATAATGCAATGCGCGATCCCCCCAGTGTGCATGCACGCACTACAGGTGCTCCCCCTATTTTACATGCTTTTTTTGCCCTCCCCAGGCTCCAGAGGCTTTATAGGAGCCTGGGGAGGGCGAAAACAGCCTCTCCCGCACCCCCGGACACCCTCTCGAGGCGTCAGGAAAGCCTTTGGACAGTCCCTGAAGCCTTCAGATTGCTCAAAACGACCCTCCGAGTTCTGGTTTGCTCAAAACAACTCTCCGAGTAAACCTTCCAGTTTGCTAGGAGGGTCGTCTTAAGAGTTCCGAAGGCTTCAGGGAAGCTCATAAAGCCTCCGGAGGGCCTCTGGGGGGGGGAAGGATCTTTTCGCCCTCCCCAGGCTCCTATAAAGCCTCTGGAGCCTGGGGAGGGCGAAAAATGGCTTTAAAAAAGGGTGAACTCAGCTGGCCAGCGTGCACATGTGTGCTGGCCAGCTGATAGGGCAGCGTCTCGCGTGCCCTGACAAATGGCTCCACGTGTCACCTGTGGCACGCATGCCATAGGTTCGCCATCACTGGACTATGAACTATATCCTGTAATGCAAACCACCTAACCAAAAAGGGTGGAGTGTCATACTATAGCATTTTTACAATATGAGTCAGTACTGGAATTAATGAAACTATTAAGCAAGATTTATTTAGTATAAATGCATAATATAATGTAAGAAAATCAGCTCCGTGGTAAATAAAGATAGAAAAAAGGGACTGTTTGGGCTACTTGCAAGTACTTCCATGATAAAGATACCAGCTTTGCATCTTTTCTGAACAACGTCTTGAATTCAGCTCCTTATTAATAGGCTGCTCAGAATGCAAATCCGATTCAACCATGGGGGCGGGGGGCGTTATCTGTTGAAGTAGTTTCCTTTGGACAGACGTCCCTTTCACATATTAATTTTGTTTTGAAAGACTCGGTGGTTTTGTAGATGCTCATGTCCTTTTGAATTATATACCAGCCATCTGTAAATTTACAGGAAGAGATAGATTTTGCATGCTTCTGTGATTACAAAAAAGCAGTACCCTATTCTGGGTCACCTAAATAATGAGTCCCAAAACTTACTTCTCTTTCTGTATTTCATCAAGTTTTTTTTTAAAAAAAAACCAGCTACTAGCTAAAATTCTCTATCACTGGGATTTTTTAATTGGAGAACTATTTCAAAAAATGGACTGCAAACACCAGTTTATGTTTAATCGTCCCACCTTTTCTTAATGTCAAATGGATATAAACATTTGTGTTTTGATTATATAATTATATAGGCAAAATCAGTTATGTAAGCATGAGAAAGCTAGGGGGATTCCTTTTAATTTTTCTATATAGAAAAATGACACATTTTCATATTAATAACCATCCTTCTTTCCAAAGTGCAATTATACTATTAGTTCAAGCAATATTCAAAAGGCAGGAGATTTACTCAGTATTTCAAACCATCTGTTCCTCATTACTAAGGGAGGGGGGGAGATGATGTGTTGCATCACATCATCACCTGTTTAATTCAATTTGAGATGATTGCCGCTGTTAGCCCGCAAACAAATATAAAAAAGAAAGAAAAGAAGGAGAAATGAAGGGGAAAATGAAAACATATACAGTACAGCACCTGTTTGTTCATCTTTTTTTCTATATCTTTCAGAGAAGCCTGTTTATGCCCACTAATTCCTCCTCCTTCTGCTCTTTATGAAATGCATCATTAATTAATTATTGATTTTTGATTGGTGAAAATTGCAATGGGCTGGACAATGATGGTGGGATGTCATTGAAGAGTTGGAATGGAATTTTTGTTCTGCTTTTCCCACATTGGTACGGTATGGTCATGTACCAATGCATATTCACCTCTCCAGGAAAATCAATTAGAATAGCATCAGAATTATCTTCAATGCAGTGTTGGGATCTCTTGGATTTTCTACTCCGAGTCAGGATTCTGACCTAATGTAGGAATTTCTAAGGCGAGTTCACTTTTAACAATCTAAAATTTTCAAGGCAGCAGAGGACAAATGAATCCATTGATTTCTACATTCTTCCAGTCCAAACAGTGAGAACAATTAACCAGTGGTACAACTTGCCTTCCTAAGTTGTGGGTGCTTCATCATTGGAGGTCTTTAGGAAGAAACTGAAATGGCATAGGATCTCCTTCTTGAGCATGGGGTTAGACTAGAAGACCTCCAAAGTCCCTTCCAGCTCTATTCTGATTGAATTTCCTATTATGGGAAGGGATCTATGCCAGACCTGGAGCTGGAATAAAATACTATCTTTTCTCGTGAAGAAATGATAGGGATTGAAATGTGTCCCTTGCAATACAGTGACTTTGTATTGATGTATAGATGTCTCAAATGCACTGATTTCTCAGTCCTCTGAGATAAAAGAAATGATGGTTTTGCCCCCAATTTTCATTCCTAAACAGAGAACGATGAAAGAAAATCAAACAAAGAAGCACATTTGACTGTAGAAAGTAGAACTGCTGGTTGCTACAGCTACTGATAAGCTTATTTGCATTTGGCCATATCACAGTGACACTTGAGAAGGAAGACATCTGTGAAAATGTACTTTTGATGTTACTGTTGAAAAAGCAGTGCCAGCTTTTTAGTTCAAAAGAGTTATAAGCTAGGACAGACCTTGGTATTGCAACAGCAGAGCAAGCCTGACTAAATCAAGTTAGCTTTACTGATGATTTTTTCAGACTCCCGTTTAGGTTACTACTGCAACGACTACAGGGTTGGGCTTCAAAAATTTCAGCAATGGGTTCTCTGCCTAGTTGCTGGGTAGGCGTGGCCATGATGGGCTTGGCCTAGTCGGCCTCCTGCACCATGGAGGGGGGCATTTTCACCTTCCCCGGGGCCTGGAAGATTTTCTCGAGCCTCTGGGAGGGTGAAAACTGCCTTTCCCGGGCTCCAGAGGCCTTCCAGGAGGCCCGTTTTTTCCTCTCCCTGAGCCTCAGTGCAAGTCCTGTCCTTACCTCGCATCCAAAACGGGTCACATGGAGACTCCAGGGAGGGGAGGGGTGAGAGGGGCAGGGTAGGCCCAGACAGGGGTTTGGAGGTTCTCCAAACTGGCCATAACATTAGCTACAGGTTCTCCCAAACCCGGGAGAACTCTTAGCAGCCCACCCCTGTACTACTGCATTACTAATATTATTACTTGTATAGCTATTTGGCTGGAGAAACAAATATTCCTATTGTAAAGTTCTTCCTAGAAGGGGTTAAGTTAATGACAAAACAATTCCAATAATTTGGAATATCTGAAAATGATGCCCTTCAGCTGTTGAGAATTTTAATTCTGGTGAAGTCCTGGTGAATTAACCATCTAAAAAGTATCATTGCATTCAGACTGTGGGTTTCTGGGTGTACTTTTCCCTGTTCTCTGCTGATGAGAGGGTGGTGTAGCTGGTCAATTACTTTAAAGTATTTCCAAATGATCTGTACCCAGTCATTGTTTAGTCTAAACCTTGGTTGGAAACAAAACTGTGAAGCACCTTGCCTGCAGTATCCTTTTCCCTCTCTGTGCAATCCTGTGCACCTTGATAGAAGACAAACACCAGCTGGGCAAATAATCCTGTTTCAACAGATGCTGAACAGTCAACAGCTGGGCAAATAGCCACTACCTTTAACTTTAGGCTGATAGGACTTTCCTTTCTATATCATTTTGCACTAAAATATTGGAATGCATAAAATATTCTTAATTAGTGGAGGTGACCCTTTAACAAAGAATTCTTTTCTCTCTTTTTTGGCTATCCAGAAGCATTATTTTGGGAAATTGCAGTAAGAATGTAGCTTTATTGTTAGTTTCTCTGAAATATGTCAAACTTGATTTTGGTTTTCCTTCCCTCCGTCTCTTTTTTCTCTGGCCTAGATTTGCCCAATAATTTTACAGGAAATTGTATACAGGATCAATACAATACAAACTTACAGATACTCTGTCCTGCTAAAAAGATACCAAAGCCTTGTACAGAATGAAAGCAACCATGTTCATCATCATCATTTTATAATGAATCAATAAATAATACAAATCAGCTGTCCCCAACATTCCATATATGTCCACTGAAAAGGAAATCCCAGACTGACTTGTTCTCAGATACCCAAGAACTGGGTTGCAGCTTAAAAATCAGGGTAAGCAAAAAAAAATCCTAAGCATCTTTAGGTAAAGGCAAAGGTTCCCTTCGCACATGTGTGCTAGTCATTCCCGACTCTATGGGGTGGTGCCCATCTCCATTTCAAAGCCAAAGAGCCAGTGCTGTCTAAAGACATCTCCATGGTCATGTGGCTGCCATGACTAAATGTCGAAGGCGATTGGAATGCTGTTACCTTCCCACCAAAGGTGGTTCCTATTTTTCTACTTGCATTTTTATGTGCTTTCGAACTGCTAGGTTGGCAGAAGCTGGGACAAGTAACAGGAGCTCACTCCATTATGCAGCACTAGGGATTCAAACCGCCAAACTGCCGACCTTTCTGATTGACAAGCTCAGCGTCTTAGCCACTATGTCTTCACCAGAATATAAATCCCACTAAGCACAAGAAATTAATATCTAAGGAAATGCACTGCTAAAAGATCAGCTCAGAACCTGTAGAATGCTGTCATCCTCTTTACACCTGAGAAAATTGATGCTATTCAATAGGGTGGCAAAAGGGACTCCTTTTCTGATGATGGTGGGAGCAGAAGCAAGATATTCAAACAACAGAACAGAGAAAGTACACATTAATAGATCAGACTGAAAAGGAGTCCAAATAATTGTAACTTCAAAAAAAGGAGAGAACTCCACAGAGGAAGGGTATAATATAATCAACTTTAATTTGCATAAATTGGAAAGATTGGACCTGATTTTGTCTATACTATTTTCCAAATGTTTGTTGTTGCAAAGTGAGAAGCAATGGAACTAGTTGCTGAAAAGCAGATCTACCCTTTGGTTGCCACATCAGAGGTGGATTGCTGGCAGTTCGGCAAACTGGTAGCAGTGGTGGCAGGAAGCTCCACTCACCCACCTGGATGCTTCTGTGCATGCACAGAACCTCCGGCACATGCGCATGAGCGCCGTGCAAAGGCAGGAGCGCACCTGAACCGGTAGTAAAAAAATTAGCAACCCACCTCTGTGCCACATGGATATATGGGCACCTTCAAATTGCCATCCAGTGTAGTTCTCATGTGACAAAATGTCACAGTTGATGTTAGCAAACAAAGCTGCTAGACAGATTTGTGGGTATGCCTACCGATATTGCCTTAAAATTATTCACGCCACCTTTTTAAACAAATATACAAAAACATTTCTTTCAAAAAAATAACCAGGCAAGGCAACAACAAAGCACAAAATGCAATCAAAATCAACAAAAGTGATATGTATATTATATTTATGTATATGTATTTTACTAATTACTATCAGTAAAATAATATTGTGAGGTTTTATAATGCAGTTTGACATTACACTCAGTGGCACCTTAGGAAGCTGGGTTTAAGAGAAAATGAATTATTATTGTCCAAATTTTATTGATTTTAAAAGTTTTACAGGGAAAACCTCATCTGTGGGGTGCCACAGGGGTCAGTCCTCTCGCCGCTCCTGTTCAACACATATATGAAGCTGTTGGGTGAGATCATTCGTGGTTTTGGGGTGGGATATCATCTGTACGCTGATGATACTCAGCTGTACATTTCCACCCCGAACCACCCCAACGAGGCCGTCGAAGTGATGTCCCGGTGCTTGGAAGCCGTACGGGTCTGGATGGATGACAACCGACTCAGGCTCAACCCCTCCAAGACGGATTGGCTGTGGGTTCCGGCCCCCCAGTTCAACCAGTTACTTCCATCTCTGGCCATTGGGGGTGTACAACTAGCCCCCGTGGAACGGGCGCGCAATTTGGGCATCCTCCTGGATACCCGGCTGTCCATGGATGACCATGTGACAGCCGTGGCAAGGGGGGCGTTCCACCAGGTTCGCCTGGTGCGCCAATTGCGCCCCCTATTGGACCCCCTATTTACGCACAGTCACTCATGCGCTAGTGAAGTCTCGCCTTGACTACTGCAATGATCTCTACATGGGGCTTCCCTTGAGATGCACTCGGAGACTTCAGTTGGTCCAGAATGCGGCCGCGCGGGTGATTATGGGGAGTACAAGGTACTCCCATGTGACACCTCTCCTGCGCGAGCTGCACTGGCTTCCTGTGGTCTATCGGGTGCGTTTCAAGGTTTTGATAACGATCTTCAAAGCGCTCCATGGCTCAGGACCTAGTTACCTGCGGGATCGTATCTTGCCCCATACATCCCTACGACCAATTCGCTCACACAGAGAGGGACTTCTCCAGGTGCCGTCCACCAGACAATGTCGGGGGGCGACGCCTAGGAGCAGAGCCTTCTCTGTGATGGGCCCAGCCCTGTGGAATGACCTCCCCCCTGATATCAGGACCACCTCTGACCTCCGCTCCTTCCGCGTAAAGCTTAAGACCCACCTCTTCCAAGTAGCTGGCCTGGCTCAACCATAGTTTTATCATATCGCTCCTGACGGGTTTTTTAATTGTGTATTTTGTATTGCATTTGAGGGATTTTAAATTGAAATTTTAATGCTATTTTATTCATTTGTTTACCTCCTCCATGCACATGCATATGTATATGTTTATGTATTGTTATATTTGTATATTTTTATGTGTTTTAATTGTAAGCCGCCCCAAGTCCTTCTGGAGAGGGTGCGGCTAATCAAATAAAATTTGATTTGATTTGATTTGATTTGAAAAAGGGGTTGAAAGGTTATAAAACCTTTCTTCCGGCAGCCGAAGGCGACGGTCGCATGCATCCGCCTTCTCGCTGCTTCGGTGGGCTCCCCTGAATCCTAGGGGAAGCACAGGGCACCTTGGAGGGGCGACCTGCCATAGGGGCAGCTTGCTGGGATCCCTTGGAGTGGCGGCGGCCATGGGGGGGGGGTCTCCAGCTTTGCCCCAGGAGCTGGAGAACATAGGGAGCGCAGATTGGATGGGGAGGGGAATTTCCACCCCCCTTGGAAAAGCGGCACTTGGAAAATCTCTCCCTTGTAAGGGAGAGAGAGAAAGTTTAAAATTTACTTTCACTTCCCTTAAATAATGGGGGGAAATTTTTCTTTTTTTTTTTTCTTTTGACCACAACTGTGAGAGAAAGGATGGCTGAACTGATTCTTCTCTAAACTATGCATGGGAACTTTGATTTTGTTGTTTCCTGATCACCTGTACTGGATGAGCCAATGTGGCCAACTTCCTCCTTTTTCTTTGTCTTTGTGCATGAGACTCCTCTCTTGAAAAACTTTGTGGCTTTGAACTAATTTCCACCCCAGAGACCTCCAAGAGCCTCTTCAAATAAGTTTTTTCCCTGGATTTGGAATATTTTGATCCACCTATCTGCTCTAGTCTTGTATTAAATGATTTATTCTCCTTTGGACTTGCCTGTCTGGTGATCTCTACTGGCTGTGCTTTCCCACGGACACCATTTCTCTGTACAGAACAATAACTATCTCCGAGCTTCATGATGGGTCCTAAGAAGTTATCGCCTGGAAAGGCCTCATCGGCCCCGACATCTTCTACGTCCAGCTCCATTGCTCACCAGTCACAACTGGGATCTTTTTTACAACCCAAAGCCCCTGAGGAGAGCTCAAAGGATTTGTCCATTCATCAGATGCTTCAAGCCATCTTAAAGGGACAGGACGAAATGAAAAAACAACTGCAGGACTTAAATGACCAGCTCAGAGAGACGCAACAACAAACCACACAGAATGAGCAGAGGATAGGTGTACTGGAGGAGGGTGCAGTTGGGATGAGAGATGACCTGAAGACAATCCAAAGGGGGAATGTAGAATTTGAGAATCATGTGATAAAAATGGAATTTGAAAGGATGTCTTTTTTCGGTTCCAAAACTTGCCAGAAGTTGAGAATGAAGATCTTAAGGAGATCATGACCACAATGTTAGCAGAATATATTAACAGAGACAAACCACAGCTTGGGTGGGATATTGACCTGATCTATAGGATTAATTCAGCCTATGCAAGAACACACAATGTTCCAAGGGAAGTTCATGTTAAATTTCTTAGAAAAACCACAAGAAATGAGGTTCTAGGAGCTCAAAGGGGAGGACCATTAAAATATAAGGATAAAGAAATAACCATTCTTAAGCAGATCCCAAAGAAAGTAAGAGATAAGAGAAGGAAATATTCCTTCTTAGCAAAAAAATTATACAATAATAGGATTTGGTTTAGGTGGTTGTTATCAGAAGGCATGTTGATTTTTTGGGAGGGCAGTAGAATTAGAATTAACACAGTTGCAGAAGTAGAGGCTTTCACTAAAAAACACAGTGCTCTCTTAGGTGATATGGGGGATGTTACACGAGAAACAAAGGAGGGAGGGGCTGAGGCCCTGCCGGTGGACGGGGGGGGAGGATGCGACAACTAGAAGACTCAGATCACAAAAGTGATTTGAAACATCATTGCAAATGTTGTTACAATGTACCTTTATGGAAGTGATAAAAAGCAAAATGATTCAAACATACTGATGATTTTGTGTTAAACTTAAAACTGTTAATACCTATGTAAATGTTGATAATTTTCTATCTTTTTTTGTAAAAGTTGTGAGACCTGGAGGGGGGCTTCTCCCCCCCCCACACGATGTAGCTGAGAAAATGAATTATTATAATGATGTATTCAAATTAAAGCTGGTACCATCCAACATGAGCATTTCTCCATTGAGATGCATTTTTACGAACATTTTTTTCAAACTACGGTATTCAAATTTATCTGTAAGCTTGACATAAAATGTTTTTCTCAATGATTTTCATTGCAATTTCACCGTATTGTGTGTACACCTGCATGGCAAAATCCAAAATTTGTTATTATCTGTGTATCAGAAATCCATACCTGGCTTGTGAACGAAACATATTTCTTCCCATCTCTATCACAGCCTATGAAGTATAACTGAATTTCAAACTGCAGTAACAAACAGTGTACTAGACCTCAGATGAACTCTTGGAGTAAATAAGCAGTGAATATTATTTGGGAATGCTGTAAAATTCGTTCCAAATGTGCATCCCTGTTGGTTAAAACGTGCCATCTCTATAGACTTCTTCATAGAGGGCAATCAAATGGTGTTTGATTTTTTTATTCCTTTTATTATATTCAGAGGGCCACCCAAGTCTCTAATGGTTCTGTGTGTCATACAGCAAAAACATTAATAAAATGCAGATGGACTCCCCAAACATCTGGAAGAAAAAAGAACATCGATTCCAAACAGTCAAACATGCATAATCAAATATTTATCCTAACCCAAGACATGGGAGAAGACCCAAGTCTTTAGGGCTCCTTTAAACACAGTCAAAGTTGGGACCAGATGCTTAAGTATCAACCATCTTAACTACTAACATCAGTGACGTGCAGTCAGTGGAGGCAGGGGAGGCGGAGCCTCACCACTCTCATCATGAAAATAAAAAAGAATTACTCCAGGAAGCCGTGAAAGTGGCTGGGAGAGGCGCGGCGGCGGCGCGGGGCGGCAGCGGGCGGCGGCGGCAGTGGGGCGGCGGCGGCGGCAGCGGGGCGGCAGCGGGCGGCGGTGGCGCGGGGCGGCAGCGGGCGGCGGCGGCGCGGGGCGGCAGCGGGCGGCGGCGGCGCGGGGCGGCAGCGGGCGGTGGCGGCGCGGGGCGGCAGCGGGCGGCGGCGGCGCGGGGCGGCAGCGGGCGGCGGCGGCGCGGGGTGGCAGCGGGCGGCGGCGGGGCGGGGCGGCAGCGGGCGGCGGCGGGGCGGGGCGGCAGCGGGCGGCGGCGGGGCGGGGCGGCAGCGGGCGGCGGCAGCAGGCACTCCCTAACCTAGCGGTATACCGAAGGCGGCAAGCAACGTGAGCGCTCCCCCCACCCCCGGCTCCTGTAACTTGGCGCTTTCAGGATAACGCTAGGTCAGTGAGCGCGGGACAGGTTGTATTTTCGGGGAAACACGGTACCTAGGCATTTTTTACATCGGGCGAGCCCGGGATCCTTGCAAGGGGAATGGGACTATGTGTGCAGGCGGCTCCTCAGCGCACAGCCTCAGATTAGCAGAGCCACGATCCCCTTCCCCTGCACACATGGTCCCATTCCCCTCCTTCCTGAGGCAAGATGAAGGGGACCGCGGCTGCGCTGATTGAGGCTGGAGCTGAAGAAACTTCTCCGTTTGGGCTGCGCCCCTGCGATCGGAGCAACCACGTGGTTTGATGACGTCACCAGCCTCACCAGTCATAAACGTCACCGCACGTCACTGACTAACATCCAATATCAGGAACTTCCATGAGGGGGGCTCAAATGATTAAAATGGTAGCCATGAGTACATGGTCAAAGCTTACATGTAAAAAGTGAAAAATGCTTTGATCATAGAGTTGTAGCCCCTATCTTGATTTCTGGACCCTGAATGCAAATGTTTTATTCACCTTTCATCAGAGGTGGTATTCAGCAGGTTCTGACCAGTTCTAGAGAACTGGTAGTGGAAATTTTGAGTAGTTTGGAGAACCAGTAAATGCCATCTCTGATTGCCCCCACCCCATGTATTCTCTGCCTCCCGAGTCCCAGCTAATCAGGAGGAAATGGGGATTTTGCAGCAACCTTCTCCTGGAGTGGGGAGGGAATGGAGATTTTACAGTATCCTTCTCCTGCCACGCCCACCAAGCCACGCCCATGAACCAGTAGTAAAAAAATTTGAATCCCACCACTGCCTTTAATGTATATCCCTGTTTAGATCTGACTTGCATTCAAAAGGTGGGTCGTTGGGTGATCATTTATTAAGAAACAAATATATTGTTTCATATGTAGGATGGCCTCATGGTGGCTGGTCAACTTCTGCAAGATGGAAGTCATGGCACCACAATAAAAGCTGCACCTCTTTTATGTGTGTCTTCACAGAGAAAAAAAGATACTGCATTCTATTGCAACATTGCACCTGTCATTTTGCAGATTTCAGCAACCCCAGCTCGCCCCACCATGGGACCTGCATTGTACAGATTCCCTTGCTTTTAGAATTTGTTTGAAAAATGCTTCAAACTTAGTGACTGTAGCAAGGAATAAAAGAAGATACAGCTTATTAGTTTCAATAAATCTAGAGTTAAAAAAAAATATGATGCTTATTATGACAAACACGTTCCTTTAATTGAGCCATCACTACTTGAAGCTTTCATGCTCAATTATTAAGGAAAAACAAATGCTGTGATTAAAATTAAACAGTGACCAAAGGAAGAAACAAATTACTCGACACAGAACTGCTGGCATGTGATGTCCATAACTGATAGATACCATAACTTATGATTTAAACCGTTTTCTTAAAAGAACATTGCCCACTGAACACTGAAATTATATTGCAAAGCACACCACACCTTAGAGTGCCCTGTCTACCATCTGTCACTGTAGCACACAGCAAGAGGGGGTTAGAACACAATGTGTCACCTGTCACATCCTCATAATATCTCCAAAATCAATAAGATGTATTTCCACTTGGGATTAGGGTGTTGGAAGATTAATGCATCCTGACAACGGAACCAAAAAAGTTTGGTCAGGGACTGAAATAATGCTGAACTACTAAGAAGTACACATAAAATAAAACTTATTCTAATTCCCAATTTACAGTCCTATAAAACCTAGTCAAGGGAGAAGATATGCATAGATCATTTAAAAAAATATTTTCATAGCAAGACATTGATAAAGATGAGATGTTCATGACATGTTTAGGACCAATTTTTTAATGGAACATCCGGGTCTACAGTACATTATGCATGTGTGCATACACCTTGTAGCTGTTTTATTCTGGGCACTGGAAGGAGGAGGAGGAGGAAGAGGAGGAAGAGGAGGAGGAGGAGGAGGAGGAGGAGGAGGAGGAGGAGGAGGAGGAGGAGGAGGAGGAGGAGGAGGAGGAGGAGGAGGAGGAGGAGGATTTCATAAGGAAATGGCATGGTTTTCTAGCATTTTCTACATGATCTTTATTTTCATTCATGAGCTATGCTCAATGCCTACTAAAAGCATTTTATTTCACAGAAATTTATCACTGCTAATTGCTTTGTTTGGACATTTGATGACTCATGCTAAAAAGTTTCCCTTCTTCTTTTCTTACTTTTAATAAGAGTGACTTTACTTAATAAAAGCTACATTTTTGTTCTGATCTCCTCAAAGGGAGTCGGGGCTGTTGTTGATAGCTTCAGTGCCAGCCATATGCCCCAAAACTACTACAGGTGATGCTGCAGAGCTTTTGTTGCTGTTGTTGTTCTTTTTATCATCATCAACATCACTACCATCCTTATTATCACCCTCCCCAGTTTATGAGTGAGTAAATTGCTGAGATTAAGAAAGTCCCATCTGTCCTTCAAGCCACTGTTAAGGAGGAGGAGACTGACTGAGTCATTTCCTTCCTTCAGGAAGATGGGTGATGGCAGTGGCAAAGTACTACATAACCCATGGCCAGAAGATGTACCATCATCTAGGCAAAAGAGAAGCAAGGATGAAGGACGCAGTCAAAAGCTGGGTCCTCTCCAGCCACTACCCATCCCCAACCATTCACTGTAGTCCTTTTTTGAACATTTCCTCCTCCCACACTAAGTATGAGTCTCAGAAATCAAATTCTCAAATCATTAAGGATTTCTCATCAGTAATCCTTCCTTTAGTCTAATGAGCTTAAGTAAAACAGAGGCTTCTAAAATTTCAACATCTTTTCAAAGGGCAACAACTGAATAATATTTTTTTTAAAAATTAATTATGTGGAGACTGAGGTTTCCTGGGTTGAAACAAAATGTTTAGAATCACAAAGCAGAACAGCAGGGGGTGAGAGAGAATGTTCCCATCACAGCCATATATGTAGCATGGGATCATTTGGAGAACCAGTAAATGCCACCTCTGACTGGCCCCACCCCCATCTATTCTCTGCCTCCCGAGTCCCAGCTGATCGGGAGGAAATGAGGATTTTTGCAATAATCTTCCCCTGGAGTGGGGAGGGAATGGAGATTTTACAGTATCCTTCCCCTGCCATGCCCACCAAACCACAGAACCGGTAGTAAAAAAATTTGAATCCCACCACTGATATGTACTGTATACATATATTCCCAGCACAGGGGGAATATACTTGTCATGGGTTCACATTACACCACACACATACACACACAGAGATAATCTTGGCAAGGGTGGAGCCTGAGAAGCTCCAATGCAAATGAGAAGATATTCAAAAATACCATGTAACTTTCTGGCATGGTATCACTTTCAGAGAATGCACTTCATTTGGATGAACATACATATATACCATAATGTATAGAGATGCATATGCAATGTGGATCCTTTTCTTCTGCCAACAGCTTGATTATATTTAGAAGTGGAAAATCCAATTATGCAGGCTGCAATCACGCCTATCTGATCACCTCCACCTTTCTTAATTGTTAATATGAGTGTAGTCAAATGCTAATTGCCTCCAGTCAGAGCTTCCTTCTTCTTAACTAGCATTTAAGTTTTAAGGGGGAAAAAATGGCTCTTCAAATTCATATCGACAGCATGTGTCCTTTGTGCTTTCCACAGCTTGTGTCCTGTTAGCAACAAATGAAGATAAATATTGAACGGCAGCGCCTGCCCTGCGTCATTCACACACGGGAGGCCTTTTCAGTATTCCGTTCTTCGCCAGAACTAAGTAGTTGACTGGTTGTTTGTTTATTTATTTCTCGTCATTAAATCCCAATTTCCTAGCCCATTTGACCATTTGCATCTAACTTCCCACATAGCAGCCAAGGAATAATGACCAGTAAATAGTAAATGTTATCTCAACAGTTTACATCAGTGGTAATTGCCCATGATTTGTGGGCGTGTGGCGACAGTAATGACAAAAGAGATGAAGAAGAAGAATGCTTTTAAATTGGCACTAAAGGACACTTCTCAACATTTTATAATATGCTGAGTGACCCAAGTAAGAGCTCCTCTTTTAAATCAGTTTTTGAATTATTCCCTTTTGACATGTTCGTGATAATACAGCTAAGATTATGTACTTAAGAGGAATGGCCACAAATACTATATCAGGAACGATGACAGAAGTTGGAGATTTCACAAATCCCTAGATGACTTACAGCCCAATCTTCAGAAACAGTTTCGACAGCGAGAGCCCTTTAAAAATGAACAACAGTCCTGCCAGCTTAAGTGCTTTAAGAATTAAAGAATGTTCCCATTTTCAGAAGAAACGTTACACAAAGTTCCCTAGTGCCTGTCAATGAGAATTGCCATTAACTTAGAGGAGCCTCATAAGACTCATAGGATATATCTTACTGATAGCTTCCTAAAGGTCACTGCCTATAATGGTAGATGGGAAAGACCCTGGGAGACAGGAGGAAGAACTGCAGAAAGAGCAATGATCAGATAAAAGGCAGCTTCACCCTCAGAAGAAAAGTGGATGTAGCAAATGTCTCAGAAGGGACTCTGTCTAGTTTTGGGGACTGTACACGAAATGGGGAAGAAATGTACTTTTAGATTTCCATCACTCTGTTAATGTAACTCTACAATAAAGTATAATTAGTTTATATGGACATGATTTCTGTCTGGACTACCTGTGGGATAATATGAGCCTGACATGTCTGAAAGTCCATTGTCACCTTTACAACTCAAGAATCCAGGAGGGTTTCTTCTGAGATGTTTGCCACATCCGCATTGCTTCTGTGGACTAAGCTGCCTCTTATCCCAAGGTCATTCCCACAAATCATTATCTTGCCATAGGTTTTATCAGCCCTTTGAGGCAATTAAAAAGGAAGCCAAAACATAAGTACTAATATTATAAGTCATGGTGGTGCAGTGGTTAGAGTGTAGTACTACAGGCTACTTTCGCTGACTGCCGGCTGCCTGCAATTTGGCAGTTTGAATCTCACCAGGCTCAAGGTTGACTTAGCTTTTCATCCTTCTAAGGTGGGTAAAATGAGCATCCAGATTGTTGGGGGCAACATGGTGGCTCTGTAAAAGGCTTAGAATGGGCTGTAAAAGCACTGTAAAGTGGTATATATCGTATTTTTCAGAGTGTAAGATGCACCTTTTTCCCCTCAAAAAAGAGGCTGAAAATCTGGGTGCATCTTATACACTGAATACAGCAGTGATGTGCGGTGAGGTTTATGGCTGGTGAGGCTGGTGACGTCATCAGGAAGGTGGGGAATGGGACCACATGTGTTGGAGGCTGAGGCTGCCTCAGCCCCCAGCACATGTGATCCCATTCCCTGCCTTCCTGAGCGCGCTCCGCCGGCTCGCACTCTGCAATCCCCAACAGCAGCTGCTTTTCAGTGCTTTTCTGTGCGTCTGGCGTTTAGGACATCTGGCTATCTACCTAAAGGCCAGATGCACAGAAAAGCACTGAAAAGCACTTCGCCTCCAAGCCACTTCATTTTGATGACGTTTGGTGCGGCCGGACAGAGGTAAACAGAGTGGTGCCGAGGGGTCCGGGCGGATGAAAGAGCGAACGAGCGAGCGATGGAGGATCAGGCAGCCTGATCCTCGGTCGCTCCTCTGCCGGACTGCCTCGGCGCCACTCTGGCTACTTCCGTCCATCCGTGCATGGCAGCTGCCGCAATGTCATCAAGCCCCTGCCACTTCTGGACATCTATTGCAGTCACGAGGAGCGCGCAAAGTACAGCGGAGGCAAGAAGGTTATTGGCGCTTCCGAGAACCCTCCTCCCTCCTCTTCCTCTTATATATATGAAATTCCCTTGTGGATATTATTATTATATATTATAGTTTTCAGAGTGCTCCTGGGTGCTGGGGAGGGCAGAAATGAGCGAAAAACGGGCCATTTTTGCTCAATTTTGCCCCCACCCCCAGGAGCACTCTATAAGCCTCCTAAGGGCTATTCATGCCCATTTTTTGACAAAAAATGGGTCATTTTGGGGAGGTTTGCAGAGTGCAAAAACTGCTTTAAAAAATTTGCCTCTTCAAAATCTTGGTGCGTCTTATACTCCGGTGCACTTATACTCCGAAATACGGTAAGTCTAAGTGTTATTGCTACTGCTATTACCTTTATTGTACAGTAACAGACGCACAAATGTCCTGCTGCCATCACCTCTTTGCTGGCCCAAACCACCACCACCACCGCCTTTTTGCTAGCACGAACGATCTGCAGCCACTGCCTCTTTGCCAGTATGAACGGCCTGCACTTCCGCCACCTTGGTTTGGGCTGGCAAAGAGACCAGGCCAGTGTCTTGGGGTGGAGTCATGCCCAGCTGCACCAACATAGGCTGGAAGCACCCGCCTGCCACTTACTGCTGCAAATATCTTTTTTAAAAACTCTGACTATTGGGCAGCGAACCCAGCAAGAGATGGGGTGTCAGAGAATCACTGTTGCTGTTGCTGCACAAAGGTAAATCTAAGGCTCCAGCCATCAACACCACTGCTTCAGCCTGCCTGCACCGCCCCACCTTGCCGTGAGTGACATTGAGTTGGCCACACCCACTCAGTCACATGAACCATGCCCCCCCCTCAGCCATGCCCACCCAGTCATTAGGAAGAACCAGTTGTTAAATTAGTTGAATCCCACCACTGCCTGTACCACATAACATTTACTTAGCCTACCTAGAAGGAAGGCAGGGTGTATTTCAGGTCCCATCTATTAGGGATATACACCTGATGAGACTACAAAAAAGGGCCTTCTGGTTGAAAAAAGGGCCTTCTTTCCTGTGGAACATCATTCACCCAGAGATGTGGGTTGGCCCCTACTTGTTGTTTCTAAAAGGCCTTGAAGACTTAATTTTATCGAAAGACCTAGAGACTGGAAATGACAGTGCAGCTGATCACGTGGTTGATTTAATTGTGTTATTGCTGCCACGTGGGTGTATGTGTGTGGTTTTTATGGTATAATTTTTAATGTTGTAAGTCACTTGGAATTACCTGTTGGTGAGTTGGATGCCAATGTAAATTTAATTAATAAAATTCATAGTACATTCTGGAGTTGTAATCATAATTAATCTGGAGGACAACGGATTGGGAAATGTTAAAGTGGACACTGTAAAATATCACAAAATACTACCAAGCAAAAGCTCAATATCTTCCACAATGTCTGGATTTTAATTTAAAAGGTTGGTATGTAAAGAACCTTGCATTAAGTACACTGCCCCTTGGGAGTAGAGCACTTGGAAATGGCACCAATTTAGCCTTAATTTTAATGAATTTAAGTAGTTTAGAGAGCTTGTCTTCCAAACTGCTCTTCCAGAAATGCTGTCTTCTATATAGCTTTTACCAGACTCAAATTGTACTACTTTGGACACATTATGCAAAGACCCAGGTCTCTGGAGAAGGCTCTAATGCTGGAAATGGTAGGAATGAAAAAGATGTCCATCAGCAAGGTGGGTGGACTCAGTTACAGTAGCAATAAGGGCACTTTGAAAGAGCTGAAGGCAAATCTTCATGGAGAACATCTATCCACCTGGTTGATACATGATGCATGTAGTCATCATTATCATCATCATCATCATCATCATATAGCTTTTATAGAGGAGAGTTTTTTCCAACTGCTCCTAACCCCAACATGCTACTAATCGGTCAATCTTATGTTATGAACAACAATGGACTAAGCAGCATACTAGATCTGGTGTCCATTAAAGCTGGAAGACTAATACATTTGAATGAATAAATAATTTATTTTACAACCTTCTCCAAGTTGATCGGGTCACACCTCAAAGATCTGGTTTAATTCTCCAGTGAAAGAAGTCAGGAGGGTGGGATATCTCACTGTCGATGGGAAATGAAAACTCTGCTTGCTCTTAGAAACAGATAAAACAGGACTGAAGAACTTTTGGTTGCCTTTTCTTAGGCAGCTTTCTCCATCACTATCAAGCAGCAAGGAATACACAGAATTGTATTTAATTCTTCCCTAGGATTTAGGTGTAATATCAAGAAGTTACGCAGATTTAATCTCCCTTCAGTTACACATAACACCATCAACACTTGGAAATCCAGAATCATCCTTCACGTGAAAGTGACTTTACTGACCTTTGCCAGCCAATGGTCCACACATCTGGAGGATGCTAGGATAAGGGAAGGCTAAGTTAAATGGAGTTAGGAGTTGCAAATCATGCATGCATTTATTTATTTAGAAATAGTTCTCTACCTATCATGTACTAGCCATCCAGGTGGTGAGTAACAATAAAACGGGATGGTATAAATATAGATGACAGGTACAAGAACAGCATCATAAATCAAGCACTTCTTCAACAGTTTTTTTTAAAAAAAAACAAACTTTCCTCCATGCATTGAAATGGAAAACCAAATTGGCACAGGCTTTATTTCTGAAATAAGGGGCATTTCAAAATGGTATATACCACAACAGAAAAGATGCTCTTCTCAGAGACTTTCTCGAATACAGCTCATCTGCCTGGAATCCACACTGTATATCGGATATTAATACGATTGAGCAAGTCCAGAGGAACTTCATTCCTCTACTCAAGAGTACTTCATTCCTCTACTCACAATAGGATTCCTTATGCCACCAGGCTCAAAATTTTAGCCTTTTGACAATCTGGAACTGCAGTGTCTGCGGTATGGTCTAAGTACAGTACACAAAATTGTCTGTTACAACATCTTACCTGTCAAGGACTACTTTAGCTTCAACCTCAATAATACACAAGCAAACAATAGTTAAAAACTCAAAGTAAACTGTTCCGAACTCAATTGCAGAAAATACAACAGAGTGGTCAACACCTGGAATGCTCTACCTGACTTTATTTTTACATCCTCTAACCCTCACAGCTTCAACCTTAAACTGTCTACCATGGACCTCACCTGATTCCTAAGAGGTCTGTAAGGGGGCGTGCTTAAGTGCACCAGTGTGCCTACCCTTCCTGTCCTACTGCCCCCATTTATTTGTATTCATTTCTTTCATTCATGTCTATGTTTATATTTATACCTGCTGTTTTGTACATGTTTGACAAACTAATAAATACAAATACTTTGTAACTGCATCCATCCAGATGTCTTCCACCAATGTGGAAGGCCAGGGCCTTCTTTTAGGGTAGCTTTTGAATTTTCCATCCTGCTCTACATCCAAGAATCTCATCATAATCTCCCATTCAAGCATTCCCCAAGCTTCATCCTGATTAATTTCCAAGTCCAGAGAAAGTATTCTTACATGCCATTTTCAAACACCTGTAGGATATGAATTAGGTCAGCTTTCTCAGCACAGAGCTTTTGTGTAGAGTAGTCCAAACTTCTCTGGAAAATACCAGTTTGGGAACGCTCAACTATATCCTTCCTAATTCCTTTGGAATTAAACTAAAACCAAACATTATCCATTATTAAAATAAATTCAAATGTGCGGCAACGATAATAGTCAAAAATTAAAGCTTTGATTATAATTGGAGAAAAAAGATTGCACTAATATTGAACTTATGTGGAATCAGACATCAAACTTTTATTTCCCTCTGCTGTAATTGCTGGTTTTAATCAGCTGGATCCAGGAACATGTGGACCCGAATATCAATTTATATCGTTCCAGTAATTTGTTATTCTAATCTTGGCTTAAAGAGTTCTAGTCGGTATGTCGTGGTGTCATGTGGTATGTTTGGATTGCAGATATACTACATTCTGAGCTCTCCTGATGCCTGCAAAGGGAACATTTGTAGGAATGATGGACCACAGTATAAGTCAACAGAGGAAATCGAAAGGTTCAGTTTACAATAGCTCTCTGCAGCTCCCTGACTGAAGGCCTTGTTTTTTTCTTTATTCAGGTCAGGCCTTACTGCAGTCTCAACACACATGGGAGAACAGAAGCTATACCGAGTGGATATCAAGCATGAGAATTCTGCACAAATAATCGATTGCAGCTAAGCACAAGGGGATGGAGGGGAGAAACACGGCAATATGAATTGGAGGCTAAATTGTTTAAGCATTTTACTAACAAAGCAAGCAGACTTTCCAAATTAATGCATGAGGTAGCACACCCATAATATTATTTTCACACTTCTCTGAACATTACAACACAGTTCTCCGATTATACAAATTATGCAAAAATGTGTAGATCTGCCGAAACTATATACATGCCTGCATAAACTATGCCATAGAAACCATGTGTGTTTTAGTTAAACTTTCCTATAAAACACATTTAAATATTGAGGATAATCACTTCGTTTCCCACAAAACTTGATAAACACTAAATGAAAAGGCCCAGGATCAGTAATTGAACTATGAGCACTTATCAAACTTTGCTTTGCTGCAAGTATAAATTCCCTACAGAGAGGGACAAGCTTTCCACAACCTCTATTTTTTCTCTCATGTTACTCAACTCTGGGTCTTCTCCAAGTGCTTCGCTCTGCTTTTCTGGGTGATAGAAAGAGAGAGGTACTCAATCCATGGGGGAGAGCCGTGATGGTGAAACTATGGCAGACATGCCACAGGTGGCACACAGAGTCCTCTCTGTGGGCACGTGAGCCATTGCCCCAGCTAAGCTCCACTACGCATGCATGCACTCCTGCTAGCCAGTTGGTTCTCAGGTCTCTGCCGCCCATGTGCAGGCGCGGTCCTTTGTTAATGCACAAGTTAATAATTGGATAAACAAGAGGCTGAGAGGGATAGCCCATGTCTAGACAACATTGTCCTTTAAGAATATTACAGATAGTGCTCGACTTAACAATCACAATTGGGACTGCATCTTCCATCCCTAAGCAATTAAGTGATTCATGCTTGGTTTGATTACATTTTGGCTCCAGTTGTTAGCCATATTACTATGGTCGTTAAGTGAATCCAGCTTCCCCCTTTGAGTTTTACTTGTTGGAAGACCGATAGAAAGGTTATAAATTGTGATCACATAATCCCTCGATGCAGCAACTATTGTAAATACATGCTGGATGCCTAAATTTTGAGCATATGACCTTGGGGGTACTATGACAGTCTAAATGGAGGACCAGTCATAAGTCACTTTTTCAGTGCTGTAGTAACTTTGAATGACTGTTAGATGAATGGTTGTAAGTCAAGGATTATAAATATATCTAATGCTAAGCATCGCTGCTTTGTGATCTTAGATTTATTGGAACATTCCACACCCTCACCAAGCATTCAGGTGACAATGGTGTTCTTTTCCCCTTAAATGGTAGATAAAAATAAATTTGGCTATCATTTCACTGGTTTGAAAGAACTATTCAGAGTTTTTCCTTGTTGCGTGGCTCCAGTGGATAAGCCAAGTTAGGGACTTAACTAGCCTTTGGAAACCCATGTTGTGTGCTTGTGCGTGTAGCTATTCCATGATTCATCCGGTTCTGCCCTAAAATGAGCAAAATTAATTTCCTAACTTAAAATGTGAATGCCCATAGATTAAATTGTTTCAATAAGTTATCAATGTTTAATAATCATCATTAATAACAATTAACATATTCATATTTCTTACTGAAAGAGTAAACCGGCATTGGGATTTTAATCTCTTAAGAGTTCTCAATCCATTTCTACCATCAAGATGTAAAGGGAGGGGCAAAGAGAAAAGGAGAAGATGATGTGTAATAATATATAAATAAACTTTATAGTGAAGCAAATTGTGCACTAAAGGAAGATGATACTTCAGTTCCAATGTGCTTAAAATATTGCACTCAAACATCTGAAATCCACTTCAAATGCTTATTGGTGTGTATTTTTGTGGGAGGGGGGGGTAGATGTTTATCAGCTCTCTTTCTCATCCCCAGAGAATCATTTTAGTACAAAACATCTGTTTTGCATTTAGCTTTCTCTCCCCATCCTACCTTCAGTGGCCTCCACCATCTCTGAAGATGAAGGTTAATATTAAACATGGTCTTAATGGTTGTCCAATCAATCATGATTTTTTCCTCTGAGTTAACGCCAGGCAGAGCAACACACTTTATAAGAAATCAGAGACAGGAGTGGATGAGATAATGTAAAATCACTTATGTCGGCACTCTAGAGACAGTGCCCGTTAAATATTTAATAAAGTCATTAACCTGATAGAGAGAGGAGGAGGGTAATGGATGGTCTTTGCTTATAGGGCAAGGCTCGAAAAGTGCACCATTTTCCCCAGGGCAAGTATTGCAATGCCCCAATTCTATAAAGAGAGTCAGATAAAAAGACTTAAAACAGTCTTAAAATCCTTAGTTTGGCTCATTGCAAAACTGCAGAATTGTTTAGGATGACACAGTAAAGATGCTGTGTAGCATACACAGCCATTCCAAAGCAACCCAAAGACTTACTCAGGGTCTTTCTCCACCCACACTTCACTGTGGCGTAGCACATATTTTCTGCCCGGTCTCCATGAAATTGTCTTTATTTTATTCTCACCCATAATGGGATTGGCTTAAGTCACCCTTCTAGCTGCATTAGTGTTAAATAGCATTTGCCCCTTTAAGCCAATGGCATCTAAGGTCAGCCGCAAAGTGTGTCAAAGCTGTGAGGTTTTCTCACCCATTTCCTTAGAGTCAGGACTTGAAGGAGATGAGAGACAAGAAAAGAATCAGGAGCGGGACAGGAAATTTCATGTTCCTATATGGTTTTCTGCCTATTAAAAGATGGATGAAGAGAACTAGCTCAGCAGTTCTGAAAGATCTTTAATGTAATAAGGCAACAGCACATGTGTACATAGTGAAATGATGAACATATTTGGAGAAACAATCCCAAATAAACATTCTCCAAAATAAATGTAAATCCTGCCTCTCACCCCTTCCATATCTTCAAGGATTTGTTGGTTTTCAGTTGGCAAGGAAAACCCATTTTTAATTGTTACTGTATTGTTTCTTCTTTCTTTACACACAGCAGACCACAGCAAAATAGACGACTGATACAATACAACACAACAAAATAAAGCATTACAATGATGTCTTACAATCCAAGCAGTAGTAAATAGAATAGAATAACAGCGTTGGCAGGGATGTTGGAGGTCTTTTAGTCCAACCCCCTGCTTAGGCAGGAAACCCTACACCACTTCGGACAAATGGTTATCCAACATCTTCTTAAAAGCTTTCATATTGGAGATTCACAACTTCTGGAGGCAAGTTGTTCCAATGAATTATTGTTCTAACTGTCAGGAAATTTCTCCGTAGTTCTAAGTTGCTTCTCTCCTTGATTAGTTTCCACCCATTGCTTCTTGTTCTACCCTCAGGTGCCTTGGAAAATAGTTTGACTCCCTCTTCTTTGTGGCAACCCCTGAGATATTGGAACACTGCTGTCATGTCTCCCTTAGTCCTTCTTTTCATTAAACTAGACATACCCAGTTCCTGGAACCATTCTTCATATGTTTTAGTCTCCAGTCCCCAATCATCTTTGTTGCTCTTCTCTGCACTCTTTCTAGAGTCTCCACATCTTTTTCACATCATGACAACCAAAACCGAATGCAGTATTCCAAGTGTGGCCTTACCAAGTCATTATAAATAACACTTCACGTGATCTTGATTCTACCCCTCTGTTTATGCAGCCTAGAACTATGTTGGCTTTTTTGGCAGCTGCTTCACACGGCTGGCTCATATTTAGATGGTTGTCCACTAGGACTCCAAGATCCCTCTCACAGTTACTACTCTTGAGCAAGGTACCAAATATATTTTACCCGTACATTTTGGTTTTCTTGCCTAAATGACACACACAGGATTCTTTCTCCCTTCTGCCATGTCACAAATACACATTAAAAATTGCATTTTTAGGTCACATTCTGAGGCAGTTAAAGTTATCTGTAAGCAATCCAGTTTCAAAGTAGTATTTTCCCTTTCCCTCTCTTCTCCTAACACAAATTTTGGTACAGATATGATCTAGCACACTTCACAACAGGAGCTATGTAAGAACATAATTCAGATGAGTGCAAATGCACTTCAGCAGCAACCCAGAACACGAGGAAAAAGAAACAGATCATATATACAATGCTTTTTTACAAAATGGATAACTACACAACTTTATCAAAATGTGCCTGACCACTTAACTCTCTATAGTACAACCCACACAAGCTATGACAAAGATAACACTACTATACATCTAAAATATATTAGAAACAACCAACAGACTATTATAACCACATGACACCTGGTCGGGCAAAGCGGTTCTGTTACAGATCCCATCTGTTAAAGAATTCCAGCTGGCAAGGTCTAACAAGAAAGCCATTGCCATTGCCCCTGCCCTATGGAACTTCTTGTTTCCTACTGGCAAGGTTGGCACCAGTGGTGGGATTCAAATATTTTTGCCACCAGTTCTGTGGGCATGGCTTGGTGGGCATGGCTTGGTGGATGTGTGGCAGGGGAAAGTTACTGCAAAATCCTCGTTCCCGCCTGATCAGCTGGGACTCAGGAGACATAGAATAGATGGGGGCAGGGCCAGTCAGAGGTGGTATTTACCAGTTCTCCAAACTACTCAAAATTTCCCCTACCGGTTCTCCAGAAGTGGTCAGAACCTGCTGAACACCATCTCTGGTTGGCACCCACTTTTCCAGCCTTCCAGCAGAACAATTGGCATGGGGTTGAAGAGAAGCATGCAATCTTGATGGTGGTTGGTGGTCTGAGAATACTTCCGCCACCTTTTCACTTATCTTTTAGCCTTGTTTTTTACTGGTTTGTCATTTGGTTTTAATTCTATTTCAACTGTATCTTTCATTTGATTTTACATATATTTTTAAATCTCCAAACCACCCAGACTCAGATAGAGATGGGCAGTGCCTAATTTGGTGCCTAAATCAGCAAATATTTAATGTCATTAAAGACTGACAGAACTCGAGAGATTGTTGCAGGCAAGTTTAGCATTTCTCGGCCAATCTTATGGTTAGCATTGGAGACATTAAAATGAAATACTAAACTCTCTAAAGAGGTTAGAAGGGGAGCAAGGGCAAAACAATATTTGTAAGCACAGCAAATCCTGTGGTTTGTTTTATATGCTTTTCAAGTTATACTTGAAATTGATAGCAACTTCAGTGCTGATAAAGCAGCATTGCTTTTTAGCTTGCTATGCTTTTCCTGTCTTTCAGAAATTATGGCTCGCTGAAGTCTAAATGATGCTATGAGCCATTTATAAAATGCAATTCAGTGACAAGAAGTTTTATTATTGTTGCTTGTTTGTTTTGGAGATAACGGCATAAATACTCAGAAAGAAATTCAAAGTACTTCATTTTTAACTTCAATTCCCCCCAAGAATAACATTTCAAGATGTCTTTGGGAGTTATCATGCAGTGCATCTTCCAAATGCAGTGGGGGTGGGGGGAGATTGCCCTGTTAATTTCCTTATAAACAGATTGCATTAAATCTCAGCCAATGGCAGGGCTGCCAAAGAGCTTGACTATTATAGATTTCAGATATGATTTCAAATAACTGTTGACTGTTATTTGTGTATCTTCAAAACAAATTATTTCCTGGGAAGTAGCTTTATCTTTGGGGTATTATTGCTCTAATCTGTCCAGACAAGTTGAGAAATTATTTTTAAGAACGTGTGAGAATTTTATTTTTCATAAGAACTTCCTAAAGTTGCCAAGAACTTGGAAAGAACTTGGAAAGGTTTTTTTTTTTTTACAAAAAACAAAGCCATTTTTCATTATTTTTCTGTCAGATTTCCCAGCTTTCCTGTTCCATTATTAGTGATGCTTCTTCTAATGTATCTAAGCATAAGGCAGGATAGTGGGCAATCGTTGGTGTAAAATTAAGATATATCAGAGCTGAAAATGGCATCAGGAGGAAATGCAAGCAGGTGTTTGGTAGCCTGCTGAGTTAAAATGGTACAAAATTACAGCAACATAAAAGAAACAACATAAAACAACAGGACAGGAAGAACTAAAAATGGCATAGAATATAACAACACAGAGTCAAACCAATTCTGAATATCCATGAAGCTTTTCAATTGTGCCAACAAGAGAGGGATCTAAATAGATCCCAATTAGATTCACTGTTATTCTATGAAATCCTGTGTACAGCACCAATGGATTATGAGTTGTTGATGTATCCGATCTGAAGGTCCTCCAATTTATAAATTATTAGCACCGTGTCATTCTTTTTAACACTGCATATTCTTTCAATCTTCAAAGTACATTCACAGCATACTTAAAATAGATCTAATTACAAATCGTCCTTAACTTGCAATCACAACTGGAACCAGAAATTCTATTGGGAGTCAATGTGGTTGTAAGCTGAGTCAGACCCAATTCTATAACAATTTTTTTACAGCGGACATTAAGCAAATCACATGGTCATTAAGCAAATCCAGCTTCTCCAATGGGCATTTTTGGGGGATGGTCATTGGGGGAAAAGGATTGCAAATTGCAATTACGTAACTCAAGGCTGCTGCAACTGATTGCAGATGTAAGCAGGTTGCCAAGCACCCAGATCAGAGGTGGGTTTCTACCAGTTCGGACCAGTTCGGCTGAACAGGTAATGGTTTGATGGCCTGGGTCACTGGAACCGGCAGCAACCCAGGCCTGCCACGCCCCTAAACCAGTTCTCCTATGGGGCTGCCATCTTGTTTTTTGGTTCTGCGCATGTGCAGAACAATTGTAATTACATAAATTTAATTGTTTTTCTTTTTTTAACGTTTTGTGCATGCGCAGACCTATTTTTGCGCATGCACGCACGAACCGGCAGTAATGCCGTGACCAACCCACCCGACCCAGATCATTAGCATGTGAACACAAGGGGCTGCCTGCAACAGTCGTAAGTATGAGTGCAAGTCATAGGCTGTGGGAACCATTGCTAAATGGAAGATAGTATGTCACTGTGCAATCAAGTCAGTGCTGGTTTTTAGCGATGATATAAATTTTCTCCAGGGTGATGAGTCTCCAAAATGGTTTTCCAACTATGCAACTGTTCACCACTGGCAGACCAGAGGAAGCCGTTTTTGCCCTCTCCAGACTCCGGCTCATGTGCCTGCAGATATATCTCCGCATGCCACTTGTGCCATAGGTTCATATATGGCTCCGCATGCCATAGGTTTGCCATCACGGCCATAGATGGTTGAAGGGAAAACCTTCCCCAAAAATTATTAGCTATATCATACAGTAATGGAGGATGACTGTACCTTTGAATGTATGCTATCTCTACCACTGAATGAATAGTTGCAGCAAATATTCTGTGCAAAGGTGTTAAGGTAAGTACCTTAACAACTGGTTTGCACGTGCACACTGGCTTCCCTCATATGCGCCACTTCGGGGCTGAAACGGAGCATCAAACAGGCAGCTAATCAAATAAGGCAGCTCTGGTGAGTACAGCAGGTGTGGCACGGAAATCAGCTGGGCAGTGTGGGTGGGGGGAATGAGCCAGGAATTAGTTATAAATTGAAAGGATAGTGCAGGTGTGGGTGGGCATTCCCATTCAGTGAGCACAACTACCGGTTCGCCTGAACCAGTCCAACCAGGCACCAGCCCACCACTGATTCTGTGGCATAGATGGCAAAGACCAGCTATTAAGGTGAATCTTTAGGCCAGGCTGCATATGTTACTATGTGATTCGGCCCAACAGGAGAGACAAACTTCCACTAACTCTTATGACACTTTCTCTGGCAGACCCTGCTTCATTTAACCCAATGTCACATCACATCACTTTCCGGGCATAAGAATTTTAACTAACTCCAGTATGTTTGGATAGCCTATGCAGCAAATGCCCTTTCGTTTTCTAGTATTTAAAGCAGCATCTTATCTCTTATCGACATATTTCAAAGGGGTTGTTTTAAAAAAAATTCAGCCTTTTTATGGTTTAAATTGGTTAGTTACATTCTCAAATCTAAAATCATTCCTTGTTGCACTGCATTCCTATTCTCTTTCTAAAGACCATCCCATGTTAATAGCATTGACACAAGAAATCGGTTCATCTTGTTGCTATTAAATTTTTCAGCATAGCACTCACAGCTCAGTGATTTAAAAATAGAGAGGGAAATCTGCTTGCTTTGAATTTTTAATTTTCACCCACACTGGAAGGGCCCAAGCAAGGGAGGAGTACATGATACCAAGTACCAAAAAATTAATGAATTGTCTTGACATTTTCTCCTAATGATATTCCGAGCAACTCTTCAGACCTTTAGATAAAACTTCTGAAAGAGAGTTTCAGTGAAATTTTAGAAGGAAGGAAGGAAGGAAGGAAGGAAGGAAGGAAGGAAGGAAGGAGGGAGGGAGGGAGGGAGGGAGGGAAGTTAGCTCTATATATTCCAAGCCGCAACGTTTAATTTTAGAGATAAGGGTAGTTAAAAACAAGTTAAAAACTGACAAAATAGGAAAACAAAAGCATTTATGCTTCCAACAATAAACTTAAACCTTGACTCATACTCTTCAACCATTTGCTTTGTAGCTGAGCAAGAAACATAATCCCCAATCAATGGTATACACTGCTTTGACTGCTATGCAACACATTCAAATTTTCTGTTTGTTTTTAATTACATTAAAAAAGACTTACAAATTTCCATTTCATCTAGTATCATCTTTTGTTCTAGAAATTAATAAAAGCAGAGAAAAAGAAAGTGGTAGTCCAAAGAAATAATTACTCTTAATCCTCTGAAATAATATAATTAGTATGTTGTAATAAAAGATAATATCCTATGGAAGCAGTTCAATTTTTGTGCATTAAATAACTCTTTATGCAGAAAACATGGAAGCTGATGTTTACCATCTTTTGAAAAAAACTATACCATACTCAGTAGAGCAGACAAAAAAATGAATAATATGCATTCCCAATCCATGAAACATATTCATACATGAATAAATGGATGGATGGAGGAATAAATACATTTTAGGAATAAAATATTATGGTGAAACATTTGAATAATTTAAGGTGTTTATTTATTTAGATTTTTTGATTTGAATGAATAGCCCACTTCAAGTTCAGTTAAAATAATAATGGCTACAAAAATTCAGCCAATGCTGATGTAACCCCATTCTACAAAACTGTTCCAATTGAAAAATATAACTTGCAATTCACATCATTTTGAGTAGCGCAGTAATTATTGTTAGTTGAATAAATAGGACACAAGAAATGCTTTTCTGTAATGTTTTCATGACAAGATTATTTAGCAACATTTTCACTTCATTTTTCCCCTTTTAATCAAATAGCAAATCAATCACTACCAATCTTTGGTTTTTTTTTTTTTTAAAAGTGAAACCAGTAAAGTCACATTCCTCTCCAATAAGCATGAGAAGCATTGGATTGACATACATTTGTCTTTATTTCCAAGAGAAAATGAAAGCTAAAGAAACCAAATGCAGCCCACATCTTGAACTGGACTATAGGTAATCCTCGATTTACAACAGTTCACTTAGAGACCGTTTAAAGTTACGACACTGAAAAAAGTGACGTACGACTATTTTTCACACGTATGACTGTTGCACCATCCCCATGATCATGTGATCAAAATTCAAATGCTTGGCAACTGACTCATATTTATGACCACTGCAGTGCTCCTATGATCCCCTTTTGTGACCTTTTTTATAAGCAAAATCAATAGGGAGACCAGATACACAACTGCGTTACTAACTTAACAACTGCAGTGATTCACTTAACAACTATGGGAAGAAAAGTCGTAAAAATGGGGCAAATTCACTCAAACAACGTTTCACTTAGCAACAAAAATGTTGGGCTCAATTATGGTCATAAGACAAGGACTACCTGTATTTGCTCCGCTGTTTCCAGCTCTCCTCTCTTTTCCCCATTGAAATGTAAGAATGTAAGAATGCATTCACCTGAAATTGTGGCACTATGGAGAAATAAGCTTCCACATAGCATTCTCTCAGACAATGTACCAAGCTCAGGCTGGAGGAAAGTATGGTTGATGACATACTTGGGCAGAAACAGGTAGGCAGATTAAAAAATAATCTATTCCACAGGGGTGGGCTTCAAAAATTTCAGCAACAGGTTCTCTGCCTGATTGCTGGCTGGGCGTGGCCATGGTGGGCGTGGCCTAGTTAGCTTCCTTCACCATGACAGGGGGCCCATTTTCGCCTTCCCCGGGATCTGGAGTCTTTCCTCGAGCCTCTGGGAGCGCAAACTGCCTCCCTCTGGCTCCAGAGGTCCTCCAGAGGATGGAAATGGGCCCATTGCTAGCCTTCCAGAACTTCTGGGAGGCGTATTTTCCAACTCCCCGAGCCTCCACATGGGACCTGCACTTACCTCACATGCAAAATGGGCCGCGTGGAGATTCCTGGGAGGGGAGGGGAGGGGAGGGAGGGATGGGAGGAGTGGGGAGGGGAGGGGCAGGGTGAGAGGGGCCAGCCAGGGGTGGGATTTGGGGGATTCTCTGAACCAGCCTTAATGTTAGCTATGGGTTCTTCCAAATCCGTGCGAAACCATAGCAGACTATCCCTGCTATTCCAAGAATGTCTTATCCAGGAAATATGATGTAGGTGGAGAAGTTGAGGCAAACATAGCAAGCAGGATAATGAAAAACAGAAAGAGGAGACTGCAATAGTTACAACAGTTCATTTGGTGATTGCTCAAAGTTACAACACTTGAAAAAGTGACTTAGAATCATTTTTCACACTTACAATGCAATACAATACAATAGCAGAGTTGGAAGGGACCTTGGAGGTCTTCTAGTCCAACCCCCTGCCTAGGCAGGAAACCCTATACCATTTCAGACAAATGGCTATCCAACATCTTCTTAAAGACTTCCAGTGTTGGGGCATTCACAACTTCTGGAGGTAAGCTGTCCCACTGATTAATTGTTCTAACTGTCAGGAAATTTCTCCTCAGTCCTAAGTTGCTTCTCTCCTTGATTAGTTTCCACCCATTGCTTCTTGTTCTGCCCTCAGGTGCCTTGGAGAATAGTTTGACTCCCTCTTCTTTGTGGCAACCCCTGAGATATTGGAACACTGCTATCATGTCTCCCCTAGTCCTTCTTTTCATTAAACTAGACATACCCAGTTCCTGCAATGTTTATGACCATTGCAGTAACCCCACAGCCACGTGATCGACATTCAGGTATTTGGCAACTGATTCCTCTTTATGATGGTTGCAGTATTATCCCAGAATCGTGTGATCACCTTTTGTGCCCTTCTGATAAGGCAGGGGTGTCCAAACTTGGGAACTTTAAGACTTGTGGACTTCAACTCCCAGAATTCCCCAGCCAGCATGGCTGGCTGGGGAATTCTGGGAGTTGAAGTCCACAAGTCTTAAAGTTCCCAAGTTTGGACACCCCTGTCAGATAAGCAGAGCCAATGGAGAAATGCACTTTAACAACCCTGTTACTAACTTAACAACTGCAGTGATTCACTTAACAACTGTGACAAAGAAGGTTGTGAAATGGGGCAAAACTCACTTAACAAATGTCTCTCTTAGCAACAGACATTTTGGGCTTGATTGTGGTCATAAGTTGAGGACTACCTGTACTTGCCTCCAAGACCCCCATAGTCGGACTCAATAGGGTTAGGGAGGGGAAAAAATGGAAGCAAGCTTTATCTTCCTCTCTGGTCCTTTAAGAAGGAATTGCTGAAATCTCCATCTACAAACTAATTTTCTTCTAATTTGATTCTCAGGCCACTCAAGGAAACTATTGAAATGCTTTTAAAGTACCTTGAAAACAGCTTTGTTCTTCTACCTATTGTGAAAATGAAGCTATCTAGATGAGAGTTACCTCATTTCAAGGCACACATTTCCATCTTTTAAAATAGTTTCTCAGCTGTTCCTCCTTTGGGCCATAGCACTGCTAGCAGGAATGAAATCTCTTTTTCTCTTAACACTAAACCTGGCAGGAGATTACAGATAGAGTGATAATTTCACCTTTTCAATTTGCAAAGTCAGGGCCACCCTCAAGGTGTCCAACGTTGGTGTAAAATTTCAGAGACAGATAGAAAGCACCTTTGTGGGTTTTAGGCATTGCAATACACAATAACCACATATGTTCACTTCTTCATAAGAACAGCATGGACTACGGTACATGCTTCATGATAGTCCCAATTTAATCATCCTTATTATCCTACATAATGGTCTTTGATATATGGCTAGTCCTTTGTTTGACCTTATTTTTATTTCTTCTTGACTGATGACTTTGGAAATTGGAATGGGGCTTTGGGCTTGAAATACAGGCGTTCTGAAAAAAATATCATAGATTGTGTTATCCTAGCTTCCTATGGTGGTGGGGTCTCTAGACTCACAACCCTTCTGCACCCTTCTATATTCCTGTAAAGAGAGATTTTTTTTATCCCAGAGAAAATTCTGATTCTGTACAGTTTATTAGGGGGGGGGATGGGGAACCACGGCCCCTGTGGTCCATGGAAAAACCTCTCTCTACAGAACTGGTCTCTGATAGCCAAAAGGTTGAGGGTCTCTGCCTTAAGCCCTCTTTCTTTCTTTCTTTCTTTCTTTCTTTCTTTCTTTCTTTCTTTCTTTCTTTCTTTCTTTCTTGTTAATATACTTTCATTGTTTCATATCCCAAATTCCATTTCTATATTGAACAATGTGTTTTCTAGGAGTCCAATGTGTTAAAATATAAACATCATCATAATCATTATAATCATGTACATATGGACATATATGCAATATCAATCGTTATTGAAAACTATATTATCTTCCATCAATTATATAACCATCAAAATCATTTTTAATCTAATCATTTTTTCTTTCTCATGTAGTCCATATTTCACATAAATCCACTCATCTAACCCCTGTATCTGTCAGCTAACCATTTGTAGGAAAGTTCCCATATCACAAAATATTCCAAATATTCTTTTTCTTTTTCTTTTCTTTTCTTTCTTTCTTTCTTTCTTTCTTTCTTTCTTTCTTTCTTTCTTTCTTTCTTTCTTTTTTTTTCCCTCTTCATTGAAAGAATGGCATGTAGACTAAAAACATAGGACTTGGGCTACAAATGCATAGACCAGGCCAATCTATAAAACAGATCCTAATCAACCTGTAACTCTGCAATTGCCTGTGGCTATTTTCATCTGTGTCTGAGCTGGAGTGTTTTTCTTACCTGGCTGGTGTCAGCCCAAAAAGAGGAATTTTCTTCCCCTGTGATGGAAGACAAAACAATAAAGATAAAATGGATGTGACCCCCCCCCCCTTTCCCTTTTTAAAAACTCACTAGAGGCGGGTGGGGTGGAAATCTTCCCAATCTAAGATGACAAGTTACAGTTTGAGTTTGTCTGACTATGATCACCTCTACCCACTCTCTAGATTGGCAGGTCTAACTTAAGTTTCCTTTATCTCTTTATTATTAGTATTATAATTAGTATTATAGTTACAGTATATTGTACTATACTATATTTGTATAGTATACTTAGTATTAATAATTAGTATTAATGGAGATTGGAATTTCACCCCTTTGCTACATAGCATAGACTATGTAAACCACTCTTGAAAAGAAAATTAATTTTAGTAGAATGGATATTTCCATAATTCTTCCTTCCCGTTCTTTTGAGTGAAATCAGTTCTTTTCTTCAATATTTTGTAAAGTTGAAAACCAGTAACAGGGAACATTCTCAAATTATTTTTAATTTTTTAAAAAAAACTTTAAAAATACTTTTAAAAAATACTTTTAAAAAATACTTTTAAAAAATACTTTTAAAAAATACTTCAGTTTCTTGTGTTATTTTTTATTCTCCAAACTTCTTGTAGGGCAGGGAGGAAAGAAGAAATGGTAGGGATTAATCAGGACTTCTACTGAATAGGAGTTATTTGCCTATTTGTTTCTCTTTTTTTAAGTTGGCTATATTGGATCAAAGCCTGTTTGTGACTGCTCCCATATCTATCATTTTCTGACTGTTCATTTGGAGACACAGACACAAACACAAACACACAGAAGCATACACACTCTACTAGCACATTCCTAAATAAATAGCTGGACTATTGAGAGTTTCCCCCTTAAGCACGATAAGCCTGTGTGAAAAAGATTCTCATCTGGGACTTATCACAATAGCCATCAATGAGGCTGACAGAACACAAGCTCATCACCACCAACACAAGAGGCTATTCTTTGGAAACGTCATCTTGTTATGCTTTTGAGACACTGACATCTGTTGTGCAAAACTAAACAAATGTTTGGGAACTAGCTGGCTCCATCAAGTGATTGTTGATGAACATTGCAAAGCAAAGACATTTTAAGGGTTTGCTTTCCAAAAACCAACTTTAGACACAAGGTGGGTTTGTTTAATGAGGGTGTTTATTTTTAAAAGGGTTTTACACGGGTATGTTAATGATGAAACCCAATGTGAATTGATATACATGCAAAGGAGACAACATGGACAATCTCCTCTTTTAATTATTTAGAAAAAAAGTGGGAGAAATTTGGTTTTATGTTTGTGTGTGTGTGTGTGTGTGTGTGTGTATTTGTGCTGATAAATAAATAAAGGGAGACTAGTATAGATCCATTTCAAGCTATTTAGCTCTCATCAGCTAGCCAAACCCTTACTGGGATTTGAACCTGGGCTGTATTACATATTAGGCAGGAGTCTTAGCCACTAAGCCACAGGCTCTCCTCCTTTATCAGCTGAGCCAGGGAAATAGGTATGTATTTGTGTTACAACCCCTGGTATGCCCAAATATGGGAGGAAGCTCACTACTCCCTCTTTCTGTCCTTCGGCTCATTACAGAAAACTATCCAGACAGAAAACCATATTTTTATTTTTAATGTTGCCTTTTTTATATTTGTGTTGTATTTGTGCTGATAAATAAATAAAGGGAGACTAGTATAGATCCATTTCAAGCTATTTAGCTCTCATCAGCTAGCCATACCCTTACTGGGATTTGAACCTGGGCTGTATTACATATTAGGCAGGAGTTTTAGCCACTAAGCCACAGGCTCTCCTCCTTTATCTTCCAGAAAAGTCGCAATCATAATATATGCGCCTACAACAGATGTGAGTGGCATTTCACTTTCTGACAGAATCCAGCTGAAAAGTTAATACCATCCATATATTACTAAAACTCTTCTGGCTACAAACTTTAACTGGGCAAAACAGTGCACCATAGGCAACAATTTTTGAACTCAGTTGGGCTAATTTACAGAATGCATCCAAAATCTAGGACATATGACTATCATGGGTTTAAAATTTGGCAAATTTTGGGTCGTTTCAGTGCTGTCTACTGGAGGTTCGGTCCTGCCCTACCCCTCCAGAGGCCAGGTAGACTGTCCCCTCCTTTGGCTGCTGGAGATCACATAATTTGGTCCCATCTAGGCCTCCAGAGGCTGAGTAAACTGGCCCCACCATTGGCTGCTAGGAGACAGTCAGTTGTGGTCAAGCTAGTAGAAAGTCAGAAGTTGCTCCCACTGCCCTTGGTCATTCCATTTCTAAATTTAATTAAGAAATTGTCTCTGAAACAGCAACACAATGGTCACAGGCTGTCTAGTTTCTCTATTAAATTTTAGTGTGAAATTGATAATTCAGAATAGATTCCATATGCAAGAATTATATCTGGTATGTAATTTAAGATAATACTAAAATTAGGGGGATGGAGGCTAAAACATCTAAGGGGTGACTAGGGGTGACATGATAGCAGTGTTCCAATATCTCAAGGGCTGACACAAAGAAGAGGGAGTAAAGTTATTCTCCAAAGTACTTGAAGGCTGGACAAGAAGTAATGGAAGGAAACTTATCAAGGAGAGAAGCAACCTAGAACTAAGGAGAGCAGAACAATTGATCAGTGAATCAACTTGCCTCTAGAAGTTGTGAATGCTCCAAGACTGGAAGTTTTTAAGAAGAGATTGGACAACCATTTGTCTGAAATGGTATAGGGCTGTGATGACAAATTTAGGGCACTCTGTGGGCACATGCGCCATTGCCAGTTGCTCTTCTGGTTTCTGGTGCATGCATGTGCACTGGTCAGCTGGTCTTCACGCATGCTGAAGCACTGGAAACATGAAGACCATCTGGCCATCTGGTCTTCGGGCTTCTGGCATTCCAGGGCACGCAAAGACCAGCTGGCCAACGCCCATTCTGGCTTGGGCACTCGATGCCGAAAAGATTCACCATTGTTGGTATAGGGTTTCCTGTCTAAACAGGAAGCTGGACTAGAAGACCTCCAGAGTCAATTCCAACTCTGTTATTCGATTTGATAATATACTCTAAACAGGAAGTGTCCATTTTTAGGATTTGTTTATAAAGTATTGAAATCTGTGTTCTACTTATATTTAAAATCAAACTATTACAGGTAGTCCTTGACTTACAACAGTTCATTTGGCGACTGTTCAAAGTTACAGCAGCACTGAAAAAAAAGTGACTTATAGCCGTTTTTCACAGTTACGACCTTTGTAGCATCTCCATGGCACACGTGAGCAAAATTCAGATGCTTGGCAACTGGTTCATATTTATGATGGTTCTGTGTCCCAAAGTCATGTGATCACCTTTTGCAACCTTCTCACAGGTAAAATTAATAGGAAAGCCAGATTCACTTACTAATTTATCAACTGCAGTGATTCACTTAAAACTGTGACAAGAGCAGTTGTAAGATGGGGCAAAAATTCAATTAACAAATGTCTCGCTTAACAACAGAAATTTTGAACTCAATTGTGATCATAAGCTGAGGTCTACACATATTTTATTCCTACAAGAGTTTGTATAGATAGCCCTCCTTATTCTTACTTACACTTATGGAAAAGTGTCATTCTCCAATTACAGAAGAGACCAGAAGATAAGTCTATAATTGCTATGTCATTGTTAAATTGTTTTATACTTTTTCAACAAACTTCTTAAATATTCATCTCTCAAAATATAAACACTATGTACTATGCATAAAAAAGAGCCATTGGTTTTAAGCCTTAGTTCTTATGGCGATCCTGTGATCCAGCCCCGTAAATCAAATCCATGCACTTTAGAGTGTGCAGTAATTGGAGCACTAAGTGATTTGAATGATAGTAATTGGCATGTCATGCTTAATGTGAGTTGAAAGGAATGCATAAATAGGAACAATCTGGTATTATGCTATATTAATTTTTGCATATGTATACATTTACTATAATCCCACCAGCCCCAGTTATTTAAGTTTCCCATTACTGGCGCTCCAATTTCAAGGTTTAACTCCAGATAACCTTTTGTGCGTGGAAATGTTCTGAGCTCTTAGCATTAGCAAGGCTTCATCTTTCTCACAGTGATCGAAGGGTAGAAGTCAATTGAGGTTTCAAGTTTTATGGGTACATGAAAAGGTAGGATAGAAAGGAGTGAAGATCTGAAAAAGCTAAATTCTGATAACCTCTGTGGTTATTTCTTGGACCCGTGGGAAACCAACTAGCCCAAATAATTTCTCTCTCGGAACATGCTTTTAAAGAACAGCCCTGGAAAAGATCAAGGAGATGCAATTGTTACTCTGAAGTTGATTTCAGCTTTAAATAGCACCGTGAGGTCAGGCAAAGAGACTATTATGTTGGTTAGCCTGTGTACTCCTCAAGTTTATCTGAATAAGCCTGTGATAAGTCAAGCATGTTAGCCTAATTTAATAGGGGGAAGATCCTTATATAAAAATATTAATATAAATTTAATAACAACTACTACAACAACAACAACAACAACAACAACAACAACAATAATAATAATAATAATAATAATAGTAATAATAATAATAATAATAAGTGATACCCATTGTCATCGGGGCACTTGGTACCATGTCCAAAAGTTTTACAAAACACATGAAGAAATTGCAACTTCCTGCAATAACACCAGCGGAATTGCAAAAAACTGCGCTACTAGGAACATCATATATTTTAAGAAGATACCTGGTTGATACCTATGATGCTGGCAGCAACCTCTATCAACGATTAGCACCAGTTAATGGTATTTGTGACATATATTTAAATGTTTGGTTGACTGAGTTTCATGTTTAATGAATAAAAGAAATAAGAATACTAATAAGATAAGTAAATAAGAATGCTGCAGTATGTAGGGCTACCACATTTGGCTACAAACATACAACGGCCACTAGAAGGTGGCAAAGGGACACAGGAGCTCCAACTACCTCTAATAGTCTTCCAGATTTTTTTTTTCAGTTCATATCTTGTAGCCCTGACATGTTGCTATTCTGGATGCAACAGAACCTGCTTCATCTGGTGTGGCATCTGATGTGCAGCCCCAGGAAGAAGTATCCTTGACAGCTTCTGGGTTGACAAGTGGGAAGACCAGTTTCCATATCATAGAAAGCCATAGGCTACCTGGTTCAATCTGTTCAAAAAAAATGATGCACAACCAGAGCATAGGGAAGAAATGAAACACCAAGTTTTACTATGATTTAATGTTGCAAACTTCTCAGCAATTACTCCTAAAAACAGCGCGCAGGAAAGCATCAAGAAGAAGGGGAAGATTTTCCCTCGAGAAAACACTGACCTTGAGAAGGCAAACTAAAACTTATTTGGATAAATATATCATGTTAGAAAACTAATATCTGCATTAGATGAAAAGTTATTTATGTGTTGCAAAAACAAAAGATTAGAAAAGCGAGTCAAGAGATGTCAATCTTTTTCAGTTTTGCCTCTTTATGCAGCCACCTACAATAAAGTGCATTAAAATGGAACTTGGGGCAAAATATTGCAATATTCCAAGTTTCCATTTCTGCATACAGTCACAGCATTTCCCCTTACATTGCATTCCACTGCCCTCCATTTTTGTTTCTTCTCCCCTGTGTACCAAATGGCATCTACAGCAAGAAGAGGTGTAGATGGTTCTACCTTGCATATTTTGACCCTTTCTTCAGATACCTCTGAATATACTGCAATTTATGGCCCTTAGCTGTCAACATTTCATGACCAATGAGCTGAGCCAGAAAAGTCAATAGCAGAAGACAGAAATATGTTGTCCAATGGAGGACTAATTGGAGGCAACCCTAGAGAGCAGTGGAAATCTCAAGAAATCATCACATATTATAGAAGTTCCACTTTTTCATATGAAGTTGCCGGAGATTTTAAGGCTACTTCATCTGATGAGGTAGGATCACTTATAAGATCTTGGGTGATTCACAAGACGTTCTATAACAAGATCATACAATAATATATTACACTAGAAAAAAAACTGTTCTCCTAACTCTTCTCTTTCTTCCACCAGGTCTTTTCTGAGACACATTCACAGATTTACACACACAAACTGTTAGGGTGTAACCAACAAGTTGGGTAGACAATATATTGCACAAGGCATGTTATGTATCTTTAAGAGAGGAGCTCTGCTAATTAGTAGATTACAGCATTTAAATTGCAGCTGATGTTGTTGCTCTCTCTCTCTCTCTCTCTCTCTTGATTGATGTATGATAACTGCTGTCTAACTGTTACTACTGTTGCTACTACTTACTGTGTGTAAGTTATTTGCTACTTGTATCCAAGTTATCTTGGTAGTATTGGACTGTTTTATCTGTGTATGACTTTTTGGCTGTGTTTATGGATTTTGCTATATTCTTCAAAAAGTAAAGTTTATTTTGTTACTTTACTATCCATTATTCAGTGTGGTTGCTTTATCTATCGCACGCTGCGTATACTTTACAGGGTTGCTCTGTTATAACCTCGACCTGGGGTTCATTGCTAGTGCTTAATCGCACCAGTACCTAACACAAACACTGCTTTTCTTAGACAGGAGCATAAACTGATTCTACTGGAAATAAAAGAATGGAGAAAAGTGTTGATTGACTGAACTGTAACTTCCCAGTATTTCTAAGGGTTTTAGTTAATGCTGGTAGAAATCAGTCCAAGAATAATGCAGGTACAAACGTCCCACTTAATTCTTCTAGTTGCATATGAATTATAAATTAACAAATTAATGAATGCATATGAGGTTGGCAATGCAGAAAATTCTATTATCACCACATCAAATAGTTATAAGTACTTAGCTATGCCAAAACACTGGAGCCAAGTTTTATCGTGTTCTATATTCTATTTTAATAACTCTTCCCGACGTAAATGTATAATTTATTTTTGTTTAAATCCATGAAAAAAAAATACTTGAAGTCTTCTAGTTCCCAGACAATAGAAACATACTTTCTCACAACAATTCCCAGACTCTTTTGTTTCCAAAAATCCACTTTAAAACTTTTAGTTGCAAGCAACTCATTGGGGAGCAAGTCCAAAGAAACATTTGGACCTGGGTTTTACCATATGGAAGAAAAATGTTTGATAGCAATTTAGAGGCAGCTGTTATTTTCTCATACATTTAATTGACATCTATTATAGCAATGGATGGTGCAAACCTAAGGTCAGAACTTAGCCCATTAGAAAGAAATGGCTGTGGAAAAGAAGACATGCAATATGGGGAGAGATCCTGTTGGTTTTCAAAGGCACAAATGAGCCTTTGTTTATTCTGTCCTTACAGTTTCCAAGAGCTTCATTTCTTTTTAACAAGAGATTCCACCATTACACTAATCGAAACGTGTGTCCTTCCAGATCCTCCACCCCCCCGACAACTTGCTTCCCCCCCCCCCAGCATCCAAATCGGGCTTCGCAGGCAATTCCTGCCAATTCGGCCTGATTGGTAGCCATCTTCATGAGTCACAACACAGCAACTCCAGATGGAAGGCAAAGAAAACTGTTCCCTCCAGAGTTATTTCCAATTCAGTTCTATCAATCAACCAGCAGCTGGGAGTGAAGAACCATTCAGTGCTTTAGCCAGCTCACTCATGCCAACAATTCTGCACATTATGGGCTTCCTGGGCTCATCTCTTCTGGGAAAGGAGAGGAGAAAAAAGTTTTATTCGCTCATGATTTCCCCAGGAGATTCTACAAGTATCAGGCTAATCTCAGGATGATGTCTGTTCGTGTCTGAATGTGAATATGCTCTGGTGAATCTAATCATGGTGGGTTTCATCATGCATTTGTTGTAAGCCTTGATTTATAAGATTTATGGTAAATCAGGAATGGGGATATGGAGATATGTGATATTTAAAAAAATAACTTGGCTCCTTCCAAAAGAAGAATATATGCATTTTAAAATGGAAAGTAATGAAAACGAAGGCATCGGAACATGGAACTGTACTATAGACAGCCATTAACTTTATAAACTTATTATGCTTATTATGTAATTGGCATTAATAGAGGAATTGGCTTGCTCTCTGCAAGCTTGGTTGAAACCAGGTTGTTATCTCTGGAGACAGAAGACATGGCAAGAAGTTAGTCCATTCATGAGCCAAGATTAATTGGAAAGCAAACAATTACACTCTCCAAGCAAAATTGTGAAGTCACATACCTATAGAACTAACATCATGTGTAGCCAGAGAAATCCAGTGGGAGTGAAGGAGGAAAGGGATGATAATTCATAAGTCAAGTATTAAGAAAAGCCCTTAGTTCACCAGCATTGCATTGTTTAGGACACTTCAATTTCACCACTGCAGACTTTGATATATTCAGCTAAAGGATCACAAAAAAGATCATCATCATTGACTTTTCAGATTCAAACCAATTCCCATACATTACAATTATTTGCTAACTTTATATTTCCGTTTTAAGAAAGTTTAATATTATCATCTGTCAGAGTGCTAATGGGGAACATAACAGTAGTGAATACATGAAAGAGGCAATCTCAAAGGTGCTTTTTTTCCCTAAGAGGCAACTGGACTTTCCTATTTTTCTTTGAAGACATCTTATTTCTCATTCAACGAGCTTCTTCAGCTCTGACTGGCTGGTGAGGAATGGAAGGATTTATGCTCCTTGCAGACAGTTGGTCATTTGCATTCTTTTAGCAAGCTGTTAAGGCCATTTGGAGGTTTATTTGTGTCATCAAGGTCACCTGAGTGGTTCAAATGGGCGTGGAGCCTTCTTAGAACTGTTGAAAGGCCTGTGTTGTAAACTGGAGATAGATGATGTCATAACCCACCCTCTGTGTTGAGATAGGGCTGACATAGATGTCTTCTTTGACCCCCTCTTTCAAACCAGTGGTCCTCTCTGTTTAAAATGTGGACTTTGCTTCTTCAAAAGAGTAGCCTGTGTCTTTTAAATGCAGATGGACTTCTGAATCTAGTCCTGGTGGGTTTGTTCTCCTATGTTATGCCATGCGTTTATGAAGTGGTTGTTTTGTTTCCCCAATGTACAGATCTGCACATAGCTCACTGCATTGTACTGCTTATTCCACATTGCTCAGTTTCTGTCTGGGTGTTTTATTCTTGAGGTGGACAAGCTTTGGCCTTAGTATATTCTTGGGTTTGAAATGTGCACAGATATTGTGTTGGCTGAAGATCCTCCTGAGCCTTTCCAATATTCCTGCTAAAAAGCTTCTTGGATGAGAAGCGAAACATCTTCAAAGAAAAACAAGAATGTCTAGTTGCCTCTTGAAAAAAAAAGCACCTTTGGGACAACCATGACTCAATGACTGAGAATCTCCATAGACACAAAAAAGGCAAGTTTAAGATCAGGGGTTTGGTGGTTCATAGTTTTGTTTTGTTTTTTAGCTGCTACATTGAAGTAAAATTGAGAAAATTCTATGAAAGACACTGGAAAGTTTCTATTATTGCAAACGTAACTTCATTAGCTGAACGGATTGTTCAGATTTATGACATCATTTCAGCATACATTTGAAATTTCATCATGCTAAGTGTGTGGGACTGCCTTGAATATCCTGAATGAACAATAGTTTTGGTAGTTGTTTGACATTGACATGACATCTGTTCTAAATCTGTTGCCTGATGTCTTGCTCCTCATTACAATAGAAAATGTCCTCACTAGTTTATTTTAATGAAATCAGTTCGCATTCCTTAGCATTATTACTAATCAGAAGAACCTTAGAAAACTATTTTTTTTCTTCCTGCTGGAATAAAACTAGGGATAAACAGGTTAAAGATCAGGAAGTGGTTTTAATAGGACCATGACTATTCAACTTATCTCTACTACAGGTAAAGTGTGTTAAGAATGGGTAAGATGCTGATGTCAACAGGCAAAATATTCTAGTGTGTGTTTTAATTATTCTCATATTATTTCCTGTGGTCTTCCTGTGGTCTATCGGGTGCGTTTCAAGGTTTTGATAATAATCTTTAAAGCGCTCCATGGCTCAGGACCTAGTTACTTGCGGGATCGTATTCTGCCCCATACATCCCTGCGACCAATCCGCTCGCACAGAGAGGGCCTCCTCCAGGTGCCGTCCACAAGACAGTGTCAGGGGGCGGCGCCTAGGAGTAGAGCCTTCTCTGTGGCGGGCCCAGCCCTGTGGAATGACCTCCCTCCGGATATTAGGAATACCTCTGACCTCCGCTCCTTTCGTATTAAGCTTAAGACCCACCTATTCCAAGCAGCTGGCCTGGCTCAACTTTGATCTAACCATATCGCTCCTGATGGGCTTTTACTGGGTATTTTAATTATATTTAATTATCTAGGGGTTTTTAAAGACTGTATTTTAATTGTTTTATTTATCAGCCGACCTCCTCCTTGTGTATGTCTCGGTATATGTCTCTGTTATATGTTTGTTTTGTCCATATTTATTTCATATGTTTCATTGTACGCCGCCCCGAGTCCTTCGGGAGAGGGTGCGGCTAAGAAATAAATATTTATTATTATTATTATATTATTATTTTCCAGATCTGGATCTCATGAAGGATGCTTTTCCATAGAGCAAAAGACATGATGGGAAAAGCATACTTCCTGGATCTGACTAGATACTGTATCATGGAAGGGGCCCAGAATATGCTCACTCAGTCAGATGTGATGAGCTAGACTGAGGACAGATGGTCCCACAAAATAACCTGGCCCTGTGCCACTTAAGGCTTTGTAAGCACCATCAATTCATTAATAATATCCTAGTATAGTAATATATATGCACCGCCTCAGCTCAATAACTTTAGGCTCAGAGTTAGGAGAAATCCCTCATCTTCTCTCAAGGCCCATTCATTTTTGGGATCTTTGCTCTCAACATGAAAAGAGAAGCTGAACTAGAACTTGAAATGGTGTGGGATCAAATACAGGAGCCAAAGTGAATAACCATGGCTTACTGCAATGCTTATTAGAAAGCACATGCTGGCGGAAATTAAGAGGAAGGGGCAGTTTAGGAATGCCAGACACAAAAAGAAAAATATTTCTCCATGCAAATCCATTGTATCATTGTTCTGTGGCCGTATATCTCTATATATCAACTTAATTTAATTGACTCCATTCATCCAAGAGCTGATTTTTCCCCAAATGGAGAAGGGGTAGGTCTTGTGGAGAAAGGCTAGTCCAGTGGTGAAATTCAGCCAGTTCTATCAGGTTTGGGCGAACCGGTAGCTCTGGCAGCAGGAGACTCTGCCCACCCACCCAGACCTCATCATGTCCCATTTTTGATGCTCTGCGCATGCGCGCATTTATGAACCAGTAGTGAAGATAGGTTGATTTTACCGTGGGTTTCACAAGTTACAAGTGAGTCACATTCAGCTCAACGGCATCAGTTGGTAAACCCAGGTTACCTTAGGATATTTGAAGGTAAAAGCCACCCTTTTCCAAACCTCTAGATGGCGTAGTACCCTTGGTTTTACCACCAACTGAAAATGAAATTTAAAAATATGAAATATAGTAACAAAGGAAAAGGAATGTGAGGTGATATTTAGAAGACCTATTCAATCTTTAGCTCCGCAGATCCCAATGGCAACACATTTTTTCAACATTGCTCTAAGAGTTTCCTCATGCTATATCCAATGTAATATTTGAGTTCTAAAAAGCCAGAATGTCATTAAATAGAATGACATTTGACATTGCCTTGAGCTGCCCTTGTGAAAAAAATGTGATTATTAGCCCAGGGAATTGGGCAAACCTGTATAGTCTAGTGAGGTTAAAAACCAGCCGTATCTTCTTTTACATCTACTCTTTTCAGTGGCACCAGGGAAAATCAGTGATGGGCGCAAACGAACCAGGCCTCCCTCTTTTCAGTCATAACTCTTAAACACTGTTTAAGATGTTTTAATTCTGAAACAGGTAAGACATCTCACCTTTCCAAAGGTGAGGAATGGAAAATAGAAGACTGGCTCTGCCTCGGTTTTTAACAGCACCGTGAAGCTGGACAAAAGTCATCCTTTAACTGACAAGAAAGGTGACCTGAATATTGTTTATATCCTTATTCCAAAATCAGTAAGGGACTTGTGTGGAAATAAGCACCCAGGGTGTGTGTGTATGTTCACAGCCAAACACAATTCTCTGCCCACAGAGCTCAGCTCTCTTCACTCATCAGACGTCTCCCAAACCACCTGTCACTACTTGGAATGTCATGTTAATGTTTTATGGTCAAACCACCTTTCTTGCTTCCAGAAATGGCAGCGCCACGTGAATAATTTACAGCACTGTGTTTCTGCTCTACTTTCCCCCTCCAAGCTGCTTTAGACAGCAACAAACGGTGGGGTTCTAATGGGATGCTGGTGATTTGTTTGCTTGCACACTTTGCCCAGTGTTTTGCTGAAGGAATGAATTTTAAAAAATGTTCCCAAATGAAAAGAAATAGATGAGGGCAAAGAGTTGTAGTAGGTCTATGAGTTTAGTTTCCATCAGGTGCAGGAAGGTTTAAATATAGAGAAGCCTCCAGCAGAAAATGCTTTCTCTAAGATTCTCGCAGCTTCTGCTGCAAATTCGCAATGCCCAGCTGCCTCCGAGATCAGATTTGCCCTTTTGGCCAAACGCCAAGCTTAAACAATACCTTTATTCCGCTCACTTTTGCATTCCTACATCATTCCACCATCTTTCAATAAAGGAGGTAGTTGTGCAAGAAGTGATTACACCCCTGTCCATAAAAAAATCTTTTGCTAGTGCATCATCATAGTATCCCATTTCTCTTGGCAGCCCAACTGTTGCCCATATAGGCCCATGCAAACTCTTCAAAAATGCTGCTACCCATTATTGCTATCAGAATAACGGAGTTAGAAGGGACCTTGGAAGCCTTACAGTCCAACCCCCTGCTTACGCAGGAAACTCTATACCATTTCAGACAAATGGCTGTCCAATCTCTTCTTTAAAACATCCATTGTTGGAGCATTCACAACTTCTGAAGGCAAGTTGTTCCATCCACACTGAAGTTACTACACCACGTTATTCATCCCCATTGAAGTTGCTACTATGTTTCCAGCAGCTGATCCTACATCTCACCATGTCCTGGAGGAATGTCTGTCCTTCAAATTCTTTTTTAGTATCCAAAAAAAGTACAAGAAAAAGATTGTCTCTCCTTACCTCTATTTGAGCTGACCCAGGTATTTGCCCATGCACATGTTGTGTACAGCGCCTGCGCGATGATCCGCCGAACATCTGGAGCATCACAGGTGGTGAGTACGCGTGTTTGCGCTGCGCATGTGCACATGGTGGATGCCTGGCCCCTTTGCAGCTTACCGGTTGCAATGGGATCCGGAACCCACCACTGATATACATACTGTATGTGTATGTATGTGTGTGTATGTATGCCCAAATATGGGAGGAAGCTCACTACTCCCTCTTTCTGTCCTTCGGCTCATCACAGAAAACCATACAGGCAGAAAACCATATTTTTATTTTTAATGTTGCCTTTTTATATTTGTGTTGTATTTGTGCTGATAAATAAAGAAAGGGAGACTAGTATAGATCCATTTCAAGCTATTTAGCTCTCATCAGCTCGAATCCCAGTAAGGGTATGGCTAGCTGATGAGAGCTAAATAGCTTGAAATGGATCTATACTAGTCTCCCTTTATTTATTTATCAGCAAAAATACAACACACGTGCGCACACACACACACACACACACACACACACACACACACACACATATACATACATACATACATACATACATACATACATACATACATACATATATATATATATATATATATATATATATATATATATATATATACATATATACATACATACAGCCCAGGTTCAAATCCCAGTAAGGGTATGGCTAGCTGATGAGAGCTAATTAGCTCGAAATAGATCTATACTAGTCTCCCTTTATTTATTTATCACACACACACACACACACACACACACACACACACACACACACACACACACACACACACACACACACACATATATATATATATATATATATATATATATATATATATATATAATCAGAAAAAGTGACATGATCTGCACTCACACTTACAGTGATAGCACAGACTCCTATAGGCATGTAATTATTATACAGGAACTTGGCAACTGGCTCACATATATGACCAGTTGTAGCATCTTGTGGTCTTGTGATCACAATTTGTAATCTTTTATGCTGATTTCCAGAATCGGAATGGTGGCCTAGTGGTGAAAACACTCACCTCCTACTTGGAAGGTTGAGAGTTCAATCCTAGTTTCTCTCCAAGGGTGCAAAGAAAAAATATCTGCTGTGAACTCTATGTGGTGTCAGGAAGGGCATCTGGCCAGTAAATGCTCAGCTCCATCCAGTCGTCCTGACTCTGCTTCAAATGTAGGGCTTACAGGATTGTAAAAAGGGAATTTGTTATGCCGATTTCCAGAAGACCCATTGGGGAAGCTAGATTCACTTTACAACCAACAATTCACTGAACAGCTGACTTAAGATTGTTTTCAAATTGGGTCTGATTTGAACTTACAATCACAACAACCTACTTCAGAAATCCCAGACCCCTTAAATCATCACTACCCTTGATAGGACAACCACTTAATCTGATAGATACATTAGCAGTGCAACTTTGGCCATTATAGCTGGTGGGTAGAAATGCATTTCTAATCACAGAGTATAACTATACACCTCAATTCTGGGGCTGCAGTTTAATTTTACTCATAAAATATATATAAAAAATAAAGTATAGAGGTCAACACTGCTTAGCTTTAGGAAATATTATCATTAGGTTTTAGACCCCAGTCATAAGTTAACTCAAAATCAATATTTGATGCCTGCACTTTATTTAAATTACCACACTGAAAGGTGTATTAAAATTTTAATGTTTTTTTTAAAGTCCTCGGCTTCTCATATAAAGCCAAGAAAGGGCCAGGCAATAAACAATTTATATTTCTTTAACACATTTTTTTTTCCAATTCCATTGTGCCCTGTGGGTTTCTATTTCATAGCCTAGCAGATTATTTAAGATATCTCTCATTTTCCATTCTTTGTAGAATTTATAAGGTTTAGTGGCCTTGAATTAGATCCAAATCGTGTGCTTGCAACTTGTTACCCTCGATGGGAAGCATTTTCCCTACTGCTTTAGAAGCCTCATCCAGCCATTCCTATGGGACATTGTCATTCAGACGCAACTAAACATCTGGATGTAGTTTACAATTACATATCAGGTTGCAGTTCCTTTTTCTGCTGACTTTTGGATGAAAGGTTCTACCAGGGTGTGTGTGTGTGTGTGTGTGTGTGTGTGTGTGTGTGTGATTTGTAATTTTCCTTTAACATCCATACACATTTTGAAGACAGTGTATTGCCTGGGTCAATATATATTTTTACACAATATTACCAATAATAATACAATTAGGTACACATAATCCTAGTTTTCTGACCTTAATCTGCACGTTGTATTTATAAGCTTCAATAAGATTTCTTCATACAATATGTTTGTTAAATAACTAGTATTGTAATATTTTAGAAATCACTCAATATTCCATCATAAATCTAATATCCCAACACCCATGAAACCAATCATTAACCAAATTTTATCAATCTAGATTTATATCTCCAATCCCCCAAAATTATAAATTTCAGTATATGTTTACTACTACTACTACTAATAATAATAATAATAATAATAATAATAATAATAATAATAATAATAATAATAATAATAATAATAATAAGTTGACCACATACTCAGCTGCTGTAAAAAAAATTGCGCAGACTGACTATAAAATGCAGCACAATTCAGTGGCACAAATGATCCACTGGAATTTGTGCAAAAATTATAATATTATAACAGCAACAAACTGGTGGAAACATAAGCCTGAAAAAGTCGTCGAGGGTCAGATGGTCAAGATCTTGTGGGATTTTCGCATACAAACGGATAAAATACTGGCGCATAATACACCAGACATCACACTGGTTGAGAAAAATAAGGTTACAATCATAGACATCGCAATACCAGGTGATAGCAGGGTCGCCGAAAAGGAATATGAAAAAATAGCGACATACCAGGACTTAAAAACTGAAATTCAACGATTATGGCACAAACCAGCAGTGGTAATTCCAGTGGTAATCGGCACACTGGGTGCTATTCCAAAAGCACTGGAATTACATTTAAAACAGTTAAAAATTGACAAAATCACCATCAGTCAAATGCAAAAGACCGCACTGCTTGGATCCGCACACATATTACGAAAATACGTTACGACGTCCTAGGTCCCTGGGTGGGGCCCGACTAGTAATTAATTCCAAATCCGGCGAAACAACTGGCCGCTGTGATACAATTCTGTTGAAATAATAATGATGATGATGATGATGATGATGATGATGATGATGATGATGATGATGATGGAATTGAAATGCCCAATGGCCAACTAATTAAATGCAACGAAAATGAAGCCTACAAATCCTTAGGCATTTTGCAGTTGGATAACATCAAACATGGAGAAGTAAAAACTGTTGTCAGGAGAGAGTACACCAACAGAGTTAGGAAAATTTTGAAATCTAAATTAAATGGTGGAAATACAATCAAGGCCATAAATACCTGGGCAATACCAGTTATAAGATACACAGCTGGTATAGTTAACTGGACACAAGCTGATTTGGACATTTTGGACCGAAAAACCAGGAAACTAATGACAATGCACTACAGTTTACATCCACGCAGTGACACTGATAGACTACAGTGACGTGCGGTGAGGGTTATGGCTGGGGAGGTGGTGACATCATCAGGAAGGCGGGGAATGGGACCACGTGTGCAGCACACTTGGTCTCATTCTCCGCCTTCCTGAGTGAACATTAAGGGGACCGCGGCGTAGCATTGCTTCCTCCACCGGCACCAGTCCCTCTCACCCCGCTCAAGCCTTGCCGCCTGCAGCCACCGCCTGCCCTCGCTGCTCCTTTCGTTGCTTGCCCACCCGCCTCTAAGGCACGCCAAAGCCTCCTTCGTCCCCCCCAGCGTGCACCCTTTTTATTTCCCGCGACATCCCCCCCCCATTTTGGGAAAGCTTTCCCCATTGCCTGGGGGGTGAGGGGGGCGGCTCCTCTCCCCCCACTCCCTCCGTCCCTGCCTCTCTCCTCAGCCCCAAAGCTCCGTCCGCACGACTCACTTCCAAGGCGGTGGCTGCTCCATCCCGCTCCGGCTCTGGAAGCGACCGAAGATCAGGCTGCGTCGCTCGCTCGCTCGCCGGACTGCTTCAGCACCATTCTGGCTACCTCCGTCCATCCGCGCCCGGGAGCTGCGGAGGCAGAAATGTTGTCGGCGCCTCCGGATGATGAACCAGTCGCTTGCTTTCGTCATCGGGAGGCCGATAACATTTCTGCCTCCGCAGCTCCCGGGCGCGGCCGGACGAAGGTAGCCAAAATGGCGCCGAGGCAGTCCGGTGGACGAGTGACCGAAGATCTCGCTGCCTCGCTGCCTCGCTCGCTCGCTCGCTCGCCCGCCGGACTGCTTTGGCGCCATTCTGGCTACCTCCGTCCATCCGCACCTGGGAGCTGCGGAGGCAGAAATGTTGTCGGCGCCTCCAGATGACGAACCAGTTGCTTGCTTTCGTCATCGGGAGGCCGATAACATTTCTGCCTCCGCAGCTCCCGGGCGCGGCCGGATGAAGGTAGCCAGAATGGCGCCGAGGCAGTCCGGTGGACGAGTGACCAAAGATCTCGCTGCCTCGCTCGCTCACTCGTTCGCTCGCCGGACTGCTTCGGCGCCATTCTGGCTACCTCCGTCCATCCGCTCCCGGGAGCTGCGGAGGCAGAAATGTTATCGGCCTCCCGATGACGAAAGCAAGTGTCTGGTTCGTCATCCAGAGGCACCGACAACATTTCTGCCTCCGCAGCTCCCGGGAGCGGATGGACGGATGTATATAATATTATATATATATAGTATATAATATTATATACTATTATTCCATGAAGAGAGGTGAGGCCCTGCCTCCCTTGCCTCTACTGACCGCATGTCACTGATAGACTATACCTGCCCCGAAAATCAGGTGGCAGACGATTATTACAAGTGAAGCAAATAGTTGAAGAAGAAAAACATGCACTGGCTGATTATTTAAAAGAAAGTCAAGAACATCTATTAATCGAAGTAAAGAACAAAAATCTACTGACGGCCCAACAGACAAAACAAGAATACAGAAAAGATGTGATAAAATCAAGAATGGAGAATTGGCAGAACAAAGCATTACATGGTCAATTTCTGGAAAAAATAAAAGATAAAGTGGACAGTGAAAAAACTTGGTTATGGTTAACAACAGGTACATTAAAGAAAGAAACAGAGTCACTAATCCTGGCTGCGCAAGAGCAAGCTATCTGAACAAATGCCATTAAGGCCAAAATAGAAAAATCCTGATGATCCCAAATGCAGACTCTGCAAAGAAGTTGATGAAACTGTTGACCACATACTCAGCTGCTGTAAAAAAAATCGCGCAGACTGAATATAAATTGCGGCCCAATTCAGTAGCACAAATGATCCATTGGAATTTGTGCAAAAATTTTAATATTAAAACAGCAACAAACTGGTGGGAACATAAGCCTAAAAAAGTCACCGAAAATCAGATGGTCAAGATCCTGTGGGATTTTCGTATACAAACAGACAAAATACTAGCGCATAACACACCAGACATCACACTGGTTGAGAAAAATAAGGTTACAATCATAGACATCGCAACACCAGGTGATAGCAGGGTCGCCGAGAAGGAATATGAAAAAGTCGCGAAATACCAGGACTTAAAAATTGAAATTCAACTATTATGGCACAAACCAGCAGTGGTAATTCCAGTGGTAATCGGCACACTGGGTGCTATTCCAAAAGCACTGGAATTACATTTAAAACAGTTAAAACTTGACAAAATCACCATCAGTCAAATGCAAAAAGCTGCACTGCTTGGATCTGCACGTATATTACGAAAATACGTTACGACGTCCTAGGCCCCTGGGTGGGGCCCAACTAGTAATCAATGCCAAATCCGGCGAAACAACTGGCCGCTGTGATACAATCGTATAATAATAATAATAATGATGATGATGATGATAATGATGATGATGATGGAAATACAATCAAGGCCATAAATACTTGGGCAATACCAGTTATAAGATACACAGCTGGTATAGTTAACTGGACAAAAGCTGATTTGGACATTTTGGACCAAAAAACAGGAAACTAATGACAATGAGGTGGAGGGGCTTGCACGCTCTAGTGATCCTAAGGGCTATGGTGAACAGGTGCAACCATATCAGACAGGTCTTATCTGAAGGGCCAGACAAAATTTGCTCCACAACCCATTCAAACATGGTGAATACGAGAAAAATGAAATTTATGCCGGCTGAACCATCGCCCGGATTAACAAGGGTTCCGTTGGATGCTATGGCTCCTGGGCATTCTGCACAAAATGAGCTTCAGGGCTCACCTCCCTCTGCTAGGCAACCAGGGCATGGAGCTGACAAGCTACTAGAAGAAAAAACAAAAAAGCGAAAAATCTGGACTAGGGAAGAAAACATCTCTATTATGGAAGCTTACTATCAGTCTGAGCCAGAAAAACGTGATTTCAAAAACAAATGTATCAGATTTGGATGGTGAACCACACAGACTGTGATATCAGTGGGATTTTTTTATACAAACGGACAAAATACTGGTGCATAACACGCCAGACATCACACTGGTTGTGAAAAATAAGGTTACAATCATAGACATTGCAATACCAGGTGATAGCAGGGTCGATGAGAAGGAACATGAAAAAATCGCCAAATACCAGGACCTAAAAATTGAAATTCAACTATTATGGCACAAACCAGCAGTGGTAATTCCAGTGGTAATCGGCACACTGGGTGCTATTCCAAAAGCACCGGAATTACATTTAAAACAGTTAAAAATTGACAAAATCACAATCAGTCAAATGCAAAAAGCTGCACTGCTTGGATCTGCACATATATTACGAAAATATGTTATGACATCCTAGGCCCCTGGGTGGGGCCCGACTAGTAATCAATGCCAAATCTGGCGAAACAACTGGCTGCTGTGATACAATTGAATCATCATCATCATCATCATCATCATCATCATCATCATCATCATCATCATCATCATTATCACAGTTTTCCACTTCTAACCTTAATTTGTTTATGATTATAGTAAATTCTATTATCAATCTATATATGTTCTACTGTTTTTCCAATTTGTATTTTCTACTTCTTTTAATTTCTAATACATTCACCATATTGAGAAGTATTTTATCTCTATCCATCATCTCTTACTCTTTTTGAGACTTTTTGATCCCTCTTTTATATTTCTCTTTTGGGATCTTATTTCTCTTTCTACCATTTTTATATCAACTAAATATTCCCTCTGGCTTACACTTTGTCTCCTTCTGCCGTACCCATTGGAGCACCCATCCATAGTCCATTTATTATTTGGGGAGACTTCCCTTTCCTCCCATGTTCCATTGTAAACTCTTAAAGAATTATCTATTTGATTCATACTTATTATTCTTGTCCCTTCCAATGTCTTCATCTTCTTGCAATTTGTTTTGTTTTGTCTCCTCCCACATTCCTTCTGGCTTACCATCTGTTTTCTGAATATTAGGTTCATCTCCCCCCGCTTTGTTGAAAAGGTCTTCTACACTCATATATTTCTCTTTGGACAATCCCATTATCCCATTATGATTCCTTGTCACAGTTTCATATAAACCTTTAAGCATCGATAACATTTCTTCATATACCTCTGTGGTCCCCTGTTGAGTCATTTTGCAATAATTTACTATATTAAAATTTACTCCGTAGGGCTCCAATTCCCAATATCTGAAAACTCCAAAATTACTAAAATTTAATCAATCCCAGAATTGTACCTTCAAGTGCCCTAAGTTTATAGTCCTTAAAAATTATTTAGTGATTTTGAAACCAAACAGCAGAAAACAAACAGAGACTGGAAGTTCTGGAGGAGGGGATGGCTGAGATGAGGGGGGAGGTGAGGGTCCAGAGAGGAAATTTAGAACTTGAGAACCACATGATAAAAATGGAATTTGAAAGGATGTATTTTTTCCTTAGATGTCAAAACGTAATTGAGACTGACAATGAAGACTTGAGGGAGATCATGACAAAAATGTTAGCTGAATATATTAAAAAAGACAAACAGTAGTTAGGATAGGATATTGACCTGGTTTATAGAGTTAATTCAGCTTATGCTAGAACACACAATATTCCAAGAGAGGTTCACATTAAATTTCTTAGAAAGGCTACAAGAGATGAGATTCTGGGGGCACAAAGGGGGCAAACGTTAAAATACAAGGATAGAGAGATAGCCATCCTGAAACAAATCCCGAAGAAAGTAAGAGATAAAAGGAAAAAATATGCACTATTAGCAAAAAAATTATTTGATAAAGGATTCTGGTTTCGGTGGCTTCTGCCAGAAGGTATGCTGATTTTCTGGGAGGGCAGTAGAGTTAGAATTAATACAACTATGGAGGCGGAGGCCTTCATGGAAAAAAACAAAGCCCTCTTAGATAAAGCGGAAGACACTACACAAGATATGGGAGGTGCCGAGGCTCTGCTGGCAGGCGGGGGGGGAGGAGGCAACAATGAGAAAACTCAGATCACAGAAGTAAGTTAGAAAAATAGTGCAATTGCTGATATAATGAATCTTTTTGTTTGATACAAAGTAAATGATTGAAATTATTGAAAGACCCAATGTAAAAATAAGCTGTCAAAATCTAGTTAAGCAATAACATCTTGTTTATTATTATGTAAAAGTTTTGAGAATTGGGGGGAATACCATTTCCTGCATGATGTAGCTGTCAAAATTTGTAACCATGCCCATCACCCTTTTCCTTAAAATTTTGTAAAACTAATAAAAAAAAATTTCAAAAAAAAATTATTTAGTGATTTACAATCTTTGTAATTTTCCAATTTGTCCAATCTTCCCAATTGTCCAAATTTTAAAGTTTTATTTAGTTTATTTAGTTTCTTAGTAAGATTTTCTTTTTAAAAAACCCAAACAGTAGCCCAAACAAGCCTTGCCCCTTGCATTTTGGTATTCTTTTTATAAGGATGTTGGATAAGTCGAGGTAGTCCTCAACGTATGACCGCAATCAAGCCCAATATTTATGTTGCTAAGTGAGACATTTATTAAGTGAGGTTTTGCCCCAATTTACCGATTTTCTTGCCACCTTTATTAAGTGAACCACTGCCATTGTTAAATTAGTAACATGGTTGTCAAGCTTCCCCTTTTGACTTTGTTTGTGAAAAGTTTGCAAAAGGGGATCACATGACCTTGGATCACTACAACCGTCATAACTATGACTCAATTGTTGAGCATGTGAATCTAAATCACATGATCATAGGGATGCTGCAATGGTCATAAGTGTGAAAAATAGTCATGTCACTTTTATCAGTGCCGTTGTAACGTTAAACATGAACTGTTGTAAATTAAAGACTACCTGTATTGCAGTAGATTTTTTGAGGGGCTGGTCTTGAGCTGAGTTTGAATTGGAATTGGAATTGGAACTGGAACTGGAGTGGAATGGAATTGGGTTGAATTGAATTGAATTTGGCCAAATATGATTACACACACAAGGAATTTGTCTCTACAACAGAAGCACTCGGTGTATATGCATAGCAACTGAATCATCTGCAGCAGCAGCCAAGATGGCACAATGGTTAAAGTGCAGCACTGCTGGCTACTTCAGCTGACTGCTAGCTGCAGTTCGGCAGTTCAAATCTGTTTAGAAACTGTAGATGGAATGGCGAGTGTCATCTCCAAAATTAGGGCTGTGCAATGCTTCATATTCAAGGCAAAACTTTAAGCTTTGGCATATGCAGTGGCTACATTAACCACACATTCAGGAATTAACAGCAGAGGCCTCACAGGCATGAGCACATCTGGATAAGTTGTTTTATTGTAGTCTAGAAAACAGTCACAGGTACAAAGAATCTCTGCCTACTATGCAGTGACCTCCATGGGGGAGGAAGTGTCACGATGTATTGTTGCCCCACTGTGATGAAATCTCTGGTCCATGGGAATGTCTCTTGTGATACTGTATGTATGCAGGAAAGGAGTGGAGTTTGCACTGGAACAGCAGGACACTGTTTTCGTAGTTTGATAAAATTACCACATCTCACAGATACTATCTGTACAGAATGCAGAAATCAAGGCATTGGGTGTCTGTGTGTGACTGTGCTTGAACATGATTTTTCCAGCTTTAAAATTGGATCGCACCCATTCAGTTTTTATATAATAGTTCTCAATGGCCTGAGTAGCACTACTCACCAACTTCAACCTTTGTACAAAATGCTGACTGGTAATTACCGGAGTTGAAGTCTGACATAACTAAAGAACATTGGTTTGGGAAACGCTGGTCCATTGTGCCTCAGTTACATGGGTTGATTATTAGTCTCTGGACTTACCATCAGGCACTTTGCTTACTGAAACAAAAAATAATTGTGATTGTTTAATTTTTTTTATTTATTTCAGCTGTAGTGGCGCCGTGGTTAGAATGCAGTATTGCAGGCTAATTCTGCCGACTGCCAGCAGTTCGATCCTGACCGGCTCAAGGTTGACCCAGCCTTCCATCCAGAGGTGGGTTCCTACCAGTTCAGACTGGTTCGGCCAAGTAGGTAGTAATTCGACTAGCCAAGCCCCCGAACTGGTTCTATCAGTGGCGCTGTAGGCGCTCCATCTTGTTTTTTACTTACCGCACATGCGTGCATAGCACGCATCAAGCATGCGTGCACCCAAAGCGTGTCCCTGAGCGAACCAGCAGTAGAAGAAGCCAGAACCCACCCCTGCTTCCATCCTTCCGAGGTTGGTAAAATGAGGACTCAAATTGTTGGGGGCGATATGCGGACTCTGTAAACTACTTAGAGAGAGCTGCAAAGCACTGTGAAGTGGTATGTAAGTCTAATGCTATTGCTATTTTGAACCAATAGATGGGGACCTTTACTTTTTGTTGTCCTTTTTCCCTTCTGAGCCTCACACTACCTACACATCTAGGTCCTTGAAAAAGGACTTGCAAAAACTGTTGGGGGCAATATGCTGACATTTGTAAACAGCTTAGAGAGGGCTGTAAAACACTATGAAGCATTATATAAGTCTAAGTGCTATTGCTATTATTTATCCGTGTAGCACATTTACACCACCACATTTCATAGGTCTCTAACTGGCTTTACAGGTCTGTGCAACCAGAAAAACATGTGTCTTCGACAACCTAACAAATAACAATAATAAAGCTTTTAAAAGATATCAAAGATCATATCTCAAATCCCAAACGCCCTTTGAAAGAATTCCATTTTCACCTGCCTCCAGGGGCAGAAAAAGTCAGCCATAGCCTCAGCTCCAGGGGAAGGTTATTCCAGAGGAAAAGCAACATAACTCAACCTCAGTCTTCTGTATCCCTCAAAAATAGAGAACCAGCAACTGCTTCTCCCAGAAAAGCTGAATGTAACACGGCATAGGTTTTATGCCGTTTAACACCCATCCCAAGGAAGAGTAAACAAGAATAACAACACTTAGATACAAAATGTTGTCAGAATAATGAACAGGAGTCTTAATTTTCTTTGCACCTCTGCCTCTCACTTCTGCACAAACCTGTCACTTCCCCCAATCATTTGCACCTGGCCTGACCTTGCCAAATATCTAATTATACGTCGACATGATTGTAATGCATGAGAGTTGTTACATATTTTCCTTTGAAAATTGAATAGCAGGTAAATTTGAACTGGAACCTCATCTACAGTAGACATTTTTCTTGTGATTTGATTTCTATACAATATAATTTTTGAATTGGAGAGGAAATTCAGGCCACTGAGTCTTACTCCTTGTTCCTTGCAGGAATACAAATTAAATCAAGAAAGATTGTCTAGCTTCTCGTTGAGCCCATCTAGTGAACCTATCCAGTGAAGGCTTTCCTATAAATCTTTCAGGGACCACACAAAAAAACAGAAGTTTGTTTGTTTGCTTTTGAGGGGGTATGCTTCAAATCAGTTTTGGACTGAACAAGTCCCTGAATGTTTCCTAGAAAAGATTTTGGGAAGTATGTTACCATTGCATGCTTCCTAGGGCTGAATTCAGGGGTGGGCTTCAAATTTTTTTGCAAGGGGTTCTCTGCCCGGTTGCTGGGTGGGTGTGGGCATGGACATGGTGGCCTTGGCCTAGTCAGCCTCCTGTGCAATGGTGGGGGTATGTTTTTGCCCTCCCTGGGCTCCTGAGGCTTTCCTCGAGCCTCTGGGAGGGTGAAAACTATTTCCCCAGGCTCTGGAAGCCAGAAACAGGAATGTTTCCGGCCTTCCTAATCTTCTGGTAGGCCTGTTTTTCATCCTCCCAGAGCCCTGCACTTACCTGCATCCAAAACGGGCTACGGAGACTCCTGGCAGGTTTGGGCGAGGTGGGCAGGGCCAGCCAGGAGTGAGATTTGGGGGTTTTCCGAACTGCACAGAATCTTAGTTAGAGGTTCTCCCGAACCCCTACAAACCCCAAGCAACCCACCTCTTGCTGAATGGTCCATGGTCATTCAGCTGATGCCTAAAATGGGATTAGAACTCATAGACTCCTAGGCTTCTAGCTTGGTATCTTAATCATTCCACCAAACTGGCTCTCTGTACAATCTGAGATACTTGGAAGACAGCAATTATCAGAATGCATTGTTTCTATGGACCAACTACTATTGGTCTGAAAGATATAACAAGCTATTTCCTGAATTCTTTGTTTTTATCCAAATGAGTCTTTCTTCAGAAAAGTAGTCTGCATTCAACTATTATATTCAAGGTTTATGGAGATTCTCAGTCATCCAGGCTATGGTAGTCCCAAAGGTGCTTTTTCAAGAGGGAACTGGACATTCTTGAAGTTTTTTTCTTTTTTTGAAGACGTTTTGCTTCTCATCCAAGAAGTTTCTTCAGCTCTATTCTATTCAACTGTGACTACTTTGCTTCCACCATTCTTAGTACGGGTCCAACGATTCCTTCATCTCTTTCTCCTCCTAGCCTATGATCTCATGCATAGCAAGGTGTGGGGTCCATTTTTCTCAGTAAGCAGGGGATATGTGGTGGCAAGTCTCAGTCTCTCCCCCCCCCCCGCTCTCTCTCCCTCTCCCTCTCACTCTCTCTCACTCTCTTTCTCCCTCCCTCTCCTCTCTCTCTCCTTTCTCATTATCCTACTCCGAGCAAGCCACTTGAGAGAGACACTTGCTTTCCTAAATCAATTGCCATTTTTCCAGATTCCTGTTTGCATTATATTTGACTTTTAACTTTCATTCTAGGTCAAGGACTATTGTGTGTGTATAATGCTTTTTGTATATCTCCTCCTTGTCATTTATTTGTTATGTGGTGGATTGTACGCCGCCCCAAGTCCCTTGGTGGAGAGGGTGCGGCATATAAAAATGATTAATAAATAAAGGAATAAAAGATGAGGCTGCCTTTTCAAAGATAACTTATATGGGTGTTTTTTTTTTAAGAAAAGAAAAAAAGAAAAAAAATTCACCCGCTTTTCAGAGAAATGTTTCTGTCTTTTCTCTTCCTGTCCACCATCTTTTAAAGCCCAAACTTTGATTTGTGTGATTGGATGGATCCTTTATATTTCTATGAACTTCCTGAACATGAAGATTCAACTGGAGCTCCTATTGGCTGGCTTTTTGGCCAATAGATTCCTGAGCTTGACACACATAAGGACAGGGCATTTTAGCTTTTGAACCGACAAGTACAAGGACTCAAGATGGCTTTAGCATTGCTAGCGTGAAGAACCCTTCAGAATGCATGCTTATATTTAGCCCTTACCCCTGTTTGTTTTGAAGGTCGCAGTTTTGTTATTTTCTCTGAACTGATATATTTTCATGTTTTCAGAGTCCTTTAAATTGATGGGGATAGAATAGAATAGAATAGAATAGAATAGAATAGAATAGAATAGAATTCTTTATTGGCCAAGTGTGATTGGACACACAAGGAATTTGTCTTTGGTGCATATACTCTCAGTGTACATAAAAAGACAATATACATTTGTCAAGAATCATAAGGTACAACACTTAATGATAGTCATAGGATACAAATAAGCAATCAAGAAACAATATCAGATAAATCGTCAGGATATGGGCAATAAAGTTATAGTCCTGCAGTCATAAGTGGGAGGAGATGGGTGATAGGAACAATGAGAAGACTAATAGTAATGCAGCCTTAGTAAAAGGTTTGACAGTGGTAAGGGAATTATTTGTTTAGCAGAGTGATGGCGTTTGGGGAAAAATATTTTTTCTTGCAAGGCAAATACATCTTTACACTCAATAATTAATTAATAAATTAACTCCAGCAAAACAACATGTCACGTCTATCCATACATACATACATACATAACCTTAGGATGAACCTACATAACCTTAGGATGAAACCCAAAAATGGACAGAGTGAGTCTTTAAAGCTTTCATAAGCAATGTTGAATTTGATGGTAATTGTACTGATTTGCTTAATTGCAAGTCTGGTATCTACATCTGGATTTGCCTGGGTAGTATATGAAAAAATGTTTTTATCTGCTACATTTTATATACAGTGTCATAACACTAGAAATCTATGTAAGCTCCCTAATGTGACTGCTTTCAGGTTCACCATAAAATCTGCAAGCTATAGCAGACCTATCCATAGGGTGCCTACAAAGGGTGTAAGTATATTCCTTTTAGTTATATTTGAAGGTATGTTAAGATGAAAATCTTTACCTCCATCTACTGGGGATTTTCAAAATTGTTTAAGAAATGTCAATGGTACTTCACATTATGCTTTGTATAATTGAATTAAAGATAATGTTGAGGAATAAAACAACCAACTACATTGTTATTCTTCTTTCTAGAGCAATTGTTCATATTATTAGGTTTTTGAGTGGCACTTTATATTGTTATGTTGAATCTATTAAAGGTATTTTCTTTTCATGGAAAAACAAAATCAATGTCATTTGGTATTTTACGTTATTTTTATTTTATTTATGAGATTTAGAGCCTGCCCAACTTCAGAAGAAATCTAAGTGGCTTACATTAAAAAGATACATTTAAAAAAGCAATAAAAAGAAAAGTCTATGTGTCTAGACAAACCACACTCCCTAAAACATAAAACACAATCAGGCACAGCTCCAAATTACATAACTCCAAGGTCTGGGAAAATTATTATTTCCCACTCTCTCAGTCCAAAAATGTTGCTATTGGGGAAGATAGAATAAAGATGGATACCCACGTAAACCTTGAATTCTTCAAGAAAAAATATAACTCTAACCAAGCATTGAACCCAGTCTTGGTCAACCAGTTGCTCAGTTGCAAAATTATTTGGAAGATGACCACTTGCTCAAGTGACCTAATGCCATTCTTTCCATCTGCCATAAACATGTCCTTCAAGGTAAACATAGAAAAGTATGTTTCATTTGTTTCCAACAGTATGTGGAGTAAAAAATGGGGTAAAAAATAATTATTATATTTCAGCTTGTATGTGAAATGGCAGGTCAGGGAAGTGGTATTGGCTCTAACACGTATCAGCTCAGATAAGTGTTTCCCCAACCTTGGCAACTTTAAGATGTGTGGACTTCAACTCCCCAAAATTTCCCAGCAAGCCATATTGTTAGAAAAGTTGGCTGTTTGATTAGCCATTAACCAAACAGTCCTTCTCAAACTTTTCAAATTATGATTTTTACCATTGTGAATCATTTCCTACTATCTACCAGTTCACTGCTTAAGAGTCAACATCAGTTTTTAATAACTTAAAAAGCAGTGGTTGCAACGTGTCTTCTTGAAGGACTCTATTTTGTTTTCTCCAGTCCTAGTTTTAGCTTTATGTTTTTGAACCCATTAGTAATCCATTAAGGAGCATGTCCTCTTCTTCCATGACCGATACATTTACTCAGGAGCTTTTAATGAGGGATTTTGCCGAAGGCTTTTTGAAAATTCCAAGTACAGAAGGTCACATGCGCATCTCCATTCACACTCCTGCAAGATAAGCTCAAAGTTGGTTAATAAGACAGGATTTGTCTATGGAAACTCTGCAGATTTTCCTTTAACAAGACCTGTACTACTATTTTTTCCTTTTGATTATTGTTTGCAACAATTAATAGAAAATATTCATAAAGCTCATGGATGCATTGGCCCTTTTCTTAGTTTGGCTATTTATCAGCCTGCCATGGATGAGAGACACAGGTTTTTTTAAAGAAATTTTCCTACATTTGGAAGCTGCATTACATGGAAGCTAAGAAAGCCTACCTCTACCCTTAAAAGAGAAGTGATGAATCAGATTTGATGTGAGAAAGTATTCCAGCATTTTCAGTGCTTCTCCAAGAAATGCTGACAGGCTGTCATAGCAAAACATCTGGAAAAGTTATGAAACTGGCCTTGTGCATGCTTCTGCATGTACTGTTCTACATGCACTGTTCTACAAATTGAACAGATATCTTTGGGGGTCTCCCATAATCCTCCCACAATACTGTATCTTTAGAAGTCCACTACATTAGCATTAGCAGCATTGTGGACAAAACACAAGAGGGAACGCACAAATGTATTTGTGCCCTGTATCAAGCCCTTCCCAAGGACCTGGGATAGGCAGCTGTTGTTGTTTTTTGGTGGAGATGAAGATATTTTTACAGGATGGAAGCTGTTTTGAATAAAGCTGCATTGTGCAATTGACTGGTGGAGATTTTGTCAATTGCACCCAAGGTGCCTATCACAATTGGTACCACCTTGGGATTTTTTGCCAGTTTTTCTACTTCTATTTGCAAATCTCTGTATTTTGTTTCTCTCATCCCCCCAGTTCTTTCTCTTTTATTCTGCTGCCTCCCAGTACTACAAAGTCCACTATCCAGACTATTTTTTTCTCATCAAGAGTTGTTAAGTCTGGCAGGTCGTGTGGATGGTGCATTGTCACACTAATATTCCAGATGTCAACTTCAAATCTGGCTGCAGCCATCTCCCTATTCTCGGTTACCACACAGTGGGGAAGGAGGTTGGAATGCATTATTAGACACAACAAAGAAGTTTCTCATGAGAACCGAGGTCATCTCCAGTGGTAACAGATAAGATTGGGAAAGGAGTGCCTGAAGAGCCTGCCAATTACCTCAATTGGCCAACATGACCTGTGACATTTGGGGATGGGGTTATTTCCTAGTTTAATTATACTGAACCCAAGGGAAAGATTTAGATTTGGTTTTCCATTGAAGCTGTGCCAATATGATGTACTCATTAAAGAAGACCTTTGAGAAGGAGCCAAGTCTCAGGGTTCTGATTTGCTGGAGTTCGTTAGTCAGAGCCTCGACATCAGATTTATTCAGGGGTGGGATTCAGCCAGTTCGGACCAGTTCAGGCAAACCGGTAGCTCCGGCGATCAGCTGGAAGTGAACTGGTTGTGATCAGGTGGGCCCACCCACCTGCCCCTAAACTTTACTTACCTATATCCTCTCAGCTGATTTGTGTGGCAGAGCAGGTTGCTGTGCTTCAGCTGTGTTACTCCCCAGAAGTAATGTGGAAGATAAGTTTTGTTAAAACTGTGCATGTGCGTAGAGCGCCATCAGGCACAGGCACACACAGAGTACCTGTGTGTGCGCAAAACATGTGATCACCGAAACAGTTGTTAAACCATCAGGATCCCACCAATGGATGTATTACTATTATTTTGGATCTCTTACATCTTGCCTTACTTCAACTTTATTCCTTAATGAAATGTTAAGGTAGTTTCATTTTACTTTCTTTATTAAGTTAGCGGAGTGACTAACCTAAATGTTATGGATAACTTAAATACTGGGTATGTTTTAGCTACTCGAGATAATTTGCAACAACAAAAAACCATACTCAAACATTCTGTGTTGTGAGTTTCATAGGGTATTTGAGAACAGATCATTGTAATGGATATTAGCCATTATGTATTAGGTGTATGCATCAATACTAGAGTATTCTCTTTAATTCATTATGGTATATATTGGATGGGTTATTTGTGGACTGTGGACTTTGCTTTCATAGCAAAGAAGGGAAGAATTTCCTTTAGAAGCATTAGGAACTGCAATAAACTGCATGTTTACTTTTTGTTGTAGTAGTTTTGATTTGTGATTGATCCTCTACTTGTGACCAAAATCATTTCCATCATCTCTGGCCAGTTCTATTGCCAATTAAGATTCTGCATTCCTTGCCTGTGTCCCAGGGTGCTGTATCAGACTGGAATTTAAATTCTATGGGTGTAAAACAATAATGGTTTTTCTTCATATGGTAATGCTAAAATGTGCTTCAGGAGAGCCATGGGAGGTTACAACATAAACCTTTGTTGTTTATGCATCCTATTATTTACTTGTTTATATTAATTAGCCACTGAACTACACTGGACTCATATGCTGAATAAATCCTCAGGAATTTGGAAGAAAGTTTCTGGGGAAACGAGCACATTCTTCACAGTTTGCACAAATGGAAGCAGGAAGGCTCCTGTCTAGACAGTCGTATGTTCTGTAAATATGAATGTGAAAGAACTGCATAAAATCAAGTTAAAAGTTAATTAAAGCTGAGCCAATGTATGTCAACTGCTTTTTCTATTCTTGCATAAATCAGACAAATGTAATTTGCCATTGCAGGTATAAAATAGCAATGTGGAATTTTTGATGAAACCAAATTCATCAACCAATCTAGAAGTAGGGTTGAAATATACATTAAGCACATGACGAAGGGAATTGCTCCTATATGTCCTTCTTTCTTCTCGTGCATCTCAAAGAAAAAGAAGACTACACCAGTAGAACCAAGTACATTAGAGGATTAGCTATATGAAAAACACATGCAGGTGTCCATTCACAACAGCAGTCAACAGCAGTCACAGTGACATAATTGCTTTTCTTTCTAAGATTTGTTAGGTTTTAGTTTTGTAGATAGCAGCTGCAACAGTTGGGTTTGTGGAATGCCCCTGCCCCCTCCTAGAAGAATGAAATATTTTGAGGAACATTCAAAAGGCAAAATGTTACATTTCTCCAAAGGGAGAAAAGGAAAAACATGTTTTTTGGAGGCAGAAAGCAGCTCCCACTTTTTTCTTAATAGCCCACAGCAGATGTCAGCACTTAAGAGATGAAAAGCTTATTGAAAGAAGGAGCCAACTATCAAGATGGATCTATTCATAAGCAAAGTAAATACTGCAAGCAGAAATCCATTAAAGGCAGGATACTTCGAAACTGCAGCAAAGTTTGATAACTAACAAAAGCAGGATGATAGGATTAGAAGCAGCTCCTCACCAAACATCCAACAGAGGACAAAAGTCCTTAGCCACAATAGGAATTGCCCAACGCACTTTCAGAACATAGGACGCTTCATTGCATTTCCAGAGCAGTCCAAACTTCAAGTCACAGAAATCTTGGAACTGGTAAACAATATGCCAGAGGTTGACCAGATTAGCTCAGACAAACACCTAGGATTTGCATTTCTTCTTTTGCCAATAGAGCCAGCTATGACCCCTACATGACCCCATAGGAATCTGACAAAAGCCAATAGAAGACTTTTTCTTGCACAGGAACAGGAGGTTCAAATGCAAAGTCCAAAGAAGTTATATTTTTTTTAAAAAAACACTCTCAACTCCATTTTCTCAGCTGCACCAGAACCATAAACCCTGATGGCTCTGTTCGTCATTAAACCATCTTTCCAATCAGCTTCCATGTTTTCAGTGTCTTTCTCCCAGTTTGCAATTGAACCATATGGATATTTCTTCCAACAGGTTCATACACCTCATTAGGATTAAATCATAATGTGGGTTATTCAGTTATGCTTTGGCATGTTATACAGGGGTGGGTTTAATTAAAATTGTTCTGTGTATGCACAGAACTTAAAAACAAGATGGTGGCACTGACGGTGCTGATGGCGCCAACCGGAAAACCAGTTCGGGGGCGTGGCAGGCCTGGATCGCTGCCAGTTCCAGTGACCTACGCCTCCATACCACTAACGGTTCGACTGAATCAGGCCAAACCAGTAGGAAGCCATCTCTGATGTTGTATGAACTAAGTCTCTGTGGCTTTTCAATCAACCAAGGTTAAAGAAAACCCCATAGCTTAGAATGGTCAAAGAGCCAGGTTATTTGGTTGACAGCCTGGCCATTCAAATTCACTTAATGCTAGAAATTTAGCTTCATTCCAGGACCATTTATGTAGGAAGTACAAAACTGAGAGAGGACATTTGGAGAAAAATCTGGAAAGCTTTTTTCTCCAACGGGAAATATATAATAAAAGTCTCATTTTGTTATATTTTTTGAGAAACGTCAACTCCTCTTTAGATTTTTATTAGAATCCCTCTACCTCTCCTGCATCATTCATTCACCATCCATTACACAATTGTGTTGGTTAATGGTGCTTACATCTTTTCATTTACATATGTTCTAGCCCATCCACGACAGTAACAAAGTGTTTTGTTTACTCCTGGAATAAAATATAGCACGAGTACATGCAACAATTTATGTGAGTAAGGCTACATTTTACAAGCAGTTCCTCACTGCCAAATAAATACATCTCTTTGATACAATATTGAGAATGGATGACAATTTTTTTTTTGTTAGAATTGAGTAAATCCGAATATACAGTTGCAGATAGTGGTACCTTTTCTTTGTCCCAACTTCTGCCAGCCAAGCAGTTCGAAAGCGTATAACAATGCAGAAGTAGAAAAGTAGAAAAATAGGAAGCACTTTGGTGGGAAGGTAACAGTGTTCCGTGCGCCTTCGCTGTTTAGTCATGCCAGCCACATGACCACGGAGACGTCTTCGGACAGCGTGGCTCTTTGGCTTAGAAACGGAGAGGAGCACTGCCCCCTAGAGTTGGGAATGACGGGGGAACCTTTACCTTATTGCAAAAATAAATGTAACTAAATTTGAGAGGAAGATTTCAGTCTATACTTTATTTTTGCTGCAAGTGAATATTCTTTTTAACCATATAAAAGGGTGATGCTTTCAAAATGCAAGTCTGATCATTGATAATACCTGCAGAAGTTAAATACGATCTATTTGTGTAGTTTGCTATGTGCAGTATTATACTTTCTTTTTTTGTGTCAAATAGTAGTTTCATACTCAGACTGGATTTATCGTATAGAAAATGATTTATCAAAGATAACTGGCATTGTGGTTCTCAATAAAACAAACTAAAAGAATGCACAATGGAGAAAAAAATAAGCTAGACATCTAACCAAATAGTAAATCTATCTGGAGTTTTATTTAACATGCCAATGTTTTACATTAGATTCTTTCCACATTCCTAAAAGTACAATCGAACAACTTCAAGTATGCATTTCATAAAAAGTTGAGTGGCCCCAATGCAATCAGTACTGTGGTCCATGATCAGACAGATAAAAAGAGAAATCCACATCAGAAAATTGCTTGACAGAATTATTTGAAATCTCTGCTTGGAAGCAGCTGATCCCAGCCTGTTAAAAGAAGTAGAGACTGGCACTCTATTGCACTGCGCTCAGTCTGGTTCTCATATATAACTGTGTAGTATTTGGTTGTTATAAAATTACAAAGACTATCTTCATGAACTAAAGCTCATCACTTGACTGCAAAACAGATACTGTTTGAAGAAGCCCATTATTTGGGTAGATTGTGTTTCCCCAAAGTATACTCTCTCTCATTTTTTTCTAAAGTAAATATACATCTATTGCATGGGCGCAATCCCAACTTCTAATTCAGTGTGGCCAGAATTGTAGCTGTAGAATTTGTATAGGGGAAAGTGGGGGGGAATACAGGAGGCAAAAGTATTTTTATGGATAGGCTATCCGTAAGCACAATCACATGCTTTCATAAAAACAAATCAATGCGATTTAACAGATTACTTGTGGAATATGGAGAATAACGCATAATCATTCTGAAGTATTAAAAGTAGTGTTACAATGTCTTTTGTGAGGCAGCTGTTTATGAGTTGTGTTCTTTACTATTTCTTGCTCAAATAATAAATAGAAGAATAACTTCATTGTGCGGCAGAGGGGAGGGGGAAAGATCCTGTCTATTTCAGTTTTCTTAATCTTACAGTACAAATGACTGCCATCAAGACTGTGGCATAATGTCACAGATTTTAATAAACACACATTCCTTGGCATTCGCCACTATTTTAATATCACCATTTATCTACTCTGAGGTTAGATTGATCTCACAGTTACTTTGGTGAAAATAGCAGCTTTTGTTTGACGTAGCATGTAATAGCCTAACAAATGCATTACTCTTATAGAAAAGGATTTCTTTCTTCCAGTCCCATTGCAGAGAGTAGGCCCCTGAGTATGTGTGTATGTGTGTGTGTTGTATGTGTGTGCATATATAGATCTGTCCACACACACGCACACACACACACGTACACACACACACACGTACACAGGTAGATTTATCTTCATTCTATAACGTTGACTTGAAATAATTTTTTAAAATTCCTAAAGGAAAGTTGTTCTTGAGCAGTAGCAACATGTATTCATTCAACGTACAAAAGTATTTGCATCTGCATAAGATGTGGAATCCATGTCATAATAATCTTCCAATCTCCAATGCAACGTTTCAAAGGTTGGCCGTTCTTTGGGTTCGACGTTCCAACACTGCAGCATAGTGTTGTACAACTCTAGAGGACAATTAGCTGGTTGAGGCAATCTGTACCCTTGATCCAGTTTCTGGAGCACTTGAAAACCCATCAGACCTATGATGTAGTTTTAGAAGATTAGCAATTTATGCATAATAAACATGCTAACTTGAAATACATTGGGAAGATGATGCATTATTTTGCACAAGGATGCATTATTTTGCACAAGACTCTCTGCTTTCTAGCATCTCTGCAAGTTAGTATCTTTAATGCAAGAAATAATTCTACCCTTTTAAATTTAATTTTTAGTTTGGCAAATGGCTAAAAGCTCACATTGAGAGTTTTGGGCTTCCCACAACAGGATCATATAACTGTCTCAAGAGATATTGCTGTCTTTGCTGAAATGATAGAAATCTCTCCCTGTTTATTATAAGGATTTCCAAGAAAATTATCCAGAAGCTCCTGAAGTGATCAGTTTGCCTAATGGTAGAACTAGCATTGCTTCTATGAACCAAATATTGTCTGAACTCAGACAGAGCATGACACTAATGTTTTCCTTTTACTGTATTTTTCAAAAAAAGAGGCTAAAAATCTGGATGCATCTTAAACACTGAATACAGCATTTTTGGCCTACCGAACCCACCCACCCCCTTTGCAAAAATGGATGTGCAGAGGGTTTGGGAGGCTTGCAAGGTGCTCCTGAAGACTGGGGAGGACTATTTTTGCTCATTTTGCCCCCCCCCCAGGAGCACTCTAAGAGCCTCCCAAAGCTCTGCATGCCCTTAAAAAAAATGAGGCGTGCAGAGGGTTTAGGAGGCCTACAGAGTGCAAAAACTTTTTTAAAAAATTTAACTCTTCAAAATCATGGTGCGTCTTATACTCCGGTGCATATTATGCTCCAAAAAATACAGCACTTGATGAAGGGGGGGGGAGGACTTGAGGCAATAGGCATCTTTCATAAACCAATGACACAAATTGTGCATTGCATGTCACAATGTAACCCCTAGTCATTCATATTTCTGTTATGGTATCAAGTACATCAAGTACATAAGCCAGGGGATTCATCTTACAATATTTCAATGGATTTTTTTTTCACTTGACCCCCTTCTATCCCCTCCCCCTGTAAATGTTTATGGTTCTTGCAATATATGAATATAGCCCCCGGGGCTTAGAGTTATGTATGAACCAGTGGATTCTGGCTTAATCCACAAACAATAACTACAACTTGACTTAGAATTATTAATAACAGTGCTGGGTTGCAGGCGGTACACCCCGATACGGGCGTACCAGAGCCTGCCCGGAGCATCGGATACAGTTCCGGTATCCTTACCTTTCCTTTAAAGCCTTCAGTGCTTCCACACCCGAGCATGGCGCGTACAGCACCTGCGCGATGCTCCGCCGAGCAGCTGGAGCATCGCGGAGGCTTGTGGAGGCGTCGCTGGCAGGTACGATGCATGCACGCACCATGTGTGCATGCACGCGCACTGCATGCATCCATGTGGGCGACCTCGGGCCCATTCCAACTACACCGGTTGGAACAGGATCAGGAACCCACCACTGATGAACAATCATAGCAGAAGACATAAGGCAAGGCTGAGAACATGAATCATTTTAGGTGGTGGGATGACTCAACAACTGTGCACACGAGTCAGGGGATTCCATAATGAAAATTGTGTTTATTTATATATCTATAGGGTATTTTGCTGATTAACAAAAAATTAAATACAGTAAGTATAAAAATATATCAAGATAGGTATCCTGTAAAACCTGACTCAACTCAGTGGACCTATTTAGATGCTATCTCCTAGACATCTTATGGATCCTATTGTTTTCAGCAGGGTCTAGGGGAATTTTCTACAATTTAGTCAACAGCTTTTGTTGGGTGCATAGATAATCTTTGCAGTTCAGAGGCAACACAGGCATTTGCAGGATTGCTCTTGAGCCACCCTCCCCAGATGTCAATCAAAGGCTGTTCTTTGTAGAAGAAATGCTACAACCGATGATTGGAGTGACACTGTGAAAAACAAGGAGTGAATATTGTTACGTTTAAGTCAAGTTTGGAACCTATACTATAGCAATAAGGCCAATGAAGTTTTGCATGGGCAAGGGACAGAAAGAACATTGATTGTTATTAAAGATAACCTATTAAAGAAGGACCCCTCCTCCTTCTGTAATTTTCAGCAGATTCTGATACTAGCAAACATGCATCAGTCAGCCTCAAGATATAAATCAGATCAAGAAATGAACTCCAAGTTAAGATGAAAACTATTTTATCTTTGATAACTAAAACTTGATAAATTCTCAAAGATGTATAAAGTCATTGAAATGTATGTTGGAAATGTAACTCTGAAGAAGGTGCTTTTTAATCATCTTTCGTGGATTTGCGAGAAAGCAAAGAAATATTGGGGCCAGAACCCATGTTACAATGCAGAAGATTCTTAAAATTGAAAACTGAAGCTTTTCTTTTAGGATTACTGGACAAGGATCTGGGGGTGGGGGAAATGGAAGTTGGTGGCTGTATATGCTGACTGCAGTAAGAAATCTTTGTGCAATGGAGGTTGAATCTCAGAAAAGGCAATTTAATCCAAATTGCAAAAGATCTTGGGGAAAAATGCTTCAAAGAAACTCTACTTCAGTTACCTTGTTATAACTGAGGCTGGGGAATTACTATTAGAGTTTTCAAGATTCTTCATTTGCCCCAGGCCAGTGTTAAGATACCTTCTTGAAATATGTGTTGTTCTTCTGTAGTATTTCCTTTCTGGCTACATGGAATTTGACAAACTGGTGCAGAAGGCAGGTGCTAATTTGCTGACGGATGAAAGCGGATACAGTGTGGCTTCTAAATTGTAGATGCTAAATTGGTCCCCATAGCTTTTCAGGCCCAATCTTAGGTGCTAGTTGCTAGTTCATCTGCTCCACTAAAATCTGCCCAAATATGCTGGCTTAGAGCACATTCATTCACCTCTCTTGTTTCAGATATCAAGGGGAACACAAAGACTAGCCTTCTAAGTTGCAGCCCCATGCTCTTTAATAGCTCATACCTCTAGTTGAGGCCAGACTCTTACCTATTTATCTTTCAGCAAAGGTATAACATATGATTTTTCTCAAAAAAAAAATTGGCAGAGGATACCATATAAATGATAGCAGCAGTTTTGGGTAATAATGAACTATTTTAGCTGAAGATCTTGTTTACAGGTGTATGGTTTTATTATTTTATTGATGTAAGATGCTTAGAAACTTTGGAAAAGGCAGCAGGTAAATAGATGTAAAAATAAATCTAGCAAGATTTTAATTGTTTGACATTAGGGGTGCTATTTAGTTTAGTAGATGGTGCAGCATTTATAATTGCTACATAGATTATCCAAGAGTTTCTAATCCACGCGGAAAATTGTATGGTTTTATTAAGCTTTCCTATCAGTTGAAGAAAAGTAAGATGATCTCATTTTTTTAAAAAAAGAGTTGAAAGCATGATTTTCAAACAAAGCACTTACCTGTATAGGGCATTTTTCCATAAGTGATTATTTCAAAAAGGAGTATTCCAAAAGACCAGACATCAGATTTAATGCTAAACCTATTAGAGCGAATTGCTTCAGGAGCTGTCCATTTCACTGGAAGCTTTGTTTCATGTTTGGCTTCATAGACATTTTCATTTTCTACCTATTTTATGCAAACAAGAAACAACGTGATAAATTTCCAGATCTATCCAATTCCACTATTGTGACATTCAAATCAACTTAAAACCATTTTCCCTCATTTTCCAACATTTACATAATCCCAATAATCATTACACTGAAACCTGCTTGTTGAATGATAGCTGATGTTCCCTGACAACCTGAAGCAGCCAGGTAGAACTTTTGTTCCTTATTTCCTAGCCCTTGTTTTGTCAAGCATCCATGCAACATCAATTTGGCCATGATTAATTGGGGCTTACTACTGTGAGTCCTGAATCTATCAGTGACAGCAGTGCAAGCTACCTGTTGGCAGCAGGGCACGGGACTCATGTGAAGCCTTTAGCAAGACGACAAGGTGACAGCAAGAACTAATACATTCAGAATCTTTGTTCTGTGATTAATTACAGCCCCCAACAAAACACTGACTTCTATCATCATCCCTTAAACAGTTCCAGGATTTAAATTCCAAGAACTGCAAATTAACATTTTGGTCATAGTGGCACCAATTAATTTAGGTGAAGTGAGCTGACATACTATGAAGAATAAATGGAACATTATTTACTTATATATTTGATTTTTTCCCCCTGAGGTCATCCTGCTTCCTTTCTCACATGCATGCATATTGCTCTGAGTTTCAGAAGTGGTAATGCTATATATTCTTTTTTTTTCTTATCAGGCAATACAGATCACTATGAAGATCTCCATATTAAAGTGTACCTTTTAAAATTATGACTGCATTTGTACCAGTGACGTGCAGTCAGGGGAGGCAGGGGAGGCACAGCACTGTCATCATGAAAAGGAAAAAAACATAAAAGGAAAAAGGCGAGAGCTGAGGTCAGGCTGAGCTAGTTGCTGCCTCACCGTGGATGACTCTGCTTAACTGTTTAAAAAAGCCTCTTAAAAAGCACCCTCTACTATGAGGCAGGAGAACTGCATGCCTCATCTAGTCTGACTTTAGGCATTTTATGATCACTCGAGCAGAGTTAAGCAAGGGTTAAAAGCCTAAAAATTCCTGATGTAGGTGAGGCACACAGTTCTCCTGCCTCATAGTAGAGGGTGCTCATTTCGGCGGGGCTTCTTCAGAGGACCTGAGGCAAGAGCAGAGTTGAAATCCTCTCTGAAACAGCTAGAAAAGGTATGTGTGGGTCGGAGGGAGGGGGAGGAATTCAAACTTCATCCTCCTGGTGCGGGGCTTTGGGCAAAGGTTGGAGGCAAGGACTCTGGCTCGCTTGTGCTCTCCCTGGGGTGTAGTTTGATTGCAGGCAGAGCCACGTTGTCTTTTCAAACCTGTAATCAGTGAAGCTGGGCTGGATCCTTCCGGGGCTGGGGGAAAGTTTGTGTGCTCCAGTATGGCTCTTTGATTGGCTTCCTGCCTCCTCCTGTGGTCTCCTCGCTAGTGCTCTTCCCTCCAATCCGTGTGTGTGTGTGTGTGTGTGTGTGTGTGTGTTTGAGAGAGTGAGTGAGAGAGAGGGAAGGGGGTAGGAGAGATAGTCCAATCCAACTTGTGTGTGTGTTTGTGTGTGTGTGTTTGAGAGAGGGGGGAGGGAGGGAGAGAGGGAGGAAGGAGGGGAAGGGAGAAGAAAAAGAAAAAGAAAGAAGGAAAATTCTTTCGCAAAGGAGAAAAACAAATGCTGTCACTTTAAATCGGAACTGAGCATGCCTGGCTGTGGAATTCTGGGAGTTGAAGTCCACAAGTCTAAAAAAATTTGAAACCCACCACTGGGTCAGTGCCTCACCAGTCATAAACCTCACCGCACGTCACTGATTTTTACATCATGTTAAGGTACATAGATTGACCCTGATTTGGTCTCTCTACTTTCTAGGGTACATAAACATTTCACAGAAACAAGTGTGGTGCAAATATTCAACTTAAAATTTTAATGTGAAGGCAGTTTGATAGAACCATTCATCTGAATCCAATATTATAATGAAATATAGCAACATCATCAGATCAATCTGATGTGTAAAACCAAATCAGACCTCTCCAAATTTTAATTAAAAAAAAAAGCAAACTTACTTTTATACAAATCAGCTTAAAAGTATGAATCCATCCAATTGAAAATCCAGATTCATTTCACTTAAAAATGAATCAATTTGGAAGACCAAGCTGAATTCAATTTTTATCCTTGGGAAACTCCTGTTATTTGTTTGCCATGATCAAAACTCTGATTTCCCCCCTCCCCATTAAAATAAGCATAATTGGAACCAGCTGTTCCAAATGTAACATATGGAGACATTCACTTATAATTATAAGCTATTGTTAAAGTTGCTGATTCTTTGTAATCAAAATAAGACCAAAAAGATAAATAGGGGAGGGAGCAATTCCATATTACGGTGTCCAAGGCAACCTGGACAAATGTAAACATTATTTTGCTAAATATCTACTGGTATATCTTTATCTCTGAAAGGTCTCACTCAGATCGCATCATAAATGCTGCCAATGCTGCCACTTGAACCTACAGTAATCCACCTACAGGTTTTCTGTAGTATGTTGTCTTGATTTGCTGGTTCCAGACAGCACCTAATCCCAACAAGCCTGAAGAAAAAAGCCAATCTACGGAAATCAACTCACAACCTTGTGCCCTTTCACAAGTCAGCACATCGGCAGGAGGTGCAGCAGATCAAGGAATGAGCAGTCAGTGCTCTAAAAGTGCACGCTAAACAAATCACAGAAGGAGTTTTTTATTTAGCCATTGCTGCTGTCAGGAAAATCCAGCTAAGAGAAACTGAGCAAGGTAAAACACTACATTTCATGGTAAATTAGAATTGTGTCTCGCTGTGACTTCCAAACATAGCCTTTATCTCTAGCTACAGCCAAGCAGCTGGTTCTTATGCTAGAAACTCCACTACAATTATGATGGTTCTTTGTCCCCGAAATTAGTCACCCTGTATAGATGCTGCCTCTGTGTAGAGCAATTCCATTCTTAAATACCAAATTTGCAGATCCTGTATCATTTAGGGCGGTGTTTCTTAAAGTGTATCTGAGGATGATGGAAGGGAGGTTCACACCCATGTATGCACGTACGGCCCCAGTGTGTGCACCCCATCCTTACGCACATGCGTGCATGTCTCCCTCATGCGCCCTGTGCATGTGTGACAGAGACCCCAAAATCAGCTGGATGGCAGGAGGTGCACGCGCATGCACAGCAAAACTGAGCTGGGCCGACAGCTCAGGTGCCCACAGAGAGGGCTCTGCGTGCCACCTGTGGCACGGGTGCCATAGGTTTGCCATCATGGCTCTAAGATTTTCTCATGTGTCCTTGAAATCAAAATAATTTTCCAGATGTGGAAGATATTTGCCAAAAGTTTGCCAAAAGTTAAAACAAAGTCATTCTTTTTGTTGCTATCTTTTCTTTCTGAAAAAAATATTTTTTTTCAGGAAAAAAATATTTATATTAACATCTACTGAGTTTAATTTTATTATTTTTATAATGATTCTATAAATGGATAAATTTCAATTGTTAATATGGTGACTATTGATAAATATAACCATAAATATAAAAATATAAATATAACCCATAAAAGGAAAGCTACTTTGGTGTTATTTTCATAATTTTTAGAAGTGAGAGGGATTCAGGGAATTAAAAGTTTAATAAGGACGGATCTAGGGCATGAATTCTTAAATTATAGCAATAGCACTTAGAGTTATGTACTGCATCAGAGTGCTTTACAGCCATCTCTAAGTGATTTTCAGAGTTAGCATACTGCCCCCAACAAACTGGATCCTCATTATATTGCTTTCATCACCCTGAGTCCGGAAGCAGTTCCATAGGTAGAAGGAGTAGACATTTTGGTGAGGTACTGACATTTAGTATTGTAAAGAGCCCAGACTGCTCCTGAGTGAAGGAGTAGAACATCTGCCAGTTTGAACTGAGGTAACGGCATGTGAAGCAACTGACAGTTGAAACAGAGTTCTTTTCATGTGGGGAGGGGGAGCAGAATATCTAACTCCTTAGCATCAGAACTTGTTAATATACTGTAAGACAACTGGCACTTGAAACAGAGTTCTTTTCAGGTGGGGAGGGGGAGTAGAACTCCTTAGCATCAGAGCGTGTTAATTACTTTATAAGAAATACTAATGATCTGATGGTCATTTCAAAAAATCCTTCCTTAGCGAGCACTTGGAGGCCAAGAGAAAAATATCTGTCAAATTTCAAGTTTGTAGACTTTACGATTCTGGAGATTTCGTGATGAGTGAGTGGTATTTGCCTTTTATACAGTATATACATTTATGTATATTATATATTGGCTTTTAAATGTAATATAGCTAAAGTATCCAAATATCTGAGACATCAATTTAAAAATTATACCTTAAAAACCCGTGCAAGTCCAAAATCTGCCACTTTGTAAACATTGTGATCACCAACCAGGACATTCCTTGCTGCCAAATCTCGGTGGATGAAATTTTGGGATTCCAGGTATGCCATTCCAGAGGCCACTTGAGCTGCCATATCTATCTGTTCTGGCAAATGGATTCTGGAACCTGCATCTTCTGCAAAGAAGTAATATTTGGAGAAGGTTGGGGAAAATAGTCTTCTTGACCTGACTTGCAACAAACCCTCTCTACAGGTAGGCCTTGGACAGACAGATTCTACTTGGAATAAGCAGCCTTGCAGATAACCAGGCCCCAAGCTACTGTATGTAGGACCTGACTTGTATGTGGAAGCCAACTGGCAGCCAATTCTGCTCTTGCTGTATACGGCTATATTGAATGGTGCCAGTCAGCATGCTGACTATAGCATTCTACATTACAAGCATAATTGCCTCTTCAGTATGCAGGGTAAGAGTGACAATTACCAGGATGTTATGCTCTTGAATGGTAGACAATTGGCATAGTTAGGCACAGCTGCTCCAACAGGAATTTACCCTTTGTAGCTTTGTAGCCACTTTCTCAACAATCTTCTCTAGAAAGGAAAAGGGAAGTAACTGGACTCTAATTATGTAATAGAGCTGGATCTAATTCTCCAAATTTGTTCAATAAATTTATAGGGGAGGGGGTATTTATTTTACTTAAAACACCTATATAATTGTCATCCTATCTCCAACTCTAGGCAGTTCCCAATTAAAACACTAATAAAACAAAACACTACATATATGTAGAAAAAACATAAACATTAAAAACTGGCATCAGAGTTAAGATTCCACATGCAATCCCTTGTTTAATCTTCTCATCCAGCTCACTTTATCCCAACACTTGGATGAAAAGGCAGATCTTAAGGTCCAAAAGGTGCTTTTTCAAAAAGGAACTGGATTTTGTTTTTCTTTGAAGATGTTTCACTCCCTGATCCAAGAAGCTTCTTCAGAATTGAGCTGAGCTGAGCTGAGCTGAACTGAACTGAACTGAACTGAACTTCTTGTATAAGAAGTCTGTCTTGGATTATTGAATCTGCAACCCAACAAGACAGACACAGACTTCAGAGAATAACCAGAACTGCAGAAAACATAATTACTGCCAACCTGCTTGCCATTGAGAACCTGTATACTGCACGAGTCAAAAAGAGGACCATGAAAATATTTACCTACCCCTCTCATCCTGGACATAAATTGTTTCAACTCCTACCTTCAAAACGACACTATAGGGCTCTGCATACCAAGACAACTAGACACAAGAACAGGTTTTCCCCAAACGCCATCACTCTACTAAACAAATAATTTCCTCACCACTGTCAAAGCATTCTCTAAGGCTGCATTACTATTACTATTAGTCTTCTCCTCGTTCCTATCACCCATCTCCTCCCACTTATGACTGCAGGACTGTAACTTTGTTGCTTGTATCCTTACGATTTATATTGATATGGATTGTTTCCTGATTGGTTATTTGTAACCTATGACTATCATTAAGTGTTGCACCTTATGATTCTTGACAAATGTATCTTGTCTTTTTATGTACACTGAGAGCATATGCACCAAAGACAAATTCCTCGTGTGTCCAGTCACACTTGGCCAATAAAGAATTCTATTCTATTCTTCTACAAGAAGCAAAATGTCTTCAAGGAAAAACAAAATCCAGTTTCCTTTTGGAAAAGCACCTTTGGGACAAACCATGACTTGGATGACTGAGAATCTCCATAGACATCTCGGTCTTAAAGGCTTTTCAGAAGGCTTAGAAGGGTGGAAGCTTCAATAGAAAGGGCTTTCCATAGAGCAGGGTCTGCCATACAAAAAGCACCCTCCCTAGATCCCACCAGACGGTAACGTTTTGATCTACAAGGCTGTCATTAAGGGGTTTTCTGCTCATTTTCCTTCTTCGCCTAGCCAGATTAAAGTTGCAACAGGATGACTGTCCTTCATTGTGTTTTGTTTTTTAACTGCTGTGGGAAAGTAGAACAGCTGGGAGACAAGAATAGAAATGAGTGACAAGCACTATAAGTGTTTCAGCAGATACCAAAGGCTAAGTAGCAGAAAGAAGGCATTGTAATCACCGACTGCTACTGTTCTTTCAGATATGTGTACTTGCTTTTTCCCCTGACCTTTTTTTTTCTGCTGCAGTAGAATTTTTCTTTCATTAATTCTCTTTAGTGAAAGCATTGCAGCATTTGCTTCAGCTTCACCCAATTCGCTGAATAACCAGCTGCAGCCATCATATTAATACTACAGTTTGGGAGGTGAGAAGGAAGGTGTATGAGGATTTGCGGTTTTAAGAATCAGGTATTATATTATGCAATGCATCATGTTACATTATGCAGTACTGAAGATGAACTACTGAGAAGATCTTACAACAGTCCTGTCCTAATATGCCGTTTGGGAGGGAATATTTTGAGATAAAGGAACTGATGAGCATTGTACAAATTATCCCACTGTTAGTACTGCAAGTCAAAATGGGACTGAATCTTTCCCTGCTATTGAAAGTTGCATTTCTATCTACAGAGAGAATGTTATTTGCATCCCACTTTCCCCCCTAATTTCTTTATGGTATAGATCGCCATGGATATGGGGGCAAGGGGAACAGCTTCCCTCCAGAAGTTGTGAATGCCCCAATACTGGAAGTCTTTAAGAAGATGTTAGATAACCATTTGTCTGAAGTGGTGTAGGGTTTCCTGCCTAAGCAGTGGGTTGGACTACAAGACCTCCAAGGTCCCTTCCAACTCTGTTATTCTATATTCTATATAACATGTTATTTTCATATTGTACTTGTACAATCCTTTTTCTAGAAATCCTTTCTCATAAATGTTTACATTTACACATCATTTTTCAAGCTTCCTGTGACAGCACATCCATGTAGTAGGAAAAAAAGAAGAAGTCCCACTATACTTCTTTTAATAGATGATTTAAAGACTAGAGCTGGCAAGGAGGAAATGAGAAGCTTGAGACTCATCATGGCTGCTTTGTAAACATTGCCCATTTACAGCCAAGCTAGAGTGAAAAATGGTAAACAAATAATATCTTTCCCAAAAGCACACACATACACAAATTCTGGCTTTAAACCTCAGAGAGGCGGTGTGTGAGTGTGTGTGCCTGCACATGTGTAATACTTCTCCTGGGGAGAGAACCTGTTTAGTGTAGTGGTTGGAAACTAGGTTGGAAACTAGGAGACTGTGAGTTTTAGTATTGCCTAGGCACAAAGCCTTCCAGATGACCTTCAGCCAGTTAGTTTTCCTCAGCCTTAGGAGGAAGAAAAGAGAAAACAACTTCTAGTATCTGGTGAAGAAAAAAGCAGGAACATGTCCAGACAGTTGCCAGAAGTCAACACTGAGGCAAAGACGCAAATAACTGTCCATCTATCATCCAGCGCCACATAACAGAGTGAGCTCCCGTTATTTGTCCCAACTTCTGCCAACCTATCAGTTTGAAAGCACGTAAACAGTGCAAGTAGAAAAATAGGGACCACCTTCGGTGGGAAGGTACCGGCATTCCATGCACCTTTGGTGTTTAGTCATGCCAGCCACATGACCACAGAGACTTCTTCGGACAGCGCTGGCTCTTCAGCTTTGAAACGGAGATGAGCACCATCCTCTAGAGTCAGGAACAACTAGGACATATATGTGAGGGGAACTTTTATCTTTACCTTGTCATCTAACTATCTCTCTGTCAGGGCCTTTTCCCAGTCATGCAGTTTTCTGGAGAATTTTGAAGGAGACAGTTTCATACACTGAGGATTCAAAGCAAAGATTGCTGTGAGGATGGTCTACCAGTGGTAGGATTCAATTTTTTTTACTACCAGTTCTGTGGGCTTGGCTTGGTGGGTGTGGCAGGGGGAAGGATACTGAAAAATCCCCATTTCCTCCTTATCAGCTGGGACTTGGGAGGCAGAGAATAGATGGGGGTAGGGCCAGTCAGAGGTGATATTTGCCAGTTCTCTGAACTACTCAAAATTTCTACTACCGGTTCTCCAGAACTGGTCAGAACCTGCTGAATGCCACCTCTGTGGTCCACCCTTTAATATACTTCTAATACATTATGAAGTTTTGATTTGTTATCAGAAACAGAGATAAACAGATATGCATCTGCATAAAAATAAAATGCAAAGTTGCATCCTTTTTCTAGAAATCCTTTCTCATAAATGTTTACATTTACATATCATTTTTCAAGCTTCCTGTGACAGCACATCCATGTAGTAGAAAGAAAAAGAAAGATATCTTCTTCAGGTTGTATGGGAATTTCCCTAGGATATGCATACACAAAGAAAGACAGTTTTTACTATGTAGAAATAACAATGACCTATTTTTGTTTGTTTGGGAGAGTATTTTGTGATGTCTCTGAGTAGCTATGAAGGCTCCAATACAGTAGATGGCTCACATACCTTCCCCAAAGCTTTGAGAGGGACTTTGCCAAACCATTCCAACATTCCCACTAAATTAGAATGTTAAATGAGGCTGAAGGGGAAGAAGGAACAACCGTACTGACTATTTCATTTCACTTTGTTAAGATTACATCTACTTTAGCTTTTGTCTGCCCCATCATTTCTTAGTATATATCCCCACCATGCCATTCAAAATGTAAGTAGTTTGGGACTCTCTCTCTCCCTCTCTCTCTCTCTCTCTCCCTCTCTCTCTCTCTCTCTCTCTCTCTCTCTCTCTCTCTCTCTCACACACACACACACACACACACACACACACACACACCGTGTCAATCCCTGCCAGTCATTACTGGCTTCATATCCAATCACACTAAATTGATCTGCTCATCTCTTTCTTCTCCCCCCCCCCCTTTTTAATACCAGTGTGTTTGCTTTATTACAGACTGCCACACTCTATCTAAATGAAATGTTTTCTACTCACTTTGGAGGTATTCTAGCAGGCTCCCATGTCTCATCAACTCTGTAACAATATAAATTGGATCCTGTAAAGTGCAAACAGCATAGAGCTGTATAAGCTTAGGGTGTCTCAAATTCTTCATTATCTGTGCCTCCCTGAGGAAGTCTTTTGGATCCATTGAACCTGAAATGAGAACAGCGGTGAAAGAAAATTAGTGTGTGTTATTAAGGGCTATTCTGGTTTGCCCCACAGTCTTGTGGAAAGAACCAAGGATATTGTCTGCCTCTTTGCTAATCAGCACAGATAGCAATGCAAATCCCCCCCCCCCTACATAATTTAGATAAGGAATTTATGAAATTGAAATAGCCAAGGAAAACACATTACTTTTAGTCCCCCAAAAATGAATAATAAAAAAAAAATATTCAGCAATAATAGCAATTGTAGTTCTGGTCCTCCAACATCCCTCAATCCCCACTTAAATGCTATTGGTTATTATCAAAGATGAAGTCAGAATAGTATTTTTGGTTTCACTGTTCATCTGAATCCTCAGAATGGAAGCAAGATCAGAAAATGTGTGGTAATTTTCAACATCTTACCTATCCAACCTCTAGCCACAGATTTAATCCATAACAAAGATCTCACTGTCTTCAAGATATATTGTTATAGCTCATTGTATTTTGGAATTATTCTACTAGATGTTATAATAAATAAGTAATGCAAGTTTTGGTATCAAGAAATTAAACAGTGTGTCCTGCTGCTCCCTCATGCAGTAAATCCAATACAGGGAAAAATCAGATTTCACAACAGTTTAGACAAGTAATCTACATTAGTGTTGCGTTGAATTTTTTTTCTACCTGTCTGTTGTCAATATCGTTTATTTAAGTGAATGTGAAATTCCTTTGTTGTTGTTACTGTTGTGGGTGTGGGTTGGTGGGTTGGAAAGAAATGTGAATAGCTCCATTCTCTTACATCACTTACAGAGTCTGAAGGTGATTCCATGAAGCCAAAAGTGCCAATTGATGAATATATCCATTTCAATTTGCTCAAATTCTTATTTTATTCAGTTTGAATTCTTTATCTCTCAACTTCAAACATGCCCCCATAATAGTAACAATCCATATGCAGATTTGTTGGTATTTTCAGGGATTGTTTTCTAATGTACACATATTCCAAATATTTGCATTTTTTGGAAAATAATACACCTTTAGTATTTCTTTTTCTTCAGTAAATCTTTTTAGCAGTATTTCCATACCTGCAGCAGTGACGTGCGGTGAGGTTTATGACTGGTGAGGCTGGTGACGTCATCAAACCGTGTGGTTGCTCCGATCGTACGGGCAGCCCAAACGGAGAAGTTTCTCTTCTCAGAAATGTCAGAAAGGGACAGGCAGGCTGCAGCAGCTCCACTGAGAAGACATTTCTGAGAAGAGAAACTTCTCCTTTCTCCTCCTCCCCCCCCCCTTCTAGCACTGATGATGTTACCTAGGCATTTTTTGCATTGGGCGAGCCCAGGATCCTTGCAAGGGGAATGGGACCACGTGTGCAGGCGGCTCCTCAGCAGCACACAGCCTCAGATTAGCACAGCCGTGATCCCCTTCCCCTGCACACGTGGTCCCATTCCCCTCCTTCCTAAGCCAACATGAAGGGGACCGCGGTTGCACTGATCTGAGGCTGTGCTCTGAGGAGACGCCTGCACACATGGTCCCATTCCCCTTGCAAGGATCCCGGGCTCGCCCAATGCAAAAAATGCCTAGGTAACATCATCGCACAGGCACAGCCGCGATCCCCTTCCCCTGCACATGTGGTCCCATTCCCCATCTCAGCAGCAGCCCCAAGTGTGCCGATCTCGCCATTTTTTGCATCGGGCGAGCCCGGGATCCTTGCAAGGGGAATGGGACCACGTGTGCAGGCGGCTCCTCAATGCCAGCCTCAGATCAGCGCTGCCGCGGTTCCCTTCATGTTGGTTTAGGAAGAAGGGGAATGGGACCACGTGTGCAGGGGAAGGGGATCGCGGCTGTGCTAATCTGAAGCTGTGCGCTGCTGAGGAGCCGCCTGCACACGTGTTCCCATTCCCCTTGCAAAGATCCCGGGCTCGCCCAATGCAAAAAATGGCAAGATCGGCACACTTGGGGCTGCTGCTGAGATGTCCAGGGAGGCTAAACCAAGCCGCGCGCCTCTCCCAGCCACTTTCGCGGCTTCCCGGAGTAATTTTTTTTTATTTTCATGATGAGAGCGGTGAGGCTTTGCCTCCCCTGCCTCCCTTGACTGCACGTCACAGACCTGCAGCATGTATATGTCTTGCATTTTAGATTTCATCTGGCTGAGAACTCTGAGGTGCTAACATTTCTGGGGCTACGAAAGTGAGGAAAGTTATTCTATAGGTTCAGTTGGGACAAAAATAATAAATAAATATATAAATAGAATGTGTTTGGCTATTCTGGTGGAAAGCCTTATTTAACTACTATAATCTTCTCCAGGCCATTTTCCTTGGAAAATCGGTGTTTTATTCACTTATGCATAGTCTTCTCATCTCATATGGGAACCTCACGTACTTTTAAAATGCATGAAGAAGACTACTGAGAATTTTATGGGAAACATTTTATATGGAACCTTAGAAAATATATGGAGTATGTATAGGGGTAGGTTCCTGCCGGTTCTAACCGGTTCGGTAGAAGAGGTTCCACAAATCTACCATGACGTTTAGAACTGGTTGGAATGCTTGGCTCGCTCTTCCCACCCGACGTGATCTCCTTTCATTCTCCGTCTGCCTCATTCACTCGCTCGGGCAGCAGACAATGAAAGGAGATTGCATAACCAAGGACAAAGGAGCCTGCAGCCTCCTTCATTCAAACGTTCGGGCAGTGGGGAGGAGCTTTCTCGCACACCTTCTTTCTTTCTTCAAAGGCGTGCGAGAAAGCCCCCCGCCCAATTGCCCAAATGTGTCCCGGAACTGCACCGCAAGGTAAGGGAAGCAGGTCTTGGGAGAGACCTTCTGTCCTCCTCCAGAGAGCCCATGCCGAAAGAGAGGTGGCGGGCTGGTTTGAATGTGGGCGAACGGGCAGTTTAGTGGCCCACCTTCTTTGCTAGTTCGGGTGGGTGGAGAAAGGAGGCATGCAATAGTCAAGGGCAAAGGTGCTCCCCTTCACCCTTGGAGGCAGGGGTGTTTCATCACAAGCCTCCTTTCTTTCTCTGCCTGCCCGAATTAGCAAAGGAGGTGCTGACCCCAAACCGCCCGCTCGTCTGCATTCAAACCAGCCCACCCTCTTTTGTCTCCCGGCATGGGATCTCTGGAGGGGGAGGTTCTTTCCAAAGACCAGCTTCTTTCCAGCGCAGCGGTGATGGCAAGAAACGGCTGCCAGCAAAGCTCTTAGTGAAGGCAAGAATCCTGCTGCCATGCCGGATTCAGCAAACCAGGTGGCTGTCAAACAGCACAGGCAGCGCATGCCCGTGGGCTTGTGCAACAGCCGAATCCTCGCCTTCGGTTCTTCGGCTGCTGCACAAGCCCATGTGTCATGCGCTGAACTCTTCTCTCTTGACAGCAGCTTGGTTAAAAAGAAGGACGAGGCTCCGCTGATCCGGAACCCATCGGCAGGGGCAGGGGTTCCCCTCGCATTCCTCGTCTTCCCAGATGGGCTCCGGACCAGCGGAATCTTGTCCTTCCTTTTAACCAGGCAGCTGTCAAGAAAGAAGAGGACAGTGCACACCATGTGGGCTTGTGCAGCAGCCAAATACTCACCTCCTGTTCTTTGGCTGCTGCACAAGCCCATGTGGTGTGCACTGCCCTCTTCTCTCTGATAGTTGCCTGGTTAAAAAGAAGGACGAGGCTCTGCTGGTCCGGAGCCCATCTGTGGGGGGAGGAGTCCCCCTCGCATTCCTCATCTTCCCGGATGGGCTCCAGACCAGCAGAATCTTGTCCTTCTTTTTAACCAGGTAGCTGTCAAAAGAGAAGAGGGCAGAGCACGCCACGTTGGCTTTATGCAGTAGCCAAAGAATAGGAGGCGAGCATTATGCTGCTGCACAAGCCCAAGGGCACATGCTGCCCTCTTCTCTCTTGACAGCCACCTGGTTAAAAAAAAGGGCAAGGCTCCGCTGGTCTGAAGCCCATCCTCAGGGGGAGGGGTCCCCCTCGCATTTCTCATCTTCCCAGGTGTGCTCCAGAGTCATTGCCAGCTGCGCAGATCCTCACCGCGGCTCCACACCATAGAAAATGAGGGCGCATGTGCACACCCAGTAAATTACAGCCTTGGAGACTTTGTAATGGCAGGAACAGTTGGGAGAGGGGCTTTGGTCCTGCTCTGGGCTGTAATTGTGTGGGGCGTGTGCACACCTATGTTTTCCATGGCGTGGAGCTGCAGCCGGAAGATGAGGAATGGGAGGGCGACCACTGGAGCCTCGTCCTTCTAAGAGGACCTGTCCCCAAAGAGAAAAACACCACTGCCAGGTACTTTTAACCTGTGATTGGAACACAAGGTGACCACAGTATGTGTGTGTGTGACAGAGAGACAGACAGACAGACAGACAGACAGAGGCACAGAGGCACAGAGAGAGAGACAGAGAGAGAGATGGAGGGAATCTGAGAGTGAGAGGCAGACACACAGAGAGAGACACAGAGACAGAGAGGGGGAGGGAGGGAGAGACAGACAGACAGACAGACTGACAGACAGACAGAGACACAGAAACAGAGAGAGACATACACATAGTGAGTGATTAAGTGAGTGAGTGAGTGAGAGACAGACACACACACACACAGAGTGACAGATAGGGAAGGAGGAGAGAGAGACAGAGAATGACAGACAGACAGACAGACAGACAGACAGACAGACACAGAGAGAGAGGACAGAGAGAGACAGTGAGAGAAAGAGAAAGGAAGGAAGGAAGGAAGGAAGGAAGGAAGGAAGGAAGGAAGGAAGGAAGGAAGGAAGGAAGGAAGGGAAAGTGGGAAAGAAAGAAAGAAAGAAAGAAAGAAAGAAAGAAAGAAAGAAAGAAAGAAAGAAAGAGAATTGATGATCACAATTGAGCTCAAAAAATTTTTAAGCAAGAGCATCGTTGAGTTTCACCACATTTTCCAAGTTGGTCATGCCCACCTGGTCACATGACCGCCGAGCCACTCCCACAAAACAGGCCACACCTACAGAATAGGTTCTAAAAAATTGTAAAACCCACCAATGGGTATGTATGGCTTTTGGGCATTGTTGAACTTCAAATCCCAGCATTCCTCAACATAGTCCATGCTGGCAAGAACAGAAGAGATTTGGGTTCAGCAAAACTAGAGGATCCTTTTAATGTTCTGCATTAGAGCCAAACTAAACTTTACAGAGGGGTGTAATTTCCCTTGTAGTCCTCTTAAAGCATGGGTGCCAAACTCAAGGCCCAGGGGCCGAATCCACCCCGCAGGGTGCTTAGATCTGGTCTGCAGGGCCACCCTGGGAACAGCGAGGGACCAGCCCACAGTGCCTCTGCCAACAAAAATGGAGCTTGGGAGCCTGTTTTCACTGGCAGAGTGCTCGGGCCACCAAAGCTGGCCACACCCACCCGGCCATATCCACCCAGCCCCAGCCCCCCCCCCCCGAGGTCAAACACAACCTTGATGCAGTCCTCAATGAAATCGAGTTTGACACCCTGTCTTAAAGTATTATTGCATGAGCAAATGTAATCTGGCAGTTTTAAAATTGGCTCCTTAAACCCCTGTGCTAAGAGATATTGTATTTAAATTTTAAAACTACATTGGCACAATATGGTTAGCATCTATCCTATCTGTCAAGCATTCTTACCAAATAATGACTAAAATCTCACTGCCAGTTACCTTCTACTCTTCTTTCCTTTACTACCCCTCCTTTCCTTTTAAAGGGCATCAGGAAAATACATCAGCAGCAAGAAAATTCAAGGTCAAACCTAGTATTGGAATGCATTAAAATGTAAAATGATTAAAGCACATAATGAGCTGGTAGACGTATGAATGCAGTTGGCGTGGTTTTTTAAAAAAATATCCCAATGCTGATATATGACTCAAAGATCTCGCAAGTGCTTCATGGGACCACTTTGTTTCTATGAAGATTGGGGCCAGTTTAATAAGTATGGTGTGTGTGTATCCGTGTGTGTTAGGTTAATTGAAAGCCTTTCTAGTTGTAAAAGCTGCAGTTTAATCATTTGTCCTTTTATATAACATTGGAAGGATCAAAGATCAATTTTTAAGCAAAGGGATAAAATGGCTCAAATGGTTTTATCATGTGAAACTTTTCAACTGTGTAGCATTCAATAATCTTCTAGATTATTATCCCTCTGTTATTTTTTAAATAAATACTTCATTTGCTCTCTATGTTATAATAGCTCTCTATCCTACAATAATTATTTAACCATGCCTATAAAATAGGGCAAGTATTTCGTCGGTTAGTATAAGAGGGTTTTAAAAAAAAATCAAAACAAAACATTCATGCTATCCAGTGCTTGAACAAAAATGACACATTCAAACTCACTATTCAATGTATAACACTGTGAGATTTTTTTAATTAATATAAATAGAAAGAGCAACATGTCCAAAATCCATATAGACAGTGTTTTTCTGGTTACAATTCTTTTGAGTAATATTCATCATGGTAATAATAATAGTATTCTCTAATAGTAATCTCATAATGACAGTGCTTTTCCCTCATAATATTAATGTGTATTAATTGTTAATACAAATCAAAACTAATCAAAATTAATAAGTTACAGTAATCAACCCTAATAATAAAATTAATCTTTCTTTTGTAATTTTAGGAGTTCTAACTCTTGTTTCTCTCATTTAACCATCAATAAAACAGATCCCATACTTCAAAATATTCAGTGTCTTCCTTTTCTTTAATTTCAAACGTTAGTTTATTCATCCCTGCACATTCAGAAGTGGGTTTCTCCTGATTCGGACTGGTTCGGGCGAACTGGTAGTGGTAATTGGGAGTGGGTTGCCAAATCGGTATTGACAGCTGGCTGGCCATGCCCATGAACCGGCCCGCTCTGATGCAAGCCCTGCCTGCCTTTGCCACGAGCATCCACAGAACTGCCTCATCCTGCCTATACACAGGTAAGCATTTGTGCTAGCCTAGCCCCCTCTCCCCACAGCCAGTGTCTCCCAAAGCCACCATCGTTGCAGCCACAGCAAGGATGGGGGCAGGATGCTGGAGAGGGCAGCAGTGGCAGGAGAGGGCAGCGGGGATGGGAAATGTCCAAGTTATTTTGGATCTGGAGCCCACCAAGGAGCCGCTTGGCTTCATCAAATTCCTGCAGTGGCTAAATTGAGCAATGGGAGGTGCCCAGCCAAGCAGGGCCCGGGCAAGTTGCAGAGCACAGAGCCAGGAAAAGCGATAGGTTTCCTAGAAGGAATTGAAGCATTCAACTTTGCAGCCCAGAGGCCATGCCTGTGTTTAATAAATGTGGCAAGCAAGAGGGGGGGAGAGAACAATGGGAAGGAAAGGGTGGGAGATAGGAAAAAATGCAGGCGGAACCGCTGGACTGTCCAAGCAGGGAAGGAGGGAGGGAGGGAGGGAGGAAAGTTCACCCAATTCTGACTTGGGACAAGAGGGGGGATCACGAACCAGCTGCAACCCCTCAAAACACCCCCAGGCAAAGCAGGGGCCATGGGAAATCGCAGAGCCCAGATTGCACATGCGTGATTGTGTTCTGCAGTCACAATACTGTGGCCCAAAGGACAATAGAAAGACAATTCTGGATTGTATCAACAGATCCTAACAGATCTTAACAACCCTTTAGTACTAAATGTTGTTTGTTTGTTACATTTATTTTATGTCTTTCCTCCAGAAGTTCAAGAAGTTCACTATGCCCCAGCCAATTCAACCACTGCCTCTCCTTTTCGGGCAGGTACCTCTTCCTCTTGCAAGTTTGCCTTGGCTGGGCTGAGGTCTTGCTCACTTTTGCTGCTGTTCATTATCTCAGCCACCAGCCCAAAATACCCTCTTTGCTTCGCCTTGCTGCTCCGTGGCGCATCTACGCTGAGGGGTAAAAACGGGCAGACACGTCGAGGTGAGACACGGTGAAGTGAAGCAGTGGGGCTCACACTCTGGCTACCACCATCTGCCCTCAGCAGCATGCAGAGGTTCTGGTGCCCCCACCCCACCCTGGGTTCCTCCTATTGCAGCTTAGGTGCAATATTAGAGGGGACTCCTAAAATACCTGGACTAAGTAACAGCCCGACAAAGCAATGCAAGTGACTCCATGCATCTCTCTCTATAAAGTTGCACATGTGTCTCCATTATATTCACACATACGGATGGCACACGCATGCATACAAAACCTCCATAAAAACTCCTAGGCACGCAAACCATAGTGGAAAAAAGATCAGCTTTGGGGTTGGAGATGGAGAGGCCTTCAGCTGACCCCTCCTCTCTGCACCCCTCCCCTCCCCTCCCCAGCCAGATCTGTTTCACCATAGTTTGCACATGGAGAGGTCCCGCCTGCCCTTTTGACCCGCGTGTCCAAGAAAGCAGCTGCTTTTGATTTCTGCAGCTGCTTCTTGATAGAACCAGCAAGGGAAACCCTCCCAGCCCCGCTGGAAGACCCCCAAGTCCAGAAAGCTTGGGCAAAGGACTGCAGCTTGGAGAAGGGAAAGCATTGCCCCCTCTCTCCATTGCCCCCTTTGCAAAGGAAATAAGTGGATCACCTGCCAGCTCTCTTTGCTCCTCCTGCACTCACTTCGGTGCTCTTATCAAGAAGCAGCGGCAGAAATCAAAAGCGTGAGCGTGACTAGGTGGGGTGGTGGTCATGTGACTGCGTGTATGTGAGTGACATCAAGGTGGCCACACCCACTCCATCACATGCCCCCCCCCCCCACCTAGCCACGCTCACAGAACTGGTAGTAAACAATTTTGAAACCCACCCCTGTGCATATTCTAAAAGTTTTGTTATTTTCTTTTCTTCTGTGAGGATCTCCTCACCCTTCCAATGTTGTATGAATATGATTCTGGCTGCTGTTAACATACTGTATGTATTATTAAATATGCATTCCTTTTACTGTATTTGTTTAATATGATGCCCAACAGAAATATTTGCAGTTTTAAATCTGTACGTTCCTTTATCATTTTTTTCTATCCAAGTATTATTATTATTTTTTGCTTTCAGGCATATCCACCAGTGGTGGGTTCCTACCGGTTCGGACTACCGTTTCCAAATCTGAACTCCCTGCAAAACTGCCAATTGCAGGCAGTCAGCAGAAGTAGCCTGCAGTACTGAATTCTAACCACTGCACCACTGTGGCTCTTTAAATGAGAACCTAGATCTTCTCATCTACTAGTTCCACAATGGAGAGCAACACAGGGCAGTGACCTGCTGCTGGAGAAGATGGAGCATGCAAGGCACTATAGTGAATCAGAGCTAGGGCCATAGCTACATTGGAAGGAAGATCATCAACCTATGTCTTAAGATGGTTTAGCAGAATGTAGGATGAGATCATCTCTTCCCACATTCAAGAAATAGTGGGCAACCTGTACTGATTGATGTTGGGAAGACATGTGTATGCATTGCACATAGTCACTTCAGGCTGCTGAGTCAGAAGTTCATAACAAAGCAACCCATGTTAAGTAGTTAGTGTATATTAATATTATTATATTTTCTCACTTGTAAGGAAACTACTTCAGAAGTCAAAGCCTTGGGGATAAGGAGCCTCGAGGGGTGGGGAAGAACAGGTGAAGAGTGAACTGTATACTGTTCTGCCTTATGTCCAATGCAGTCAAATGCCTTGGTCTGAATCTTAATTATTATTATTTTTAAAGGGTATAATATAAAATGTCAACCAAAAGTATTGCTACCTTAAGCAAAATTGAAAATTGGCAACATTTATATTACACATTTCTCCTTGATAAGTAAATGAGGAAAAATGCACAGGAGAATTCTTATAACAGCTAGTACTACAAAACAGCTGTACAGCTGCCAAGGTTTATTTATTGATTCATTCATTCATCTAATTTATATGGGTGCATATTTATCCAAGGAATGCTGGGTAGTGAATAAAATAAAGAGAATTTCATTAAAAGCAAAAACTAAACATTAAAACTGCATCAAAGTTCAATCGAAATATGAAACCATTGGGACTCAGATCTATGCCGGTGCTCCCATGCTGGTATTCTAACCCCAATGTCTGTGGAAAAATCTAGTCTTCACAGCCTTGAAAAGTCAATAGAGCCCATATTTCTTTAATTTCAATAATTAAAACATCCCCAGATAATACCAACTTTAATTTTAAATGATCGCTATTTATTTTTATTTTTAGAGAAGTGAATGCATTAATTTAGGGGAAACCCGATTGCAAATATAAGGTAGTCCAAGGGAACTTCCACAGAGTTATCAATTTTATCTTCCAAAACTCAAAAGTGCACCACGCTCCCTTCAGCCTTGCCATCCTCACAATTTTCAGTGCTTCTATCAGTCAACCAGAACCAGAGCTTTCTTCAACCACTTAACGGGGTAGCACAAAAATTAGCATCCAGCTCGCACCCTGCGCGCCCTTGTTCTTTGCCTTGACACTGTTGTTTGTGCAAAAGAAAATGTCTCATGCTCTTCTTCTCTGTTTCAAAAACCTGTTGAAATGGTGTTAAAGCACCAGAGCACTCTGATTTCACCAGGGATAGGAGAGAGTTGTACAGCTGGGATGCTGTCTGAGTTTTCATCATTGGGGGAAAAAATGACCAACCTGTATGTCAGGAACTAAACTGCAAAATTATCTTTGCAGCCTAAACACTAGAACTGAATTGGATGTTTAAAGGATTTAGCTGCAGAAGTGCTTATGACGTTGACAACCTCAGGATTGTGTGATTGACTAAGAAAATTACCGAAGTGTTCAACTTACCTGGTTTTAATGTTTTAACTGCCACTGGTGTTCTCTTATTCCATAATCCTTCCCAGACCTCACCAAATTGCCCAGAACCCAATATCTTTAAAAGTTGTAGAGAATTTCGGTCAATCTCCCAGTGATCTACAGTTTGATATGACAAATCATATGGAGTTGGGACTTCTGTCTGGATAGAAATAAAACAGCACACATAAACATCCATTTTTTGTTTTGCCTAAGAATGCCAAAATGGCAAACTTTGCAAGTTTTCATTAATAATCAGTCCTCCAAACAAAAAAAGCTTTGGACAACAAATAGAGCCATGCTTTTAACAAAATAGATGCCTATTCTTACCAAATACTTTCTATAGTAAAGACAGCATGTTGCCTTGCTGAAAGTCTAATTCCACTAAAGCAGCATGAAACAGTTGCTTTGAGCACTAACTTCCAGCAGGGAATGTTATGTTCTTATTGTCACACATTCATTGTATGATTTTTATTTTAGATGTGTTTCCATTTCAAAGCCAGAAAACATTATTTCAATGTTTTCAAATTCAAAAATACCTAGGATGAGCTGGGGGTGCTTCCAGACAGATGGCTCCTAACATCTTCCTTTCCCCCCCACCGCAGTTTTACTAGTGAGATGTTCCATATTTATTTCCATAACAAAATTGTTTTCCTATCAAGAAACAAATGGAAATGGTGGAGAAACTGAGATGGTTCCAGACAGAGGATCATGTCTGAACGCTCTATAAAATTTGGCAAAGGGAATAGGATGATGATTTTACTGGATGATTTAAATTCATCCAAAGGCAACCTTATTTTATGTAGTTTTCTCTCTGGTAACGCTATGCTGCTAACTAGAGCATAAAAAACCTTTGCCAGACCTATCCTTGAATACTGCTCACCTGCCTGGAACTCACATTGCATCTCAGACATTAAAACATTCAAGAGGGTCCAGAGGTATTTTACAAGAAGAGTACTCAACTCCTCGGCTAGTAATAAAATTCCTTACACTACCAGGCTTGAAATTTTAGGTCTGGATAATCTTGAACTATGCCGTCTACATTTTGACCTGAGCTTAGTGTACAAGATTATCTGCCATAACGTCCTACCTGTTAATGACTGCTTTTACTTCAATTGCAATAATACGAGGGCTATCAATAGATACAAACTAAATGTAATCCGTTCTAATCTTGATTGCAGGAAAAGCAATTTCAGCAATAGAGTAGTAAATGTGTGGAACACCCTACCTGATCCTGTTGTTAGTTCCTCTAACCCCAATATCTTTTACCTCAAACTGTCTACCATGGACTTTATGCATTTCTTAAGAGGTCTCTAAGCGGGCGCGCATAAGCGCACCAACGTGCCTGCCATCCCGGTCCTACTATCCCATTTATATGTACTCTTTTTATGTGCTTATGGCTATGTTTTGCTTATTTATATCCATTTATTTGTGCCATTTTTTCATACTTGTTTCCTTGTACTTGTTGACAAATAAAATAAATAAATAAATAAATAAAGGCTTTCTTGACACCCTTCACAATTTGGGACTAGCAGGTGAGAGATGAGTGTTCTATTGTTTATGGCAGAAGATTACATTAGGTTCTTCAGTTGCCGTGACAACATTGAAGCCATCATTTCGTCATTCATTCCTGAGTTTCTGAAGTCCTCTCAGGGCTTCCTTCACCTAATGGCATTGACACTAGTGTGGAGATGCAGCAAGATTCCTGCAAGTCTGAAGATTTTGTTGTATTAAGCCTTAAAGTATGTGTGAGAATAGCGCAATTGTGCTTTCCTTTGACACAAGAGAAGAAGAACTTGGTCAAGATAATCAATAACTTGGTGTAGAAACCAATGATCTCCAGGGGAAAAACATTACACCTATCTCCAATCCACAGAGTATAAATTCTAAATTAATTATTTCTACTTAATAAATCATGGAGAAAATCTATCCATGTGGTTGCTAGAACTCGAAAACGACTTGATGGCAGATAATCAATCAAACAATTAATCACTTGATAAAACCCTGATATTTCTCAACTGATTTTCTTCCTTTCTGGAGACTAATTAAAAGTTATACAAGCAATGAAAACAAACTTTCCAGACTACTTTTTTTTATGTAAAAGGTACTTACCTATGCCTCCACACACAACCTTTTTGTGCTACAATTTTATTAGAGGCACACACAGAATATTAGTAGTTGTACTTTTTTTGCATTTGCGGAAAGAATGAAGACAAAGGTATCAGATTCAGAGATGGCAACAAAGGGTGACCAGCATTATTTAAAAAAGGGTTCATGGGGAAAGTTTGAAGAAACTAGAACTGTTCAGCATGAAGAAAAGGTTGCCAAGAAGATATGAAAAATTACTTACAGATAAACCCTGGAAGGGTTTATATCTGGATATGTATTAAGATGTTACCAACAGCAATCTCTAGGGCTGTGGTGGTGGATCTATAGCATGCATGCCGGAAATGGCACGCAAAGCCATCCCGTGCAGGACATGTGGCCTCACTGGCTCACCTTCCCCATTCCTGTGCACACACATGCACTGGCTAGCTGGCCTTTGCACACGCAGGAGCACCGTAATCTGTAAGAACAGTCTTGCAGCTCTATGAAAAAGCTTAGCCATCACTGCTCTAGGGCATTTTCCCAGTGCAGAGTTTTAGCACTATCCATCCATACTTGAGTCAATAGAATGCTATACAGGTTGTCCTCGACTTACAACAGTTCATTTAGAGACTGTTCAAAGCTAGAATGGCACTGAAAAATGTGACTTACAGCCATTTTTCATACTTATGACCATTGCAGCATCCCATTGGTCATGTGATTTACATTCAGATGCTTAACAACTGATTCGTATTTACGACGGTTGCGGTGTCCCGAAATCATGTGATCACATTTTGTAATCTTCTGCAAAGTCAATAGGGGAAGCCAGATTCACTTAACAACCGTGTTACTAATGTAACAACTTCAGTTAACAAACATGGCAAGAAAAATTGTAAAATGGGGCAAAATTCACTTAACAAATTTCTCAGTATCATAAATTTTGGGCTCATTTGTGGTCATAAGTCGAGGTACTAGCCTGAAACATCCTCTCCCAGCTGCCTGCCCCTATCTCTCACTTCTGTTTCTGAACAATGACAGAAACCCAACCTTTCTCCAGAGTAACAGTAATAAAGCCTAACCGATCTTATACACATTAAGACTGCCCTGGGATGAAGGTAATATCATAGAAACACGGCAGAATAAAAGGATACCTTCAGAGCATGTTTGTGCCATGTTTAGATGTATTGAGGGGGGGGAGAAGCAAAGTCCAAGGGTTTTTTTAATCTAACAAAAGTAAGGCAATTGAAATCGAATCAGTCTTACAATACTAAAATTAGATGTCAATAATTGTCCATCCAATCAAGAATAGAACTTGGAACTATCAAACAGATTGCCCTCTCTTTCAATCACCATCTGCATTGCACAGAGATGTTCTTGGATTTATCATTCACTAGAGGTGCAAGGAGCTCTGCTGTTCAGTCACTTTTCATCACTAATGACTAATGCTGATCATGTTATTCCTGAGACATAAGTAATCCTCTGGTAATTACTTCTACTTTGATCATTGCATGCATTGCTTATTGCATTGTGCTTATTGCAACATGCTTAGGGCAAAGCCCATTATGCAATGAAAATGGTTTACAATCGTCACTTATTCTGTAGCCAGAGTCCACTCAGTGCAATTACAGTGTGACACTTCCACTAATCCATCTCTTAGATCAATTCAGAACACTGGTGCTAAACTTTATATCCCTAAACAATTGGCATCATGTTACCTTTTGAGGCCAAACTGTCTGAAGGAATCCCTCTCTCACTTTTTAGCTTTGTTATCATTCATGTGGGCCTTCAGAAAGCAAGCAGAGCTATGTCCCTTCTGTGAAATATCCCCTTCAAATAGGTTTGTTTGATACCTACATTGTGCTATTTCCAACAGTTCCTTCTTGTGTCTTTGTCCCAAATGTGCTTTTTCAAGAGGCAACTGAGCTTTCTGTTTTTTTTTTCTTTGAAGATGTTCCACTTCTCATCCAAGAAGCTTCTTCAGTTCTTCCCACCATCCATTCAGAGCTGAAAAAGCTTCTTGGGTGAGAAGCAAAACATCTTCGAAGAAAAACCAGAAAGTCCAGTTGCCTCTTGAAAAAGCACCTTTGGGACAACCATGACCTGGATGACTGAGAATCTCCATAGACCTTATTGTGCTTTATTTTTCCAGGCTACACACAGGCTATGGTATTATATGTACCTTGTTGCTAGCTTCACCATAATTTTATCATAGCCTGTTTTATTCCTAAAATGATAGATGGCCTTCAACAGGGAGATAGACAGGTTATTACATTCAGTGGAAAAACAATAATAGAGCACACCTACAAGATGAAGAATTTGTGGCTATATCAGAGCAGGCATAGATGGGGTCACTAACAACAAGCTGTCAACAGCGTGAAATAGTTCTAAAACACAGTTCTGGGATGCTTCAGGAAGAAATACTGTGTCAAAGGCACAAGAAATTCTGCCCTGGCAAAATTACTAGAGTACAGTATGTGATTGTGAGTACCACACTTCCATAAGAATATTGAAAGCGAGAAGGTGCGGACAACAAAAGTGATGCAGAAACTTAAGTCCTATCCTATTAAGTTGGCTGAGGGGCTGAAAAAACTTGAATGTTCAGCCTGGGGAAAGGGAGGCAAAATATAAGTCTTTATATCGTCTTACAGGGAAGATTATGAACTATTTTCCATTGTCAGAGAAACTAGGACTGGAAGTAATGGGTAAAAAAATGAGCTATCTAGATTTCTTCGTTATTTAAATATAAGGAAGAACGTACTGATTATGAATCTATACAACAATGGAATAATGTGCTAACAAAGGATTTTCCATTTCTAGAGGGTTTTAGGAAGATGTCCAGAAAATATGCATTAATAACTTAAGTTCTCTGGACAATCACAGGTAGGTCAACGCACAATTTATTTAGTTAATCTGATAAATAACAAGAAAAGGAGGAGGCATGGCAAGAATCATCTGGAAATCTTGGCCTTTGCATATCCTGGATGAGGACTGGGTATGTTTTGATTACAACACCCCTCAACTTGGACAGATTTATATTTTAATGTGAACCAATCTAATTTATATTTATATCCAACTGAGCACTATAGAACAGTATGTTAAAAAATGTGAGTCTTAGGAGAAATGTATATAAAAGGGCAGATTTGTTTTCACCAAAATAAATATCAAAAGTTGATGAAGAAATAGATTGTTTAAAAAAAAACATGTTTGCTTATTCATTGGGCAACTTTGCAAAATGCAAGGAATTAATCTTCACGCTGTCTCCATTGCGTAACAACGCTTTTGATTCAGTGAATCAGAAGAGTAAATGTGAACACATTCAGATCCTGATGGAATTGCTTTTGAAATGATCTATAACAGGGGTGTCCAAACTTGGCAACTTTAAGACTTGTGGACTTCAACTCCCAGAATTCTGGGAGTTGAAGTCCACAAGTCTTAAAGTTGCCAAGTTTGGACACCCCTGATCTATAATATAGGGAAAGCTTCAGATATTCAACTAATAGATGATTTTGTTCAAGTGTTTCTTTTAGTATCTCGGAGATTAAAATATCCCTAGATGGAGGCAGGAGAAAGCCAGCAAGTTTTAAAGTATATTTAAGTACCATCTCTACTTCCCTGATCGGATCCGTGGCTTCTGTTTTTAGGCACCACTTAGAGACAGGAAGAGTTATGAGCTTAGCAATTTCATCTCAATATAAGTTTATACTGTGACTTCATAAATCACACAGTGACATGCGTCTTTTCCACCTCAATTGCACATTTATTTGCCCGAAATGATACAATGTTGAAATGCCTGAGGAATGGAATGATACAGTTAAGTGCATTTCTTAGAGCAATGATAACAGCATGTAGGGGAATCATACCTGTATTAACTCGATAATCAAATACTAATCTCTGTATTTTCAGAGGGAGAGGAGAAACATTCAGACTTTATACTGTACCTTTATGCAAGGCCTCCCAAGCCTTAGACACAGTCCATCACTGGATTTTTGGTAGTGCATGACAAAAGCATTCAAAGTGTGAAATGTTGTCTTCCGTGTCACAAAAAAACCACCATTGTCCATTTGTCTGATTCGGTAGTGCTTCACGGTCGCTCCATCCCGAACTAAGAAAATAAAAGGATACAAAAATACCATCTCTTTTTTTTTCCCAACACCTGTAAAGAAATCAGAGAAGGCCGTCGTGTAGTCCTTCTCCACAATATAAAAACTGAAACCTTCAAGTGTGCTTCTACAAGATCATGCCTCTACAGCAAACATGGACCTCCTACAGCTTGCAGACTCCCCAGGTTCTACTGTCAGCCACCAGGCCCACCCTCTCAAAATTCTACCTTTGATATTCGGCCATGTAGTGCCTTTTTTCAGAATACGGGTAGTCCTCGGCTTACAACATTTAGTGACAGTTCGAAATTACAACGGGATTGAGAAAAGTGACTTATGGCCATTTTTCACACTTATGGCCATTGCAGCATCCCCATGGACATGTGATTTACAGTCATATGCTTGACAACAGACTCATATTTATGACGGTTGCAGTGTTCCAAGGTCATATGACCTTCTCATAAGCAAAGTCAATGGGGAAGCCAGAGTCACTTAACAACGGTGTTGCTAACAGAACCATTTCAGTGATTCGCTTAACAACCGTGGCAGGAAAAGTCATAAAATGGGGCAAAACTCACTTAACAAATGTTTCACCTAACAACAGGAATTTTGGGCTTCATTGTGGTCATAAGTCGAGGACTACCTGTACTGGTAACATTGGAGTATTACATGTTGGTAATTAGAGTTCAATAGCTCTAATGCTCTAAAATCTAGGTAGCCAGATAGAAAAGCCAGGTATACATGTAATAAATATAACTAAATAAAATAAATAAGTACAAATGTGTTTCTGTTTACCCAAAAGTTGGCGAAAGGGTTAAAATTGCATGCTCTTCTCTGTAGAGCACAATGCTGGGTTGTTCTACTTAAGCATGCTATTCTTCTATGGGTCTTCTTATATACCTTGTTTCAGACTGGTCATCATTAACCAAAATAAAGTGATCCCTCACTGCATAACTGCCTTGATCCTCAAAAGATTGAAAGGAAAGAAGCCAAATGTTGTATCATGACACAGAAAAAAGGAAGACATCAATACTATGCTACTGTATATACATAATTTTATTCACATGGATTCACAGATATAAATATAAATGTATCAATCCCTGCACATCATCCTTCCAATTTTCACTGACCAATGTGGAGAACAGCCAGACTTGTATATTTAATATATGCAGGGTTTCATTGATAATCATTCTATGTTAATTGAATTCTTAACTCTGCTTTCTTTAAACTGATTTAAAACAATATCTGTTTTAAAAGAAAATCAGGAGTGATTTCTTTGCATTTCTTTTTCTTTTCTTTCTGCACATTTGGCTTTGCTTTCTCTTTAATTCCTTACTTTTTTTCTCTTTTCCATCTTAATTATTACTTTTTGTTAGTTTTTCTCTTTCTAATTTCAAAAATCTAATGAATTCATTCACTTTTTGTTTTAGAGGAAATATGCCTTGAACCTGCAACTTCTGTCAGCTGCCACAAGAGGGTGTATGTCATGGAAAGCTACTGCTGTACTTTTAAAGTTTATTTTCAGTTTTCAAGTGCGCATTCGACATCAATAAAGCAGGGTTAGCGAAAAGCATTGAATTATAGTGTCTTTTATTGCATATCACACTTACATACACTTCATGCTACTCGGATCAGGATAAGCGATGTTGTACCAAGCACAGAAAAAGAGTAGGACATAGTAAGCCAAAGAAATTAAAGATATGATGTCAGAAAACAAAAGAAAATATGCATAAACTGAATGTTTATTGTTTATTATTTATCTCCAAAGAGCCAGTTAAGGTGTTGGTTAAGGCATTAGGCTAGAAACAAAGAATCCGTACAGTCTAATCTCATGAAACCAACTGGGGGTGGGGCCAGTCTTTTTTCTAAAACCCTAGGAAGCAGGTAAGGGCAAACCACTTCCAAAATAACCTTGCTAAAGAAAATTGCCAGGAATTGTCCAGGAAATTTCCAAGAGTCAACAATGATTTGAAGATATCCCCACCAAAGATCTTCCTAACCTTGCAAAACATTCTTGTTTCCATACACTTCTTCTTATCATCTATTTGTTTCTTAAACTTGTTACTTCTGTTGTTTGTCATTTTACCCATACCAAGCCCAATATTCTATGCAAACTAGGATCTCTAATCCATAGGCTGTCTTGCAAGCCAACATAAGTGACCTGCATCCCGTCAGAAAGTATAGCCCCGTGATGATGAACCTATGGCATGTGTGCCAGAGGTGGCACGCAAAGTAGGCATGCTTGCCATCGCCAGCTGCTCTTCCGGGTTCTGTTGCAGCGTGCATGCTGGTCAGCTGGTCTTCACACAAAGACTAGCTGGCCAGTGCACATGCAAGCTCCAGAACCCAGAAAGAGCAGCTGGCCGGTGGGCATGCACATCAGACCAGCTGTCCAGGGAATTGCTCTCTTCCAGGTTCCGGTGCTCCAGCACTCCGGCGCTTTCGCGAGCATGCACTCCATTTTCAGCACTCAGTGCCAAAAAAGTTAACCATCACTGGTATACGCAATAAACTAACAAAAACTCATGGTCCATATTCCTTACACTTACATAGGTTTGGTGAAAAACCCTAAACTTTTTAAACATATCTGATTATATTCAGAGTAATTTCAGAGTAATTTCAAAGCAACCAATGTTAGTATTATATGGTGAGGTTGATATTAGAGAAAAGCATCAAATTTGCCAATAAAAATATATCTTTTCCTTATTTTTTGCATTTTTATGGTATTCATTATTTATTAAAGTCTTGAGTCAAGATTGATTCCTGGTGGACACATTTGGACACATCTGTTATTTTCTTTCTGATTTGTTTTTTCTGCTGGTATGGAAATAGTTTACCATTGCCTTCTTCATAGATTTAAAAAAAACCAATGTAACCTTCAGCAATAATTACATGTAGATTAAAAGGTTCATGAGATGAATCATTTTATAAAGTTTCACTTGCAGGGGTGTCAAAAAAAGTCAAAAGAGAAGTCTTGCTGAAATGGAAATATTTTTATCAAGAAATATTTGGGCTGTAATCTTATGGGTGACCACTAGATGTCAGCAAATATAAACAACATTCTTAACCCTCTGCTGCCATATAATGGTCGTCTGGATTTTGGCAACTAAGATTCGTTTTTTGGCAACTAAGTATCCTTGTAGAAAGAAAAGCAAAATGGTTGGGATATATTTTGGGATAATATTTTGGGTTAAGGTTGGAATAAACAACCTTCCCTGTCCCAAATGATTCAAAGAAGGATCACAAAGCTTATGAGGTAATCTTTTTTTTTATCTTTAAAAGAACTCAAAAGCACTTCTGCTAAAAGCATGCTCTGCTAAAAACCTAAGAAATAATAGAGCCTTCAAGCGCTTCTCAAAAGTATTCATTCATAGACACTCAAATCTGTATGCATCAGTGGTGGGTTCTTTTACTACTTTTACTACCGGTTCGCTCATGCACTTCTGTGCCTGCACAGAAGCATCCGGGCAGGTAGAAGGAGCCTCTTACCTCTGCCACTACGGATCCGGGACGAACAAGCAGAAACCCACCGCTGGTATGCATGTTTACTTCTAAACAATGACCCACTCACCAGATAAAAAGTGTATGTGATCATCAACAACAGCTGCCAGTTTATCTAAACCAAACTAAGGAAAATTAAATTAAATTTAACAACATTTCTATGATTGAAAAAGTGGAGGGTACCTGAAAGGGAAAATTCACCCTTTTGGCTTTCACTCTCTCGGATTAGAAAAGCTCCTGACTCATTCTCATGGTAAAGGAGTTGTTTCTCAGCATCTGCTCGTTTAATAGATCCAAAAAACCACCTAAAAGAGAAAGAAGTAGATACAACTAGTTAAGAATGGTGAAATCCAAATGAAGTACAATATAAGGGGAAATAATACAAGGTGAGCGGTATCGATTGATAATTGCTATTAGAAAGAACAGGAAGTTCCTGTTTGTATTGCATTGTGTAAATGTGTTGTACGTCTAAGTTTTGTGTGTGTGTGTATTTTACATGTTTGTTAATAAAATTGAAAAAAAAAGATACAACTAATTAGTACTCAGAACTAGGTTTACACAAATAATCATATGTTAAAGCAAAGGACCAGTTCTAAACAAATTATTTATCTATGAAGTATAATCTTAATAAGTAATAATACAGACAGGAGGTCCTTCCTCATACATGTTGGGAACAGCACAAATGAATATACAACTGTTGCATATTGAGACTGGAGCAATAGGCTCCACCAAGGTCCTCCATTCCACCAAGGTCCTCCATACCGATTGGCTGAGTCGCCTGACAGCTCCCATAAAAGAGCTAGCTGTCAGACAGGCCAGCGCTGGATCTGGACATAGTTATCAAATAAAGAGCTGTTTGTTGTCACTGAAACCTGAGTCCTGTCTCATCCGTTCACCCTATTTTACAACAACAGCATTTAGAAACCCATCTGATCCTACTGTTTTTTCAGCCTCAGCAAGTTTAAGATAAGTGGGAATTTCCCAGAATTCCCACGCCAGACTTGAGTTGTTGAAGTGCATACATCTTAATGTTGCTGAGGTTGAGAAACACTGTGGAACACTGTCTTATCCTATGTGCATCAGTGTCACATCAGCTATATAACCAATTACACTTTCCCCCAAAATACAAATTAACTAAAAGAGCCTAGAAGTAGACACTCATGCCCTATGTCCCTTCGGCCGATTCGCTCACACAGAGAGGCACTCCTCCGGGTGCCGTCCACTAGGCTGTGCCAGCGGGTGACGCCCGGGGGGAAGGGCCTTCTCTGTGATGGGCCTGACCCTCTGGAGTGACCTTCCCCCTGACATTAGAATGACCACGGACCTCCGCTCCTTCCGCCAGAAGCTCAAAACCCACCTATTTCAGCTAGCCGGCCTGGCCTAATTCAAGCTTTCCCACCTCAGTTTGTATTTTTAAATTTTGGTTTTAAGGTTAGGTTTTTAATTTTTATAAACTTGTACAGGGGTCTGTTTAATCCAATTTTAATTATATTTATTATCGATTGTATGGTCTTAATTTTGTACCTGTACACCGCCCCGAGTCCCTTCGGGGAGAGGGGGCGGTCTAGAAGTCTAATAAAATAAATAAATAAATAAATAATAATATGTCATGCAAGATCCTTTGTCTGATTTCAAAAACTAGTGGAAGATATCTTATTCAGGCCTTTAAAAAAAATATTTCTTTTCACAGTATTTTGGACATTTTTAAAAACAATTTCTGAGGTCAGGATGTTATTTAAAAGGCCTACTGAGCTCTTGCTTTAATAATCTGTGTTGTTCTGCTGTTTTCCAGTTCATGGATGCTAGCTAAACTATAAGTAGGTTAGTGAAAAGTCTCTTGGAAAGTAAATCACTGCAATAAAGCTGATAAAATGATCAATCCCTCTGTAGCTGCAAGAGATCACGAAAGCTAGTTACGTTGTTGAAAGATAATACAATGCTTTAAATTAAAATAAGGAATTAACGGTGGAAAAGAAAACAACTTAACTCTGCATTATCCTAGCCTGGTTATATAACAATGCATGCCTAAACAGAATTACTTTTAATTAAAAGAAATGAGTAGAAAGGATTATGAGAAGATTTTAAATTGTTTTAGGTAAATATATTTAGCTTTGCACAAGTTGTTTTTAATGAGTTTTCTCACCAAGCTACGTTAATATTTAACACTTTATTATTGACTTTTTCATAAAGGAACATTGAGATTTCCAATGGTATCTAACCTTCCTAATTTTGTAAAGTACAATTTCCTTTGCTATGTTAAATAGCAATCCAATGAAATAGCAGCACTAGTCTTTTGTCATAGTACTGTAATATTCTCATTTTTTTAATTTTTAAAGCTGAAGTTTTAAAGCTCCAATGAATAGGAAAAATACCAATGAAAATTAAACAGACTGGAGGAGGGGGGTGGGGTTGACCAAAAGGAAAAAAATGATGGACTAATTTATGGCTTTTGGTTATTGGAACGGAATGATGGGTGAGATGGAGCAATCAAGGAAGGACAGAGGGCAAAGGAATTATGATTTATTGTTCCAGTTGTTAATGAAGATGGTGTCAATTTTGAGAGAAACTGATCCAATTCATAAACAGCAACTGAACAGATTACCAGAATACTTTGGCAAGTCACTAGGAATAATGGGGTCTTTATGTGAGATATTGCTTCATAAAAATAATTTGACTCTTAACAATAGTCACTGCTGTTGGATTTTAGTTTCTGGCATCTCAAGATGGAGAGACAGACAATTTTATTTTTGAAGTATCTTGAATAATTATTTTGTCCTGTGCTACAACTTTCCTTCTCTTCTGACCTCCTTAAAAATAAATTCTTTCTGTGCTGATCTTTTCCATTTTTCGTAGGGCTATTGCTTGGGGAACTTTTTAATTTTTTTAGACACTTTCCGTGTGTTTTAATAATGATCTCAGAAGACTGAATTTTTCATTGGAATTTTTCATGGAGCATTAATTTTAATACACTTTAAATTGGATTTTCTTATTGTGTGGTTCTGGTTTAATGATCACGTTCCATAAATTATGAGAAAAAAAATAAGAATTTTAAGTTCTCTTTTCAGTTAATAAGGAATCAGAGGGAGGGAGGAGGGGAGCGGGGAGGAGGGGGAGAGAGAGAGGAGAGAAACAGAAAACAAGTGTTCATATCCATTTCTGGATTTTTCTCATTTTATTTTAGTCCTGCCTATCTTGAGATCCCAATGTACTAACCTTGTGAGAATGAAGACCTATCAAAAAAGTAATTGGCCACCCCAGCCTAGAGAAAACAAAGGATGATTAGCTTTAAAAAAAATTAAAACAAACTAGCTGGAGCTAATCTAGTTTTATGTATTCATTGTTCCCTTATGCACATCATTATAGAATTGTGTGTATTATATATGCTTCTCTTTCAATACACACAGACACACACAATCCCACACACATTTTTTAAAGTTCACTCATAGAACTGTATCTCTCCTGCTCCGATGTAGACAAAATATGCATAAAGAAGAAACAACTCCTTGGGATTTTGAGTCTTTATATTGTCTGCATGACAAAGAAGGCATTTAGCCTCAAAAAGTAATAGAAGTATTCGAGGATATGATATTTATTCTATTGTTGTAAAGTGGCTGCCTTTAGAATGAGAGGTGACATAGAGAGCCATATGCTGAAGCACACTGCTATGCTTTGTATCTAACTTCAGGAAAACAGCAGCTGATTATTTTGATTGAAACTTGAGTGTGTAGGAATTCAGGTGTTGGAAAAATAGTTCCGGGTTCTAGTCCTCCCCCATAGATGCTCACAGGATGACTTTGGGCTAGTCAGTCTCTCTTAGCTAAGCCCATCTCACAGGCATACAAATGCAGGACAAAATAGAAGTTGGGAGTGTTTTATATATTTCTTGAGGTCCTGAACAAAAGAAAGGCAGAATGTAAATCTAATACATAAACAAATCAGTCAACAACAACAAAAAATAGTGGATGGGAATGAACTGAATCAAATTAAATCCAGACAAGATAAAGGTGTTATTGTTTGTTTGTTTTTTCTTCGAATTTCTAGACCGCTCCCTCTCCCGAAAAGGACTCGGGGCGGTGTACAGTCCACACAACAAACAATAAGTATCAAATACAAATATAAATACAGATATAAATACACATAAGGAGGAGGTTAAAAATTTAAAAAGAACTATACGGAAGAATATAAATCTGGTTCTAAAAACCCTAAACCCTATTGGCAAAAGAAAAACTGACAAACTGGAATTGCAGTTCCATCTGACTTGGTTACTGTGTAGTGTGTTCTTAAGGAATGTTCAGAAATGTTAGCTCGTATAAAACCAATTGAAGATGCCAAATGGTGAATGATACAGAGATGATTTTATTCTATTGATGAAACAGTTACCCTGGTTGCCAATTTTTTGCTAGACTTTTTTTTTCCAAGAGGGAGTTTTTGATTTTTACTCTTACCAAACTAAACAGCATGTGGTCTAGTGGTTTGTCTGAGGGACTTCCTCTCTTGATATGAACCAGCCTGTATGTTAAAGTGAGCAAGAAAGTCTCTTTATATATAGTCTCATTTTCTCAAGTCCATTTGTTATGATCAGGCTTTCAAACTATGCTTTTTTCCCCCTTTTAGTGAAGAAATCCAGACTTTCCTCATAAACTGGGTTGTTATGATTTGAGGGAATTAGTAGGATGCTTGCTGAAAACAGCCTATGTTTTTGCCTAAATAATCACCTCTGAATTGACACAGAGCAGGTCAGAATAGAAGAATGTTGAAAACAAACAGTTAGGCAGGAGGTGCAAATGGCTGTATACTTCATTGTTGATAAGCATGGATGCCTTTGAGGACAAGCTGAACCTTAGCAGATGTTTGCCTACTGAATGTATACTCATTTTGTAATACCTAAAATATCGTTTTCTTTTTTCTTTTTCCTTTCTCCACTGTGCAGCAGCTACCCCTTTCTCTTACCACAAAACTTCTAATTCCTTCTTCTTGATTTCTTCTTCTTTGTGGTTGAAGAAGAGAAAGGAACACATTTGTGTAATATATTTTCATGCTTTTGTTCATTGGATATGGTTGGTATATGGGGATCAGTTCACTTTATAAATTAGGTTTGTATAGGCAACTCATTTTAATCAGTTAGGACTTCATAGTATTAATATTTTTGGAATGTTATTTCCTTCCAGTAACTTATACATGTACATAAATGAATAGATACACTGGCATTTATTGGGTAGAATTATTTTCAGATGGAATTTGCAATGTTAGATTGGCAAGGTTGGAATGCTGGGAATTACAAATAACTTTTTCTGTCTTCTTTCTTCATGCTCGTCTTAAATCCAAGGTTGCTTTCCTCCATTGTTGTTTTATTACATTGCAATGTAACTATTTATGTTTAAGTTTTTCTAGTTAGCTCCCTTAAGTGTCCTCTGAAGAGGAAAATGGGCTACAAATCTGATCAAATTAATAAAATAGTTAATCAACAAAATTCCATATAGTGGAGTGCACTAAATATGCCTGCAGTCCAAGTCATGAGGTAATTCATGTTTCGCAGATAGGAATAATGAGGTCAAAATGTTAATCCTATGAGTCAAACCTTCCTGAGAATAACCTGTGAAAAAGTCAAAGGGGCATCAACAAATTTAGATTGCAGCAGAAACATGAACCCAAACCTGATTCCAAGGTGAAGCCCTTGCAATAACAATGATTTGTTTCTTTAATCAAGCTGTTGAGTGAGTACTGTTGCCAGGATGAGGTGAGGAAGGGGGAAATGCTAAAGGATTAAATGAAGATAGAGGATCATTGGTTTCATCCTCAATGCAGTAAGTGGTTTCTAACAACTTCCCATTGTCTTATGATTTAAAGATACACTTTGTGGCGAACAAACTGCCACACACCTTTTTGTTTTATTTATAATATTATAAAGCTGGCCTTTAGAAAAGGGAAGATGCATCAAAATCTTGACAGTTCTTGAGCTTTAATTGTACTGTTTAGGATTCTTTGGCTTAGGAAAAAAAGAAACCTTGGAGGGACACAATTAAGGTATACAAAATCATGCAAGGTCAGGGAGAAGCTTTCCTCCTTGTCTCAAAATACTAAGATTTGAAGTCATCCAGGGAAGTTGACTGAAAGGAGAAGCCCTTCTTCATACAACACATAGCTAGCCTGTTGAATTCATTCTCATGACTTCCACAAACCTAGATAGTTGTAATACCAGGCTAGATGTATTCAAGGACAAAAGGTCTATCAAGAACAATGAGACCATATTGGCCTCTGGTTGGAGGAAGTCTCTCTCTAAAGGCCAGTTACAGGAAAACTACAAAAAGAAAGGATGTCCTACATGGAAGGATCCCAGAGACATCTGGTGGGCCACTGTGAGAAACAAAAGGCTGGACTATAAATGGACCTTGACTTGCTTGCAGTGAGAACTGGTATGTTCTTATCACAATCCAGCCCCATTCTACACAGTAAATGGAATAATACCATAGGTAGATTATGCTGGTCTATGACCATAATGCACATTTGATTTGGCTTGATTTAAGATCAAAAGAGAGAAGTTGGGTAGTGAAACATCTGCAAGCAAACAACCAAGCTCAGAGGCACCAAGGACTTCACAGTTCAATCCTGAGCTACAAAGATTCTCTTCTATTGGTAGAAAACTGTTCTGACCCCCCCACCAACACACACACACACTCCGAGCCACAGATAAAGTACCAGATTTATTTACAGACAGACAGGTCCTTGCCAACACTCCAACACAAATAAGCCTTCATAACAACTCGGCACTGGTAGCACTGGCAGCAATCCAGCCTGCCACGCTCACAAGACTGTTCTCCCACATTAGTTCATGCGTTGACTTCTGCAAAAGGGCGTGTGCACAAGCAGTCCTTTTATAGTCTGGAGAGGAGTCTAATTATCAGCAGCTGAGAGCAATTACCTCCTGTAACTGCCGCAATTGCCGGTAACGAGCATCTAACAACTCCCTGCTGGTGTCTGACTCACTGCCCCTTGTCTCCTCCCCACTGCTCCAAGGCATGACATCAGGAGCACCCTCCCTTTGGCTTTCACTACTGCTCCAGGCCTCAGGCGCCTCCTGGTGGCCAACCAGCCTCTCTGATCCCTGCTCGGAGTCAGAACCCTGTCCAGGGTTCTCCACATCCTCCAGAGCTGACTCATAGGGACCCTCGCTGTCGGAGTCTGGTGGCAGCTCCAACGGCTCCTGCTGGGCCACAACAGAAAACAATGGTGGCTTGTAGGCGGTACGCCCCGGTAGTGTTACAGTACAGTGCTCCGGAGGGCCCACCCACCCGCCTGCCCTCCTTACCTGTATTTGAGCTCTTTAGCACTTCCACGCACAGGCATGGAGCATACGGTGCCTGCGCGATGCTTCACCAAGCAGCTGGAGCATCGCAGAGGCATCGCGGAACATTGCAGGAGATAAGGATGCATGTGGTGGACGCCAGGCCCCATTGCACCGTACCAGTTGGAACAGGATCCAGAACCCACCACTGGTAGAAAAGTCTAAATAGTTGCATTCTAATCAAATGAATGGCCGAGCTATTTAGAAGACCAAGGGGATGTCTGCTTTTATACTGAACACTGTAACTGTTTTCAACAGCTTGGTAACAGCAAAATATGAAAGGAAAATCAGAGCCAAACCATATATTGCATTTATTTTTGAGCAAGACAGAAATCTGTTTCAAAGAGTCTGCCACCAAAGTATATTCCATTTGAACATTGTAAGATTATTTTGTTTTCATTATTCATAAAAGTAATGAAAAGGGAGTTCTTTTTAAATGTTTAAGACCAATTCAAAAGCTGTTATATAGTAACCAAACTTTAAAAAATTTAGAAAGGAGAAAACCTTCTCTCAGAGCTCAGCAGAACTATCTCTTCCTCCGGCCAGTTAACAGATTGAAATAATGCTCAGTGTAAACATTTGCAGGTTATGAAAGAACAGGTTGTAATTGTATTCTTCGTTTTCCTCTTCTCATCAGCTCTGTTAATATGTAAACACCAGATGAATATTTCCCTCAATAAATCTTTAAATAAGACTCCACCAAAGAATTGCATTTTTAATGCTACGCTCTTTTTTTTCTTTTTAGAGGAATCCATTCTTCTGACTTGACTTTTGTTTTTCTTTCAGATAAATATTTAACCAATTAATAGCCTGTATACGCAACTATTTGCCTTCTAAATAGTCAGGGATGCCAAGTGAAATGAGATGAGGTTTTGGCATCCAGAAATTGACAGAAATAGGCAAATTTCTGTCAGCAGCTCCAGCTGCTTTTGCTAAAATGATGAAAACTATATCATACTGTAATCTCAGTCCAGTTGGGGTGTGTAATGACGCACAACAACAAAAAGGCAGTAGTTGCATCACAGTGGCATGACATTGCTTTTGTAATGGCATTTTGGCATTACTGTGACTGGCAAATATTGCTATGTGTTCAACAAGCCAATAAATTTTGTTGGTAAAACAGATAGTCTTTGTTGAACAACTACCGTATTTTTCAGAGTACAAGATGCACCTTTTTCCCTCAAAAAAGAGGCTGAAAATCTGGATGTGTCTTATACACTGAATACAGCATTTTTTGCCTCCTGAAACTCCGCCCCCTTCACCAAAATGGCCGTGCAAAGGGCTTTCAGAGAGCTCCTGGAGACTGGGGAAGGCAGAAATGAGTCAGAAAAGGGCCATTTTTTGCTCATTTTGGGGGGGAACCCCCCAGGAGCACTCTACAAGCCCCCTAAAGGCTATGCATGCCTCTTTGGAAAAAAACGGGGCCATTTTTGCAAAGAACGGGACGTTTTTGGAAAATTTGCAGAGTGCAAAAACATTTTTTTTAATTTGTCTCTTCAAAACCTTGGCACGTCTTATAGTCCAGTGCGTCTTATACGCTGAAAAATATGGTACTCTTTCAATGACTGTTCAAAGTTACGATGGTGCTGAATGAGGGGGCCTTATGATAGAGTCTCATAGTTGCGACTATCACAATATCCACAATCACACCAGAGGTGGGTTGCTGTCAGTTCGGCCCAGATCAGCCGAACCTGTAGTAGCGGCAGCGGGAGGCTCCCCCCACCCGCACGGACACTTCTGCGCATGCTGGTGTGTGCCTGAACCGGTAGTAAAAAGATTAGCAACCCACTTCTGAATCACACAATCATGATTCAGGTGCTTGGCAGCCAGCTCACAATTGCGACTGTTGGAACATTCACACAATCACCATTTGCAACCTTCACTGCCAGCTTCTGAGAAGCAAAGTCAATGAAGACAGCTGAAGATCACAAATAGCAATCAAGTGATAGTGATATATATTCTGTGATTGTGCAATTCATATAACGATAGCAACTGAGAGTACCATAACTTTCTTAAAACAATGTATTCACTGACAACAAACATGTTGCTTAGCAATATAGTTGCCATTATGAAGCGAGGTCTGCCTGTACATAGAACAAGTAAGGAAAGTATGCAGCATTTCTCCACTTCCTTAAGAGTAGCTTTGTCACATGAAAAAGGAGGAAGGAAGGAGGAGTAGGTTTGGAATGCAACAGTCAGCAGTATTCTAGGTCAAGGATCCATTGATATCTTTTTCTGGATCTTTTTCCTCCACCGTCCCAAGCAGAATCTGGCCTACATTTTTAATCCCTGACTTTCTTTTGCTCGTTTCTCCTTTCTCACCAAATTTAATCCCTTGCTGTTCTCTTTCTGAGTTATCTTGATGATGGATATATGGATGGACAGACAAGAGTCCAAAACTTCAATAGAAGTTTGCTTAACCATCCCATTGTGTTGGAATGAACAAAACTGCTAAATTAAATGATATTAAATGTGGAAAGGACATGGACCAATTATATCCTTATTTATGTGTCTAGCTCATCTCATATTTGTTGAGGGAGACAGATGTCTCCATGGTTACAGGCTTGGTACTGCAAGATCCTTTTCTGGAATTACAGTTTGCACTTTGAATGGCTGAAATTTCCAGATAGGCTACTGACTCCTCGCTTGGAAGTTCATTCGTTCGTTCATTTGTTCATTTATTCACTCACTCACTCACTCACTCACTCACTCACTCACTCACTCATGCACTCATTCATTCACTTTTTATAGCCTCTTGTCTCAGTCCAATTGACTTTGGGCTGCAAACAATATCACAATGTGCTATATGGCTTCACAATTAGAACAGAATTTGTTAGATATTCACCCTATCTACCATGGTTTCCACCAAGGTCCTCTGTTCCGGTGAGAACAGAGGTTCAATCCTATTGGTTGAGAGGTCTGACAGCTCCCTATAAAAGGGCTGTTGTCAGACCAAGCAGTTGCTGGATTGTACATATTGTTTACTTGTTAATAAAGAGCTGTTGTTGCCATAAGCCTGTGTCTGCCTTCTCAATACCCAATCTAACACTGGCAAAGAAGGTGGGATTGGAAAGCAAATAGGCAGGAAAAAGAGCAGCAAAATCCAGCAAGTAGATTCAACCCGGAGCTCTCAGCGCAGCATCGAGTGACCATTTTGAGCAGCAAAATTGAATTGCACTCTATACGAAAAATGGCAATGCATGTCCCGCCAACTCTGTATGACCCGGTGGCCGAGCACTGGGAATCGTACATGTTATGATTCGAATGCTTCCTCGAGGCCAACGACCTCACGGGCATCCCTGAAAGTTGAAAGAAGAACCTTTTCCTGGGGTACTGTGGCCGAGAGGTTTTTGAAACTGCGAAGAATCTGTCGGAGCCAACACCGCTCCAAGCGGTTCCCTGGGCGGCAATACAACACACTTTGAAAACCCACTATGCACCAGAACTATCAAGGCACCTTCGCCACCACGAATTCAACATTAGGAACCAGAGAGAGGACGAATCAATCAATGAATATGTGGCGGCGCTTCATAAGGCAGCCACCTATTGCGAGTTCCGTGACCTGGATGACTTAATATTGGACCGCATAATCTGCAGTGTGCGGGACATTAATCTGCAGAGAAGATTGCTTGCCAGATCTAATCTGTCTCTGCAGATCGCACTCGATGAAGCCAGAGTGTCCGAATCAGCAGACAAATCAACGGAGACCTTGCAGTGCCAACAAAACATGCCACAAGCTGCACAGAAACAAACGAGCATCCACAACGAGGCCGCAGAGCCCAAGCACTCTGACAGTGAAGAAGATGACAGCTATCGCATGTGCAGTAGCCGCACGAAGCTGGCACGAAAATTCAACTCGCATATGCCATCTTGTGCAAGCTGTGGAGGAGACCATGCCCGGTCTACTTGCCGTTTCCGAGACGCAACCTGTCAGCGTTGCGAACGAAAGGGGCACATTGCCAAAGTGTGCCGGAGCAAATTCCCTGCCACCATGACAGCCTAAACCTACTCCGAGCCACCAACAGAGGCCCAGCCCAGGGGCCTGGCAGAAACCACAAGGGCGCACAGAGAGAGAAACCAAGGTTACCTATCACACTGCGCTAGGACAAGTCCGCACCAGGCGGCCAAAAGGTCACTGTCCTCTTAGAGGACACTCCCTGTGAGTTGGAGTTAGACACTGGATCGTCATTAACAATCATGTCATGGTCAACCCTGAAGCAAGCAATCCTGAGCTTGAAAAAGCAGCACCTTCGCACCCCTGACATCAGCCTGCGAGACTACCAGGGGAACCAAGTCCCCATTGTGGGTCATGGCACCTTCCGGGTGAGATTCAAGGAATTCTGCACAAAACTTTCCATGACTGTGATCAGCGCAAACCTGCAGAGCCTCCTGGGACTTGATTGGTTCCAAGCCCTGGGGTTGGAAGTGACCGGGATCAACTCTGTGAAGGAACATGGCGCTGAGGCCATCTTTAAGGAGTTCGAGGACGTCTTCGGTACTGGTCTTGGTAAGTATGTGGGGACGCCAATCTCCTTTAGCTTGGATCCCAACATAGCGCCAATTAGGCTAAAACCCAGGAGATTATTTTTCGCTCTCCGCCCTAAAATTGACAGGGAAATTGACAAGCTCGTGAGCCAGGGAATCCTAGAACCAGTTGACCATGCATGCTGGGAGACCCCTATTGTGACCCTGGTCAAGCCTGACGGGTCAGTCCGCATCTGCGTGGACTAGAAATGTACAATTAACAATGCGCTACAACAAAGTGCATACCCTGTACCCATTGTACAGCATTCGCTAGGCCCAGGAAATTTTTTTACTAAATTAGACATGGTGCAGGCATACCAACAATTACCTATAGATGGCGCTACAGCAGAGGCTCAAACCATTGTGATGCACAGGAGTGCATTCAAATGCCACCGCCTGCAATTTGGTGTTAGTATCGCCCCTGGACTGTTCCAAAGTGTCATGGAACGGCTTTTGCAGGGGATACCAGGAGTCATCCCCTATTTCGACGACATCTTGGTATCGGCTGCAAACGAGGCACAACTTTTAAAACAAGTAAGAATGGTTTTGGCCAGAATTAGAGAAAAAGGCCTCCAGCTCAAAAAAGAAAAATGCAAAATTAATGTACCAAGGGTTGAGTTCCTTGGGTACATGATCGATGGCTCTGGGATTCACCCGACATCACAAAAAAATAAAGGCAATTCAGGAAGCCCCCACACCCCACACTCAAGCAGGTGTTCCTCGGGCTCCTTAATTTCTACAGCATTTTTCTTAAACAGAAAGCCACCATTGCTGAACCATTACACCATCTCCTGGCCAAGATCGCCAAGTGGTCCTGGGGCAGAGCCGAGGCTACTGCATTTGCCGTGGTCAAACAACTGCTGACAGCTGACTCCCTTCTAGTCCAGTGCAGCCAGATGCTGCCATTGGTGTTAACCTGCAACACATCTCCATTCGGCGTCAGTGCTGTCCTCAGCCACCGCATGCCCAACGGCACAGAAGCCCCTATTGCCTTTTACTCAAGAACTTTGTCTTTGGCGGAAAGAAACTACAGCCAGATGGCCCGCAAGGTTCTGGCTGCAGTGGCAGGAGTTAAAATGTTCCATGAGTACCTTTACGGCTGGATTTTCGAGCTTGTAACCGACCACAAGCCATTGCTAGGGTTACTGGCTGGGGACCAACCTACCCCGGTGTCGTTATCACCTCGCATGACCAGGTGGACTGTTTTCCTGGCTGCCTATTCCTACAAACTGATCCAACGCCCTGGTTCCACGTTGGGGCACACAGATGCATTGAGCTGCTGTCCCCTACCAGAGCTTCTTGCCGACCCCACTCCCGAGACATCGGTGATGCTCATTGACTGCCTGGACACTGCACCTGTCTCATCCAATGATGTTGCCCGTCATTCTGCAAAGGACTCCACCATCAAACAAATTTTGAACTGGGTGTGGAGGGGGTGGCTCAAGGGGCATATTGGGGCTGATTTTAAATTGTATTTTACAAAATGTGATGAGTTGTCGGTAATTAACAGCTGTCTACTGTGGGGGGACCGGGTGGTTGTTCCAAACAAACTGCACAGGGCAGTATTGGAGGCTTTACATATGGGGCATCCTGGCATTGTCAGGATGAAGTCTTTGGCTAAGAGTTACGTGTGGTGGCCTAACATGGACAGGGAGATAGAAGAATGGGTGGCTACCTGCACACTGTGCCAGGAGTCCAGACCAGCTCCCCCAGAGGCACCTGCTAAGGAGTGGGAGCGTGCTCAAGCACCATGGTCTAGAGTGCACATTGACTTTGCTGGCCCAGTTCATGGCCAAACTTTCCTCGTAGTTGTGGATGCTTACTCGAAGTGGTTAGAGGTAGTCCTGATGACCTCCACCACAGCAGAAGTGGTCATCAAGGATGCTATGGAGATTTTTCTCCATGCACGGCCTGCCCAATGTCTTGGTCTCTGACAATGGGTCCCAATTCATGGTCATACAATTCGAGACCTACTTAGCAAGTCAGGGAATCAGGCATGCCCTGGTCGCACCATTCCATCCAGCTTCCAATGGTCAGGCGGAGAGAATGGTGCAATCTGCAAAAGAGGCCCTCGCCAAGTGCCACTACTGGGAGAAGCCCCTCCGAGCTTCTCATGGGTCACCGGCTAAGGTCCCACTTAGACCGGCTACACCGAAACTATTCTGCCACTTCACCCCCTGACTCCACAAGCAAGATTCAAAACTTTAGCATAGGGGACTCGGTATATGCCCACAACTACTTCCCGGGAACTCTGTGGATCCCTGCCACGGTGATAGGCATCACCGGGCCTCGCTCTTATCTGTTAGAGCTTGAGGATGGTAGAAACTGGAGGAGGCATGTTGACCAACTCTGTGGTTGTCTCTCCAACTCCACACTTAGAACACCAGATGTAACTCCTGAACAAGTCAGCCAAAGCCCTACCCAAACGGAGCAAACGCTCACAGCCAGCTCAAGCCCAAGGGTACCAGGGGACTTATCTGAGTTTGTTGCAGACCCAAGGCGAGCTCCAAATGAGCAAATCTCAGAAGCTCCAGCCACGGCCTGGGAAAAGTTCAAGGAGGTTCCACCAAGCGGAGCTGGAGAGCAGACAGGTCCATCCAACCTGCCCAAAGAAACGGTTCCAAATGAACTGCGCAGGTCTGGTAGAACTAAATAAAAATCTGCCTACCTGCCTGGTTACATGACCAATAGAAGCATCCCAACTAAGAGGGGAGAGGTGTTAGATATTCACCCTATCTACCATGGTTTCCACCATGGAAATATCTGCAGGGAAATATCTGCAGGATAAAATCGCTCAAATCCGGAAGGATTGGGTCCCTGTCAGTGGTTCAATGGAGATGTCCGTGGCAAGTCTTGAGGAATCGACCTGGGAGGAGTTTGACTTGGTTGCCATCGAGGATTTGGACAGAATGCGTGGACGACTGCAACCCACCACATGTTTATTGGACCCGTGCCCCTCCTGGCTTGTACTGGCATCCTGGGAGGTTACACGAGACTGGCTCCTGGGCCTAGTGAACGCTTCGTTGAGCGAGGGGTCTCTCCCGGCCGCCTTGAAAGAGGCGGTGGTGAGACCCTTGCTCAAGAAGCCTTCCCTGGACCCTTTGGAGCTGGCCAATTATCGTCCTGTCTCCAACCTTCCCTTTTTGGCGAAGGTTGTAGAGAGTGTGGTGGCTTACCAGTTTCCACGACATCTGGAGGAAAATGATTATCTAGACCCGCGCCAGTCCGGCTTCCGCCCCGGTCACAGCATGGAGACGGCCTTGGTCGCGTTGGTGGATGATCTCTGGAGGGCCAGAGATAGAGGTTGCTCCTCTATCCTGGTCCTATTAGACCTCTCGGCGGCTTTTGATACCATCGACCATGGTATCCTGCTGCGCCGGCTGGAGGGGTTGGGGGTCCGGGGCACCGTTTTGCGGTGGTTCAGCTCCTACCTTTCTGGCCGGACGCAGCGTGTGTTGGCAGGGGAGGAGAGGTCGACCCTACGCCCCCTTACTTGTGGGGTACCACAGGGGTCGGTCCTCTTGCCACTCCTGTTCAACACGTATATGAAGCCGCTGGGTGAGATCATCCGTGGTTTCGGGGTGGGATATCATCTGTACGCTGATGATACTCAGCTGTACTTTTCCACCCCGAACCACCCCAACGAGGCCGTCGAAGTGATGTCCCGGTGTGTGGAAGCCGTACGGGTCTGGATGGATGGCAACCGACTCAAACTCAACCCCTCCAAGACGGAGTGGCTGTGGGTACCAGCTCCCCGGTTCAGCCAATTAATTCCATCATTGGCCATCGGGGGCATCCAACTCGCCCCCGTGGAGCGGGCGCGCAATTTGGGCGTCCTCCTGGATGCCCGGCTGTCCATGGATGACCATGTGACAGCCGTGGCAAGGGGGGCGTTCCACCAAGTTCGCCTGGTGCGCCAATTGCGCCCCCTACTGGACCGGGACGCCTTACGCACGGTCACTCATGCGCTGGTGACGTCTCGCTTGGACTACTGTAACGCTCTCTACATGGGGCTTCCCTTGAAATGCACCCGGAGGCTACAGTTGGTCCAGAACGCAGCCGCGCGGGTAATTATGGGGAGTACTAGGTACTCCCATGTGACACCGTTCCTGCGCGAGCTGCACTGGCTTCCTGTGGTCTATCGGGTGCGTTTCAAGGTTTTGATAACGATCTTCAAAGCGCTCCATGGCTCAGGACCTAGTTACTTGCGGGATCGTATTCTGCCCCATACATCCCTGCGACCAATCCGCTCGCACAGAGAGGGTCTCCTCCAGGTGCCGTCCACCAGGCAGTGCCGGGGGGCGGCGCCTAGGAGTAGAGCCTTCTCTGTGGCGGGCCCAGCCCTGTGGAATGACCTCCCCCCGGATATTAGGAATACCTCTGACCTCCGCTCCTTTCGTGTAAAGCTCAAGACCCACCTATTTCAAGTAGCTGGCCTGGCTCAACTTTGATCCAACTATATCGCTCCTGACGGGTTTTTTTATTTGGGGTATTTTAATTGTATTAAATTATTTAGGGGTTTTTAAACATTGTGTTTTTAATTGTTTTTATTCATCAGCTCACCTCCTCCTTGTATATGTATATGTCTTGGTATACATTTTTGTTATATGTATGTTTGTCTATATATTTATTTCCTATGTTTTATTGTACGCCGCCCCGAGTCCTTCGGGAGAGGGTGCGGCTAAGAAATAAATATTTATTATTATTATTATTATTAAGGTCCTCTGTTCTGGCGGGAACAGAGGTTCAATCCTATTGGTTGAGAAGTCTGACAGCTCCCTATAAAAGGGCTGTTGTCAGACCAAGCAGTTGCTGGATTGTACATACTGTTCACTTGTTAATAAAGAGCTGTTGTTGCCATAAGCAACCTTCTCTGCCTTCTCAATATCCAATCTAACAGAGTTTGTTTGGGTTTTCGTACTTGTATGATATCTGGACACTGAAGCTTTCCAGTTTAAAATCCTGCACGTGCATTCAGGCCATACAGCTGCTGACCTTCCCATTCCAATTTAGTACAATAGCTTGGACTTCTACCCTGGGCTTCATTCCTCTCTGCCATGTGCCCTTGACCTTCAAATTGCGTCCTTGAGCTATTTCTATGCTGCTTATTTTGGCACACCCAATTGTGACTTCATAATAATGCATTCCATTGAGATTATGCTTTCTGAAAATAGCCATGCCTGCTATGTATTCTGCAAAATGTAAAGGAGCAGACAAACCTTCATTCAAAAAGTTCTATGGATGCAGCATATATCAGATTGGTATGAGAGTTCAGAACATGCCATGATGGATGCGGCCGATTACAAAATATCTATGAACAAAATATTAGCCACAGCTATCCAAAGTTCTATTGTCTAAGAATGCCTCTTGAATTTCTCAAGGTCCCAGAGACATTGCTGAAAATATAGTTTGGACTGAATGGTGAGTCTTTGCTTTGTATCATGCTAAGTTTCCTTTTTTTAAATGCAATATATCTTTAAAAATTAGCTAGAACAGGGGTGTCAAACTCAAGGCCTGCAGCTGGATCCGGCTCGCGGGGTGCTTAGATGTAGCCCGCGAGGCCAGCCTGGAAATAGCAAAGGATCAGCCCACAATGCCTCTACTAGCAAAAGCAGAGGGCAGGGGGACTGCATGCAGGCCCCATTTTTGGCCTGGACAGCCTCCTCCAACACTCTGCCACATGTGCAAGGGGTCACATGCAGTCCCCTTGTGTCCTGTGTTGGCCAGTAAGGTGCTGCAGGAGGCATCCATCCTGTCTCCCCTCCCATCAGCCAACCCACAGACGACAACTACAATGCTGGTCCGGCCCTTGAAGAAATCCAGTTTGACACTCCTGAGTTAGAGGAAGGAGCAAGATAGGCAGCAAAGAACATATTGCCCCATGTTGTGCATGCTTTCCCTATGTTCTTCTGTGAACATCATCAAAAGTGTACGTATCATTCTCATTCTTATTTTTGTCAGATATCAACATCTGGTCTAGTTTGAACCAGCATTTCTTAACAATTTGGAAGCAAACTATACTGTATATATGAGCTACTGCATATAGTTATATTCAGCTGAAAGAATCATAAAAGATAGGAGTCAGAAGAACGTAAATTGCTAAAACAAAACCAAGGGCATTACATACAACTTTTTAGGTGGATTCATGCTGTGTTCACAGGGTATATATGCCAATTGATTCTGAATAGAAGTTAGAATTAGAATAGAATGGAATAACAGAGTTGGAAGGGACCTTGGAGGTCTTCTAGTCCAACCCCCTGCTTAGGCAGGAAACCCTACACCACTTCAGACAAATGGATATCCAACATCTTCTTATAAGCTTCCAGTGTTGGGGCACCCACAACTTCTGGAGGCAAGCTGTTCCACTGATTAATTGTTCTAACTGTCAGGAAATTTCTCCTCAATTCTAAGTTGCTTCTGTCCTTGATTAGTTTCCACCCATTGCTTATTGTCCTACTCTGAAGTGCTTTGGAGAACAGCTTGACTCCCTCTTCTTTGTGGCAATCCCTGAGATATTGGAACACTGCTATCATGTCTCCCCTAGTTCTTCTTTCTATTACTAGACATACCCAGTTCCTGCAACCGTTCTTCATATGTTTTAGCCTCCAGTCCGATAATCATCTTTGTTGCTCTTCTCTGCACTCTTTCTAGAATCTCCACAACTTTTTTACATCGTGATGACCAAAACTGGATGCAGTATTCCAAGCGTGGCCTTACCAAGGCATTATGAAGTGATGAATAATGTTACTGGGAATATGGCAAATAGTACAATTCCAACAGTCAGTGCACATTTATATTTTTGTTGGCAATGGATTCTAGCTAATATTGAGATGTTTTATCTGTACTCACTGAATCTAAGTTTATTGGTAATATCTAACATTTAAATTTCATTTATTATATGCCCATGCCAAAAAAATATTGGCTTATCATCCAAAATGTGATAAAGATTCGAGACAAGAGATCATCTGCATAAATTGACTAATATGTGAGCTAAGTGTCATCCTATGCCTCTGGTTTTATGCATTTCTGATTTCTGGATAATGTTACCCAGAAGGCATTTTGAGTGAATCTGGTGGTTGAAGAAGGCAATCTAAATAGCAGTGATCCTACAGTCTATATGGCTCGCACCAGCATACACTTGAGGCAGAGGTGATGTTCAGCCGGTTCTCTCCAGTTAGGGCGAACTGGCAGCAGCAGGTGCAGGAGGCTCCGCCCACCTGCCCTGAGGTAATGCGCGACCTTCAAAGGGAAGATTATTTTTCCCCCGAATTGTGATCTCAACCATTTCTCCTGTATTTCCTAGATTGGAGTGTTCCTCATACTCAAGATAAATTTATAATTTTATGATAAATGATGATAATGTGAATGATTGTATGGAGAAATAAAATAAATAATAAAATGCTCATAAAAACTTTATCCCTTTTCCCATCCTTTATGCCATTATTCTTATCTGTATGCTTTGACAGTATCTTAATTTATTAATGGCTAACCTGCAGCTAATGATGCCCTTTGATTTGTGGACTTTGTTCTTTTGTGGCCTGTTGCATCATCACTGATAACAAGAAAAGACCAGAGAAGCCCATAGAAGTGTGTTTCAAGTGCGTGCCGAAGACTCATTGTTTAAGAACTGGCTAAGGAGGCCAGAGTGGAAAACAGCTGATACCTCAAAAAAATTAACTAAGCCTTTTCTAGGAAAAGCATAAAGGGCCCTTAAAGGAAGAAACACCTTTAAAGCTCACAAATGGATCATTTTGATTATTTAAACACATACTCAAAGCAGAAATTTTGATATTAAAAAATGCAAGTCATGACTTCACCTTTTCCATAGCTGGTGCATTAGCTAAATACATAAAACTATGAACCATAGAAGGTTATGACTCATTCAGTTGACGCAGCCAAATACAAACTACCCCCCCCCCCCAAAAAAAATACTGTGCTTCTCAAGCATGGGACCTAGAGAAAATTAATCATTACCACCTTGCCGAGCTTCTTACTAAAGGAGAGCTATTTTTTATCACAAAGTGGGTGAAGGCAGAAAGCATACGGAAGAGAGTGGGAAGAGGAACAGTGAGAAATTCCAAAAAAATAAGCAAGAGGAAAACCAACATTTCTATTATTTCACCTCCAATTCTGTGTGCTGAAGGTTTAATTTCTCACTAAAACACCAGTAAAAACAGATTGGATAGAAAGTCAATTCAAGATCTGAATGAGAGGGTTTCATCTCAGAGCAAAAGTACTGACTGCACCTGGGGAAAGGTTACAACTATCTTAGGTCACACAGAAGTTGCAGAAGAGATTAAACCTACGTAATAGATTCTTTGTCCTGTTATCCTATGTCATTTCGCTAGTGAATAGGAAGCAGAGTGACTCACATGGTTAGTATGCTGGTCTTGAGATTAGCAAACCCACATTTGAGACCCAAGTGCTGCCATGAGGTGGGGTGAGCTCCCATCCTTCATTCCAGCTCCTTCTGGGAACCTGAAAGGAGCCCCCAACTCAGCATCTCCCAGGCAACAGTGATGTCATCAACTAATCCTTTCAACCCTGAAGCACAAGTTGTCCACAAACAAGTGCCCTAGTGAATACACTTGGAATTACAGCCTGACAGTGCTATGCAAACTTTATTCTTCAAACAGTATTAACCAGAGTTTACAGAGCCATGGTTTACTGACTCAGAATTCCATACCAGATTCCCTGTTTTTTTCCCTCTCCTCTGACTGTGAACCACTGAAATTCTTTATGGGCACCTTTGTGGTAGCGGGGGAGGGGGACATGTAGGGGTGAGAAAATTGGGCAGGGGGATGAGGACGTGGATTCCTGGATGGTGCAGATTTCAGGCATTGCTGGTTGGAAAGGAAAAAAGGGGGATCACCAAGCATGCTTAAGAAAACCTAAATTACAACTGAAGAAAACTGTGTTTCTGTGCTTAACATAATTGTTAAAGTATTTAGAAAGTAGAGTTCTAGAGTTTGCATCATTCAAAGTATCAAGATTCTCTGCACTCAGCTAACACATGCAAATATCTTCACACAACAGCTTGGTTTAATCAGCAAGACAAAGCCATACATAACAAATGTTAAAAGCAAGGTTAGTACTCAATCTTACGCCTGCAGTATGCCAAAAATGGCTTGAAATTTAAAAATCACTCTGACAACCAGACTTTTTCAGTCACTGCATCCAATACCCTATTTTCTCCTCTCTCAACCATAGTGTTTTCCCTACAATTCTGCTGCAACTGGAATTTCTTTGCCACTTTCTGCAAAGCCCTGGAGGAACAGACTCCAAGAACTAGAATGGAATGATCTTGGCTCGTCTGTTTTATCTCAGGAAAATGGGAAATGGTTCTGACAATCAATCCAACGCTCAATGAAAAGAATGCATTCCTCTGACCTTCAATGATCCTGAGCAAGGCATTCCTGCTTTTGATGGATAGGGCAAGGAAAGCAGAATTTAAATCATGCAATCTCCATTAAATTGCTCCTCCCTGTTCTTGTTAACACCAAAGGCACACAGTGAACTTGTCTGATGAGGAAGAATAATGCTCAGCAGAAAACTTTTGCCATTTCCCCCAAGAAAGGAGTGCGGATAGAGGTGCTCTGTTGGTTTGTAAATGGCCATGTGTAGCATTAAGCATTCCTAATGACCTTGGAAAAGATAGTCAAACAGCAATAGCACTTAGACTGATATACCACTTCACAGTGCTTTACAGCCTTTTCTAAGCAGTTTAGAGAATCCGCATATGCCATGATGTGTGTGTACCTACAAAGATCAGAAATGTGCAAGGCATGGTACTCCCTGTGATCCTCTATGGAACCAAAAGTTGAAATTTGAAGAAGCAGGATATTGTAAGCAGTATCAGTGCCTTTGAACTTTGGAGTTGGAGAAGACACCTGAGAATACTGTGGATAGCCAAGAAAAGAAATAACTCATTAAGCAAATTAATGCAAAGTTCCGACTTGAGCCACAAATGATGAGGTTCAAATTATCCTTCATGTATTATGTGAAGATCTAGATCTCTGGAGAAGCCTCTAAAGCTGGGGAAAGTAGAAGGAAAGATAAAAAGACGACCAATCAGAAGATGGATGGACTCAGTTACAGTAGTAATGGAGGTATTGTTGGAAGTACTGAAGGGATATATTATCATGGAGGGGGGAAAACCCCAATGTAGTCAGTAAGAGTCAACCATTCTTGATGGCACATAATCAATAGCATTTACAGTAAACTTGTAGAAAACCTCCCATGGCTTTCTGAGTGGAATCAATCATGGGATGGAACCAGAGGTGGGTTGCTGCAGTTTCGGCCCGGTTCGGTCGAACTGGTAGTGGAATTCAGGACTGGGTCACAAAACTGGCAGCGACCCAGGCCTACCACGCACCCCCAAATTGTTTCCCTTGCTGCTGTTTGGCCGCCACCACCATTTTGGATTTTACTGACTGCGAATGCGCAGTTCACTGTAAATTGTTCTATGCATGTGGGAAGAACAATTTACATTGAATAGCGCACATGTGCGCAGCACGCACATTGCACGCACGTTGAGAACTGGTAGTAACGACGGCAGCAACCCACCCCTGGATGGAACTGAATATAAGTGAGCATTTCAGTGCTCATTCTTTCTTCAGAGTAATAGACACATGTACAGATTTACTGCAAATTAAGTAACATTATCTTATGGGGCCTCCTAACCTCTCTATTGTAATCAGTGGTGTAATTCTGTGGAGTTTGCTTAATCACAATGAAGTCATGATTCCACCATGAGTCATTATCTTAATCTGAATTCACATGTTGCTCATTTTAATCAGTCAATTACATTCTTAATGCCTCGCTTACAATAATCAGATTTAGCTTCTTAATTTTTTTTCCCAAAGAGTCATCGCTCCTGTTATTTCATTTGATATAAAAGCTTTTAGGCTCCTTTAAAATACCCCATTTACAATGTGAGGTAAAGTACTCTGGGATAAATTACTGATATCACTTAAAGTAACAGCTGACACTGTCTGCTATTGAAGAATTTAATCCAACTTCTTTTTCTTTCTGACATTATGATGTAACCTCCTCACCTATGTTTGCATTCATGAGACATATACACACACAAAAAAATTCTGCCCAGCATGATTGGCAAATTAAAGATCATAGAAGATTATTATTAATTAATATGTATGTTTGATTATACCACTAATTAACCAACTCACCTGCTTAATAAGAGGCAAAAATTTGCTAATATCTTCCAATATCTATTCTTTAGCCATAGCTGTCTATTTGAATATTCTACTTTCAATTGCTCAAGTTTTTAGAATCTTTACTTTTCTCCAGCCAAGGCACAGAGAATTTAGCAGTAGTTATTATATAGCTGAACAACTCTTGACACTATCTAGTTTTTGTATGTCACAACATATTGAATGAAAAAGTATTTTCCAGTAAGTCAGATTAATATTAAAGTTTAGTTTATCTTCTTTTAGAATTTAAGCTTGAACTGAGATATTCAGTATGATTCCAGTGGAACCCATGGACTCCCTCTTTCCATTATCAATTGACATTTATAAACAGAACAGAACGGGGGATGTTAGCATGTTGTAAAGTAATTTTCAAAGGATTACTTTTATTACAAAGACTAATTCTGGGCCTTTGTTGGTGCAATGGGCATCTTTGGAAATTAAAAGCAGGGTTTTCGGTTACCCAACCTAGGTAAAAATCATACAAAGGAAATAAAGAAACTGCAGCATAAGATGTATCCAGGGAAAATACTGGGACCTGATCAGTGGTGGGTTTCAATTTATTTTACTACCAGTTCTCTCATGCGCCCGATGCTTCTGCATAGAAACGTCTGGGTGGGTGGATGGGTGGGCTATATTAAATGCTATATCCAGGCAACCATGATACTTTTACCCCTGCTGTTTTGTGATGATATTTCAGAAATATTTTATCATCTTTTTAAAAAAAATATCTGTGTATATCTATACATTTTTCAGCCACCTTTCTTTCTGAAATTGAATTATGAATTCAATTCTGATATTCCAGATACTCGTACAAGAATGATTTTTCACTTCCTGTATCATGACCAAAATCTTCATAAGAACTTAACCGATTCAAATAAGGTAAAATTGCTCATTCAAGTTGAAAGCATTGCTTGACAAATAAAATATACACTAGAAATCCAGCTACTGGTAGTTTTCATTTGTCATTTAAAAAGTATCTGAGAAGCAGATTTCCATTTACTGGTATTTGTTTCAAATTCAAATTCAACTTTTATTGTTTTTTAGTGTTTGTTCAGTAGATTGTTATATTGATTCTGCTGATGTCATCACCCTGAGCCACAAATATGCAGAATGTTATTATTGTTATTGTTATTATCATCATCAATTTTTATAGCTCTCCATCTCAAATAAAAGTGACTTCTGGTGATATACAACAAAAGAATGATTTTCCTTTGCTCAAAAGCATTCTCACATTCACATATGTGATTACATATCTCTGAAGTTACAAGTTTAGGCATTTCATTTATAAGAATCTGCCTGGGACAACAATCCCATCACTCCATAAATTAATTTCAAATTTACTATTCCTTGTTTCCCATCTGCAAGTAGCTCTCACTTAACAACAATTTTCCCTCTAATTTTTTTTCAGTGTGTGCGGAAAAGTATAGTGTTTGAGCAGCACATTTTCATGCCTGATCACCTGAATTTTTTTCACAGATGTTTCACAGAACAATTGATTTTTATAGGATCTGAATTGGAATGGACAAAAATGGTTTTGTGCGTGTCTCTCTGTATGTGTGTGTGTGTGTTTTTTTTTTTTTTCAATGAGCGAGGCGTCCGGTAAGGGAACTGCACCTATTTAGAAAAGGTAAATTATTGCAAACATGATCAGTCGAAGATAAGTATGGGGACAGGTTGGGCGGTAGAGAGAAAGTGATAAAAGAGTGGGAGAGAGGAAGAGAGGAAGAAAAAAGAGGAAAGAGAGACAGAAAGAGACATTGAAGGAGAGAGAAAGTGACAGAAGAGTGGGAAAGAAGGAGGGAGAAAGAGAGACAAAGAGAAAGAGGGTGAGAGACACAGAAAGAGACAAAGAGGAGAGAGAAGGGAGAAGGAGAGAGAAAGTGACAGAAGAATGGAAAAGAAGGAGAGACAAAGAGAAGAGAGACAAAGAGAAAGAGGATGAGAGAGACAGAGAGAGAAGAGAGAAAGAAGAAAGAGTAAGAGAGAACGTCTCATTTCAACCCTGAGGTGCAAATATTCTCTTTGATTGGTAATTTTATTTGTCCATTTACTATCCAATACGCTCATTTCTCCTTAAGTTCATCAAGAATTCCTTTCTTTTTATTGAATTTATCACAATACCTTGAGAACAACTTTTTCAGCATAGCTTTATAGCTATTTAAAATATATAGTAATTTAGGTCAGGTTTTCAGAACATTAGTCTATTTATAAGTCACTAAGTGCAAAGAAACAGAATTCAGAAAGTTGGCTCCCTTTTTGTAATTGCCTATTGTCTGCTTAATTTTCTACCTACATTTTTGATAACTGATATTCACTGTTGACCCAAGAAGCCCATCATAGAAAGAAACCCTCCCTATGAACTTTTTTGGGTTTCCATGGAATGAGGTTTGATCTTTTTCTCAACCATACAGTAGCATATTCTTTCTAAGGAGGATATAATCAAGATAGTCCATAAATGCCTATCAATCTAACAGTATGGCGATTGACAATCTCTTTATATTTCAACTCTAACTCTTTCAGACTTAAAGGTTTGGTGAGGAGAAATCCAAAAATTCTTTTGAAGAGGAAAAAAATTGCTTGCATAATTGCATCCATGGAGACATGTATATATAAACAACACACAGAGAAACAAATGTAACAAAGTGCTAAGTCTGCCCACCAACTAACTCACTCTCTCTCCCCCCTCTCCCCCCCTCTCTCTCTTTTAATGTGTGTGTGTGTGTGTGTGTGTGTGTGTGTGTGTGTGTGTGAGAGAGAGAGAGAGAGAGAGAGAGAGAGAGAGAGAGAGAGAGAGAGAGAGAGAGAGTGAGTATCCCTCCTTCCTTCAGCCCAACACTCTCGCTGGCATCCCGGCCAGACGAGAGGGACTGCAGAAAGTCTCCCCGAGTCTAGGGCAGCGAGTCATTCAATGGGAAACTTACCTCTTGGAAGGAATGATCCGGCTTGGCTCCCGCTTTTGATCTGCTGCCCAATCACCCAACGGAGAAGCGAAGAGGCAGGAGAGACAAAGCAGGAGCCAAGCCAGGTCATTCCTTCCAAGAGGCAACTTTCCCATCAATGACTCGCTGCCCTAGACTCAAGGACACCCTCTGCAGTCCCTCTTGTCTGGCAGGGATGCCAGTGAGAATGTTGGGCTGAAGGAAGGAGGGATACACACGCTCGGCTCTCCCTCTCCCCGTCTCTCTCTGTCTCTCTCTGTCTCTCTCTGTCTCTCTCTGTCTCTGTCTCTTTCTCTCTCTCTCTTGCAAATGGCAAATCCAAACAGCTGCTGCTGGGAGCCCTTCTCCCAACCCCCACACCCCTTCTCTTAGCTACTTTCTGCTTTGTGGACCTAGAACTGATTGCTGACTCCAGGCTGGCTCTCCTCTCCTATTATCGTGGAAGGCGTCTCACAAAAACCACTGTGCGGCAGTTGGAAACTGCTGCGCGGTGTTTTGTTGCCACGTGCGTGGCCGCACACCCGCGCAGCTTAGAGGGAACATTGCTTAACAACCATTCGTTCAGCCACCATTTGAAATTACAATGGTACTGAATGAATGGTATTTATGACCAATCCTCAAAGTTACACAGTTACAATGCCCCGTGGTCACATGATTAAAACCTGGTTGTTTGGTAGCCTATCCACACGACCACAGGGTGCAATTCAACTCCATCCATTTACTTGTCTTTCTGCATCTCTGCCATTTTGTCTGCTCTGCCTTTGACTAGCCCAGCTGCTCTGTACTCTGCCCCTGCTTCGCCCACCCTCCCACAACAGTGTTGTCAGCAGAATGAGGAAGAAGCCCCCCTGCTCTCCGCCATCCCTGTCACTGCTCCATTGCTCCAGATGATCTTTTCTGTCTTCTTCTTTCTCCTGCTGACAACACTGTTGTGTGGGGTGGCAGAGTAGTGGAGTATAGGATGGCTGAAAAGAAGAGAGGCAGGGGGAGTTGAAGCAGAGATGAGTACAGCAAAACAGAAGAAATGTGAAATCCTGGTCTAATGACAACAATCTACTGAAACTGGATCAATCAATCAGAATAGAGCTGGAAGGGACCTTGGAGGTTTTCTAGTCCAACCCCCTGCTCAAGCAGGAAACCCTATACTATTTCAGACAGGTGGCTGTCCAGTCTTTTCATAAAAACATCCAGTGATGAGGCATCTACAACTTCTATAGTCAAGTTGTTCCACTGATTAATTATCCTCACTATTAGGAAGTTTCTTCTTAATTCCAAATTACTTCTCTCCTTGATTAGTTTCCATCAATTGTGTCTTATCTATACCTGTACCTTTGGGTTTTCCTGCCTAGGTATAAAACTTGCTTTTCTCCACATTAAATTTCATGTTGCTGGATAGGGCCGTCAAGATGTTTTTGGATCCTTAGCTTGTCTTCTGGGATATTGGCTATTCCTGCCAGCTTAGTGTCATCTGTAAATTTGATGAGTTTCCCTTCTATTCCCTCATCTAAGTCATTTATGAAGATATTGAAGAGTACTGAGACCAAGACGGAATCTTGTGGTACCCCACTGCTTATTTCCCTCCATGTAGATGAAACTACCAACACAAAGCAGTGAAATCATGTTGATGTTTTGCTTAATGATTACATCACTTAACAATGAAAATTCTGGTCCCAATTAGCATTATTAATTGAGAACTACTGATAATTGATTTAATCAGTTATAATTGATTTAATCAGTTATCAGTGCAGCCTGTTGTTGATTTTTTGAGTTTGTACAAAACATACACTACTAGAATACTGTCAAGCATGAAAGATCAGGACCACAAGCAAAGTGTCAATTAAACTGATTTATTATTACTCATGCCTGGCACAAGAAACTACTCAACTAACAGATAGCACTATTTTTATGCTAGATAAGGATCAACAGAATTCAAAAAAGATTGGGCTTAGTCTGTTTGTGGCTACATAGTGACTCTAAGCTGATTCCTCCTTTGACTCCACCTCAGATTCTGCCACTACTTCTTCTAAATCTCCTATATAACCATCTCTGTACCTCATGCCTTTTATTTAAAATTATCTCCTTTTGTACAGCTATGCCCTTCAAACAATTAATGTCCCCTTTGATAATTCCAATCCTCTCTTCCCTTTTCCCCTAAGCAGTCTATTCCCAAGTCTCAAAATTCTCCCCAGATAATAACCCTTATAGCATTGCAATGTTCTTTTCAACAGGATAGTTCTTTCCATGGGTAGAAAAACTTGAAAAACAATCGTGATTGTGGTTTTTCTTTTTCCTCCAGAAAGGAAAGGAGGCACATCTTGCTGCAGAAATGGAAGTCTTATTTTTGCCTCACTAAAGTGCAATGTATTAAATTTCTTAAGAATGCTTACTTTCACAGATACACAATATAACATCAGTTACTTTCAAACCAACAACTCAGATGTATTTGCAAAAAAACCAAATACCCATTGTATGCATGGAGGGTGGAGGGAAGGCAGGCAGGCTAGCAAATATGTAAGAAAAGATACTAAGCTTTCTTTTTCTCCTTCATCTTTGAGAAAACAAAGGAGGATTTGTTATGAACCAGCAATCCCTACCTGGACTCGGTTATTACCGCAGTCCAGCTGGACAGCATTTGTTGTCTATAATACCAGTGGCAGAGGGTTATTATCATGTTTAGGTAAAACAATTGTCACTAATACATCAATGGAAAGTGATTTATTATTTTCTCTAATACTTGTTTTGCAGTGCAGAATATTATAAAAAGAAATGAAGGATAAAAAAGCAGGATCGAAGTTTTAATTAGGACACTTTGATACCCCAAAGTGCTAATTTATATGCATTGTTAAAATATATCTACCGCTAGAAATTTCAGGCTTTCCTTCCTTTCTGAGGACTACCAATAGTTAGGATACTTAAAGTAAATATTACTGGTGGGATTTAAATAATATATGCATTAACTATATCCTCATTTAGGTCATTAAAAATAAGCCACATCACACAACAATAACTTAACTCTAGATATTTTCATTAAAATCTGAACTATTAGCTGAGGGAGGGTGGGAGGGAGGGAGGGAGGGAGGGAGGAAAGTTAGTTAGTTAGTTAGTTAGTTAGTTAGTTAGTTAGTTAGTTAGTTGCTGGAAAAAGAAACAACCCATCCATTTCAGAAAGCTGAGATCATGAGGACATGGGCTTGTTTTTTAACCAACTGTATTAAATTTCAGAAAGTGACAAATACAAAATAACAACAAAGGAGTGTTAGGAAGGAAGGGAGAAATCAAGAGGAAAGATGTTAAAAAGTGACAAAAAATAGAATAAGAGGATATTTTATTATATAATTGTAGAGCTGTTTTGATTGTTATATTTGTATATTTTATATTATATTTTGTGCTTTTGTTTTACTGTAGCAATAACAATAGTATTTAGACTTATATACCGCTTCATAGTGCTTTACAGCTCTCTCTAAGCGGTTTACAGAGTCAGCATATTGCCCCCAACAATCTGGGTCCTCATTTTACTGACCTTAGAAACAGTGACGTGCGGTGAGGTTTATGGCTGGTGAGGCTGGTGACGTCATCAGGAAGACGGGGAATGGGACCACGTGTGCTGGAGGTTGAGGCTGCCTCAGCCTCCAGCACACATGATCCCATTCCCCGCCTTCCTGAGCGTGCTCCGCCAGCTCGCATTCCGCAGTCCTCGAAAGCGAGTGGGGAACGACGAGAACCTTCCTGCCTCTGCTGGACTTTGCGCGCTCCTCGCGACTGCATATTGCAGTCGCGAGGAGCACGCGAAATCCAGCAGAGGCAGGAAGGTTCTCGTTGTTCCCCACTCGCTTTCATCGCATTGTAATCTGGGAGCACCGACAACATTTCTACCTCCGCAGCTCCTGGGCTCGGCCGGCCGGAGGTAGCCAGAATGGCGCCGAGGCAGTCCGGCGGGTGAGCGACCGAGGATCAGGCTGCCTCGCTTGCTCTTTCGTCCGCCCGGACCGCCTCAGCGTCGCTGTGGCTACATCCGTCCGGCCGCTCCCGGGAGCTGCGGAGGCAGAAATGTTGTCGGCGCTCCTGGATGACGAAGCCACGAAAGCGACTGGCCACAGCGACGCCGAGGCGGTCGGGGCAGATGAAAGAGTGAGCAAGGCAGCCTGATCCTCGGTCGCTCGCCCGCCAGACTGCCTCGGCGCCATTCTGGCTACTTCCGACTTAGAGCCGAGAGAGTTCACCGTGCCACAGACATCCGGGTGTGAGTCCCTTGTCGTGAGATGGGCCCAGGGAGGCAGTTGGGCCTGCTGATAGTATACCTGGCTCCTCGCTATACGTCAGCGGCCCTGCCTGAACTCCTTGAGCTGATCTCATCGGTGGCGGTTGAGACCCCCAAACTTTTAGTGATGGGGGATTTTAATCTGCCGTCGATGGGAGAAGCGTCTGAGGGGGTTCGGGAGTTCATGGCTTCCATGACAGCCATGGACCTGACCCAGTTAATTCAGGGCCCTACTCACGAGGGAGGCCACACGCTGGACCTTGTCTTTGTCTCTGGCCAGTGGATGAGTGATCTGGGAATAGGGGATCCAGCCATTATTCCCCTGTCATGGTCGGATCACTCACTTCTCCGGCTGGACTTCCCTGGTGCTACCCCCCGCTGCGAGGAGGCGGAACTGGAAGGTATTAGATGGTTCCGCCCCAAGCGCCTGATGGAACCAGATAGGTTCCAGACGGAGCTTGGGCCACCTCCTGTGGACCTGACCCGCCCCCGAGTGGAGGACCTGGTAGACGCATGGAATAGTGCGACTACCGGGGCCCTAGACCGGGTGGCGCCTTTGCGGCCTCTCCTGCGGCGACGAACCACCCTGGCCCCTTGGTTTACTGAGGAGCTAAGGGTGATGAAACGCCACAAGAGACGCCTAGAGAGTCGTTGGAGATCCTCCCGTTCTGAATTTGACCGAGCACAGGCACGAGCCTATTTGAGGACGTACCTCGTGGCATTAAGAGCGGCCAAACGTCAACATTGTGCCGCTCTTATTGCGTCCGCAGATAACCGCCCTGCCGCTCTGTTTCGGGTGACTCGCTCCCTCTTGTTTGAGAGACCGTGGGAAGCCCCTTTACAGGGCAGAGCAGAGGAGTTTGGGAAATATCTACAGGACAAAGTCGCTCAAATCCGGATGGGATGGGCCCCTTTCAGTGGTTCAGTAGAGACGCCCGTGGCGAGTCTTGAGGGACCGCTTTGGGAGGAGTTTGACTCGGTTGCCATCGAGGATTTGGACAGGTTGCGTGGACGTCTGCGACCCACCACATGTTTATTGGACCCGTGTCCCTCCTGGCTTGTACTGGCATCCTGGGAGGTTACGCGAGACTGGCTCCTGGGCCTAGTGAACGCCTCGTTGGGTGAGGGGTCTCTACCGGCCGCCTTGAAAGAGGCGGTGGTGAGGCCCCTGCTCAAGAAGCCTTCCCTGGACCCAACGGACCTAGTCAATTATCGTCCAGTCTCCAACCTTCCTTTCTTAGCGAAGGTTGTAGAGAGTGTGGTGGTACAGCAGTTCCCACGTCACCTGGAGGAAAATGATTATCTAGACCCGCGCCAGTCCGGCTTCCGACCCGGGCACAGCACGGAGACGGCCTTGGTCACATTGGTTGATGATCTCTGGAGGGCCAGAGATAGGGGTTGTTCCTCTATCCTGGTCCTATTAGATCTCTCGGCGGCGTTCGATACCATCGACCATGGTATCCTGTTGCACCGGCTAGAGGGGTTGGGAGTCAGGGGCACCGTTTTACGGTGGTTTGGCTCCTACCTCTCTGACCGGACGCAACGTGTGTTGGCAGGGGAGCAGAGATCGACCCGGAGGCCACTCACATGTGGAGTGCCACAGGGATCGGTGCTCTCGCCTCTCCTGTTCAACACATACATGAAACCGCTGGGCGAGATCATCCGTGGTTTTGGGGTGGGATATCATCTGTATGCTGATGATACTCAGCTATACATTTCCACCCCGAACCACCCCAATGAGGCTGTCGAAATGATGTCCCGGTGTTTGGAGGCCGTACGGGTCTGGATGGATGGCAACCGACTAAAACTCAACCCTTCCAAGACGGAGTGGCTGTGGCTTCCGGCCTCCCGGTTCAACCAGGTGCTTCCATCTCTGGCCATCGGGGGCGTGCAACTAGCCCCCATGGAACAGGTGCGCAATTTGGGCGTCCTCCTAGATGCCCGGCTGTCCATGGATGACCATGTAACAGCCGTGGCAAGGGGGGCATTCCATCAGGTCCGCCTGATGCGCCAATTGCGCCCCTTATTGGACCGGGATGCCCTACGCACAGTCACCCATGCGCTAGTGACGTCTCGCCTGGACTACTGCAATGCTCTCTACATGGGGCTTCCCTTGAGATGCACTCGGAGACTACAGTTGGTCCAGAACGCGGCCGCGCGGGTGATTATGGGGAGGACTAGATACTCCCCTGTAACACCTCTCCTGCGCGAGCTGCACTGGCTTCCTGTGGTCTACCGAGTGCGTTTCAAGGTTTTGATTATGATCTTTAAAGCGCTTCATGGCACAGGGCCTAGTTACATGCAGGATCGCATCCTGCCCCACACATCCCTACGACCAATTCGCTCACACAGAGAGGGACTTCTCCGGGTGCCGTCCGCCAAACAGTGTCGGGGGGCGACACCCAGGAGCAGAGCCTTCTCTGTGATGGGCCCAGCCCTGTGGAATGACCTCCCCCGTGACATCAGGATTACTTCCGATCTCCGCTCCTTCCGTGTACAGCTGAAGACCCACCTCTTTCAATTATCTGGCCTGGCTCAACCGTAATTTTTCTCACTCCTCCTGACTGTCTTTTTAAATTTTAAATTTTAATTGTACATTGGGTTTCTTACAATTGGGGTATTTTAATGGTGATTTTTAACTGTCTAAATGTTGTAATTTGTTACCTCCTCCGTGCATGTGTGTCTTTGTATATATGTATGTTTATGTGTTTGTACACATGTTTTATGTTTTATATGCTCCATTGTACGCCGCCCCGAGTCCTGCCTGGAAAGGGAGCGGCTAATAAATTCAAATTATTATAATTATTATTATTACCTCCGTCTGGCCACGCCCGGGAGCTGCGAAGGCAGAAATGTTGTTGGTGCTCCCGGATGACGAAGCCACGAAAGCGACTGGGGAATGACCCAGTCGCTTTTGTGGCTTCGTCATCCGGGAGCGCTGACAACATTTCTGCCTCCGCAGCTCCCGGGCGCGGACGGACGGATGTAGCCACAGCGACGCTGAGGCAGTCCGGGTGGATGAAAGAGCGAGCGAGGCAGCCTGATCCTTGGTCGCTCGCCCACTGGACTGCCTCGGCGCCATTCTGGCTACCTCCATCCGGCCACGCCCGGGAGCTGCGAAGGCAGAAATGTTGTCGGCGCTCCCAGATGACGAAGCCACGAAAGCGACTGGGGAAGGACCCAGTCGCTTTCGTGGCTTCGTCATCCGGGAGCGCCGACAACATTTCTGCCTCCGCAGCTCCCGGGCGCGGCCGGATGGATGTATATAATATTATATACTATTATTTCATGAAGAGAGGTGAGGCTCTGCCTCCCCTGACCGCACGTCCCTGCTTGGAAAGATGGAAGGCTGAGTCAACATTGAGCCTAGTGAGATTAGAATGCCAATCTGCTGGCAGCTGGCAGGCAGCTGAAATAGCCTGCAGTGCTGCATTCTAACCACTGTGCTATCACAGTTCTGTAGAGTAATTGGTTATATTATTATATACATATTTATATCTTTACTGAATAAAATCTGAATATTATATGAGCTTGATGAACCAGGTTGTATAAAACAATCTTCATTGAAAAACATTTCATTTAGACATATTTTAAAAGAATTAAAAATACTTTAGAAAAATATGTCCTTTGTGTTATTTTAAATTTGTAAGATAAGTAATTCTTACTCCAGAATATCCTGCTCTGTGCTTCAACTGGTTAAGTACTTTAGAAGGCAATTCTCCTTTTGACTGTACAATAAAACTTTAGTTTTATAATAAGCTGAATTAAAACTGTAAAATCATCATATTCTTCAAAAACTCTTATTAGTTATAATAATATGTCATGGTTCCAGTATGTCATTTTGAAAATTGCACATAATAAATTACTTAAGTTGGTAAAATCTTCAATCTCTGAATTGGCTAATATAGACAAAGGCCTCCAAATCCCCAACAACCTATCACTCATTCAGTCCTTGGAAAAATGGCATTCTTTCTGACCTACCCTTTCTGTATTTTGGTACATGTTTCTACCTACAATAAAAACAGTGAAAGTTATTATTAGATTTCTAAGGCAGCACCGTGGAAATTGCTTTTGTCTTGATGAAATGGCTGGATACACCTGGATCCCCAATTTACCCACATGAAGATAATATGCGGAGCTAATATATAAATGCTAAACAAAGGTGAAAGAAAACAATCCCTGAAATATCATCTTTTTTTTTCAACTTTTCAAGCCTGGTCAGGGTTTGTTTTCCAGTTGCAAAATAATAGAAGACAAGGGGCTCAATAGCAGGATGCAAATACAGATGGTAATAGAGCTTTCTCCAGATTGGTCCTTGTCAATCTACTGAATAATGTTCAGATATCCTCAGCTACTGAGGTCACCGTCCTCAGCTACTGATATATTCAACACATGGCTAATAAAGCATTTCTCCCCGTGAAATAAAAATCAGGGATACTTAGAAGGAAGTGTTCCTTTTATGGAGAAGTTTTTTTGTACACACACAGATCCCTTTCATGTCGATTAAATGAATGAGAGTCTGAGACCCAAGAATGAGAGAGGAAGTGTCAGGAGCAAAGAACCAGTTCCACACAGAAATACTTTGAAATTACTGATTTATTGCTCAAGCCTATGCACTGGTTAAACGAATGGTTTACACCTGTGCAAAACTAAGGTTCAACAGCATTCTAGACAGGTTGGAACTTAGTTCTCTTGTGACAGTGTAGAGATTCTAAGCTGATTGTCCTTTGGACTCCTTCACCTGGCCCTCTCTCCTCTCCCCAATCTCTCTCCTACAGGGAAAGACAGAAGATATACTGTAGGGGTAGATCTTACATAGAGTGCTCATGGATGGCAAAGTTTAATCAATTTCTTGGACACGGCTTCTCTCTTTCCTACATTTCATATCGCACGGAGTGATTCCTCAGCCAAGTAGCTGATTCTACATAGCTCTTGTTAGGAACATGTACAAATAATCCACAACTTGCAATCATGCATTTAGTAACCATTCAAAGTTACAAAAGCACTGAAAAAGGTGGCTTATGACTGGTTTTCACACCTTCAATGATTATACCTTCCCCATGGTCACAATCAAAATTCAGGTGCTTGGCAACTGACTTGTATTTATGACAGTTGCAGTATTCTGGATCATATGGCCATCACTTGTAACCTTGCCAGCTGGCTTCCAACAAGCAAAGTCAATGGTGGAAACCAGATTGACTTAACAACTGCATAATTTACTTTACAACTGCAGTGATTTGCTTAACAACTATGGCAAAGAAAGGTCATAAAATGGGGTGCAACTCACTTAACAATCTTGCTTAGCAAGAGAAATGTTGGTCTCAATTGTGAGTGTAAGTTGAGAACTATCTGCAGTAATGTAGGTACTGGTCTATAATTAGAATATTAGAATATTCTTTTTTGGCCAAGTATGATTGGACACACAAGGAATTTGTCTCCAGTGCATAAGCTTTCAGTGTACACACAAACAACAAAGTGGTAAGACGTAGATCATAAATCATAAGGAACAATAATAAATCATAAGATACAAACAACGAGTTATAAGTCATGATACCAATAGGGGAAGATAGTAGGAAAGATGAGAAGATGAAAAAGATGAGAAGATGAGAAGGATAATAGCAATACAAGCCTGAGTAAATATCTTCACGCATAAGACACTGCTGTGGAAGTTAGTTGTTTAGCACAGTTGTTTAGCATGGGAAACCGGAGACCGTGAGTTCTAGTCTCACTTTAGGTATGAAAATTGTCTGGGTGACTTTGGGCCAGTCATTCTCTCTCAGCCCAACCCACCTCACAGGTTATTGTGGGGAAAACACAATATTTATATTACTTATAAAGTAATAAAAATGGGATAAAGAATCTAATAAATAAATCTGTTTGGGCTCCTGGCAGAAATTGCCTTGGTTAAGAGAGAAACAACACTGCACATATACTATTACATAATATTGTATATATATTATAAGCTAAGAAAAGATACAACAGCTGTCCTTAAACAACATGATTTATTTTGTAGCTTAATCATCAACATGTCAAACAGTAGGTTTTGTTCTTTTAATTGCTGAGAACTACTAAATCTCTGGGGCATTAGAAAACATTTGCTTGGATATGAAACTCATCCATAAACCCATCCCATCCGACATAAACCCATGTGAATTGCAAGTCTTCATTAACAGCTCTGAACAATACTCATGAAATTGGGTGACTCCCCAGGTTTGTCCCTCAAGTTTCGATAAAGACAATTAGCAAGGAACTGTATAAATAGGACATTATGAGCTGTCTCGGCTACACAGGGGAATGAAAATCCTGATGTTAGTGAAAAATATAACACAACTAGTTCTCCAGCATTTTGTGGAAAATAAGCATTTTATTGTTTAGCTGCCCTGATGTGTGAAAAGATTAAGCTAAATAATAATGTAGCCTTCCCCAGCTAGGCACTTGAGGGGCATGTTGCATTACAACTCCCATAAAAACAAATTTCTTTTTCTTTTTTTTACATCCACATTGTGCTCCTCACAAAGAGATGACTGAGCCTCAGTTATATCTTCGTGACATATTTATTATGCTGTATTTCCTTGTCATGGATCAATTGCAATCGGTGCTAAGTTTTAATGGGTGATTTCTGAGGTACATATGTGCTTGCATCAAACTCAAATCCTGATGGATGCATGGAGACCTCCAGTCCTTTATCTAATCAGAAATAACAAAGAGGTTTGCCATTGCCTTTTTTCAGGATTTTTTTTAACCTTTCCAGTCTCACCTAAACTAAGACCCAGGGAATTCTCTGGCCCAATCCTGCTTAACCTCTGAACTGAAATGAGATTAGCCTGATAAACCCATATCTGAGAGCTGGCAGCATGCAGAAATGATCATTATGTAAAGAGTATTACTTCCTTTCCAGGAATAAAAGGCTGTGCTAAGAATAAGAAGTCATTATAAGCATTTTTTTTCCTAATGCATTCATCTGCAGATGCTTCCATTGGCAGCAAGCATTCCTGGAACAGCCGAGCAACCCACACCTGGTATGTTTCTGATAACAGCAAGAATACCTAGCAGACTACTGATATCAACAAAATCTTGTTTATGTGAGGCACAGAACAGGTGTGTTGAATTAACCTCAGCCAAGCAGTTAAGCAAGAAGACATTATTTCATTTGCTTTACCGAACAATAATAATTAAAACACACGTATTTCTCGATGATTTATTTTTAAAATGTACTATATCTGAACATACTTGCAAACAAATATTTTGCCAGGGAATCTTACAAAATCCTTTGAAACCAACATGTGGAGAACAAAAGAAGAACCGGAGAAGAAGAGGGGGAAGAAAAAGAGCAAGAAACATAGCGTGTACAAAAAGCAGTAAGTAATCTTTTGAACAGCATTCAAAAATATGCCAGGCGGTAACATACTATTCATTAAAAAATACAATTGTAGCATAGACAAAAAGTTGGCATGAAAAACCCTCAGAGATAGAATGTCTTTTCCTCAGAGAATCAATTCTCAAAGTCCATTCCAAACAATTTCTCTAGGACAGCGTATCTCAATCTTGGCTGACAAAGTTAAGATGTATGGACTTCAACTCCCAGAATTCTGAGTGTCGACCTCTACACACCATATAGTTGCCAAGGTTCAGAAATGCTGCTCTAGAAAAGAATTCCAGAAACAGGAGAGCAACTCTGAGAAGGCTCATGCCTGGATTTCCATGAATTATGATTTATGTAACAGGAAGACATAATAATCACATGGTCCTGAAGATCGAGGTATGTACCAATGAGCAGGATTTATGACGTCTTAAAGCTCAGTTCTGCATTTGGCTTAGTGCTCACATACAGTATTGAAACTTGTATAATGGCAACAAATTATTTATTTCCTTCAGATTTCACTTCACCCATCTTTTTCTTTAGATGGTATCTTACACTCAAGTAGCTGAATAGTGTCATATGTTTGTTCCAATGAAAATAGTAGAAACTCATAACTTCTAGTAGCTGGTTTTTTTTTTAACTAATTGTGTATGATTTTAATCCCAATTAAATGTTGGGGAGTTACTGTATATGCTGCTCAAAATTGGCAGATTGGAAAGATCTACAGATAATTCTTGACTGCTCATGAATTTTAAAGCAAAAAGTTCATCTATTTCATATCTGTAACTCTATTAAAGAAAATTGGAAATTACTTTTCCCCTTTCTCTGTGATTTTTTTCTTCCAGTTCTTATGCCATGACTTATGCCACAATGTATTACTTTTTAATAAAACCAAAACACATTTGTTTTTATTTTAGTGTATAAAGTTGAGTACACCGACATGCACAGCACCTAAATCCTCAAGTGCCCTTAAAATCAGAGTAGACGTGCACCAATGAATCATATCGACTTCTTAAAACTCCCTGTAGTAAAACAATTTCTTTCAGCACATATTTCTTCATTCAATAATGAATGCAAATTGCAGTAAGGAACTTATGGCCCTGGTTTATCTAGTCATGCAAATAAAACCTCAAACTTTCTGGACTAAGGTAAACAAGGAGCAATCAAACTGCAATTTAGTCTCGCGGGTCTTCATTGCCAAACTAGTTTTCTAAATATTTGAATAATTAAAATAGCAATCCTAAAACTCAGGAGATCTGGAATGCTTCACTTTCTAACGGGCATAGATATTGTATTTCCACTTTAAAAGCCATCCAGTTTCAGCTGTAGGCCTCCAAGTCACAGCTAAATAGAAAACTACTCTCTTCATGCCTTTGGGGGATCCCAGGGTGACAATTAACCTTTTCAAGTTATGATGGCAGAGAAAAAAACCAAAGAGTTTTGCAGCCCAGAAAGCCTGTTCAATGAAGGAAAAGTCCACACCTTCCAAGAGGGGTTCACTTTATTGCTATCTAGATACCTCAATGGTTACTGTTATGTGAGGTGTGGGAGAGATTCCATTTGTCCTGTTTACTCTGTACTTCATCCCTAAAGCAGGAAAGAGTACACCTGCACACACCTATCCACACATAGTAATTCATTAAGAAACAAATAAATTCATTCTGAGAAAGGGAAACATTAATATTTGTTGCAAAAAAAAAATCAATTTGTATGGGCAACTAGCATAATACCAATACCAATCTCTTTTTAAAATAATGGATAAATTAGGTCAGGGGTGTCAAATTCAAAGTCTGCGGGCCAGATCCGGCCCGTGGGCTGCTTAGATCTGGCCCGTGTGGCCTCCCTGGAAACAGTGAAGGCCTGGCCCGCAGTGCTTTTGCCAGCAAAAACTGGCTCCTGAGCTCTGTTTAGGCTGCCACGGCCTCCTGCAACCCTCTGCCAATGAAAATAGAGCTCGCAGCCCTCCCAAATTCCATTTTCACTGGCAGAAGTTTGCAGGAAGCCATGGCAGCCGAAAACAAAGCTGGGAGCCAGTTTTTGCTGGTAGAGTGCTCGGGCCACCACAGGTGCTCCCGGCAGGAGTGACGTCATGCTGGCCTCACCCACTCTGGCCACACCTACCTCACCCACTCTGGCCACACACCTCTGAGCTCAAACACAACCCTGATGCAGCCCTCAATGAAATCAAGTTTGACACCCCCAAATTAAGTCTGCACAAATGTTATGTTAGACAAAAGCCCCACCACAATATTTGGTTGCTTCTGGGTTCTCAAAAGGGCATTCTCCATATATTTGACCATTTTCCCCAAGACTATTTTTGAGTGATTGCAATATACAGGAGTACATTATCTAGAAATCTACAGGTAGTCCTTGACTTACAACAGTTCGCTTAGTGACAGTTCAAAGTTACAACGGCATTCAAAAAGGGACTTATGATCCTTTTTCACACTTATAGGGATTCCAGCATCCCTGTATTTATGTGATCAAAATTCAGACCCTTGGCAACCGACTCATGCTTATGATGGTTGCAGTATCTCAGGGTCACATGATCCATTTTGCAACCTTCTGACAAGCAAAGCCAATGGGGAAGCCAGATGCCCTCAACAAGTGTGTTATTAATGTAACAACTGCAGGGATTCACTTAAGGAACGTGGGAAGAAAAGTTGTAAAATGGGGCAAACGGCCCTTAACAATTTTCTCACTTAGCAACATAAATTTGGGGCTCAATTGTGGTCGTAAGCTGAGGACTGCCTGTATTTTCTTTAGCTCTAGCTCTACGTCTGTATCAAAACTTACGGTTCAGCTTCAATACTCTGGTCGGGAGCAACATAGTTAGCTGGGATATAGCCTTGCAGTTTTTGTCCGGGTCTGGCAAGACCATTCTCCACAAGCAGGTTTGCAAACCACCAGCCCTCCTGGGAGGTATCCAGCACTTCAAGCTTATCTCCAGGTTGAAAACTCAGATCATCCTCAGTCCGGGCTTGGTAAGGAAACAAGGCAACAAATCTGCAGCTCTGGTCTACCGTTCTGATTGGAGGTGATATCGATGGTCCTACCGGAGGGCCATTTGTATCACTGCTTGTCCCCGTCTTACCTCCTGACCTGCAGTCACAAATTTTGAAAAACCAGAGCACGTAAGACTCCAGACTTGTACAGTTCTTCTGGCAGCAGTTTCCCATGCTGTGGCTCCTCTTACTTGCTAGTTTCAATTTCTTCAGCTTTTTTTCCCCCCTCTTCTCTCCTGTCCCCCCGTGTTACGCATTCACAAATCCTTGAAAGCTGTTTCCTTCATTATCCGTCATTTCCAAACTCATCCTTCAAGCCCTTTGAACAAGATAAAAGCCAAGGGACTTTGCTGGGATTGGAGAAGATTTTTTACTTGGATTTTCTTTCCTCTCAATTTCTAAAAACGAAAAGTCTTCCCCAAGAGTTTCTTTCCTCGTCTTGTGGCTACTTGCTCAGGACTGAAACCTGAGCAATGAAAAGCAAATCTTCGTGTCAGGGGAAATTTTCATTTCCTCTTCTGATCATTCAGAAAGACCTGAGCCATTTTCCTGGGAGCCAAAAATAAAAAGATAAAATTAGCAAACAGAAGCAGAACAGATTTCTTTTCCAGCCAAATCTCCCTACCTTTCTTCCTCCTAATACTCTTTAGTCTCACAAAGATATACTGTGACTACTGCAGAGCGACCAAAACCGTGCCACTCTTGCTAATGAATAACCAATCAGACTGACCTTTTGTGTTAATAAGCTGAAATGTGGACAAACTTCTTTTGTATGAACTTCCTGGTTTCTCCTCTTTCTGCCTCTCTTTTATTACACAGAGAGTGGCGCATTTTCCCTTCTGTTCTGCATGCCACAAATAAAGCAACCTGCAAAATCATTGTACCGTGTAAATAAATGTGTTGTTGTTATCCTGTTTGGCATGAATTCTCTTTTATATGATTTCATTAAATGTTTTTGAAAACAAAATAAAAATAATGAATGCAAAGTAATATACAGAATAAGAAAAAGAAATAAAAAAGAATGTTAAAGGTAGGAAAAATTAAAAGAAAAGAAAAAAGAGACAAAGAAATAGCTTTCAATTTTCTTTGCAATAGGCGTAAGTACAATTATAAGATTACTTCTTACTCTCTAGTTACAGCATACCCTTCTTCTTTCTACCCTAATTATCAAAACCATAAATCATATAGTATGTTCATTTTATAACAGGCTTCCAGTCAGCAATAAATGTGATTTATTGTTTTTTTTTCCCCTGATCAAATAAGTCAATTTAGGCATCTCAGCAAGATCCAGCTCGCATTTTAACTAACCATTCCTCCATTGTGGGCAATGCCCAATTTTTTTGTCCAGGTGCCAGACGTTCTGAGAACCAGTAGTGAAATTTTGAGTAGTTCGGAAAACCGGTAAATACCACCTCTGACTGGCTGCCCCATCTATTCTCTGCCTCCCGTGTCCCAGCTGATCATGAGAAAATGGGGATTCTGCAGTAACCTTTCCCTGGAGTGGGGGGGGGGGGAATGGAGATTTTACAGTAACCTTCCCCTGCCACACCCACCAAGCCATGCCCACCAAGCCCCGCCCACAGAACTGGTAGTAATAAAATTTGAATCCCACCACTGCCAGGTGCATAGAGTAATCTCACTACAGTTATGTACAAAAACAAAGTTCCATGACATACTTGCAATTGTTTGTCAATCAAAAGTCCTCTGAATCAGTATATGTACTTGAATCCATAATTTTCTAACTTTTTTACAAGTCCACCAAACATGGCAAAACATGTCTCTGGTTCACATTTCCAAAATAAATTTGAAGCACCTTTATATATTCTAGTCAATTTCTCTGGTAATGTGTCATATTTCATTTTATAAAAAATTCTTTATGATGATAAATTTGCAAATTGCGTACATTTAAGTTCCTTCCATCACATATTTTTCCATTGTTTCATCTGTATATTATAACCAAACTTTTAGTCCACTTTATCAGACATTCATTCGCACACTTCTGTTTCAAATTTCAATATCCCCTGCCACCAGTTCTTGTGGTTTTTTTTTTAATTGAAAAAGTTTTATACAGACAAATTTTCCCCCTTTTAACCCCCCCCCCACCATACAGTATAAATCACATACAGATACTATGCCCCCTCCCCCCAACCCCCCAAAAAATTCTCATTCAGATATTATACCAAATACTTTACCCCCTCCCCTCCCCCCGTCTTAAAGTAAATTACTCATTCACATATTGTACCCCCTCTCCTCCCAACATTCACAATATAAGTTTCTCTTAAAGTAACAATAGCCCATTAATGCCATCTTCTAAGCTAATTTAACATATATAACTCATAATATAAATTTCTCTTTATAAATTTCTTCAAGAGAAGAACCAAGTTCTTCTCTTGGTTTTATTTTACATTCTCCTTGACAAATTTCTAGTTTACAAATTAGTCAGTTGTATTTGCCAACATATGCTGGATCATGGAGAAAGCTAGGGAGTTCCAGAAAAACATCTACTTCTGCTTCATTGACTATTCTAAAGTTTTTGATTGTGTGGATCACAACAAATTATGGCAAGTTCTTAAAGATATGGGAGTACGAGACCATCTTATTTGTCTTTTGAGAAACCTATATGTGGGTCAAGAAGCAACAGTGAGAAATGGACACGGAACGACTGATTGGTTCAAAATTGGGAAAGGAGTTCGGCAAGGCTGTATACTGTCACCCTGCCTATTTAACTTACAGTATATGCAGAGCACATCATGAGAAAGACGAGGCTAGATGGATCACAAGTTGGAATTAATATTGCCAGAAGAAATATCAGCAACCTCAGGTATGCAGATGATACCACTCCCCTGGCAGAAAGTGAAGAGGTACTAAAGAACCTCTTGATGCGGATGAAGAAGAAGAGTGCAAAAGTGGTCTTGAAACTCAACATTAAGAAAACTAAGATCATGGCATCTGGCCCTCTCAATTCCTAGCAAATAGATGGGAAAGAAAAGGCGGTAGTGACAGATTTTATTTTCCTGGGCTCCAAGATCACCACAGATGGGGACTGCAGCCAAGAAATTATAATAATAATAATAATTAATAATAATTTTATTTGATTAGCCGCAACCCTCTCCCGAAGGACTCGGGGCGGCGTACAATCAAAGCAAATAAAATACAGATAAAGACAACATACATACATAAGAAACAAAGACATATACATGTGCATGGAGGAGGTAGATTAATAAGTGAAGACAATTAAAAAACACAATTTAAAATCCCATTAAATAAAATTACCAATTAAAAAAACCCGTCAGGAGCGTTATGAAGTTATGGTTGAGCCAGGCCAGCTATTTGGAATAGGTGGGTCTTGAGCTTTATACAGAAGGAGCGGAGGTCAGTGGTGGTCCTAATATCCGGAGGGAGGTCATTCCACAGGGCTGGGCCCGCCACAGAGAAGGCTCTGCTCCTAGGCGCCGCCCCTCGGCACTGTCTGGTGGACGGCACCTGGAGAAGTCCCTCTCTGTGCGAGCGGATGGGTCGTAGGGATGTATGGGGCAGAATACGATCCCGCAGGTAAAAGACGCTTGCTCCCGGGGAAGAAAGCTATGGCAAATCTAGACAGCATACTAAAAAGTAGACATCACCCTGCCAATAAAGTGTGCATAGTCAAGACTATGGTTTTCCCATTTGGCTGTGAAAGTTGGACCATAAGAAAGGCTGAGCGCCAAAGAATTGAGTCCTTTGAACTATGGTGCTGGAGAAGACTCCTGTGAGTCCTTTGGACTGCAAGACGATCAAACCGGACAGTCCTAGAGGAGATCAACCCTGACTGTTCTTTAGAAGACTAGATCCTGAAGATGAAACTCAAATACCTTGGCCACCTAATGAGAAGGAAGGACTCACTGGAGAAGAGCCTGATGCTGGGAAAGATTGAGGGCAAAAGAAGAATGGGACGACAGAGAATGAGGTGGCTGGATGGAGTCACTGAAGCAGTTGATGTGAATTTAAATGGACTCCAGAGGGTGGTAGAGAACAGGAAGGCATGGGGGAATGTTGTCCATGGGGTCACAACTTCTCAACTAACAATATTTGTCTATTATTTCTCATGTACAATTAGCATTTTGTGCTGAGAAGCACAAAGGTGTTTTCAAGCACAAACTGGAGTTATATCTATTCCATATCCGCAATATGGCATGCCTAACATAATGATTTTTTAAAAGCAAACATTGACTTTGATTTTGTTGTACCACAAATATCCATGCCTCCCAAATCTTGGATCATGTCTTTCTAACTATAGAAGTTTTCTGTTTCTCAGCAACACTCACTGTTTCATCCAAATCAACAGCAAACTGCAAAACACAAATTCAAATCTGGTGAATCCAATCCCTCTCTTTCCTTTGCTTCTTGTAGCATGTTATATTTAACTCATGCTTTTTTTCCCCACCACACAACTTTAGATATACCCTTCTGCCACTGTAAAATGGTGCACCAGTTATCAAAGCAGTACTTTTTAAAATAAAAAGACATACTATTCAAGACATTCATTTCTTAACTAAAAAATTCTCCCCAGCAATGAAAATCGTAGTTCCTCCCATATTAACATATGTTTTTAACTTCATTCCATGTCTTAACATAATTATTTTAAAATAGCATACAATTTATATTTGTCCTAAGGATAGCTTCATATTTTACTTTGTTTTCAATCTTAAAACTTAATTTGCTTATCAATTCTGTTTGGTCTTCTATTTTCGTATTTTTGTTAGCATCTTCGTCTTCTGTTTATTAATCTTGAAGCTTGCTAAACCACCATATAATGTATACATTCATATTTCAATTCACTTTAAGAAATCTTCTAGAACCAACACCAAGTCATCTGCAAAGTTTCTTTTTTAACCTTTACTCCTCAATTTTCTCATCTGTCCCATATCTGTATTCAATATAAACAAGAAAAAGATAGTCAGTATTCCCGTCTTGTTCCTTTTTGTATCTCAAAAGCTTTGTTAGATCTCCATTAACAATTGTGTGCTTTCTGTAATGCATAGATCGATCTCATCCATTTTATGAAGTGCTGTCCAAAATTCGTATCTTTCAGAACCTTAAACAAGAAATCCCAGTTCAAATTGTCAAGGGTGTTTTTTTGCATCTAAGAAGATCAATACAGTTTGTTTTTTTATTATGTACCAGAAGTGCTTGCATGATAATCTTATTGATATTTCTCTCAGAATGATACTTGGATGCTACATTCAACATCTCATGACATACCTTTTCCAAAGTCACAGAGCCACTGTGAAGCTCATGGAAATCTCTTGCAAAGCTTCATTTCAGATGACCTTCTTAAACTTTCTGCCACCAGATACATAGCTCCAGGATAGCAATAGCACTTAGACTTATATACTGCTTCACAGCCCCTCTCTAAGGGGTTTACAGAGTCAGCATATTGCCCCCAACAATTCCTTCCATACATTTCTGTTCTAAATAATGACAGATATGGCTAGCAATGTTAAAAGAAAGTCAGAAAACAATTGAAAACAGAATTCAAGACAACATTCGTATTCAAGCAGTAGAAAAAGCAGAAGAGTCAAGATAATTTCTGCATGCCCACAACTACATCTATTATCTAGGAATATAGATCTACTCAATGCTGAATACATGATGTAGTAGACCTTAAGTAAGATCATAATATGGCTGTAATACAGTGACGTGCAGTCAGGTGAGGCAAGTGAGGCATAGCCTCACCACACTCATCATGAAAAAAAAAAGTAAAAGGAAAAAGCTGAGCTAGTTGCTGCCTCACCGTAGATTACTCTGCTTAACCTCACTGGTGCTCTCCCTCCCCAAGTGTAGTGACTTCCTCCCCAGGCCCCCATTCATTTCTCTCTCACACACACACAGCTGGATAAAACTATATAAAAATCTAGCCCAGCTTCACTGATTACAAGTTTGAAAAGGCAACGTGGCTCCACCTGCAATCAAATTACACTTGGGGAGGGAGAGCACAAGCGAGCACTGAGGAGACCACAGGAGGAGGCAGGAAGCCAGGCAAAGAGCCATGCTGTAGTACACACACTTCCCCCCAGCCTCTTTCTTTTGGAAGGCTCGGCTCGGCTTCCCTCCGGCTTCTCTGCCTCTCCTCTCACCCCAGCCTGCCAGCAGGAGGTGGTGGGTGGGCTTTATTGTGTTCCAGGCATTTCCCACCCAGACAGCAGGCTGCATTTGCAATTGTGGAGGTGTTTGGGAAAGGCAGCAGGGGCAGCTTCTCCAAGGCACCTGAGGACAGAACAAGAAGCAATGGGTGGAAACTAATCAAGGAGAGAAGCAACTTAGAACTGAGGAGAAACTTCCTGACAGTTAGAACAATTAATCAGTGGAACAGCTTGCCTCCAGAAGTTGTGAATGCCCCAACACTGGAAGTCTTTAAGAAGATGTTGGATAGCCATTTGTGTGGAACGGTATAGGGTTTCCTGCCTAGGCAGGGGGTTGGACTAGAAGACCTCCAAGATCCCTTCCAACTCTACTATTGTATTGTATTGTATTGTATTGTATTGAATGTGGGGGGGGGATGGCAGAGGAGCTGCTTTCAAGCCACTGGAAAAGATATCCAATCCAACTTTTGTGTGTGGGGGGGTTTGTTTGAGAGTGAGTGAGAGAGGGAAGGGGTAGGAGAGATAGTCCAATCCAACTTCTCTGTGTGTGTGTGTGTGTGTGTGTGTGTGTGTGTGTGTGTGTTTGAGAGGGGGGGGAAGGGAGAGAGGGAGGAAGGAGGGGAAGGAGAAGAAAAAGAAAAAGAAAGAAGGAGCAAAGGAGAAAAACAAATGCTGTCGCTTTAAATTGGAACTGAGCACGCCTAGCTGTGGAATTCTGGGAGTTGAAGTCCACAAGTCTAAAAATATTTGAAACTCAGCACTGTGTCAGTGCCTCACCAGTCATAAACCTCACCACACGTCACTGCTGTAATATCACAATTGTGAACTATTCATTTATGTCCATTTTCCTGCAAAAAAAAAATCACCGTCCTGTTAAAATACATTTTAGCATCTAACTTGTTTGTAGGTCAAAGTTCCTCTACAGAATGATGGACCTTTGGACTGAAAAATAGCATTTTTAATAACGAATTGTGTCCACATCAAAATGTCCCATATTTTGTACATAGTTGGTACTTAACAGAACTGGGATTTGTTCAATTTTCTCTGTATGTAGCCCACCAAGCAATTCATACATATGTGGTTGAAAAGGCGAAACATGTATTTAAATGAACATATGTGAATTCCAAAATCTCCTCTACTGAATGCTGTTACAAACTGCCACACACAGCACAAGTCGGATGCTTACACATGGTGGCTTTAAAAGAGTTTGAAATCTCCTCTGGACCTCCCTATTCTCCTGACATTGACAGAAATTTGAAGCTGGATTGTTTTATGATCAACTCCAGAGTTAGGAACATAAACTCACTGCAAAACTAATCTTTTTCCTTGAAATACTTCCACTCTGCAGAACCTCAGAATGGCCTCTTCCTTCTTTGCTGGAAACTTTGATCTCTGATCTTTCTGATACATTCTGCTTAGTCTTTCAGAATCATGTCAACGTTAATGAATCGATTCTTTAAACAGTAGTTGACGTTTTAATGAGTTAGCAGGAAAGTGCTGTGCGCATGCACGGTCCAAAGCATTTTTTTCAAATTACTTTGGAATTATATATACAACCATACTACACATGTTTTATTTACGAAAAAAAGCAAGCATAGTAGACAGCAAAAGAAAAAGTCCTGTGTAGTCAAATCAACTGTGACTGCATAATATATTTAGGAAGAAACAGATTGAACTCTCTCTGAAAAGTTTTTCTATCCTCATCAATAAAAAGCAGAAATCTTATTTTCAAATACTGGAGAAGGAGGAATTGCAGACTTTAGGGAACATTATTCTTTTGTTAGTTAATTTGCTAAGCAGACCTCTCATTAGTTCACTGGAGTACACAATCCTTTCATAGTAACTAGAGCATCCAAATTCATAGCATTGTAAATACTCTTCCATTGTAGGGCATAAAAAAAAATCGGAGCCATTTTTTTTCACTCTGAAAAATTATTCCCCAAATCCTTATTAACATAATGAATAGATGTGATAAATCCGGTTTCCTGCTACTTGCATTGTGAATACGTTTTGAGATCAGTGGCAAGGCTCAGTAACAATACACATGATGACATTGTTCAGAATCTTCAGACTCCAGCACTAGAGACAGGTTTTTTTTTCTCCTCTAAAATCAGATATATTTTATACCTATTCTTTTATTCTAATGGCTTGATTGCCTAAGATGCTTACATTACAATAGCGTGTTTTCAAGGCTCTGAGGTTCATTTACAAGCGAATATAAATTAACAAAAGGGATGTGGTGGCTCAGTCGTTAAGACGCTCAGCTTGTCAGTCAGAAAGGTCGGCAGGTCAGCGGTTCGAATCTAGTGCCGAATAACAGAGTGAGCTCTGGTTACTTGTCCCAGCTTCTGCCAACCTAGCAGTTTGAAAGCATGTAGAAATGCAAAGTAGAAAAAAATAGGAACCATCTTTGGGGGAAAGATAACAGCGTTCTGTGCGCCTTTGGCATTTAGTCATGTGGCCATATGACCAAGGAGACGTCTTCGGAGAGCGCTGGCTATTTGGCTTTGAAACAGAGATGGGCACCGCCCCCTAGAGTCAGGAATGACTAGCACATTTGTGCGAGGGGAACCTTTACCTTTATCTTTACCTTTACCTATAAATTAATGAAATCATAGAAATAACCTGGCTTTACAATATAATGAAATCTAGAACTGTTAGCATGGTGTAAAACTTCAAAGCTATAGTTATACAGTAGTAGCTGCCACACAGATGTGTTGCCTTAGTGGCTCAGCTACCCATTTGGTGGTATTGCCAAAGTAGAGGCACTCCCACTAAAGTTCCTGCTGTTTACCCTCTTTTAGTGTTTATCTCAGCCACTCTCTAATGAGCTGCACTTTTTTGTTTTTGACTTTCACTTGATCCCCCCCCCCCAAAAGAAAAATATGCCCTTAGCATATTTATATCTCCAGATGGCCTTTAGGAGAAGGAATATGAGGTCAGAAAAATTTTGTAAATTGGAGTACTATAGTTCTTTGTCTATGCAGATTATCAGTCATTTGGTCCATGGTTATCCCAAAGGTTTTGTTTCCTTCAAAAGGCTACTTGACTTTCTTTGTTTTTCTTTGAAGAGTTTCACTTCTCATCCAAGAAACTTCTTCAGTTCTGACTGAATGGTAAAGGATGGAAGGATGTATATTCCTTGCAGTCTTCTGGTTTTTAGCACTCTCTCTGAGAATCATTGAAAACACTTGGAGCTTTATGTGTGCCCTCAGGGTCACCTGAATAGCGCAAATATGTATGAAACCTTCTTGGAACTATTGAAATCGTTCTGACCTATTCTATTCTACTCTACTCTACTCTACTCTACTCTATGATATGATACAATTCTATTTGATTCTAGATAGCTGATACAGTTCTAAGGAATAGTTCTACCTTTTGGGGGTGGGGCGGGGAGAGCACTAGTACTTACCAGGATGTTGAATTATGCCAAATAACATATTTATGTATTTATTTTATTTTATTTTAGATGTTTAACTGCCTGTATTATTTTTATAAATAACTCAAGGCAGGGAACATATGTACTATTCCTTTCCCCTCCTATTTTCCCCTGATTGGAGAAGGTCCATACAACTTAAGAGTTGCCATGTTGATAAATACTGCTCTACTCATTTGAAACTCCTTGTACAAGTGTGTTATCTATGGTTTATACAGAAGGCTTTCCCATTTGACTTACGTGTTGACATGTGATTATAGTTCTTTGATTCTTTTTCCTGAACATAAGAGCTAGGTTGCCTGAACTGCTACATTAAATGAGACGTAATTAAATGGATTATGCAAAAATGTAATAACTGTTAGCAATTCAAGTGTTCGGTTTTCTACATAGTGCTGACTGCTGTTAGCATTGTGCATATACTCTTCTGAAAATTATAGCATTTTAAGTTGTTTTAAATGCACAGTTTGTGGCCTATCGGTGTGTATTCTTTACAAACATTTTCCTGATAAAAGCCTGCCATTACCTCTAATTCCAATAAACCCTATTCCATTTAACATAATATCTGCTTAGGTTGTTTACTTATACAAAATAACTATAATGATTAACACATCTCTAAAACATACTTTCCTTGACTAAGCAAGGGACAATAATTCCATAAACAAATTAGAAGTTGGTTTAATGGAAGAAAAACCTTGAATGCATTTTTTAATGTGTTGCGTGTATGTGTGTGCATAATTAAATCACAGTTCTAATATAGCTGAAACAGTTGCATTTCAGGAATATATAACACTTATTTGCACATTAATTGGTGCCATACTTTACAATGGTATTTGGGAAAGCAATAACAAAATGGCTTCCTTTGCTATGTGAGTCTTTTTTTAAAATTTGCATTTACTTTTTGAAATATCCTTTAACGTGTAGGTTAAATATCTATTATTATCAGGTTTACTTATATATGATGTTACGGAGAACACCGAACTGCATTTGCAAAATGAATATTGACCAATGCTACCCATTACCTAAGCTGGTTTGTATGTTCTGCAGTTAAATCATTTAGCCCACTGCCATTATAACGTAGCTGCAGAGAAGAGGGAAAAAGCAGAAGCAAGGCTATTCCATCATTTCTGCCAGATGCCTTGGCCACTTTCCTAAATCTGACTTTGCCAGTAGCCATTCCATCAGGAAACCCTTAAGTGTTTTTACCCCAGCTAAGCAGCATAAGAATCATAACATTAAGATCTCGCATTTCTTTTTCTTCCCTTCTTCCTCCATCATCCTGTCCTAGGTGGACCAAATATTTTAGTCGGCAAGCCTAGTGCAGAGATCACATTTTCAAAATGTGTTCACAGTGCTGATATGCAGTAGAAATGCTTTCAAATAACACATTAAAATTGCCTGATTTGAAGGGTTTCATCTTATGCCTCATTACAAAACCATTTATTTTCTCCAAGGCTGGACAGGAACAAATCTGAAACTTCTTCTACTGGAATTGAGGGAGGCTGCAGCTTTCAAGATATATAGAATTTGTCAAGGATAGGAAATCAACTTGGAAAAGATCTAGGCTTAGCCATTCAAAGTTATGACAGAACTTTCCACCCACCCACACCCCAAAAAGTAATGCTTGCAAAGCAATGGCTGCTGCAGTGCTCCCACCATTATTCATCTTTACATTCAACTACTGGGTGGTGTAGGGTTTCCTGCCTAAGCAGGGGGTTGGATTAGAAGACCTTCAAGGTCCCTTCCAACTCTGTTATTCTAGTTGCGTTAAGTGTGTTTTGCCCCTTTTTATGACCTTCCTTGCCACAGCTGTTAAGTGAATCACTGCAGTTGTCAAGTTAGTAACATGGTTGTTAGGTGAACCTGGCTTCCCTATTGACTTTGCTTGTCAGAAGGTTATAAAGGGATTCTCAAATGATCCCCCGCCCCCTTCCCCATCCATCCTGCCATGGTGGCGCAGTGGTTAGAATGCAGTACTGCAGGCTACTTCTACTGACTGCCAGCTGCCTGCAATTCAAAATCCACCAGGCTCAAGTTTAACTCAGCCTTCCGTCCTTCTGAGGTCAGTAAAATGAAGACCCAGATATAAGCCTAAGTTCTATTGCTATTATCCCAGGTCCTTGACTTGCTCCCAAGCTGGCCGCAGCAAGGCAAGGGAGCCTAAATTTGGGCAGCAGAAATGGAGGACTGAGGACTACTTCCTATCTGGTCAACCAAGGACTTCCAAAGACTTGGTCTCCTCCTCACCCAGCTCCAGAGCCCAGCAGCACCCAATTTGCCTGTTTGTTTTTGCAGAGGAGCCTAGGTGATGCAATGCAATGCAATACGAGGCTCAGCTTTCTTGAAGCTGCTGGCCTCTCCTAGCAAGTAGTACTTCTCATGGGAAAGCTCCAGAAACTCCACAAATAGATGATGTCTCCTTCTGGGAGTTGGCTGACCCTGGGGAACACTAAAGAACAGTAAACAGAGCACCCAGTGCTTCAGGAGCAGGGGAAGGGTGGGCCTGGGACTGCGCTAACCCTCCAATGATCTCTCCCATCTCTGAAGCACTCCACACTTCACTTAATGACTCACACATTCATTTAACAATTGGATCAGGGAGATTAGGGGTGGGGAAGTAATGAAAATTAATGAAAAGGACTAGGGGAGACATGATAGCAGTGTTCCAATATCTCAGGGGTTGCCATAAAGAAGAGGGAGTCAAACTGTTCTCCAAGGCACCTGAGGGTAGAACAAGAAGCAACGGGTGGAAACTAATCAAGGAGAGAATCAATTTAGAACTAAGGATAAATTTCCTGACAGTTAGAACAATTAATCAGTGGAACAGCTTGCCTCCAGAAGTTGTGAATGCCGCAACACTGGAAGCTTATAAGAAGATGTTGGATATCCATTTGTCTGAAGTGGTGTAGGGTTTCCTGCCTAAGCAGGGGGTTGGACTAGAAGACCTCCAAGGTCCCTTCCAACTCTGTTATTCTATTCTAAATATTAAGTGAGATGTTCCACTTAATGGTCATCACAACATGCAACCATGAGCAGGCTCCACTATGGTCATAAGTCAAAGACTACCTGCATGTCCTTCTTGGAAAGCATCTAAAAAAAATGAATGTAGGCCTTTCCCACTAATTTTTCTCACCAGAGGTGGCACGCAGAACCCTCACTGTAGGCATGCATGCTGTTGCCGGCTGCTCTTCTGGTTTAAAAAACAGGCTGTTTTTCTGGCTGTTTTCAGGCCGAAAAACAACCTGAAAATGGGCCAAAAAATGACCCCAAAACAGCCAAAAAAACGCCCAAAAAACAGGCATGCACGCACTGGCCAACTGGTCTTTGGGTTTCCAATGTGTGCACATGCGCACACGTTCCAGTTTGGGCACTCAGTGCCAAAAAGATTCATCACTGGGCTCGGCTATTGGAAGCCAGAAATTCCCCAAATTCAATTTTTGCCTGAGTTGCAGATTATATGTAAATGTTCTGTATTTGGAGATTTCCATGCAATTTTGTTGGACATGTTGCAAATGACGGCTGTAGCACAATGATAAAGAATATATAATTTTTCCCTCCTTTTGCCATCCTGTGTTCAGGGGTGTGAATGTGTGCACATATACACATACACAAAAAAACATCTAACGTGTGTTTGTGTATGCGTGTATACAATCTTTCCTGATTGTAAGCCACCTAGAGTTACCTTGTGGTAAGGTGGGTAGCCAATAAATTTTGTAAATAAATAAAAGAAACAAAACTAAAGTTTCGGCAATATAACAACTTTATCTTTGGCTTCAGCAAAATGAAACTTGCTTATATGAGAATTCTAATATTGTTTTGAAGACATTGTCTTTTTTAAAGTTCTTTTTGCTCAGTTCCCAACAAACATTTATCAAATCAGAGAAGAAATACTTCCCATCATCAACCTTAAAGGTATTTAAGCTTTTGTCATTCATTCGTTTAAATAATAATAATAGCAACTGTATTATATAAAGATCTGCAATTGAAAGCATATAATTGAATATGTCATTGAATATATGACTTATAATTATATCTTTATCTCTGCCTGAAGTGAAATGAAAGAGGATTGGGATTTTAATGTTTCATTAATTAGCCTAAAATGCATTTGCTGAGTTTTATTTTGCAAAAAGTAGAGCATAGCTAAAGCATGTAAATTATTTACAAAATGGTATTTGATCATTGATCTGTTCCTAAGTATCTGACTACCATGTCTGAGTTGAAAAATCCAATCATTCTTTGCTGCCATCAAGTGGTAATCTGGGTTTTGGTAGCCGAGTTATGGCAGAACTATTTAAACGTTGGGCTCAAGCTATTCCAGCAAGATTCATGTCTAGTTAGCGGCTGCCTGGCATGAAGTAGTCAATGGAAGCATCATTCTTAACTGCGTATCCAGGATGTATTCTGCAGTTGCATACCAGCAAGATGAAGTTACTGTTGCTACAGAAACCTTCTAGTATCACAAATGTTTATTTTCCTGTGTGGAGTTGAACTTCCTCTGAAGGAAATAGTGTGTAATCCTGGGCTTCTCTTGGACCCATGGCTCCTGTTGGAATAGTGGTGGAAGCCATCGTGGGGAATCCCTTTGATGTTTCAAGAGATTCCGCTAATTGCTTCTTTTTCTGGAGCAGGAGATGCTGAAGACATCATGGTCATCTCTAAATTTATTTTCATCAATAATCAAGTAAGTACTATCAAGACATTTTATTCTGGATCAACCTTACCCAGGATAATATGTCTACAAACTGATCCTTGGATCCGTCGATACTACAGCTATCACCACTGGAGCTGCTGACTATCTTCTACTCCTTTTCCCAGCATGATGGAATTCTCAGGGGACCTGGATCTTCACCCGATATCCAAATATGGTAATTTGAGCTTCATCACCTGTATTTTAACTCTGGATAGATTTGTTGGATGATCTGTTTTCTTGGTCATACATTATTAGGAGTCTTTTTCGACACCATAGTTCAAAAGGGTTGATACATTCTTGGTCCTGCTGCTTTAAAGTCCAACTATCCTTCCTCCCAGTAAGTACCACAAGGAGCACCAGTGCCTACATGAATAGTACAGCTATCACCACTGGAGCTGCTGACTGTCTTCTTATTATTTATTTATTTTACCGAGCTTCTAGACCGCCCCCTCTCCCAAAAGGGACTCGGGGCGGTGTACAGTCCATGCAAAATATATCAAAATACAATAAAAAGTTGAATATGTACAGTTGGAATGGAGGAGGGTAAAAATGGAATTAAAAGAACTGTACAAAGCAGTATATATAAATATAGGATTTTGAACCCCTAAAACACACACAATAAATTAAAAACAATACCCCTAAAATAACCAGTTAATAGTACATTTGCCAGGAGGGACAGTTGTAATTATGCCAGGCCTGCTAATCGGAACAGGTGAGTCTTCTCCTTTTCCCAGCATGATGGAATTCTCAGGGGACCTGATCTTTATACTGTAGGTACCAGCACATCACAATATTTGAATATTTTTTCCAAGGCCTACATTGCTACTCTAAAAAAAATAAAAATAACCAAGTGTTATTTTGTAGCATATTTCTTGACTGGTGGTTCCTTTGCTGTTGGTAGTAAATTGTAAAAGGCAAAAGCTATTTAGCACTTAATTGTCAGATCTAAAGGTGGTTGCTGCACTTGTTATTATTAATCTGGTTCAGTTTATATTTTAAACTGAATACTATTTTTACTGCGCTTCTCGACTTTTATTATGACAGCTTGTGGATAGTTTGCATTTTCAGCTATTAGACTAGTGTCATCACCATGGTAGAGGCTATCAACATTTTTTCCTCTAGTTTTAATTTCCAGTTTCCCTCAATATATATTGAGCACATAAACTGAACAAATAGAAAATATACAGCTTTGCCTTGCTCATTGGCCAAACTAGAGCTAGTCTGTTTCACCATAATGAACTATGACTTTCTGACATGTGTACAGGTATCAAATGAGAACAAGAAAATATTCTGAGGTTTCTACTTTCCAAACGAGATTTCAGAGCTTGAGTTAGTCAACACAAATGAAGATATAATCAGTAAATCTTTTTTCTCTCTTTCTCTTTCTTTCTCTCTCTTTCTTTCTTTCCCTTTCTTTTCTTTTTGCTTCTTCGGTTGTCTGGGCATGTTTCAGCAATATCTCTTGTACTTCTTGGCTTTTCTAAAATCACTTTGAACTTCTGTCATTTCTTTTTCCATGTAGGGCCCTAATCTGTTGGATAACCCTAAACATTATGTTGCTATGTTAAGGAAAATATGTAACAATTTGAACTATCTATTAAGACTCTTTCTCTCTTTCTGAATTGATATGTAGGCTAAGCTCTTCCAGCCAGCTAGCCACTATTGTTCTCCAGATTTACTGGCAGTTTGGTTAGCTTTACTGATTCTTCTTCCATTGCTTGCCATGTTTCTATGGATATTTCATCAATTCCTTTAGTTTAATCCATAATGATCAGAATGCTGATCTAACATAATCTTCTTAACACTAAAGGTTCTTATAAATAGGGAATATCTTCTGAAGTATCATAAATTTTCTAGGGAGTTATGATACTGACATTTCTACTGGACAGACTTTTAGTACTCTTGCCATTTTCCTTCAACTATTTTGAGTCAGTCACTATCTGTCTATTGATGTTCGTTTAGCACAACAATTTAAGATTGGAACCTACTTCTTAGATTGGAAATCTTATGGAATTTTTTTTAGGTCTGCATCCATTTCTAACATCTTTATAGATATTAAAATCAATTCAGTTTTCTGTGGCCTCTGCCTATGATACCCATGTATATAGCCATTGTTTTGGTTGTCTGAAAATTGTGATGGCAGTGAAGTAATAACTGGATTGACCAGGAGCTGGTAAGCTTAGGTATCTCATCTCTATTTCCTAGATCACACAATCCAAGTACATTTTTCTGTTTCCTATTTCCAACTTTAGCATGTCAGTCTCCAAATGTACAAGAAGCCCATTGCATGTTGTGTCAATTTCATTGTACATGGTTGCCCTTGAAGACAGCTTGGAACAGAATGCAGCTGCTCATCTGCCTGACAACATTAGTTGGTTAACTCAAGATCTGTTCTATAGCAGCTGCACTGCTTACCAATAGATTCTGGCCCCATTCAAAGTCCTGGTGGCCAATGTTACCTTCAGGTTATCTTCTGCAGTAAAATTTGCATTCATTACATAGTATAGCAGAAAGTGTCTTGAGTGCTCAAATGATTAGACTGTGTGACTAGGACCCAAAGAATAATATTAATAGCAGATCCCTCTCTGAAACATAATTTTCTTGAAGTTGGTGTAGTCTCATCCTTCTGTCCTTCACAAATATGGCAGACAGTCCTTTTCCAGAGACAGAGACATTTAGACAGTAAGATCTTACTTGAGGTGTTTAATAGTTTACTGTTAATTGTTCTATTGCAGAATTATGAATGCACTTTATATATTATAAGTCATTTATTTATATCTGTGAATAAGTATTGTGTTACTCATTATGTGTGTAAATAATTTTAAAATCTTCTTGCAACACACACATCAACTAGCAGAAGAAAAAGTTTATTCTAAGCATAAAAGGTAAAAGGTAAAGGTTCCCCTCACACATATGTGCTAGTTGTTCCTGACTCTAGGGGGTGGTGCTCATCTCCGTTTCAAAGCCAAAGAGCCAGTGCTGTCAGAAGACATCGCTGTGGTCATTTGGTTGGCATGACTAAATGCCAAAGGAGCACGGAACACTGTTACCTTCCCACCAAAGGTGGTTCCTATTTTCCTACTTGCATTTTTACATGCTTCTGAACTGCTAGATTGGCAGAAGCTGTGACGAAGTAACGGGAGCTCACTCCGTTACACGGCACTAGGAATTCGAACCACCAAACTGCCGACCTTTCTGATCTACAAGCTCAGAGTCTTAGCCACCCTGTACCTTATTCTAAGCATAAATCTTCATTTTTATTACTGTTGGATGATAGTGCACTTCTGAATTTTGGTAGTGAATATGAACAAGACACCAGTGGTCCATTTGGATAAATCTGGCAGATAGGAACAAGTTAAGCTTCAGGGGTCTTGTTCCAATTTTAAACTATTCTGAAGGGGGAAGATATGACCTATGGCTTATCTAAAAGGTCTGTCATGAATAAAAGCTTTGAAATTCTGTATATATAGATGATGCCGGTCCAGTTAATATGCAAATCGCAGAGTAAAAGTGACAGACTCAAACTGCTTTTCAAACTTCAACCTTGCCTTAAAAGCAAATTTGTTTTATCCTCCCGTATGGGAGAGGAGGGCCACGCATCCCGCCCTATGCACCGTTTGCTCCAGCAATGAACGTTTAAATCCGACCCTGCTTCCAAATGAAACCTTGACCAGCATTATGCGCCAGCCTTTCGCTACTCTCTCTTCCCGGAGTTCGTGCTAGTTGGAAGTAATACGATCAGCTCAACTCTAGCTTTCAATGCCACTGCATTGAAAACTTCCAAGCTTTGGAGAAAAGGTGAGGCGAAGTAAGGCGAGAGGATCAGCCTCTGCAGGAAACGGCCGCTGCCGTCGCATCGCCAGTTTACACGCAGAGCCGAGCTGCAGTTTCTTTGCGGAACACGGGAGGGAAGACGCGCGCTTGCTAGTTCCCGCCGCTGCCGCTGCCGCCATGGCCCAGTTCTTCTCGCTGGCCGATTGCGAAGTGATCGGCTTCGATCTGGATCACACGCTGTGTCGCTACAACCTGGTGGAGAGCGCCCGGGTGAGTGGCGCAGTTGGAAAGCCGGCCGGCCTGCCGGCCGCATTTAGTTCCGGCTGGGCTGTTTCGAATGGCCGCCACGGCCCCTGCGCAATGCCACTGAGAAGCAACTCCGGGGAAAGCCCGTGCGACGATCGCTAGGTTGACAGAGCAAGCCTCGGACTGCCTGAGTGGCTACTCCGGGTTAGGAGGAGGAGGAGGATCTAGGTTCTAGCGAGCATGGCCCAGCTCAAGTTTGCACTGCGAGTGGCGCTCTGACGTCTTTTTGTGCGGCTGCAGTAAAACCCGCAGCGGAGGACGGGGACCGGCTAGCGTTATTTCAGGAAGCGGAAAGGGGCGCAAGAGTTTTGCACGGCTTGAAAGCGGCCTTTCCAGGAGACCAATAATTTGGGGATGGGACACCTCCGCCCCGGCTGTTTTCTGGTCAAAAAGCATATTATGCCCGGAATTAAGCTGTACCATATGAAAAAGCAACGAGCTTTAACTTCGGAATGCCTAAGATTGTGCTATTTATATTACAAGCTTCTATATGTTTGTATATTTGCACCAAATAGTAACTCCTGCCATACCCGGTGGGATTTTTGTTGTTGCGAATACGCGTAGACTTCTGATATTGGTCTCAAAATTTATCTTCTCTTCGAAGTTGCATGATCGTTTTTGGCGTTTACTCCCAAAACAGCATTGGCTGACAAACCTGTCTACCAATATTTCCAAACTGGTTTCAGAGTGTTACCTTGATTTTAAATTGTATATTCTATTATTTTTAACTTTTTATTTATCTTAGGGTAATAGATTTTGATTTTTTTTTAAATGCAGGATATTAAGTGCAATTAGATAAAAACACACTGCAAGGGTGGCGGTGTTTTATATGTACAGTTTTGGAAAATAATTTTTAATTCGGTAAAATGGAAAACTTGTCTGTCTCTTCCTTCCTCTTTTTCTTAAATTAGTGCATAAATGTCCAGACAAGCTGAACTATATCTTACTTCATGCAATGCACAAATGTCTCAGCAATAGAAGTTCAACCCCACTTCTGTTCTTAGATAAGGCTAAGGATGGGTAGCTTTTTCTACAAATTGCAGGAGCTGCAAGGGTTTGGGAGACCTAATGAAAGAGGACCATCACTCACCCATATGTAGGTCAAGCATGCCTGTATCAAGAAACTCACCACACCAAAATCTAATAAATAACTAGAATAAAATCTGCCCTTCAACTAAAATACTAATTTTTTTTCTAGCCATTCAGTTTTTATGACTTCCTAAGAAAGAAACTCTGGAAAAGATAATGCTGAGAGTTTCATTTTCAAAGACCTGTTAGAACTTCTGTAATCTAACCCCTACATGTTGTTTAGGTCAGGGGTCAGCAAACTTAAACACTCAAAAGAGACACAAGGTCCTAATCGGAAGCCTCCCATTCAATTCTGGAGCCAACCGGAAGTCTGGTTCCCCCACCATAGAGTCTTCTCCTAGCACAGCATCCTCTACCTGTCTTAATTGAAAGCCCTATCAATTGTGGAGCCAACCTGCAAAAGGGAGCCACAGCAGATGGATGAAAGAGCCACATGTGGCTCCAGAGCTGCAGATTGTTGACCCTTGCTTTAGAGTTACCTCCTAGCATAACGTCCTTTTTCCTCTGCTGACTGGAAGTCCAGTTCTTCTACCATAGAGTCTTCTAGCATGGCGTCCTCTACCTGTCCTAATCAAAAGCCCTATAAATTATGGAGCTGACTGGCAAAAGGGAGCCATAGCAGACGGATGAAAGAGCCACATGCGGTTCCAGAGCCTCAGATTGCTGACCCCTGGTTTAGGTGATAGCATAATTCTTAAATCAGTCATTGGATTTTATGCATTCATACCCAAGAGTAAGTACTACAAGTTGGGCTTGGTTTTACATAAAGTACACATTCCTGTGTTTGTCTATTAAAAGTACTGAAACAAATAACCGTACATAATGGAAATTATGTTTATGGTTATTTAATAAGCCCTAGCTCATGTATTTTAACCAATTTGCTATGTATATATAATACTCCAGTTTAAACTGTGAACTGATTTCAGCTGCCATTAAGATTAGAACACCCTGAGGGTATAATCCTGACATTTTTGAATATGTTGCTAAGAATCAGATCATTAAAACCTCATCTACATTGCTGATGTCTTTATATAAAGAACATTATTTCGGTTGCTCATGAGATCCTGAATGTGAGGCAATAGGGTCTCAATATAATTTTGCACAGCATTAAACTTTCTTTCTTAATTTGTAGCTTATATATGACAGCTTCGCTCAGTACATGGTGAAAGAAAAAGGATATGATAAGGAACTTCTGAATGTGATGCCTGAAAACTGGGATTTCTGGTCAGTGGTTTTTCTTAATTACCTTCAATTTCCTTTGTAGTTTCAGTTTCCTCTGGAAGAAGAGACTGCCTGATTTTAAAAGTTATTAACTGAGCAGTCTGTCAGAATCAAGTATACCCATTTAAGTTTGATATAATTTATTCTAAGTAAGAACATATAGGATTGCAGATGTAGGGTGCTGATATTGGGGGCTATATCCTGCTTCCCTTTATTCTACAGCCAATATTTATTTACCCTGACTTCCTGGGTGTATGAGTGTTTCTTTGATTTTGCTATACTAAAAATTCAGCATGTACAATGGATTTCTAATGAGCATGGCTTCCCATCTAATCCTTTGAGTAGCTGGGTTTTTTCCCCTTCATTCTCTGCCTACCTTACAATAAATACCATATTTTTGAGTATAAGACACACCTTTTTCCCTCAGAAAAATAGGGTGAAAATCTGGATGCGTCTTATACACGGAATACAGCATTTTTGGCCTATTGAAACCCCGCCCCCTTTACAAAAATGAATGTGCAGAAGGTTTGGGAGGCCTGCAGAGTGCAAAACTTTTTTTTTTTAATTTACCTCTTCAAAATCATGGTTTGTCTTATACTCCGGTCCATCTTATACTTCGAAAAATACAGTAATATGCCTTTCTCTGCAGCCTTTAAATGAGGCTGAATGAGAGCATCCTTCCTTTCCATTGCCTTGTTATAGGAATAGAGTGAATGGGAGGATGTTCCAGTCAAGCATCCTTTTCTTGTTTTCTTTTTCTTTCTGATGCTTTATTTTTAATCTTACTATCCACCTAGTTGGGTGTAGTGGTTAAAGTGTTGGACAAGCAACCAGAAGACCATGTGCTTTTAGTCCTCCTTTACCCTCAAACCCAACTGATGACTTTAGGTCAGCCACTCTCTCTCAGCTCAATCCAATTTTTTGTGGAGAAAATTGGAGGTGGGAGCATTAGAATCAAGGTGGCGCAGTGGTTAGAGTGCAGTACTGCAGGCTACCTCAGCTGACTGCCAGCTGCAGTTCGGCAGTTCAAATCTCACCGGCTCAAGGCTGACTCAGCCTTCCATCCTTCCAGGGTGAGTAAAATGAGGACGGAGATAGTTGGGGGCAATATGCTGACTCTGTAAACCGCTTAGAGAGGACTTTAAAAGCACTATGAAGCAGTGTATAAGTCTAAGTGCTATTACTATTATATACACCAGAATTTTGTACCAGCTTGTACAAATTCAGATGGATTGATGATGACAACAACAATCAAAGGCCATAGGTTTTCTTTGGATTGTCCATGTATTTTCCAAAATATCCAATTTCTTGATTGTATTGATTAGGAGGACTATGGATTAATATTCTTTTCCCACATTTCAAGTTATGCTAAGTTCCTAGGTATTCATCTAATACTTAGTACCCTGATTATCTCTATGGCCCTGGTGGCATTTAAGTCCACAGTCTGTAACATAGTTTGCATAGCATGCGCTGGCTGAGGAATTCTGGGAGTTGAAGTCTACGAGTCGTAAAGTTGCCAAGGTTGGAGACCCCTGATTTACAGAATCTCTATGTATTTTGAAGCTTGCTCATAATGTACCTATTTTCTTCTTCCATTGATGAACCTGAACTCAAACAGCTGCAAGGGCTTGGTGCTGGACCTGGAAGAAGGCAACTTTCTTAAACTTGCAGATAATGGAACCATTTTGAGGTAATAATTAAGTTCTTGATAAAAGTTTATTATATATAGTTAATAAACTTTCTCACAATGTTCTTTTTTCAAAGTACAAACATATCATTCCTCTCCTATGTATTGAGGCCACAGGGCCTCAATTGTAAGAATTCACTATATACCTGTAAGGATGTGTCAGTGAAGTTCAAAAGCTCATAATTGTACTTAATTATTTGGAATTCTGGACTTTCCATAAAATCACAATCTATTTATACATTGCTCTGGAAAAATATTCAAAGTTCATAGAAACTGTAAGAATAAAAATGCAGTTACAGCTGTATAAATGTTTAAATAGACAATCAAACAATATTCTCATTAATATTGTTATTATATCATTATTGACATCTAGCTATTCCTTTTACCAAGTTGTTTCTTTTTTAATATTAAAATAATTCCCCATCCTCTTATTTGGATTCCCCTTCTGCTACGTATGCTGTAAAGCACATCACTCCTCCTTTGTTCATATATTTCTGTTGTCGCTTCTTCCTATCCTTGCTTCTGCTGTTTTTACCATCCAGTGCATATGATAATCTTTACTTCCTGTACTTTTTAATTGCCAATGTCCCAACATTCATTGTATTCAAATTGTGTTTATCAACTGCCCTTCCCCTACTATTATGTCGTGCTGCCTTACTTGATTTTGGGTTACCAACTTTTCTTTTCTTTTCTTTTTTTAAAGAATTTTTATTAGTTTTTAAGCATTTATAATAATAATAAATTAATAAATTTGAATTTATTAGCCGCTCCCTTTCCAGAACAGGACTCGGGGCGGCGTACAATAGAACATATAAAACACAAAACATATGTACAGACACATAAACATACATATATACAAGGACATACATGCACGGAGGAGGTAACAAACTACATCACATTTAGACAGTTAAAAAATCACCGTTAAAATACCCCAGTTATAATAACACAATTTAAAATTTAAAATTTAAAAAAATTTAAAAGGACTGTCAGGAGGAATAAGAAAAAATTTACGGTTGAGCCAGGCCAGATAATTGAAAGAGGTGGGTCTTCAGCTGTACACGGAAGGAGCGGAGATCGGAAATGATCCTGATGTCACGGGGGAGGTCATTCCACAGGGCTGGGCCCATCACAGAGAAGGCTCTGCTCCTGGGTGTCGCCCCCCGTCACTGTTTAGCGGACGGCACCCGGAGAAGTCCCTCTCTGTGTGAGCGGATTGGTCGTAGGGATATATGGGGCAGGATGCGATCCCTGCATGTAACTAGGTCCTGTGCCATGAAGCGCTTTAAAGATCATAATCAAAACCTTGAAACGCACTCGGTAGACTACAGGAAGCCAGTGCAGCTCGCGCAGGAGAGGTGTTACAGGGGAGTATCTAGTCCTCCTCATAATCACCCGCGCGGCCGCGTTCTGGACCAACTGCAGTCTCCGAGTGCATCTCAAGGGAAGCCCCATGTAGAGAGCATTGCAGTAGTCCAGGCGAGATGTCACTAGCGCATGGGTGACTGTGCGTAGGGCATCCTGGTCCAATAAGGGGCGCAATTGGCGCATCAGGCGAACCTGATGGAACGCCCCCCTTGCCACGGCTGTTACATGGTCATCCATGGACAGCCGGGCATCCAGGAGGACGCCCAAATTGCGCACCTGTTCCATGGGGGCCAGTTGTACGCCCCCGATGGCCAGAGATGGAAGCAACTGGTTGAACCGGGAGGCCGGAAGCCACAGCCACTCCGTCTTGGAAGGGTTGAGTTTTAGTCGGTTGCCATCCATCCAGACCCGTACGGCCTCCAAACACCGGGACATCATTTCAACGGCCTCATTGGGGTGGTTCGGGGTGGAAATGTATAGCTGAGTATCATCAGCATACAGATGATATCCCACCCCAAAACCGCGGATGATCTCGCCCAGCGGTTTCATGTATGTGTTGAACAGGAGAGGCGAGAGCACCGACCCCTGTGGCACCCCACATGTGAGGGGGCTCCGGGTCGATCTCTGCTCCCCTGCCAACACACGTTGCGTCCGGCCAGAGAGATAGGAGCCAAACCACCGTAAAACGGTGCCCCTGACTCCCAGCCCCTCAAGCCGGTGCAACAGGATACCATGGTCGATGGTATCGAACGCCGCCGAGAGATCTAATAGGACCAGGATAGAGGAACAACCCCTATCTCTGGCCCTCCAGAGATCATCCACCAATGCGACCAAGGCCGTCTCCGTGCTGTGCCCGGGTCGGAAGCCGGACTGGCGCGGGTCTAGATAATCATTCTCCTCCAGGTGACGTGGGAACTGTTGTGCCACCACACTCTCTACAACCTTCGCTAAAAAAGGAAGGTTGGAGACTGGACGATGGGGAAAGGTAAAAAGGTACATAGAAAATTTTGGCAGCTCCCGTGCTAGTGGTAGAAATCCCTCCAAATCTCACAATTTTTACAATGTTAAAAACAACGTATAAAAGATAAGCATAAACAGAATCTTGTTCTATATTATATCAACCATGTGATCAATCATCTCTTTCTTTGTCACTTTCTAGTATATCAACAATTACAATAATATTTCAAATACATTTATTTTTGTGACCTGAGCCTTTTTGATATTGCTCCCTCCTCCCTGTCCCCAGATGGAGCCACACCTCCTTCATATCTTGTACATTACTACCTTTTTCACCACCTCCCCTATTTTCGTTCTCTAGGAGAGAAATATGTTTTTTAATGAAGGCTTCTGCCTCCTCCACTGTATTAATTCTAATTCTATTTCCCTCCCAAAAAATCAACATTCCCTCTGGCAATAACCATCTAAACCAAACTCCTTTATTGTATAATTTCTTTGATAAGGAAGAATACTTCCTCCTTTTTTCTCTTATTTTTTTCGGAATTTGCTTAAGAATGGTAATTTCTTTATCTTTATATTTTAATGGTCCCTCCCTTTGGGCCCCTAGTACCTCATCCCTCGTGGTCCTCCTAAGAAATTTAACATGTACCTCCCTTGGAACATTATGTGTTCTAATATATGCTGAATTAATCCTGGAAACCAGATCCATATCCCACTACAACTGTTCTTTGTTTCTCTTAATATATTCTGCTAAAATTGTACTCATAATATCCTTAAGATCTTCATTTTCTGTCTCTTGTAGGTTCTGGAATCTGAGAAAAAAGGACATTCTTTCAAGTTCTATTTTGGCCATAAAATTTTCCAATTCTAAATTTCCCTTCCGGACTGCCTTAACCTCCTCCCTCAAGCCAGCTGCCCCCTCCTCCAACACCCCAATTCTTTGTTTGTTTTCTGTTATATGATGTTGTACACCTCTGAGTTCATCTTTGAGATCTGTCACCTCTTTTTTCAGCTCATTTTGACCCCTCATAATTTCCTGAAACATTTTGGTAACAGATAATTCTTTTGAGCTCTCTCCAGTCCCTTCTTGTTGTAATAATGAAGTAATTTTCATCTGCTGCATGCTTGGACTGGAGGTGGCAGAAGCAGGAGCCGAGAATGACTTGCCCGTTGGTGGTTTTTTGGGCCCCATTTATTTGAGTTCAGAGATGATAAGTCTTTTACAAAGAAAATGGCATCAGTGGAGCGTGCAGCTGTGCCGATCCAAGGCGGCAGGCAAATCCAAAAGTGAAAAGTTAGTTCTCCTTCACAGTTCCAAGGCACGGAGGGTTGCCAACTTTTCTGATTGTTGTTCTCAAACAGACTTATATTGATTATGATGCAAATGCTAATTGGTATTCAATTTCCACCTCATATCAGTCATGCCACAATTCTAGTACTGTTTTTGTAATTCTGAGCAATCTAGAGACCACCAGGTTGGGGAAGCTGCCTTATGCCCTGTCTCCCACTTTACCGATCACAATAATGATTTACTTCTAATAGAGGCAGTCCTTGAGTTGTAATATTGTAATAACAGTTGCAATCAGGAGTGCTGACACTAAGTGACAAAGCAATTATCAAAATAATAGCAGGTACCATTGAAAGCAAAGAGTGATATGAGTTGTGAATGATGGCAAACTTCACTATTGAAGATCATCAATGTTTTTGAAGAGCAGCCATTCCTTGGGAAGGTTGTTTTGCCTACCGTGTTTCCCCGAAAATACACCATGTCCTGAAACTAAACCCTTGCGACATTTTTCGCGTGCGCAAAAATATAAGCCCACCCTCGAAAATAAACCCTCTGGACAATCCCCCCCCTCCGACCAGGCAGAGCACCGCTCGCCGACCTAGCGGTATCCCGAAGGCACCAAGCCACGGGAATGAGGTGGGGGCAAAGGCGCTTGCGTTGCTTGGTGCTTTCGGGGTACCGCTAGGTCAGTCAGCGGCGCTGTGCCCAGCTGAAGAAGGGGTTGCTGGGCAGCTGCTCTCTTGCGAGCGGGCTCCCGAAGAGCCGGGCACAGCCTCAGGGTCGAATGGCTGTGTTGCGCTGTCGCAGCAGCAACGCAGCAGCCATGAGGTGACCAAGCTTATGAGCAGCCGCCCGGCAACCCCCCTTTCCAGCCGGGTACAGCGCCGCTGACCGACCTAGCAGTACCCGGAAGGCACCAAGCAACGCGAGCGCCTGTTCGCCGCCCTCCGCCTCCCGTGGCTCGGTGCCTTCAGAATGCCCCTAGGTGAGTGAATGGGGCTCTGCATGGCTGGAGGGGAGTTCGCAGCGGCTTTTCCTCTCCCCGCTCGCACGAAGGGCATCTGCGCTGCTGGCGCCGTCCGCCGCTTGGGTTTTTTTTTCAAAGCACGGAGGATGGATGCCGCTCTGGAAGTACGCTCTATGGTTGTGGGCTGCAGATTGTACAACCATAGAGCGTACTTCCAGAGCGGCATCCATCCTCCGTGCTTTGAAAAAAAAACCCAAGCGGCGGACGGCGCCAGCAGCGCAGATGCCCTTCGCGCGAGCGGGGAGAGGAAAAGCCGCTGCGAACTCCCCTCCAGCCATGCAGAGCCCCATTCACTCACCTAGGGGCATTCCGAAGGCACCGAGCCACGGGAGGCAGAGGGCGGCGAACAGGCGCTCGCGTTGCTTGGTGCCTTCCGGGTACTGCTAGGTCGGTCAGCGGCGCTGTACCCGGCTGGAAAGGGGGGTTGCCGGGCGGCTGCTCATAAGCTTGGTCACCTCATGGCTGCTGCGTTGCTGCTGCGACAGCGCAACACAGCCATTCGACCCTGAGGCTGTGCCCGGCTCTTCGGGAACCCAGTCACAAGGGAGCAGCCGCCCGGCAACCCAAAAATAATAAGCCCTCCCCTTTAATAAGCCCAAGGCCATATTTCGTGGGTCAAAAAAATATAAGCCCCTGGCGTATTTTCGGGGAAACACGGTAATAAGTTAGAGCTTTCAAAATTCTTAAATAAATCCTTTAATTTTCTTTCCTTGCCTACTCAGTTCTGTCTTCCCATCAGTTTATCTCCAGCCCATGGTTCTTTTCCCTTCCTTACCCAGTTCAACTACCTCTTATTCACCCATATTGTGTTTCCCTCTTCTCTGCTAGTACTACTGGAAGGAGGGAGGGTGAATGTGTTTCTATGACAGAAGCTTTTTTTGTGTGTGAGAGAGGGGGGTGATAGTTGGTATATATAAATATGGGACAAATACTTTTACAAATTAGTTTCACTTACTTTATAGGCAGTTAATTTTAATCTGTAAATGATCCTTTTTTAGCATTTACAGTATAATGTTGGAAGAGAGAAATCAAATAACATAAAGTATAATAACATTCATATCTGATTCTTCCCTCAAACAGGGCAAGTCATGGCACAAAACGTATGACCTCTGGAGAGATCTTGGAAAAGTATGGCAGGAGGGAGTGGAAACACTTTAAGACAATGAGTGGAATGGTTTCTCGTTCAGGTATTACATGGACATGGCCTATATAATAGGTTAATGCTATAGTGTTGTATTTATGGCATTCCTGGTGCTCTCTATTAACTTGATGATTTTCTTACAGACATTTCATTACCAAACTAGGTAACATCATAGTGCTAGTGGAGAGTAAAGTTTGCTCTCATTTTATATTCTAGTGACTTGCCCTGTTCAGTATTGATAGGAGTGATCTTGGTGGTTCTTAATTGTTGTTTACTATTAGCTTATTTGATTATCATATTGTTTGTTTCTTGATTGTTGATTTAATGTTAATCTTGATATTATTTTTGCTCATTTTGATATTATTCTTTGCTCATCTGAATGTTCACTGCAGGTGAGGAGGTGTCTTCTTGCTCCCTTTTTGGTTTTTTGATTGCCTGTTTTTAGAATGGTGTGTAGATGTTGTTTATGTCTGTGTGCCTGTTGATGGCTAATTTGTCTTGAGCCTCAGGCTTCCAGTGTTTGGGGGCTTGACTTTGTCTAGAATGCTCATAGTGTCCCAATTAAAACTACAGTCTATCCATGTCTTGCGGAATTAAGGAGTTTTCAGCATGGTTTCTGATGCTAGTTAATGTTCATGGACATGCCGTGCCAGTTTTCTACTTATTTGCCCTACATAATGTCTTTTGCAAACCTTATACTGTATGTTATAGATGACTCCTGTTTTTTCTTCTGGGGATGGGGGTATTTTGGTTTACTTAGGATGTTTTGGAGGCTTTAGTTTGTTCATGTTGTACGATCAGGCAATGTAGTTGTAATAGTCTGTTGGTGGTATCTGACATTTTTGATGTATGGCAGCATTATTTTTTTCAACTTGTGTTGATAGTGCTATATTGGTCAGGCATTTTTGATGAAGTTGTGTGTCTATCCATTTTGTTGGAAGATGTTGTATAGATGACCTGTTTCCTTTTATTGATGTTCAGGGTTGCTGAAGTATGTTTGTGCTCATATAAATAGTGTTCTTACACAGCTTATCTTTTGGGAGGTTGGGTTGTTACTTTGATAGTGGAGCACCTGGTTGGTGTGGGTGGTTTTACAGTTGACTTGTGTTTCTAATTTGCTGTCACTGCCCCTACTAATGAGAATATCCAGGAAGGCTAACATATTGTTTTCTTTTTCCCTGGTGAATTTTATTCCTTTGAAGATGTTGTTGATGGTTTTGTGTATTTTCTCTAGTTGGAATTAGACATTAGACCAACAATCAAGAAGCAAACAAAACTCCAATCAAGGAGTCATCAAATAAGCTAACAGTAAACAACAGCCTAGTCAAGGAACCAGCAAGACAGTGGTGGGTTGCAGGTGGTATGCCCCAGTACGGGTGTACCGGTGCCTGCCCGGAGCACCGGGTACCATTCTGGTACAGTGCTCTGGAGGGCCCACCTGCCCGCCCAAGCTCCTTACCTGTATTTGAGCTCTTTGGCGCTTCCATGCAAGCGCATGAAGTGCACAGCACCTGCACGATGCTCTGCCGAGCAGCTGGAGCCTCACAGAGGCATCGCAAGAGGTAAGGACGCATGCACACACTGCACGTGTTCATGTGGTGGACACCAAGCCCCATTGCAACGGTACTAGTTGCAACGGGATCCGGAACCCACCACTGCACCAAAACCATTACTACTAACATTGACAGAGCAAACCTTTAGTATACAAAATAAGAACAAACCCCACTCTTTACTAGCACTGATGATGTTACCTAGTTTGGTAATGAAAGGTCTTCAAGAAAAGAACCAAAGTCATAGAGCATCAAGGACCCCCACAAATATAATAAGTTTTTTCCTATAATTAATGTGTCACAATAGTAAAACTGAGACGTTTTCTTTTTCTGAAGATTTGTTGAAAATTCACTATAAAAGACATGTCCAAAAGCTACATATAAGGCTAAAATTAGGTATATACATGTTATATATTATATATACAATATGTAAGTAAGTGTCTAAAAGCTTATTCCAAAAGCTGATGAGGACATCGGGCTGAAGCTTGCTCCGTACATACTGTAGTCTGAAATGATCTGATGAGTGGGAGAGCCTAAGATAGATAAAGTTGTGAGGGTTTTTTTTTCCTAAAAAAAAAAGGGGGGGGGGACACTACCCTTCAAAAAAGCTGCAGCTATTTTGGAAGTAGACATTGTGGGAGACTGACAAATCTTTACTAGGGGTTCATTCCAGAGATCTAGTCTCATCACTAAAAAACTGTGTTTCCAGACTTTTCCGTCACTTAACCTTCTGGAAATCGATAACGTATCCCAGAATTCATGTAAAGTTTTGATTTCCTGCAGTAATATTTGGAATTGTATTCTCATTGTATAATTCTCCAACATTTTGATGTCTCTTGAACATTTTCCTATTTGTGATACAAGGGGAAATTTTGCAGATACCAGTATTATTATAGTAAATAATAATTTTCCTCACAAAAATGTTGATTTGTCCACTAGGTATCTAATAGGCATTCAATTTCTTGTCTTTACAGCTAAATATTATGCCTATGACAATTACTTTGATCTTCCTGGGTCACTTCTTTGTGGACGGATTGTCGATGGTTTAGACAAAGTAAGTTCTAATCAGGTTTGGAACATCAGATTTGGCGTTCATGGGCGATACATTTAAATTAATGTTCCTCCTACTTCTGCTTCTGTTCTTCCTTCTCACATGTTACATGAAGCTTGAACATTCTTTCAGGAATCAAATTCTTTACCCTTGCTTTACAGCAGTGACTCACAGCAATAAGCTAGAACTGAATCACTTATCTACAGATCATTTCTTTTCTTAGGGAAGTAAATAGTGTCCCTGCTCTTCTCTGTTTACATTCCAGACAGCCCTACCTATAAATAGGGCACTGATTCTGCTTATTGACTTGTCCCTGAAACTCAGACATCATTTCTGTATTCATCCCTAATGAATCTTCTGTTATGAAGATTTATGGACTAAGCAGGCAAATTCTTTTTTTAGTGTGTTTATTACGGTACAGTATATGTTCTACTAACTTGTCATTTATTGCTTCAAAAAAATTTTTTTTGTATAAAACCTGAAAAGAGGAATAAAAATGTAGGTCCAATAAGGGGAAGCATGTCCTATGGCAAGCAGGCAAGAATGAAATGAATTTTTTTTTATCAAGTCTCTAAACTTATTAAAACCATTCCTTTGTTTATATCTGCTTCCATATTCTTTTGGGCCAATGTTGCTTCATTCCGAGACCCACATGAAAAGCAAGGCTTTTATGCTCATGTTAGGTATCATTAAGAAGAAAGTTTCCCAAAACAACCATATGTAAACAGATACAATTTGTTGTAATGATTAGTAGCCACCATTTATGTACTGTAGTTTTGCCTGTGAGGAATTGGTTTTACACAAGATATTCCCTTCCTGCAATGAATAGTGTTATTGCTTTTGTGTTTGTAAATATTAAAATGACTGCTTCATGCAGGGAATTGGTAGTTCAAGAGGAAGAGAAGAGTTTTTAAAAAATCAAATCAATAATACAATAATGAAACGGCATAATCACATCATTGCACCACATGAGTGAATCCAGTCCTGCATATTACCATATTTTTCGGACTATAAGATGCACTTTTTTGTCTTCCAAAAGGGGGTGAAAATGTCTGTGCGTCTTATAGACTGAATATTGCTGAAGCCCCACCCACCAAACCAGTCATTTTTGGCCTCTGCACGGCGCATTTTGGGGCCTTTTTCAGGCCTTTTTTCCAGACTTTTTTAGCACATCTTTTTTTGGAAAAAACAGGCCGAAAAAAGCATCGAAAATGTGCCCCAAAAAAACTCCCAAAATGAGCCAAAACGCCTCGAAAAAGGGCAAAAAAAAAAAAGCCTAAAAACGGGTAGAAAAAATGCTGGAAAATGGCCAAAAAAAAAGGGCTAAAAATGTGGCGCTCAGAGGCCAAAAACCTTTTTTCTGTTCTAAAAACAAATTTAGGTGCATCTTATAGTCAGGTGCGTGTTATAATCTGAAAAATGCAGTAATTAGCAAAGTTGTTTCTTAAATGTGTGTTGCTGGCATCAAAAGGAGGCATTCCCAAACATGTCATTGATAACTGCATGTTCAATTAATGGGGGAGGGGGGATGAAGAACAGAAACAGGATGTTGGAGTAAGAAAAAAAAAAGGATTGGTTAGAATCCTGAATGAGGGAATCCTATGTGGCTGAATTGTATTTTAGACTGCGCTTGTGGTTGTTAGCTTGTTTTCTCACTGCTTGCTAGAAAAACTGCTCACAATGAAAAAGGCAATGGGGTTTCTTTATGCTTGCAGCACAGCCCTAGGAGAAAATATGACTTCTGGAAGGATATGGTTGCTGCCATACAGTATAATTATAAAACGTCAGCTTTTAAAGGTGAGTGGTTTCCTTGCCTTTCAAGGACTGTTCTTTGTTGAAGGTGCTTTTCATGCATCTGTCAAAACGTAACTGGCCCTTCATAACGGCCGTGCATTTTCACAATTAAAGTATATTGATGTGGACCGAATTGGAATGATAGCAATCGAGCAGCAAACAATATCCCAGTCAAGGAGCTGCCAATTAAGCTAACAGTGAACAGCCCAACTAAAGACCCTCTTATGACCCCATCCCCATTGACATTGACAGGGCAAGCCACTTGGAGCTAATACAGGAGCAGTTTCTGGGAGAGGGTCCTTAGAGGGGAAGTCAAACATAAATAAATAAGAGGAGTTATTGATTCTGTGGTGCCTAGAAAATGAAACTACTCAAACATCCCCAAATCTGCAAAGAACTGGGTGTAATGGTTTTTGGGAATGGGAGACAGGAGGAAGAGCTGCAGCCTAGACCAGTGATGACAAACCTTTTAGACTCCAAGTGCCCAAACTGTGTGTGCGCGCATGCCCAACCTAAAAGGTGTGCATGCACAGACATGTACATGTGGAAGCAAGCATGCGCACATGTGCAGGCATGCGCAGCAGAGACCTGTAGACCAGCTGGCTGGCAGGAGGCAGGGCATCCCAACACCAGCAGCATGGTAAGAAGTAAGATCTTTTTTCTTTCGTGAGCTTCTGTTTCATCGTTTGCAGGGAAACAGAAGCTCACAAAAGAAGCACCACAGAGATCTGACCTAGGGCAACGGCACGCGTGCCAGGAGGGAGGACTCTGCGTGCCACCTCTGGCATGTGTGCCATTGGTTCGCCATCACGGGCCTAGACAATGGTCTGATAAGAGAACCTCGAATCCGAAAAAGAAAAGGCGATAAAAGCGTCTCAGAAGAGACCTTCCCTAGTCTTGGAGAAAGCAGACACGAACAAAGGGAAGGATACTTTCAGACATTCAAGATTCTGTTAATGTAAATCTTACAATAAAAATGGAGCTACTACTCATACTTCTGATATGGACTACTTTGCAAGGCTAACACTGGAAATTTGGTTTATGTGTTAGGTAGTGAGGGGATGAGCCGTATGAAAAATTTGCAGCATCTAATTGTTACACATTTTCCTACTTTTTCACCTGATGTTTGTAAATATCTATCTCCTGTCCTTCCTTGGTACAGTAGGAATCCAGCACAGGATTGAACGCTTCTATATCTAAATGTGTATTGTTCGACCTGTTAAAACTTGCATTCAGAAATTCCCAGGGTAACGTAAACACCACAACGCAGTAAAAACAATTGACAAAATCATTTCTATCAAAGAAATGATCTTTTGAAAGAAATTATTTAGATAGAAATTATATTTCGATAGAAATTATACAGATAGCAATTATTTCTATCATTACCTTCTCACTAAATTCACTAAATAATCAGAGAAATTGAAAGAAATGTTTCATTTTTTTATTTATATTTTTTTTTAAAATCAAAATGGACAGATACAACTAGAAGGTTTTTTTTTAGAACAAACTGTAGAATTCTGGTTTTAAAAGAACACAGTACAGTACAGGCCATTTATAGTGATTTCGTACAAATGGTTTGGAATCAAGATGTTGCCACGAGATGAAATATACACTGCACAGTGGTACAATTAGTTATTAATAACTATTCACACTCCATAAGTTAAACCTTTTAACATTTTAAACATTTTCTCAGCTGTAGTTGTATCGCTCTCTGAATGTTGTATGTAAACAGACATCGTTCTGTAAAGGGTAATATTGAAATATTTTATGGGGATTATAATACTGTCAATTTAGCAATAAATATACCTACAGTAGTCATGATCAGCCATTACTAGTACCTGCGCATTTGGACATGATTACCACTTTATATGCTCACCTGGGGTACCCTGGAACCAAATGGATTCATTTTGTGATGCAAATATTTCACCGAAAATGTTTAGAGTTCTAGAATTAACACAACATATTGCATTTCTTGCGTTTTCGGAGTCTGCTTTTTAAAGCTATGCACATTTGTTTGTTTTGATGGCATTACTGCCTACGCATCTATGAAAGGAGATTTTGATAGTGGTACCCTTTGGGGGGGAATAACCTCGGTAGAAATAATCTTGATTAGCTTTTCCGTATGTGGGCAAGTAAAATGCATGTCTCAGTGTTGCCGTATAGTATGATCGTACTTTGTGAATTTTTTTTTTAATTTTTTTTTTAAATCATGCATTATGAACTTTAGAAAAGTAATTTTGTATTCGGGTGTAATTTTCTTAATTCCGTTGTATATGTAGAAGTACACACACATATACCTGCATGCCTTTTTCTGTTACGCTGAATATTACATTTGTGCAAATAAGAAACCTGAGAAGGAGGAGTGGACATACTCTGAAGAGTAAAGGCCATTTGTGTCATTGTTAGGCAGCTGTAACCAGACTTGATCATTTTCCATGAGATCCACAACAGCACTTCCGGAAGCCTGATCAAGGTATCCTTTCTTGTACTCGTCAAATGTGTACATGATGGGTGAGCCGTTCTTGTACAGGCCAACCCAAACATGTGTGCCTTTGACATGGACGTGATACGCGAAGTAGTAAAGCCCTGGAATCCTGCAGGTGAAGATGCCTGATCTGGGGTCATAGTGTTGTTGCTTGTTGTACAGAATTATGTCAAATTGGATAGGAGCAGCAGATGCAGGGTAAGCTTTGGAGAGAATGGCAGTGAATGCGGACACCGGCCGGCCAGTGAGACCTTGAGTTGCACCAGCTTTTATAACTGGCACTCCTGCCAGAGCTTGCCCTGATGGACCAGGGGGGCCTGGAGGGCCTGGCAATCCAGGCTCCCCAGGGTGGCCTTTGGAACCTGGTGGTCCAGGTGGTCCCATGGGTCCATCTGTGCCTTTCGATGAAATCCCAGCTGGACCTGGTAATCCTGGTGCACCTGCGTCCCCTTTGCCTCCAGGGAGTCCTGGAATACCTGGAGGACCAACAGGTCCCCTTATACCAGGTGTACCAGGTGATCCTCTAGAGCCTGGCCCACCGCTGATTCCCGCTGCACCTTTGGGTCCTGGTGAGCCCATTGGTCCAGGTAAACCAGTTGGCCCACGGGGGCCTAGATCTCCTTTAGATCCTGCCACACCTGGATAGCCTTTAGATCCAGGAAACCCTGGCTTCCCTGATCTGCCTTCCAATCCTGGCACGCCTCTTTCTCCCTTAATCCCTGGGAATCCTGATGGACCAGTTGGGCCTCTTTCCCCTTTGAGCCCAGCTCTGCCACTTGCGCCAGTGGCACCTCTTAGCCCTCGAGGACCTGTTTCCCCAGGTGGCCCAACTGGTCCAGGTCTTCCAGGGATACCAGCTGGGCCTTGTTCTCCCTTAGCTCCTGGACTTCCAGGGAGTCCTTCAGGCCCCCTGTTTCCCCTCATCCCTGGCAATCCTGGTTTTCCAAACCCTGGGAGACCAGAGGGCCCAGTTGAGCCAGGAGGACCTGGAGGTCCTTTTGCCCCAGGAGTTCCTGGGAGACCAGGTGACCCACTTGAGCCGGGGAGTCCTTTTCCAGCCATTCCAGGTTTCCCGGGAGAGCCTTGGGGACCTGGAAGTCCAACAGGGCCTGGTAAGCCTGGTAAACCCTTGTCCCCTTTAACACCTGGCTGCCCTGGAAACCCTCTTTCCCCAGGCCTTCCTATCCCTGCTTGTCCTGGAGGCCCCTGTGGCCCTGGCAGGCCTTTCTCCCCTGGCCGACCTGGAATCCCGTGCCCGTTATCTCCCTTTTGCCCTATAATACCAGGAGCTCCTGGAACACCTTTTTCCCCAGGGATGCCTCTTAGTCCTTGGGGTCCTGGGAGTCCTTGCTTCCCCGCCACAGAAATTCCTGCAGGACCAGGAGCTCCAGGGGGACCTTTTGGCCCTGGAAGACCAGCAGGCCCCATGCTTCCTTTTTCACCGGGGAATCCTTTGTCTCCCGGTCTTCCTGGCAAGCCTGCGGTTCCTGGCTTTCCCACCGCTGAAAGTCCTGGGGGTCCTGGAGGTCCTGGAGGCCCTTGGCTTCCATAGCTTGGTTTTCCTGGTTCTCCTGGAGGTCCTGGGTAGCCTCTGGGGCCAGGGGGGCCTGCCGGGCCTTGTGGGCCTTGTTCTCCCCTTGCCTGTGAACCTAAACCAACATTAAGACAGTTAACATCTTATAGGAATTAAATGATTCAGAAGGGCAAGTAGCAACAATACGATATATTGCTTCACAATGCTTTACAGCCCTCTCTAAGCGGTTTACAGAGTCAGCATATTGGCCCCAACAATGTGGGTCCTCATTTTAGTGACTTCAAACATTTGTTGTTATTTTTTTAATAACAACGTATATTTTTTAAAAAATCCCTGTGCCACTTAAGACATAGCTCAGTTACAGTCATTTCTTATAACAACATGATGGTTTGTTTACATTTCATTTTGAGTCGTTTGGAGAAGGAAGGAAGGAAGGAAGGAAGGAAGGAAGGAAGGAAGGAAGGAAGGAAGGAAGGAAGGAAGGAAGGAAGGAACTTGAATAATTTTTGACCTTAGGAAAGTTGCACTAATAGCTAGCAAAAAAAGAAAGGCTAACTAGTGAAGGTTTAATGAAGATTCTATGAAAAGAAGCTGAAAGCAGCTCATTGGCTTCAATGAGCCTGACATTTCAAAATGTTTAGATATGGCATAGGCTGAGGGTTGCTTTCTGTTCATGATTTTAATGCACTGTGTTTTGGAACCTGTAGTATTTTCTCATAGGAAAGAAAATCTCTACAGTAAAGTTCATAGTTGTGATAAAACAACAGAGATCTGTTGGTAAAGCTTTTGTCAGCCACTGAGCTCGTGTTCCTTAACTTTTTATTTTTTGCACTTGAGACATTTGGAGTCAGTTTCATCGAAGTGTAAGAGCCTGAATCTCTGTTTTTTTCAAACCTGCCTACATTTTTCTGATACAGAGAAAGAAGGCAAGTTTCACCAGCGCCTTGATTGTGTGAATGATTGTGATCTCTTTCATTGGAGAAGTTAAATCATACGGAACTGGGCACAACAAATAAGTGTAGCAGTGTCTAAGGAGAAATAATTGCCTGATATGATTTATTTATGAAGCATATGGAACCTGATATGAAAAGATTATCTTTATTCCCACATAGGTAATCCTCAAATTATGACTGGTCACTTAGCAATCATCTCAAGTTCACAAATATATACCTAGAGGGGTACTTACAATCCGGATTTTAAAAAATCTGACAGTCACCCTCCTGTGCAGTGATGTTACTGTACTTCAGACGCCTGCCAACCAGGCCACCTATATAGCCATTTGCAGCATCCTGCTACCATATAACCAAATTTTAACGATGGTTTTGCCTAAAGCCGGCCTTTATTTATTAAATGTATCCTGGCGATCAGCAATAATCGCACCCCTAGTGAACCATTGATTTGCTTAATGCCCGTAGTGAGTCACATAAAGACTGCCACACAAAGATCATAAAATTGACAGTCGCAGGTTGCAACTGTGATGGGCAGGCTCCTTTACAGTGACTTGAGAACTACAGTACCTGTACCTGGTTCACCATGATATTTCTACCAGGAAGAAAGGAAGGCGATGTGGTTCTGCTACAATAAAGACAGGGACAGATTGGTTAATGTGTTGGTTGTCCAAGAATTTCTGAGATCCAATCCGCCATCCTTTCTTCTCCAGCAATAGAAGCATTCTGCTGAAGGGCAAAGCCAGTTCTAGGAGAGCAATCTTGTTAAAATTCATTTGCAAAGCTCAGTTGAAAGCAAAAGTATTATTATTATTATTATTATTATTATTATTATTATTATTATTATTATTATTATTATTATTATTATTATACACTTGTATCACAGCGGCCAGTTGTTTCGCCGGATTTGGCATTAATTACTAGCCGAGCCCCACCCAGGGGCCTAGGACGTCGTAACGTATTTTCGTAATATACGTGCAGATCCAAGCAGTGCAGCTTTTTGCATTTGACCGATGGTGATTTTGTCAAGTTTTAACTGTTTTAAATGTAATTCCAGTGCTTTTGGAATAGCACCCAGTGTGCCGATTACTACTGGAATTACCACTGCTGGTTTGTGCCATTATTATTGTTGTTGTTGTTGTTGTTGTTGTTGTTGTTATTATTATTATTATTATTATTATTATTATTATTATTATTATTATTATTATTATTCACACAGTCAGCCAGATGTTCAGTCTGGGTTTGTCATTTTTGTCTATCTATCGAGTCCTTACCGAGGACCTAGGATAGGCAAATCTGGATGTTTGATGGTGTTACAGATATCGTCGCAGGATGGAAGCAGTTCCAAGTAAAGCTGCCTTCTGCCATTGACTGATGGCAAATTTGTCAATGCCTATGGTGTTCAAGTGGTGCTCCACTAGTTTTGGGACTGCACCCAAGGTGCCTATTACTATTGGTACTAACCCTTCCTTGTCTTTGCTATAGTCATTCTATTTCTATTTGTAGGTCTTTGAATTTTGTTGTTGTTATTATTTATTTATTTATTAAATGCATATTCAATTAGGTTGTAAATGTAATGTTCGCTATTTCCCTTGTCCTGTTTTCCCAACAAGAACTCTGGGAGGTGGGCTGGGCCGATAAGAGAATAAGTGACCCAAAGGCATATGTCACCTTTCCTGAAAGTGTGGCATTCAGTGAGTTGAACATGATCCCTGTGTTTTAATGCAGCCTCTGAACAGTAATTTATTCTATTATTTGAAAGAGAGAGAGAGAAACTACTACTCTTACATGGTTTTGGAACAGGAACTTCAGTATGTTTATGTTTAAGCTTCTGATGCTAATGCAGGTTTTTGGGTATTTTTAAACCAGTAGAGGGAGCCATGCAACCATGTATACGCCATAGGAAAAAAGGGAATGTGTCTCTGCAGAGAAATGCAGAATCAATGGACAGAATTCTGGGAGTTGTCATCTTAATAGACATGGAAAGTTTCAGGTTGGGTATGAAGTTATGTTTCTCCAATGCACAATTCCACGTGTTAACAGAAAGAACTTTTCTAAAAGAAAAGACCTACTAAAAGAACTTTAGTGAAGGCATCTGTTTGGATACCATGGAAAGTTTTGAGCAAATGTTTTGCCCGACACCACTCCAGAGTCCTGGAATCATGTTTGGCAAACCTAGCATAAGGGAGCAGCAATAACAAACCAAGTAAGTAAAAGAATTTATGCTGTAAAAGTTTGTAGATGTCTTAAGGGGTTTGTGAAATTACTACAGTATTTATGTTGGGAAGAGCGTAGCCTTACAGTGACTAAGATGTATTCTCTTGATAAATCTTTTTGGAGCTTACTACAAAATAGCAAAGCCTCATACACATTTTTCACATCTTTGTCAGTTGGGCATCGGGAAGAGCTCATCCATTCTTGCTAGTCTTAAATAGGTATTTTTAAGAAGATAGGATTACCTTTTTGTGCATTTAGTAAATCTACTTGGTATTATTTTGACTTGTGTCTAAACATGCCTGTGAAAATTATTATTTCCAGGAACTGCACAAAAAAAATCTCATGAATCTATGAACATTATAATATGGCTATCAATAGATCACTGAGCGGGTTATTTTTTTTTCCTATGTCCAAATTTAGCATATCTACAAATACTTAAAAGTAATAAAGCTCAGAAGGATACCGAGCATGTAGAACAGAGGTGTCCAGCTTGGCGGCTTTAAAATCTGTGGACTTCAACTCCCAGCATTCCCTAGCCAGCCATACTGGAAAATTCTGGGGATTGAAATCCACAAACTTAAAGTTGCCAGGATTGGATACCCCTGATTTAGAACTTGAAAAGCGATTTACATTACATTACTGGGAATCTTGTTTCAGGATGCAACCAATTCCTGAGTATCAGCCCTGTTCACGTAGCTTGTATTAGTATAGTATCGGATGCTCAGGCAGTAAAAGCCGCTACTTCCTTTAGAAAGGAACCAAGTATCTGAGTTAGAAACATCCCAAATAATATTAAACTGAAATTCATGCTCCTTTAACTTAAGCTCTCTAGATCAAGTCCTGCTGTCTCTAGCAGACCGGACCAAATCTTTGCCAGCAGAGGAGAAACACATCTCTGTGGGAGGAGTCACTGTTGGATCCTCCCCACTTGAGAAATCAAGGATTCCTTGAGATTGGTGCTATGCTGAGAGGAGCTGCAATGGGAGATCCTCACCCTCCTCATCATGCTGTAGTTCCATGCTTTTCAAAATTGGCAACATTAAGATGGGTGGACTTCACCTCCCAGAATTCCCTAGCCAGCATTCTGGTGTGATGCATTCTCATTTCCCCCTGCCAGTGGGGAAGACAATTATTAAATCAAGCAAGGCATGGTTTCCAACCAAAGGGTTGTGCCTCACTTTCTCAACCTTCATTCTTTCAAAGTAGACTCCTGCCTAACAGCATTAGAAATGCTCATGCTTAAACCTTAATAATTTGTTTTAAGATTTAATTCCCTAAGAATGGCAAGAGTATGGAAGAGTCAGTATGGAATTGCAGTTTTAAGAATCTGAACAAAAATCTTCATAGCATGCTACAAAGAAATCTGAGAATTGCCTGTAATTTTTTTAAAAAAAAACTTTTTAGATACTTTGTGTCCTGTAATTTCACTACTGGATATTTCATAAAAATTCCTTTCTTGTAAGTCTGCCATATTATCTAGCTTCTTCTAGACCAGTGATGGCTAACCTTTTTGTTGTCGCGTACGGAAAGCGTGTCACGCCACTGCAATAATAATGCAATGCGCATGTGACTCCCCCGCACATGTGTGCTTGACCCCCCCCTCCCCGTTTTGAGTCAATTAGGCCTCCCTGTAGCCTCCTGGGAGCAAAAACGGACTGGGGGGCTGCACCGCGGGGGCCCCACATCTCCCACGTATGCAAACACATCTCCACAGGCACCCCGCACATGCGCAGCAGAGATCCAAAAATCAGCTGTCTGGCGGGAGGTGCGCGCACATGCGCAGTAGAGCGGAGCTGGGGCAACCTCTCACGTGCCCGCAGAGAGAGCTCTGCATGCTGTCTGTGGCACTCGTGCCATAGGTTCGCAATCACAGCTTTAGACACTACAATTCTTAGTGCCCTCAGTTAACATGGTATAATGGCAAGGAAGGATGGCAAGAATGGCATTGTAAGGGTTGTATCCAGAGAGCTACAAGTACCCACACCTGTAGTGGTTGTGATGATTGTGATGATAGAACTATTGATTTGATTTATACAACTCCTCCCTACCGTGGTTGCTAACAAAACCTTAAAAACAAAAATGGAACATTAAAAAAAAATATAGGTTTCATCAGCTTATAATACATGGCTTAAATTTGAAGCCTATGTTATCATTTCAAAATCTATCTAAGAAATGAATTTCTCCATCGAAGTTAGAGCATACAATAAAACCTGAATTTGGAACTTTTTCAGAAAAAAATAAATATTTCATGCCTGCCATTCCTGTTACTATGTGAAATGTGAAATGTGAAATTTCAGCATCACAATAACCCCAATAACGTTGATGAGATTATATTTCCATTGAACTGAATGATGTGCTTGGATTTTGCTTGGATTTTGCATTCAAAATAAATCCTCTTGGATTCCTTTCGTAAACTCACTTCCTAAATAGTATTACCTAAATGAATGGAAAGCTAAATCCATGCATGAACGGTAGGACAGGACAATAGAGAAATCTGTATGGTAGGTTGCCAAATATTGTTGACCTTCAGGTTCCATTAAATCCAGAGACTTGCAATTCACCATTCTTTGAAGTTCCACGGGCTGTTTATTGGTTTTCTAGAAGGTTGACCACCTAGTGGTCACATTAGATATTCTGTGGCTGTCAATGCACCTGTCTTACAGAGGAGAAAATATATTGAACTTTTGCTTAAAACCTTAGCATTATGCTAAGAAAATTAGCTTATTTTCCATTTTATTGTTAACTGCTCTTTTGAAGTGGGATGGATAACAAAATCATTGCGAGAAATCTCAGAGGTTAGTTTTAGTGATAGGTGATACTGTTAGTATTTTCATGTGCTTGTTGCTGTTGGTACATCTTTTATATTGTAATCGTTATGGTTTAAGAATGAAGGGAGCAAAAAAATGTTTTCAGTTGGTATTTCCCCTGTTCTGCCCTGAGCCTTTTGAACATTAGACCCCAAAAGTATAGTCTGGAGAAAGTGTTTTAAAATCACAATTAGAATGCCTTAGAATCATGATGGCGAACCTATGACACGCATGCCAGAGGTGGCACAGAGTGCCCTCTCTGATGGCACGCGAGCCGTCGTCCCAGTTCAGCTTTATCATGCACGCACGTATGCCTCCCACTGGCCAGCTGGTCTTCGGGTCTCTGCCGTGCATGCGCAGGGGGAGGGGCACATGGGGGGGCACACACACAGGGGCAGGGCACGTGGCATGTGTAGGGGCTTTGTGTGCATGTGCAGGGGAATGTGCAGGGGGCATGCATGTATGTGCAGGGCATATGCATGGGAGCTACACACACACTGCATTTTGTAGGTTTGGGTGCGTGCTTTGGGCACTCAGTGCAGAAAAGGTTAGCCTTAGAATATGTTCTATGTTGCTTTCTAGTCCTTCATCCATGCATCAGTTGAACATCTGATCATAAAACTGAAGAGCCAGTTTTGTGTAGTGATAAACCTTCTGGCCTAAAAACCAGCATACTGGAGTTCTAGTTCTTCTTTAGGCATGAAAGCTGGCTAGGTAATTTTGGGCCAGTTTCTCTCTCTAAGCTCAGTCGACCTCATAGGGTTGTTGTGGAAAAATGAAGAGGAGGAAGGAATGTTAGGTATGTTCACCGCCTTGACTTACTTATAAAGTAATAAAAGTGGAGTGAAAATCTAATCAATAAAATAGTAAGTTTTGAAAAACCACACAATCTACCCTCTCTGGGATAAACTACTTTAAAATACTTGGTGGCATATATATTTAAACAGTTTCTTATAATTGATTTTTTTTCTCATGGAAAAAGAGTGTATCAAAGTGGTTTTCTTAACCACCTAGTTATCTATGCATGATCCTGAAAAGTTTATAGACAGAGCATTCAAACATTTTCATGTCCTATATGCTATTTTCCTGCAGTTACTCCTCTGTATTCAGTTTTATGGTGGTAAGTATCTTAAAAAGAACATGAGTAGTTTACCTTTTACAAAACCAATGCCTTTTGCCTCACAAAGCAACACTTTTTGGAATAGCAAGTATCTTGATCATCACTTATCACCAACATTCTTAACAAATCCACTTTAAGAAGCAAATATCACTTACCGGGATTTTTTACGTTGAAAGGCAGAAAAGGTGGCCCTTTGATTGGTGCACTAGGTTGTTTCTGATGTCGTTGAGGATAAAAGTGTTCATCACCCCAGACTATGTTCATGGAAAGCAGCATCAACAGAAAGGATAGGTGTGACTTCATATTCCTAAATCCACTCTTCATCGAAGGAAGTAAAAAAAAAAAAGCTATTTGTGTACATATTTGGTGAATTGAGCTCTGGATTCTTTCTATCCCTACAAAGTAAATACATAAACATTCTGCCTTACTGCAACTCATTGGAGTAGAGGCTTTAAATAACTTTTTTTTAAAATGTAGGAGTAGTAAGCATTAGAAATCTAGTTATATTTTATTGCATGTTCAACATGAACTGCATAATAACCCAATGGTATGGAAATAGATTCAGAAAGAAAAAGAGGAGAAGATTACAAAGCTGCCATTCCTGTCTCCAAATAATCCCCCTGAAGTTTCCAAAAGCAGACTCTGGCTCCCCCTGTTTCAGAAAACATGCCCAGTTAGCAACTTAGGCAGAGGTAAGCCTTCTGCACTAACTGTAATTAGAATATTCTCAAGTGTCACATGTGTACATAGTGAACACATGAAAAGCCTCTGTCCCACTTAGAGGTCTTGGAAGCCAAGCCAGATAGAATTGTAGCATACCAGCATGTTGCAGAAATGTCCAGTGGAGCAGTCTTGGCTCATGAGTCCTCCTACTACAGGTGTGCAGAGCAGAAGTTGTTATTTCAAGGAACATCCTGAGTCATTTATACTGTTTGTGCCTTCGGTGATGAAGTTGCACTGTGTGGTAGCTCCACCTTCAAACCAAGAAAATGCTAATTATGGTGGAAAGTTTTCTTGACCAAACATGTTGTGTCAGATTGGGTTTCTATTATTATTATTCGGGATGCCAATCTCCATTCATGAATTTACTTCAATTGTACTAAAACTGAGAAGAGGTTGGTAGCTTACCGTCAGCAAGTACCTGTGCCTTAAAAGACTTAGGGTCTGTTTTGATTCACGTTTCTCCTTTCACCTGCAGCAAAAGAAGAAAAGAGTAGGAAAACCATGCCAGAATTAGATTATTATCTTGAGGGAGGGGGATTGGTAGATAATCCCGGCGAATAAAGTATGATAAAAATTACACCAATCTTTAAAGATTAGTTTGTTTTCCTTGATGCAATTTGTCTAAGCCTCTAACGCATCTGTTTTCATGTTTGCTTTCCCCAAATTTTGAGAAAAGGTTTTTTTTTCCCCATTTCTCCATTCTCCTATTAGTAATTAGTTCAAAAAAAGGATATTATTTTGCATTAAAAAAAGAACATTGCAAAAAATTAGCATTGAATTGTGGGAATACAAGGATTGGTTTATCTGTTGTGGCCCTCCAGCAGAGCTGGCAGCAGCTTCGGACAGTGAGGAGGTTGGGGAGGAACATGGGCAAGCCCTGAAGTCTGGGGAAAGCTCAGACTAGGGTTCTGTGTCGGAGGCAGAGAAGGGGCCAGAGACATACGCCAGCTGTTGTCAGAGTCAGACAGCAGTGAGGCAAACCAACAGCTGGAGCCTGTTCCCAGTGTGCGCATGCTCAGAGTTGCCAGACGAAGGGAACAGCTAAAGAACAGGGAGTAAGGCCAGACGATGAATGGCCCCTCCCAGAAGAAATAAAAGAGGAGTGAAAAACAGTGGAGTTTTCAGGAGACAATTAGTTTGATAATTGGTTAGTGACTCTTCAAGACTCCTTGCCAAGTTCTGCAGATATCAGCCTGTCAGCTTTTCAAGCCAGATAAGGTGTGTGACCGTAAATCCTCCTTTCAAAGACTTTGCCAGCAGAATTCACTGTAAATTAATAAAAGGATTTTTTACCAGGACAAGAAGTTTGTTTTATGCTCTTAGGAAGCCTCGGTCAGAGCATTGTTCTATTGAAATAGGCAGGGGTTTTTTGCTTTTCTGTTAGAGGGTTTATTTTATTTTGCTCCGTACATATTTTTTAAATAGGAAGGGACGCATTCCATCAGAATAAGTTCTCCCAGCCCCAAGTCCCCAGTGATTGAAACAGAAAACAGAAGAAAAACTTAATCAGAAGGGTGCAGCTATTAGACTGTATAAAGCATTTTATTATTTATTTATCAAATAAAGTATTTGGAAGAGGTACAGTCCTTCAGAAACTCTGTTGGCACAAGTGAATCAATCCTTTTTGATGCATTTAACTAGCAGTGCTCTTTAAAAGGCTTACACAGCCTCTTTCAAACTGTCCCTGGCTATCAAAGCAGGCATGTGCATGCACAGATAATACGGAGACGGTTAGCAAATCATTGTGCATGCTTATAGAAATGGAGCCAGCAAAGGAGAGCCTTTAAAATAGCCATGCAGCAGGGAGGCTAGTTAGGACAAGCGCATCACACTGAGGTGTCACAAAATCTGCACTGATTTGGCAAAGCATCTGTACATTTTATAGACGTGTTGGGATGTCACATTCCCATGAGAAAGGAGCAGTGGATTCTTTAATGCTTTGAGAAAGAAGGGTATGGCTTTGCTAATAGGTTTTATAGAGCCTCTTTTTCATATGCTGCCCTAGTAACTATATCCTATACTCAAGTAACTGTGTCCTCCCCTAATGCATATGATGATGTGTCCAGGGATGGGCTTCAAAAATTTCAGTAACAAGTTCTCTGCCTGGTTGCTGGGTGGCCTCACCTTGGTGGGCGTGGCCTAGTCAGCCTCCTGCACCACGGGGGAGGGGGCATTTTCACTTTTCCCAGGCTCCGGAGGCCTTTTCCGGAACTTGTGGGAGGCCCATTTTTCCCTCTCCTCGAGCCTCCACATGGACCCTGCACTTACCTCGTATCCAAAATGGGCCGCATGAAGACTCCTGGGAGGGGAGTGGTGCGGTGAGCGGGGCGAGCCAGGGGTGGGATTTAGAAGTTCTTCGAATTGGCCATAGCGTTAGCTATGGGTTCTAGAACCCTAGCAAACCCATAGCAGGCCACCCCTGGATGTATCCATGCTTGAGAAAGCAGCCTCCTTCATTTCCATAGAGAAGGCGGGCTCTTGTTCCTTTGATTGTTTGGATTTCCATAAATCAATAGATATTCTATAAGTACTTTTAAGGCTGTGTTCCAGATTTGAATGCACAGTAATGGTGGTATAATTTGAAAGCCTTTGTTTTCAGAGCATAGAAAAGTATATTCATATCGTCCAAGAGGCTTCGTGTATATTGATTGTTCAACTACGAGTCATTTTATAGTAGGCATTTATATATTATTATGTGATTACATTATACTGTAATCACTGTATTTATTTCTTTAATACATTCATAGGCTGCCTATCGTATCTCTATAACTCTAGGCAATAGACAATCAAAACACAGGAACCCCCCCCCCCCACAAATATTAAAAACAATAAAAATGACATAAAATAGCAGCCAAGAAGACTCATTAACACTCAAATAAGCCATAACAAGGGGTCATCCATGGACCTCAGGTTCAATGGCAAAACCAGGTTTTTAGAGCCCTGCAAAAGGCCAGCAGGGTCAGGCAAGTCTAATTTCTGAAGAGATACCTGTTTCCCTGAAAATAAGACCTCCCCGGATAATAAGCCCAATCGGGCTTTTGAGCCCTCCCCCGAAAATAAGTCCTCCCTGAAAATATTGCAACAAAGCAGTAGCCATGAGGTGATCCATCCTCGCACCTCAAAAATAATAAGACCTCCCTTAAAATAAGGCCAAGCACTTATTTCGGGGGTCAAAAGAAAATAAGACCCTGTCTTATTTTCGGGAAAACACAGTAATGTGCCAGAACATGGCACTACATCAGAAAAGGCTCTGCTCCTTGGACCCAAGGAATGGCACAGACAGACTCAGAATCTGTCTCTCCTGCAAGATTTAACAGGATAGGTAAACAGCAGTGGGCAGAGGTGGTCCAAGCTATGAAGAGCTTTAGAGAAAACCACCAGTATCTTGAATTATACTCAAAAGCATACCACTGTTCATGGAACAGAGATATCATATACACCAGCACTATAACATCCCATACCACCACATTTTGCACCTGCTGAAGCCTCAAAATACTCTTCAATGACAACTCCATGTAAAGCACATTGCAGTAATCCATTTAGGAGGTGACTAAGGCATGAATTCTGAGCAGGGCTTCCTCAGTCCAGGAACAAGTTACACTACATCACCACACAATGCCGGGAAAAGTATACAATTAGTTCAGCCTATGAATAGCACAGGAAATCTGCTTATTCTATTTGAAACAGCTTCCCGCTCTACCTTATCTAGAAGCCATATTTGTAGTTTTGCTCTGTGCTTTAATCCAACTATAACCTCCATATTTCATTCACTGAATGTTAGGTACATGGATCTAAGTAGGTAGAAGTTCCATTTATGATCATGAATGGAGGCCTGTTGAAGGATCAAGGGTCTTTTCAATCATCTTGATCTGTGATTTATTGTTTATGATACATTGGAACCATCATGCCTTAAGTGCAAAAAACACACTCCACACTTGGCCTCTATATCCACAGCAGCTGAAGGGACTATCTGTCAAGGCTTCATATGTTCCTGCTTTTTATTTTCAAACATTTCTGACAGATTTCTCACAGCAAACAAAACAGAAAAAAGTTTAATAGTTTCTGTGTACATGCATTCGGTCAAGACAGAAGTACACAGACCCATGTTGACTTCATTTCTTCCCTTCATCTCCTGAAATGAGTAGTGTACCTGACAGAAATGTAGTTCTTTTGTAGGTTTGTATGTGAATTATGGGACTATTTGTATTACTGCTTGCGATTGGTAATAACTCTTTGTTTTAGAAAATGGACTCCCTCTCTCCTTTTTCTTATTTGAATATTTGACCAGAAATACAGATTTTTTTTAAAAAAAATCGTAACCAGACAAATCTATATTTAGAAATCAGGGCAAAATTCCATTCTTAAATCATCTTTTATTTCTTAATTGTGTCACACTTATCCCTTTTCCCTGCCCGTATTACTTTTGAAACCCTTAGTACATCCTGATGCTTTCTGGATATCTTGGATTAAAACTTCTCCAATTCCCAGTAATAGATGCAGGAAACGGTAGGGATTGTTGTCTATTATATATGGAATACATTGGGCTTAAGGAAACCTGAGGTAAAGTGGATGTGATTTGGTTGCTCTCATCGTTTATCCCATCATTCTTAGGATCCGTCATGATGTGCCACATGCTTGAGAGCTAAGGAGCACAAAACCTCAGGAATGGAATTTCACAATTCAGACCAGATTGATGTCCTCAGGGCCTCTGATTAAACATAGGAATTGCCAGTTTAGATGACCTCAGAATCTGACTCACCCAGCACTCTTGTTTCGTAGTGGCTCGTTAGTTAGGACATCAATGTGAATGGACCTTTTGGTTGTGTTTCTTGGCAGCTGAAAGGGGCCATCCAATACCTCTTCCTTTATTCACAAGTGACAAACTTCCATCAGTGCAGCAGAATACTCTATTTAAGAAACAGAGTAGAATATTTAAGTAATTTAGAAGTCCTGTTTTTTGGTTTTATTTAAATAATCAGCATTTATTGTCATAGTTTATAAAATACATTATTTATATTAGTAGCATTATCTATACATATTTCTATTTCTGTTTATGTTCATTTATGGTAATTTAGATTTGAATAATTTATGGGCTGCTTTTCAGAACAGTTTGTTTAATTTAGACATGACGTGGTAGCTATGCAAAATACTATATGACAGAAGAACATTTTATATACACATACACACACACACACACACACACACACACACACACACACACACACTGTAGATAATACATTTCATTCATTAACTTATCCAGCACTGAAAAGATATTGGATAGTTTTAAAAGCTTCCTAACAATGTTATCTTGTCAGCTGTGTGTGTTTGTGTTGTGTATTGACCATTCACAGTTACAGTGGTGATAAAAAAAAAGTTAACTTTATAACCAGTTCTCATACTTAACAACTTTCACAGATCTGTAAAGCAAAGGAAAGCTAAAGTAAGATCATAAGCTCAGTTGTGGTTTCACTAAGTGACCATTTTGTTTAACAATCAGATTGGCAATCTTAATTGTGGTCACAAAACAAGGACTATCTGTGCAAACTTCTGTGGGTGCTGATAATCAGTATCTTTTTGCAAACCATAGCAACCCTGAAAATAAATTCAGATTATAGTAACTTCAGAGGGATTTCTGAGATAAGAAAAATTACAGTGCAATATTTATTAAAATAGGTATACCATAATTATTTATATCCTACGTTCAAAGCTCTTACCAAACATCAACAAAGAAAGAGAGGTTTGTTCATTTTTGGCATTAAATACGTACCTTGAGTGGTCATTTATGGTAATTCCTTATCGTAGCACTTTATTTAGTGTAAGGATATTTTTATTACATCCAGCCAATTTCTAATATCATAGTTGTTTTTTTGAAATCTGTTTACCTGCAACCAGTTATGATGCTGAGGCTTTAGTTTAAATAACATATGCACTACATTTCTATATTTAAAAAGTAAATAATGTCCTAAGTTTCCTAAATATACACAGAACTGCTTAATTAAAATACATATTTTTAATCAGTTTATGTGAATAGAAGAGCTGGTGGGTTTAACCGTGGTAGACAGATTCTTTTTAATGTTGGTTCTTCCTGTGACACAATCATAAGCCAAAATAGGATGTGCCAAATTCTGCTTCTAGAATAGGAAAGATGACGTCATCAGGCGTTATGTCTTATTGGACCTATTTCTGCTTTGCTATTTTCATCTCTACTCATTTGTTACTCCATTCCCATAGAGTAGACACAGTTGCTCAGGCTGAGAATATCAGGTAAGCAGGAAAGAATATAGTAAAAAGATATCACCCCCTAAGTCTCCAAGACCAATAATATCTCTTCCGTCACTTGCTTTACGGCCAGACTAGAATTAATCACAGAAATTTTATTCAATCACAGTTAGATTACTTTCTAATATCCTTTTTTTGTGATAGCCTTGATTGATAGTTATCCTGCTATGGGTAATTTTTGTTTCTATTAAGATATATTTTTTTATCAGTACCATACTTGATTTTTCAGATTAAGGTCTGGTTGTGACTTGGTCCCACTGATGCCAATTGAATTTTAGCTTAACTCTTCACAACACTGATACACCCTGACAGTAATTTAAGATCTGCTTGTATGACTTTTCATTTAAAATATTTTGACCTATATATCTTGATCCCCTAAACTCCTGGAAAATGACCAACATTTGTATCATTATGTTTTGCATGTGGAGAGGTTAATTTGGGATGAAAAGTCCACATATTTAGTTTATATACGCACAACCTGTGTTGATACAAAGTGAATGAGTTTTAATACTCTCTGTAATCTCCCTCAGTCTTTCAGCAGAATACTAAACAGTATTCAGTTATAGCCACCACATAGAGGAGGAAGACGAGGCCACTTGCTTCTTCATGGGCAAATCTATGCAGCCATTTTGCCATACAGTGTGGACACTGCTTTAGTGGTTCCCTGAACACATGCCTCAGAGTACTGCGTCTCATTATCCTCCTGAAGTGCCACACTTTGGAAGTAATGTTTTCCCTACTATCCCACCTTAAGGTATTGCGTGCAGGCAATACAGGGCACATTGATGTGCATCAGAGACAGGTCCTAAAATCATGCTCTGAGCAGGACTTTTAAGACTTCAGTAAGTTTTGAAGGTTTTCTGTGGGACTTCCCCCTTTTTAACCCACCCTTCAGTTGTCCTTTGTCTACAGGAAAGACAACTACTTTTGAGTTTCTTGTTTAAATGGGTTGCTCAACTTGGAGGCTGTGAAGCCATGAATCTAACCAGCCTATGGTTCAAGGCACGTGATGAAAAGGACTCAGTTCTTATATTTCTGTAGCCTGCATGGTGGGGAATTCCTTTCCAATTGACTGCTGCTTCCAGGGAAGTCCTGAGTTCTCACTTCATTTATGAAGTGGTTCTTATATCACGTTCTTGGATAGTGTAAAGCTCTCACATAGATTTCCACAACGAAATCCCGTTTTCAAATTCCAGCTCTTCAGGAATACTTGTCTACTGGCTATATCTTTGCTGCCCAAATTCTGACTTCTAGCTGGCAGCCAAGAGATGGAAAAATCCTTTGTTGCTATCTAGCCGTCATTATAGTAGACAATTCATCAATTGACCATCATCATAGATAAATCTATTGATGGGACAACAGAAAACAAAGACACAAATTGCAAATTACTATCTTTTTTCCTCTACTTCTATTTCTCTTTCTATCTGCACCACAGTTGAGATTGAGGAACAGCACAATCTGCCAAAAACCTTAGTTTCTCTCTCTTATGAGGAGCAAAGAAGGTGAGTGGAAGATGGAGATTTGTGGAAACTGCAATGCTTGAAACTTTTCCAGCATAAAAAGAAAGACTCCTTTGAGTCACGTAATAATAAATATTGGAAAGAATCTGTTTTTGAAACACAAATGGTCAAGTAGATTGTCTTTTTTTTCTAAGTGAATAAGCTGATAGCGAATATTAATTTTTGTTTTACCTTTAAACACCCTACTTCCCTTAATTTTATTTTTGACACTGAAATCTATGTACATACATCCAAGTGGTAAAATAAGTATTTGGTTAAATTGGTTTATGACTATGGTGATCCACAAACCAAAAATAGCCTCCCCCCCCTTATTTCTAAATGAGGATCTTGCTTTCCTTCGATGTGTGTTCTCCAGTGACATCCTGAGTAGGAGCTATAAGGAGAGGTCATGACTAATTCCAGTCTCCTTGGAGGTAAAAAGGTTCAAGGTATTTCCTCAAAAACCACATAATTAAGAGAAATCTTCCATCACTGTTGCGGAGCTATTTCTCAAAGTGCACTTTTTCAGCAGGTAGCAAAATTCATGAATAGAAACATTCATGTCTTTTAACCTTGTCCCCAGCAAACATCTGATTCATGAAGAACACCCCATGTGTAAACAGGTGCTCAGGTATTTAACAAAATGTTTTAGCTCTTTTATTTTCTAGCCTAATAAATCAGTGTTTGAATTTGTTTTTTTAAAAAAACAGGATAGATTTGGAATATCTGTGTATTTTTAAAACCAGGATCTGTGTTTACTGTATGCTCTGTATCTGCCTCCTCACTTCTCAAGAACTCCCTTGTATTATAGAAAATTCTATTTCCCCTGTAAAATTCATATTACTGTTACATTTTTTAAGATGGACGCATATTTTGTTTCCATCTGCGTATATGGGAATGAATTGGACTTGACATCTGAAGCAATTAATTCATGTTTGGTATCTGATGAGCTTCAATTACTGATTTATTTCATTTTTATTTCATATTTATATTTTATTTCACATTTCAGAGTACATTAGCACTCTGTCTAGAACCTTTTAGGATGAATTCCTGATCAGGGTGCAGTATTATTCTCAATGGAACTGTGGTTTCTAAGTAATTAGAGATACAATCAGAGGTGGTATTCAGCCGGTTTGGACCGGTTCTAGCAAACCGGTAGCGGTAATTTTGAGTAGTTCTGAGAACATACCACTTCTGGTTGGCCCTGCCTCCTATCCCCGCCTTTTCCTGTCCTATATTCCCTTGTTTTTTAGCTCAACTGATTCACGTGGCAGAATGGATTGCCGCACCTCAGCTGAGCTAAACAACAGCTCAGCTCACCAGCACTGACACCAAGAATGGTCTTAGAGTGCTGCATGCACAAAGCGCACGTTAGGCATGCGCGTAAAGCGCTCTCTCATAGAACTGATTGGAAAAGATTTGGAATCCCACCGCTGGATACAACAGTGATAATCCACGAAATACGTGTGGAAGACCATCTTTATATCTTTTCTATTCCATGACAATTTTCGATGCCAAACAGTTTTTTCCAGATATATCTGTTAAGAACTTTAGATGAACTACTTTTCAAACATATACTTATAGCTCTTTGTAAGATGGGGGCAAAGAAAAAGTTATGTTCCTAACAGAGCAAACTTTTAATTTACACTCTGTAATTTTCATTCTGTAGCTTTTGCTGACATGCACAAAATGGTAAAAGCATCTTTGATGCTGCCATTTCTACTTTCAACGTTTAAGTAACATCGTTATCTATCCCTAGCTGGTAGCTTTCAGAAGTATTTTTCAAAACTACGTGCTGTTTTTTTAAATGAGATACCAATATTGTTCCTTTTTATTTTTGGTTAACACAATAAGAGTTTCTCAGTACTACTGTTGCTCTTCTTGACATTTTAGTGCAGGTGTTAGGGTTCTAAATACCATGCAGAATTAAATCATTGTTCAAGGCAAAAACATCTTTAAAAGTCCAATTTATTCTACAGGCAAGTTAGCACCTCTATGGAATTCCAACTCTGATTTGCATCCTGGAATTCCACCCAGTTGAAAGTTCATGATCTATCCCCACACCCACAAATCCATCACGTGTTCCAATCATCATTTTCCACGCTGGCATCTACACCCCTCTGCTTCCGGTCAGGTGTCGAGGTGCGGAGACAAAAGATGACCTTGAGCTTCTATAAAAGAATGACAACATACATTCCACAATCCTACTCCTTTCTATTCCCCCCTCCCAACTACTACACTAATGAAACAGCATAGAAAATTATAAGAAAGTGTGGCAGGCCAAAGATCCTAAAAAGAACATAACTACAGGCCTGACAGCAGGGCTGTCCAACTCCTAGCCTACGGGCCAGATGTGTCACACGTTGGCCATGCCCACACCCGGTTTAGTGAAGGGAGAAAATCCCAATGCGTCATGTGATGTTGCTATGACGACATGAGTTTGACACCCCTGTTTTAGTGTATTTTAGCCACTCTGAAACTTGCTTGTTTCTTAAATATTATTTTTTTAAAAAAAAAACTTCAAATGATGTACAGAACATTTTGAATTAGTTGAGTTTTGCAAAGGCATATCCTTGCTTCCAATTTCTTACTTTTATACCTTACACTAAATCTCAGTACCGTGTTTCCCCAAAAATAAGACAGGGTCTTATTTTCTTTTTACCCACAAAATATGGCTTGGGCCTTATTATGAGGGGAGGGTTTATTGTTTTGGGGTTGCCGGGTGGCTGCTCTCTTCGAGTGGACTCCCAAAGAGCCGGGCACAGCCTCGGGCGAACGGCTGTGTTGCGCTGTCGCAGCAGCGCAGCACACAGCCATGAAGCCACCACGCTCACGAGCAGCCACCCGGCAAACCCCCTTTCCAGTCAGGCAAAGTGCCATTCACTGACCTAAGGGTATCGCCAAGCCGCGTGAACACCTGTTCGCCGCCACCCAGCTCTCACGGCTTGGCACCTTCGAAATGCCAGTGAATGGCGCTCTGCATGGCTGGAGAGGGGGGTTGTGCGAGGGGCTGTTCTGCTCCCGCTCGGACACCTCCCAGCCTCACGATGCCCTGGCCCAGCTCTCCCTGCAGAGCCAGGGCACCTCCGCTGCTGCCGCCGCCACCACCACCATCCCAGCATGGCTTTTTCGGCGGCTTCCAAACCGAGTCTTCTGGCAGTGGCCGCTCTGGGCGTACGCTCTATGGTTGTATGCTCTGAGACTACGCTCTGCTGGCAGCTGGCCCACAACCTTAGAGTGTACGCCCAGAGCAGCCACTGCCGGAAGACTTGGTTTGGAAGCCGCCGAAAAAGCCATGCTGGGATGGCAGTGGCAGCAGCGGAGGTGCCCTGGCTCTGCAGGGAGAGCTGGGCCAGGGCATCGTGAGGCTGGGAGGTGTGCGAGCAAGAGCAGAACAGCCGCTCGCGCACCCCCCTCTCCAGCTGTGCAGACCACCATTCACTGGCATTTCGAAGGTGCCAAGCCGCGAGAGCCGGGCGGTGGTGAACAGGCGCTCACGTAGCTTGGAGATATCCCTAGGTCAGTGAATGGCACTGTGCCTGACTAGAAAGGGGGTTTTCCAGGTGGCTGCTCGTGAGCGTGGTCGCTTCATGGCTGCTGTGGTGCGCTGCTGCGACAGCGCAACACAGCCATTCGCCCCTGAGGCTGTGCCCGGCTCTTTGGGAGCCCGCTTGCAAGAGAGCAGCCGCTTGGCAACCCCCCTCTTCAGCTGGGCACAGGCCACTCCCAACCTAGGGTATCCCGAAGGCGTCAAGCAACGCGATCACCTTGCCCACCCCCCCGGTTCCCGCGGCTTGGCACCTTTGGGAAACCGCTCTGCCTGGCCGGAGGTGAGGAGTTGTCCAGGGGGCTTATTTGCGGGGGAGGGCTTATATTTTTGCCCACCAGAAAAATGTGGGAAGGCCTTAGTTTCAGGACAGAAACACGGTACTTTCCCTCTTTCCCTTCCACTTCCACGTAGTGTAGTCCATCAAAAGTGGAAACAACACGGAAAGTGCAAAGTACAAGATTAGCTTTTCTTCTAGTTTGTCTAACCAAGACCTGACTTTCTCACCCTAGTGGTTGTCCTCCACTTACGTAACTGTCAAGAGGTAATAGAAGTGCAGTGGAAATACATGTGCCAAAGTTTATTTGTATATCAACATTTGGCATTGACGTACCATGTTTAAAAGCCCATGAAAAACTGCTTGCACTATTATTATATCTCTGGTATTTGAAAATCAGGTTAGGTTTATTCCTGATGCTATATTTATTTACTTTGCTAAAAGTTTTTTTTTAAGTTAAGCTAAGCTAAAAACGACAATCTTTTTTGGAACGCTGGTATTTTGCCAGAAACTGACTTAGGCTTCTTTTTCCCCAATGCATCCCAGGGTGCTGTTCAGCATGAAGATACATGTTTTTCTTTAACAGAATATACTTCCTTGCAAGAGAAGAAATTTTACACGATCAGTTATTGGCTGCAAACAAACATGTCATCATTAGAATTCCATTGTTTTTTTCCCTTTGCGTCTGCCAGGATTTGGGTCTGTACTTCATAGATATTATTGAGATAGGTTTTATCTTGCAAGAATGATTTTGTAAGTAAGCACACAAATCCTTGACGGCAGATGTTAAGTGAATTCTGTCCCATTTTGAGACCTTTTTTGCCACAATTGTTAAGCAAATTACTCCAGCTGTTAAGGGAATCAATCGATTGTTCAGCAATTGTGGCTTTCCCCATTAGGTTTGCTTGTCAGAAGCCAGCTGGGAAGGTTAGAAGTCATGATCACATGAACCTAGGATAGCGCAACTGATATAAAGACATGCCAGTTGCCAAGTGGCCAAATTTTGATCATGTGAGCATGAGGATGTTGCATCAGTTCGCAAGTGTAAAAAACAGTCATAAGCAGGGGTGAAATTCAGCAGGTTCTGACAGGTTCTGGAGAACCGGTAGCGGAAATTTTGAGTAGTTTGGAGAACCGGCAAATACCATCTCTGGTTGGCCCCAGAGTGTGGTGGGAATGGGGATTTTGCAATATCCTTCTCCCAGGAGTATGGAGGGAATGGGGATTTTACAAAATCCTTCTCCCAGGAGTGGGGTGGGAATAGAGATTTTGCAGTATCCTTCCCCTGGAGTGAGGAGGGAATGGGGATTTTGCAGTATCCTTCCCCTGGAGTGGGGAGGAATGGGGATTTTGCAGTATCCTTCTCCTGGAGTGGGGAGGAAATGGAGATTTTGAAATATCCTTCTCCAAGGAATGGGGAGGGAATAGATATTTTGCAATATTGTTCTCCCAGGAGTGGGGAGGGAATGGAGATTTTGAAATATCCTTCTCCCAGGAGTGGGGAGGGAATGGACATTTTGCAGTATCCTTCCCCTGGAGTGGGGAGGGAATGGAGATTTTGCAGTATCCTTCCCCTGCCACGCCATCACGCCACGCCCACAGAACTGGTAGTAAAAAAAATGAATTTCACCACTGGTCATAAGTCACTTTTTTTCCGTGCTGTTGTAACTTCTAACAATTATTAAATGAATGGTTGCAAGTCGATTTGATCCCTAAAACAGTGAGTTCAATATTCCTTGGGGGAATCAGAAATATTATAATTAAGGAGTACAAGAGGATGGAGAAAACCTATCATTCAAACTTTGTGCAGCAGTAAACAGATTGATTTAGCTAAGTGAAAAGTACATAATACAGGTAGCCCTCAACCTATGACCACAATTGAGCCCAACATTTCTGTTTCTAAGTGAAATGTTAAGTGAATTTTCCCCATTTTATGAACTTTCTTGCCACAGTTGTTAAGTGAATCATTGCAGTTGGTAAGTCAATGTCCTGGTTGTTAAGTGAATCTGGCTTCCCCATTGACTGCTTGTCAGAAAGTCTCAAAATGAGATCACCTGACCCCGGGACATTGCAACCGTCATAACTATGAGTCAGTTGCCAAGCATCTGAAATTTGATCACATGATCACGGGGATGCTGCAACGGACGTAAGTGTGAAAAATGGTCATAAGTCATTTTTTTCAGTGCTGTTGTAACTTTGAATGATCACTAAATGAACGGTTGTAGGTTGAGAACTACCTGTAGTTGCATCCAATTAATTTCTCAAAAGAATTTTGCTAGTGAAGTCCAATTCTAGCAGGGGTAGATGATAAAACAATAACAAATTCTGTAGCCAGTATTCAGATTTGGAAGACTGAACATATTTCAGATGTTGGTCAGGGGGAAATGATGTTTTCTACCATAAAATAGAAGCAAATGGACTTGCTTCTTTGATTGTAATTACACCTGAGTGTTGTAATGAGTTAAGAATACTAGGTTAAACATTGGGTTTGTTATTTGGAATCCATTGATGGATTTGCTGCATAGTTTAGAAGTAAGCTCTTGATCACTTCTGAAAGTTGTGAAGAGAATTTGTCTATATCCCCTTTCTTTATCCTTTGGATCTTCCAAATAATATTTTAATAAATGTTAGAAGTTGTAGGCCATGGTCTAATGTCATATTTCTTAAACCTTTTCTTCTCAGGGTCCCTTACCACTTTTAAAAATTATGGAGGATCCCAAGAAATCTTTTGTTTGTACGGATGATATTTATTGATACTTACTATATCAAAATAGATGCACTTATAGAATATTTATGTATTTGATACATAATATCCAAAACTGACAATATGTAACCTATTAAATACAAGCATAAAACAGTTTTCATAAAATGACCCTATATTTTTAACAAACAAAAATAATAATAATGAAAAGAGTGACATTACATTTTTGCAAACCTGGCAGTGACCACACTGATCTAAGTACAGATCTATGTTCAATTTAAGTCATGGATGAATTAGGACTGGCTTCATTTTTAAGTTGCATTGAGTTTCATTAACAAAAGATAAAAACTAAAAGTTTCACCGACTCTCATTTGCAATGTGAGGAAAGTGACACAGACTTTTCGAAGGTACTTAATACAGGTAGTCCTCCACTTATGACCATAATTGAGTCCAGAATTTATGTTGCTAAGTGAGAAATTTTTTCTCTATAAATGAATCTACTCAGCAAATCCCAAAGTCAAAATTTCACTTTTTTTTTTAATCCCGAGTACAAAGCCTAGAAGTGGTTTCCAAAGTGCAAACAAAACTGGATATGTTCTTTTCTTTGATTAAAACAGTTAATTTAGCCATCTCTGCTAAGTCCATCAATTTTGACATCCATTCTTCCATTGTGAGGATTGATACATCATTTCACTTTTGTGAATAATATATCAGCACATATATAACAACATTCCAGGTTTTTTCCCCAAGTTCCTTGTCCAGTAGTCCTAAAAGAAAAACTTCTGCTTTTAATTTTATATTCATTTAAGAACATTCTGCATTAAAATATGAATCTGTCCCCAGTATATCTTTGCTTTATCACAAATTCACCAAAGGTGATAAAAAGTTCCTTCTTTATAATTAAATTTCCAACATACATTTGAAATACATGTAATACAGAGCCTTCTCTGTGGGAGCGCCTTCCCTCTGGAATGAGCTGCTCCCGGAGCTTTGCATAATCCCCGACCTCCGGTCCTTCCGACACGCCCTAAAAACTTGGCTTTTCCAGCAAGCCGGCCTGGCCTGTTAATTTTAACTTATTTTAAATGTATTGTTTGTTTTTTTAATTCGGTTTGTTTTTTTGGATATGGATTTAATCTTTTTTAACTTTTGGGATGTGTGTTTTTTAATGTTGTTCCGCCCTGAGTCCTTTTGGAGAAGAGCGGCATATAAATCCAAATAAACCAAACCAAACCAAACCAATATATCTTTGACAATTTATCAGATGCTAGCAGTAGATACATCATTTTGTAGAAATTTTCTTTTAAATTATAATTCAGTGTAATTTTTCCTGATGTCACACCAGGAAGCATTATTTAGAAAAGAAATAATGGTCAGACCAGACTGGTGGTCTCAGATAATATCTTTTAAAAAGAGAAGAACATAATCTCAAGTCAAAAGAGTTGGAATCATTAGGACGTGTTTGTCACTGGCCTACATACTCACAACTGAAGGAAATATTTAATTTAGATTAAACAATGTTTGAGGTTTGACAATGCAAAAAGTGGATTTGAAATTGTACCGTGTCTTATGAGGAACACATTATTGCCCAGGTCTATAAAATGTTGTTGAAACTGAATTTGGAAAATGAATACTTGAAACATTGTATGATTCAATGGGGAAGGAACTTTGGGTATAATGTAATGCTTGAGTAATAGGAAAACATGCAGACGAAAAGTTTAAAAAACAAAAACACGACATTCTCTTTAGAGATCATCAGGATTATCACTTAGTCAGCTTTCCATAGGTGTGTACATCTCTAGACATGGAACAAGCTTGAAATCTCCCTTGTTCCTTTGCAGTTAGCTTAGAATCTTCTTTGAAAATAATAATTGCTGCTTGTACACTAAGCATATAAAATGCTTCCCAAAATATTTAGGAGAAAGTCATTAGACTTCTCTGAGGTTGACAAATACATATGGCATGAATTTTTATTAGAAGCCCTGCATTCTAAGTTATTCGAGCAATTTAGGGTCTTTCACTGCTTTTATTTATGTACAAAGTTTATTTTCGCAATGTCAGTCTTCTATACTGCACATTTTACATTAGATAATATTAATTATATAGATTAAAAAAAATGTTTTTGCACACCTCTATGTATACCAGTGGTACAGTTGGAACGGGCCTGGCGTCACCAACATGGATGTGTGCGGTGCATGTGCGCAGTGCGTGCATGCGTCATACCTGCCTGTGACGCCTCCGCAAGCCTCCCCGATGCTCCAGCTGCTCTGCGGAGCATTGCGCAGGCACCGTACGTGCCATGCATGTGCGCAGAAGTGCCAAAGGCTTAAAGGACAGGTAAGGAGCTTGGGCGGGTGGGCCCTCCTGAGCACCGTACCAGAACGGTACCCAGTGCTCTGGGCAGGCTCCAGTACGCCCGTACCTGGGCATACTGCCTGCAACCTACCACTGATGTATACCATTCAATTTGGCATCAACTATTATGTAGCTACCTATCTCTTGGCGCTAGGGGTTAAAGTAAATGATTTTTAATTTGTAAATATTTATCAAAAAGTAAAATTACAGAGTAGTTATTTTGTACAGAAGTACAAAAAAATAAAAGACCAATAGAGAGAAGAGAAGTTCAAAAGATGTATGCACAAGGAGAAAGCTGTTCATTGAAATACTTGAAACCAGTACCTATAAATAGTATTATTGTTCAGTCACCGTGTATGTTCTGTGTCATGAATGCACTTATTTATCCATATTCACATGCCATAAAGTTACTGCCAGGGATTGAAAAAGTAATTTGAACACTACATAAAATAGGAAGCATATTTGTGAACTACTTAAACTGCAATTCTTTACCCACAAACATTAAACTCCCTTGAACTCAGTTGGATTGACTTTCAAATAAGTATATATGGAGGACATGAAAAAGTATAGGTACTTTTATAAATTCCTTTTGATCTGTAAGCAGTGTAAGGCAATCCCTAGGGAAACAGTGCCCTTCGCTTTTCCTGAAATGGTACTTTCATATTTTTTAAAGACTTTTAAGTATTTTATGTGTGGTGATAGAATTTTGTATATTTAATCTGATATTTTCAAACCAAGAAAATGCTTGTAGCAAATTCCACATATTTTAAAGAAAGAAATAGCAGAGATGTATTATGAAGAGTTCTGTATTGTATTATTAGCTGTGTGTGTGTATGTGTGTGTGTAAGAGGAGGGAGACTTTATTCTTTTTCACTTAAAGGAGTGTTTGGAAAATGAATGAATGGTTTTAGGCCTGTCTCTCTGCTTATCAGTGTGATAATTCACCTGCGTAGAAGAGAATGGAATCAAGTTTGATGTGGCTGGGGGAGGGGGCCAGCAAAAGAAACTTCAGATATGAAAATGGGTCAGATTTATCCAAAGGCTCTAGAGAAAAAAAATCCTAAGAATTCCACCAGTGGATCCCTGTAGGAGAGAAAGTTGGGCAGTGTGTTAAAATGCCACATTCTGATAGAGAAGACGTTCTCTGAGGATAAGTTCCAGCACCAGTCCAAGAGCTCAGAAGGCTAAACCACTGGTCCTGGTGACTGACCCAGATTGAACCCTGCAACATTATCCCGAGACACATGTATTCGCTTTCATTTGTTAAGATGGTACCATCTGCTCCATGTTTAAGCCCTCTGGTCTCTTGGTCATATGATCCTAGGTGGAGTTGGAAGGAATTCCTCAAGCAATGGACTGCATGCTTTTTTAACATGTGCCCAAGGAACTTTGATTATTAAATACATGCAGGGATGGATGGATGGATGGATGGATAGATGGATGGGCGAGCGGGTAGGCAGGCAGGCAAACATAGTAAATAGATAAACATGCTTAATTGGAAAAAGGTCCCCAATAAGTGTTGAGATATTCCAAACACCATAGAATGTTCTGTTTCTACGAGTGGAAGGAAGTATTGTGCTTTCCAATCCTGATGTCTAGACTGAATTCACTTTTTAGAACAGGATCAAAGCAACTATTCCTTAGCTATGCCTATATTGATTTAAAGCCACCCATAATCAAACACTTCTCATAGGCATAAATAAGCAACCCTTCAACTGTTGCTTTCAGAATAGACAACACCTCCAAAAAGTCATCTGTGTAGAGGTGCTTGGAGAAACAGTAAGCCTGAAAACCAACCTATATTCAATGCCAGACACTGCTTCTATTCATGGTCCTGGCAAGCTACGGACTATTTTTTTCTCCCCTAAAACCAGCAACAACAAAATAGCATTTCAAAATTAGAAAACAAAATACCTGTTGTGAGACTGCTAGCCAGGTACAGAAAGAAACTCAGGGTGGAAGATTTATTTGTAAGTGCAAATATATCCTCCCACTCTGACCTCTTGCATAACCTCAATCAGTTTTTCATGCCAGAACAGCAAATACAAAAAAGATTTTATCAAGGAAACTGAAAGGCAGAAGAGGTTATGGCCCCAACTACATATTAGTGTGGGAGACTGAATACAACTTGTGTGCTTCAGCTAGTCCCATAATAGAGATCATGAAATAACTTTAAAGCTTGTAAAAGCTTGTATTTGACATTTTTTCCTTGACCTCAAAATCATAAAAAGATAGTTCTTGACCAGTAATGGTACCATCTTATCTTCATTACTGGTTAGGTAACGTGCACGCATGCACAGAAGGTCCGTGATGACTTCTGGGTAGGTGGGTGGAGTCTTGTGCCGCCACCACTACTGGTTCACCCAAACTGGCAGAATACCACCTCTGTTCTTGATGTACGACCATAAACCAGCTCTGAACTTATGGTCAATCATAAGTTGAGACTTCATGTGACCAGACCCGAATTTTTTGCCGTTTTTGTGGCAATTGTTAATCAAACAGCACAGTCATTAAGTGAATGCTATGGTTGTGATAATTTTGAAAATCAGTTGCAAGTAGTTTTGAGGGGAGGGGTGTCTGTCATAACTTCAAAGTACCAAAGGTGCATTTTCAAGAATCAACTGGACTTTCTTTGTTTTTTCCTTGTTTACTTCTCATCTAAGAAGTTTCTTCAGTTCTGACTGAAGAGAGTCCAGTTGCTGCTTGAAAAAGCAACTTTGGGACAATCATGACCTGGATGATTGAGAATCTCTGTAGACATTCAAAATTAAAGTTAAATTCAGATAATTGTACACAAGTACTTTCCTAGTTTTTTAGCTGGATTTAAAACAAATCCCAATATATGACAAGTTCAGAATATGTAGTTATATCTTTGATCTAGCCAAAGTTTGCACGCTAGAAAACAAGGAGCGGGTATGATGGTGATTCCTCCTAATTTACCAGTTTTTTAACAGCTCCATGCACTCCTTTTTCCAAACTTCCTCCAGAGGTTTGGTAGCCTATACGGAGATTTGAAAAAAAGAGGAACTTTTGACAATCACTTTTCTGAAAATTTCTATTCATGGAAACCTAGGAGCCAAGGCACATTGGCCTTTATAATTAAACCAGAACCTTAAACTATACCCAGAAACCTGAACTGAACCTAGACCTTCTAATATTGATGGCTGAAGTAGCTGTCAGCCACCAGCATGTAAGCTGCTGCATTTTGTACCAATTGCGTCCCGCGAGTTGCTTTCAAGGCAGCACCTTATAAAGCTCATTAGAATAGCAGTGAGAGCATGAGCCTGGACCACAGCTGGTGCATCTGCCGAAGCTGAACCTAGGTCCTTCTGACTGCAGTCTCCAGCCAAAAGGGCCTAGCAGGAGTCTGAAGCAGGCAGAGAACCAGGTAGCTTCATGACAAACAAAGAACTCCTTTGGATTCAGTTTCAGTCTGCTTTGTTCCATCCAGACTTCCACAGCCTACCTAGGATTTATCCAGTATTTGCAGGCTGCCTAGTATTTACCTTTAAATTGTTCAAAACGGGATAATTAAATGGAGTCTAAATATAAATCATGTCCTGTATGTGTACAAGAGGAGGCAACATTTAGGAGAAAAAAAATGTTTAACTAAAGACAGGGCTATTATTTACATTGCTTATGTTTCCTTCGTCTTAATAATTTAAACTCTTAACGCTCAGTTTCTAAAAGTGTTTCCAAGCTTTAAAATAGCCCTACTCTGCAACTTTTGAATAATGCTGTATTGTGCATATGTTCCCGTTATTTATTGCAGTGTTCCCCAACATTTCCGGCTTTGCGGAGCAGGAGGGGGAGGAGATGGTTCCGTGCAAGTGGCCAGCAAGCACATCCATGTGCACGTATCTCCATTTGTGTGAATGGCACGCATGTGCGCCTGCTGCTCATGCAAATGGCGCATGGGGAGTCGCCTACTGCCCAGCGCTCTCCAGCTGTTTCCGCAACCCAGTTGCAATCCCCTCACGGCCTAGAGATTGGGGATCCCTGCCTTTGTTTTTTATAAATAAGGTGAAGGTGGTAATCCTATCTAATATTCTTTCTTCCGCCTATCCCCCCCCCCCCAACAATCCTGTGAGGTGGGTTGGGCTGAGAGAGTGACTGGCCCAAAGTCACCCGGTTGGCTTTTGCATCCAAAGCAGAATTAGAACTCAATACAATATACAATAGCAGAGTTGGAAGGGACCTTGGAGGTCTTCTAGTCCAACCCCCTGCCTAGGCAGGAAACCCTATACCATTCCAGACAAATGGCTATCCAACATCTTCTTAAAGCCTTCCAGTGTTGGGGCATTCACAACTTCTGGAGGCAAGCTGTTCCACTGATTAATTGTTCTAACTATCAGGAAGTTTCTCCTCAGTTCTAAGTTGCTTCTCTCCTTGATTAGTTTCCACCCATGCTTCTTGTTCTACCCTCAGGTGGCTTGGAGAATAGTTTGACTCCCTCTTCTTTGTGGCAACCCCTGAGATATTGGAACACTGCTATCATGTCTCCCCTAGTCCTTCTTTTCATTAAACTAGACATATCCAGTTCCTGCAACCGTTCTTCATATGTTTTAGTCTCCAGTCCCCAAATCATCTTTGTTGTTCTTCTCACGATCACTTTAGCCCTACGCTAGACAAAATTGACTCTCTTTATAAATGTAAATATACATATATGTATTTATAAATATATAAATATACATATTACCTGCGTTATAAAGAAGTAGTATTTGTAATATGAAGTGCTCAATACATTAAGCAAAGTACTGCATTTCTTTCTTTTCCTTGGAAAGTATTAAAAAAGAAACTTTTCCCCCCCTTTGCTAAACTGGGTATAGACGTGGCCAGCATGTGACGCATCCAGCCCGCGAGCTACAGGTTTCACAGTCCTGATTTAGATCCAGTTCATCCATTTCACAAATGTAGTACTGCTAGCCTTCGACTTATGACCATTTGTTTAATGGCTGTTCAAAGTTACAACCGTATGAAAAAAGTAACTTACAACGGGTTCTCATACCTATTACCATAAATGCATGCATTTATGATAGTTTCAGTGTCCTAGGATCACGTACTTACCAACTGGATTTGCTTAATGACCATGTGATTCATTTAACAACTGTGGCAAAAAGGATTTGTACCACTGGTTGTACCAAAGACCTTGGATGGAACTGAAGTGGATTTTTAGATCTCACCAGTGTACTTATTAAGACTGAGATACATCTGTTCTTTATTTGTGCGTAGCCTACCTAACCTTTTCTCAGAAAATTTTATGTTTTCACCTCTTCTAATGTGAAACAGGCTGCTCATTTTAATACTCCCCTCCGAATTTATGTTATTTTATATGTCTTGCTTTCACATCAAGAGGTGGCATTCAGGAGGTTCTGACCAGTTCTGGAGAACTGGTAGCGGAAATTTTGAGTAGTTCAGAGAACTGGTAAATACCACCTCTAACTGGCCCAGCTCCCATCTGTTCTCTGCCTGCCGAGTCCCAGCTGATCAGGAGGAAATGGGGATTTTGCAGTAACCTTCCCCTGCCACACCCACCAAGCCACACCCACCATGCCATGCCACGCTCACCAAGCCACGCCCACAGGACCGATAGTAAAAAAAAAAAAAAATTGAACCCCACCACTGTTTCACATTCTGATCCAAGATTGCTGAATAATACTTTCCCCTCACATTACATTCATTTTATGGGTGGATATAGATTAACAAAAGGTGCAATCCAGTTTACAAACATCACGGTTTCCAGGTTAAGCTACTTTGCTGATTTTTTTTTAACATGTTTGTAAGGGCTTACTAAAGATGGAGATGGAGATGAGAGAAGATTGAGTGTTGATCACTGACATATATTCCCATAAGTGAACCTGTGGCAGATTGAAAAAATATTATTTAAATAGTAAACGAGAAATAATGGTGTGAGGGAATCAAAATATTAGAGAACAAACAAGCTATTTGTCCCATGCTTACACTGTCTTTAGCTGAAGAAATAGGAAGAGTTGAAAAGACTGCTCTGAGTAAACAAGGATGCTGCTTGCCTCAAAGGTGCTTTTTCAAAAAAAAGCAACGGGATTCCCCCCCCCTTGGGGAAAAAGAAAAAGTTTTGCTTCTCAGCCAAGTAGCTTTATCAATTGTGATAGTGGATAGATACCTATCCTTCCATCCCCCCACCATCACAACTGAGGAAACTTTTGGGATGAGAAGCGAAATGTTTTCTTCTTCTTCAAGGGGGAAAATAAACAACCCAGCCCAGTTGTCTTTTGAAAAAGCACCTTTAAGACAACTATGACCCTGATGAAATATGGTGTGAATTTAGAAATTTTGAAGAGATGCAGTCAGCCAGGTAATTCTTTTCTCACATACGAACGGAGGCTTTGGCTGGACCACAAGAGAAGCCCTGGACATACTAGTGTGAAAGAAGGTGCCAGCCAGTATAAAAATGGGGCATGGTGTGGGCATGGTGGTGGCTGACAGGGCCAGGTGTCAAGGGTAGCTGGTGGTAGCAGGGTAGCTGAGCTCACGTGCCATAAGGGGAGAGCGCAGGGAGGTCATGCGCGGGCATGTCACACCCATAATGCAATGTGTGATCCCGCCAGTGCGCATGAGAGGCACTCCCCCCATTTTTTGCATGCTTTTTTCACCCTCCCCAGGCTCCAGAGGTTTTATAGGAGCCTGGAGAGGGCAAAAACATCCTCCCCCGCTCCCCAGGAGGCCCTCCTGAGGCTTCAGGGACCTTCAGGAGGCTTCCCTGAAGCCTCCGGAGGGCTTAAAGTGACTTCCGGTTTGCTCATAGGGTCATTTTTAGTCCTCTGGAAGTTTCAGGGAAGCCTCCTGACGGTCCCTGAACCTCCGGAGGGCTTAAACCGACCCTCCGTTCCCAAATTCCGGTTTGCCCATAGGGCCGTTTTTTGTTGTTGTTGTTGTTGTTGTTTTTGCGCTCCAGAGGCTTCAGGGAAGTTCCTGAAGCATCTGGAGGGCCTTGGGGGTGGGCTCTTTTTGCCCTCTCCAGGCTCCTATAAAGCCTCTGGAGCCTGGGGAGGGTGAAAAAATGGATTTTAAAAAGGCTGAACTCAGCTGACAGGACAACGCCTCGTGTGCCTGACAAATGGCTCCCCGTGCCACCTGTGGCACGCTTGCCATAGATTCGCCATCCCGGGGGTAGCTGGTGGCAGCTTTTGGCTAGGCAGCCAAAATATGGTTATAAACACAGCTGGGCCTACATTTTGTCACATGAACATGAGGTCTCTGCCAGAATTTTAAAAATTGGTCCCTTAAGTCCTTTGATTCAGGACCGTTGGAACTTTGAACAGTTGCAGAATCAAAGGTGATATTTATCCAGTTCAGACCAGTTCATGCGAATCAGTAGCAGAAATCGTAGGTGGGCCCAACCTCCCGACCCGGTTCTGTACTATCCTATTTAGCCACGTTTTTGAGGCCAAGCGCATGTGCGGAAGGTGCGAGCATGAGCAAAGCACATGGACGGAAAGATGGGCACATGCGCAGCAAACTAGTGGTAATAAAATGTGAAACTCACCACTGTGCAGAATGAATGGACATTAAGCAAGGACTGCCTGTAATATATAACTTGGAAAGCTGTTGCTGCTTTCTCGTGGTGCCTGGAGGCTGTTTAGCCCTGGAGGGGAGACAACAGGCTTTGACTGAACCCTGACAACGCTTTGGGTACATAGAGCCCCAAAATTTGGGTTTTTGACATTTTTAATTCTGGATGGGGTGATACTATCCCAGATTATTCCGGTCTGCAACTTTGGGGGTCTTATGGACTCTGGATCAGGGATTCCTGCGCTTCATTATTCAAGCTCTATCATCTCATGGTTGGACTATTGCAACATTCTCTACATGGAGCTACCCTTGAAGAGCATTCAGAAGCTACTGCTGGTGCAGAGAGCAGCAGCATGGGCAGTTCTTGGGGCACCATATAACACCATTGTTGCACGAGCTACCAGTTTGCTTCTGGGTGCAATTCAGCTGTTGGTAATCACCCTTCAAGCCCTTCATGACATGAGTGCAGCCTACTTGAAGAACCATCTCATCTCACTGGGATTGGCCCATTGCACTGTGCCAGGAGAGGAGGCATGCTTCAGGCCCCATCGGCCAGGATATTCTGGCCAGTCCCATACAGGTGAAGAGCCTTCTCTGCCATTGTGCCTACCCTTTGGAACATCTCCCACCCCCCACCCCCCGGGAGTTAGGTCAACTCCAACCCTCTATTCTTACACAAAATCTTAAAGACCTGGCTCTGCCAGTTGGCTTGGGGCACTAATGGAAGAGTTTCATGTTTGAGGGTAGTTGATAGATTAATAATAGATCCCACCCCGTCCTTTTTGCATCCTTCTTCCTTCCTCTCCATCTTCATCAAATGTTAAAATCTAATGTTTAAAAGAAAAGAAAGCTCTTATCTGGTCATTACAGAGCAAAGTCCTGCTCTTGCTTGAAAAACTGGAGCCCAAGAATACAAAAAGAAACCCAAGACATTTAAGGTCTGTCTCTGAAGTATGCTGCCATTTGGAAAACTGGTTTTCTTTTTGTTTGTTTTGAAAAAAATAGTGGTAGATCTTTTTTAAAATAAAAAATAAAAAGTATGCAAATGCGTAGTAGAAAAATGATTAGGACAACTAAATTAAACTCAAACCATTAGTCCTTTTTTAACATTAAACCATTTTATATCTATGTATTGTTCTCCCCTTGGTTTGAACATTGCCACTAGTTATAAAGATATACAAAGGAAAAATATATCTACAAGGAAATTCTGATCTCTCTTTCTAACAAGCCTTGGATTAGCAAAGAATTTCTCATTGCTTAAAAATTCAGTTTTACCATGACATACGGTAACTTAATCTGTTTTGACAATGTAAAACTACTTTAAAATGTGACAAGCAATCTTGGTAGGATATTTTCTGATTTATGCCTTCTTAAAGGCTGAGTCAATCCTGCTTAAGGACAAAATCCATACCCTATACCAGGGGTGTCCAAACTTGGGAACTTTAAGACTTGTGGACTTCAACTCCCACAAGTTGAAGTCCACAAGTCTTAAAGTTCCCAAGTTTGGACACCCCTGCCCTATACTGACTTAATTAAACGTTATATTCAATATAACAAATATTGAACAAAAATTTACAAGTTTGACTTTCTAGTTAGCCATGGAAGGTGCCAATTCTGTGAAAAATTATCAAAGATAGCTGACGGTTACTAAAGGGTGGGGTGCATTTGGCTGTATTTAAAAATATATCCATCTGAGGTGAGAATGTGACAATATTTGGAAATACCATAATTTTAAACCTTCTTTTTATCTTATTCCCTGTTCTAGAACAACTGGGAAGGTATATTTCCACTTCAGTCTAAGATGATTTACAATGAGCATTACATATGTACCTAAACTGTGGTTAATTTGGGGGAATATTATTTGTTGAGACAGCTTTATAATACATTATTTGAAAGAGGCTAGTTCTATTATTAAAATTTAACCATTGGATATAATAATATAATGTGTTCTTGATAATTAAAGCAGAAACAAATACTTTCAAATTCATCACAGAAGAGAGAGAGAGTATAATTTCCAACTTACTAAGCATAACCTGTTTCCTAGTGAATTTGCACAATATGTTCTAATTTACAGACAAATTTTGCTTGTTAATCTTTATGAATCATGAACATTATAGGGATTAATTGTGCTATTGAGAAAGTGGTTTTGAGATCACTCTTTTCTTTACCTCAGACTTTTAAAAGTCAGCATATTTTGAAACATCAAAAATAAAATAAAAATAAAAATCTGGTATAAAATAATATAAGAATCAAAATGATTTTGAGACTCCAGTCCATGTGAGGACTGAACTCCCATCCGTCAATTGATTTTGGAGGAATAAGATTTTGTTTTTGTAGTTCATGACAAAGAACAAAGAGTTGTAACTAAAAGTTGTTTTAGACAGCAGCAGCTGTCACTCACTTGATTGTTGGTAGATCAGTCTTTCCACCTTCTATACAGTTCTATATTAAAATGTAAGTGTTTTGTTCATTTTAGTTGCTTCAAAATAAAGATTAGGTCATCCTGAAGCCAAATTAGAGAGAGGGTAATTCTCTTTCTGGGGGAATGAGTGGAAAGCTGTACATAATGGTTACTGGTGTGATAATTGTTTTTTCAACAAAACAGGTGAAGGCAGCAGAAGGAGAAATTATAATGGTTTTATGAAGCATTATTTCCTCTCCAGAACATTTTACTCCTAAAAGAAAATATTTTAGCTAGCGAAGTCCAGAATAAGCAACTTGTCTTATCGTCCTTTTATCTTCTGCCGCCTTTTCTAGATTTTTCTATATAAAATATTTACTTTTATGCTTCAGATATGTATGGAAAAATATTTTACGTTTCAGATATGTATGAAAAATGTATACGAATGATACATTTTAGGCTTTTCAGGCAGAGATTGATCTCTTTGGATATTTTTTTAAATTCAGTTCCCATCAAGAATGGCATACACATCACTGCAATCCACAACAACTAATATATTGCTCTCTTTATTTCTGTTGAGTCGCACTGTTGAGTTGGGCATGCAATTCTACTTTTGATGCTGTGTTTATTGATGGGCATCCCTTTTTGTGACTGTATACATATACCCTACTGCAAACAAATCCTTCAAAATTGAGTGGTGTATGTCCCTGCCACTAGTTTACAACAACCACTCAATCATAGTCCGTAGCTCATTTTATCACATTTACAGAATGTTCTCTCCCTCCGCAACTTTCTCTGTCATTTCTGCCTTATTATAGCCAATCAACACACATCATCTCACTTTTTGCATTGTCCGGAATAACTCATGAAACATTCCTATTCAAATGGCAGCACCTTGTCTATTGATATCCCATATTTTTAAATCCTGATTGATTTTTATTTACAGAATATACTTCTTTATTGATTGTAGTATGCATTCACAAGTTTATTTTGAGTTCTCAAGTTGAATGCTTAAGACTCAGAGATGATAATGTGTCAGAAGACACTTTAAACAATTAGAAAAAGTCCTGTGCACATTGGTCCTTTTAGTTATTAAGAGCTCAGCTACTATCAGTTGAATTTGGTGAATACACAAAAATGGTAAGTGTTGCAGTACAATATCTGAAAAATTCTAGTTTCTCCATTGTTGATATACCATTCTTAAAACCAACAATGCTGCTTGTAAAATGTTATTTTAATTCAAATTGTTGCATATGTTGCAGTATTGAGTCAGAAAAAGAATGTCCAGAAATTTTGTGTGTGTGTGTCCTTGATTGATTCATGCACGCTTTCTTATATGTGGCTTGCTCCCTCTGGTGGTACACAAAATTCATAACTGAAAAAAGTTGGGCTTATTTGCAAGTAACTTAAAAGGGACACAAATCTCAGTGCTAATATATTCAATGTAAAAATGAGGCCTGACACATACTAAACAGTGCTTTTGTTTGTTAAACCTGTAAGATTACATTGATTCTGAGACAAATAGCCTCAGGAGGCTTCCTTAAAAGTTCTCAAGTTAAACTTTATATACCCAAATATATATTACAATAAAGTCTGCTGCCTTGAATGGGGTGGGAGGACGGAACTAGAAAGCCTCCAAGGTCCCTTCCAGCCCTATATTTCTATGATACTATACAAACTTCTTTTAAAAATATATAGAAGTTACTCAAAGGTTTCCATCATTTTGCAGTTTTTTTATATCCTACAAGGATCATAAATGAATTCCAATTTAGAGCATGCAATAACAGCATCTCTAAAGAGAGTCATTGAAATATTTTACTTAGATAACATATAGTCATTATTATCAACAACATAATCAACCATTAATAGCAATTTCATTGACAAACTGTTTAATGTACTACTTTTATTTATTGTTGAAGGTTCTAATAATTACAGTCTAATTAAAGCAGAAAACAGTATTCACTTAAAGCCATGAATTTTACCTATTTTACTCCAACTTCCATCATCAACTTCCAACTTTCAGCACAAACGAGATAATATTATGAATAAGTGGATGGGTCTCCAAAAGAGCCAGTTTAGTCTAGTTGTTAAGGCAATGGATTCTGGTCCTACCATAGGCATGTGGTGACTCTAGGGCAGTCACTCTCTGAAGGCTACCAAGCTGTACAGTGTTTCTGCAGATTTCCATGTTGAAAGCTAGATAACTTAAAATATATCCCTTTGTATAAGAAATTAATGCAGTCTAGGATGGTGAAACACTCTATTATTCTGTTTGAACTTAGAAATTTGGGCTTAGACAATTTAGAACGTCGACGTCTTCGATCCGACTTAAGCGTAGTACATAAAATTATCTGCTACAATGCCAATGAATAATTCAGCTTCAACCACAACAATACAGGAGCACACAATAGATACAAATCTATCTAAACTGCTCCAAACTTGATTGCAGAAAATGCGACTTCAGTAACAGAGTTGTCAATGCCTGGAATGTACTACCTGACACTGGTTTCTTCCTCAAACCCCCAAAACCTGGCTGGGGGATTCTGGGAGTTGAAGTCCACAAGTCTTAAAGTTCCCAAGTTTGGACACCCCTGCCTTAGACTGTTACTGTTGACCTCACTCCATTCCTAAGAGGTCTTTAAGGGGCGTGCATAAGCGCACCAGTGTGCCTACCGTTCCTGTCCTAATATTCCCTTGTATTCATTTCATGTATTCATAATCATGTTTATACTTATATCTGTTATCTAATTCATGCTTTACAAAATAAATAAAATAAAAAATAAATCTTCAAAAAAAATTCAGAGTGAGAGCTTTAACTTTTTAGTAGTTTAGGAAAACTGCAACAGTGGTCTCTTCTGCTAAAGGGTAAAAAGGGATTTTAAAATTATAGTAGTTTTTATACTGTTGCTTTTATTTAAATGACTAAGTATAGCTTCTCAGAAAAATCGATAATAATAGGACTAGTAAGCTAAGAAATATTTCTTTGTCTTTCCAGGAGAATGTTTTTACAATGGAATACAGCCCTGCTCACTTTTACAATGATTTCTGTTTGCCAGCTGTTACTTGATAACATTGCTTTTAAAGGTTTACATCCCAGTACTTTGTTACATATCAGTTGAATTTGAATGTATGTGTTTTGTTTTGTTGCCAAAGAGACTGTCAGTGCAACATAATAAACAATTACTTTTCTTAACTATATGGGCACAATGAACAATCATGCTTAAATAATTGAGCACTTAATACTAAAACAAATTTCTTTTCTATTTAAGAATTTTCCAGTTTATTTTTTTCCAAATGGCTCCTTAGATTAAATGGATGCTTTCCTTTCTCATCCAACAAGGCATTGGACAAAGAAGACCACAACATACTTCTTGGTAAGCTAGAAAAATGTGGGATAGACAGCATCACCACCAGATGGATTTATAACTGGCTGATAAACTGTACTCAACAAATCATCCTTAATGATACCACATCTACATGGAGGGAAGTAAGCAGTGGAGTACCACAACCTTCTGTCTTAGTTCCAGGAGTTTTCAATACCTTCATAAATGACTTAGATGAAGGAATAGACGGGGAACTCATCAAATTTGCAGATCACACTAAGCTGGCAGGGATAGCCAACACCCCAGAAGACAAGCTTAGGATCCAAAAACATCTTGACAGACTTGAACCATGGGGCCTATCCAAGAACATGCAATTTAATGTAGAGAAATCAAGGTTTTACACTTAGGCAGGAAAACCAAAGGTACAAATACAGATTAGGTGAGACCTAGCTCAAAAACAGTAACTGTGAGAAGGACCTTGGAGTCCTAGTGGATGATCACTTAAATATGAGGCAGCCGTGTGCAACAGCAGCCAAAAACGTTAATACAGTCCTTGGTTGTATAAACAGAGCCATAGAATCAAAATCACATAAAGTATTAATGCCGCTTTATAAAGCCTTAGTAAGACCACATCTGGAATATTGCATCCAGTTTTGGTCACCCCACTTCAAAAAAGATATTGATATTCTATAAAAAGTGCAAAGAAGAGCAGGTGAGACGTTTAAAGGCCTGGAGACTAAAACATGAAAAACAATAGCAGGATTTGGGTTTGGCTAGTGTAGAGAAAAGAAGGGCTAGGGGGGTGACATGATAGCAATATTCCAATATTTGAGAGGTTGCCACAAAGAGGAGAGGGCCAACCTATTTACCAAAGCACCTGTAGGCAGGACAAGAAACAATGGATGGAAACTAATCAAGGAGAGAAGCAACCTGGAACTAAAGAGAAACTTCCTAACAGGAGAATTAATCAGTGGAACAGCTTGCCATCAGAAGTTGTAGGTTCTTCATCACTGGAGATGTTTAAGAAGAGACTAGACTGTCACTTGCCTGAAATGGTATAAAGGATCTCCTGTTGAGGAGGGGGTTGGACTAGAAGACCTCCAAGGTCCCTCCAGCTCTATTCTGATTGAGAACATTGACTAATTATGTAGTCCTCAAAATATTTAGTAAATTCAGAACACTGTCACAAGGTGGCAGTAAAATACATATTTTAGTGAAAGGATAAACTTGTAAAGGAATGGTTTTTTTTCCTTAATGATTTTCAAGTGTCCTTAACTAATGCAGAAAGCCTTATGTCTTAAACAGGCTCAACAGCCCAAGAGATTTAGCTCCATTTTCCATCTGCGCTAATGTTATTAAAAGGAAACATTCAAACAGAAGTAAGGGGTGGAAATAGGACCAAATGGATTATGCAGGAAATACAATGAACAACATCAGCAACTGTTTGAAATGGAGATCAGTGTTGCAAAAAGCAGTCTTTTTGTTCCGCTTTTGATAATAAGCATTCTGTTTCATTTTCATTTTAAACAGTTTTGCATTTACAGTATATAAAGCTTGTATTTTGCAACACCCTGGGAATTCAGTGAGTTGCAGTTTTTTTTCAGTATTTTGTATCTGTTTGCCGTCCTTATATTTCAACAAGGCTACAATTGCTCGACGACTTCAGTGATTCACCAGGCAAAGACCGTGTTGCCACATATCCTTTCCTGGAAAAGGAAGAAAAATAAAGCTCAGTCTCTGTTTTCCTTCACTGTGTTATTATGAGATGTGTATAATCAGTAGCGGTTTGCAAGCTTCTCCAGCATTTAAAATCCTATTTTTCAGTAGAGACATAACAGTATACAGGTAATCCTCAACTTACAATGGCAATTGGGATATGAATTTCCATCACTAAGCAATCCCAGTTGCCTTTGTTAACTGAATCCCATGATTGTTAAACAAGGAACTTCCTACAGGCTTCCCACAACCGGGTCAGTGGGAAAGCTGGTAGAAAGTTGCAGGTGCCAGACAATTCACAAGCAGGCTGCAGATAGGTTAGTGGCTGCTATCAAATGTGGGGTGCACAAGGAGGCGAGGGAAGCGTGCTACTCCTTGGGGGGTACTCACGGAAGGTGGATACCCAAAGATCCAAACAAGCCTTGGGGAGAGGGAGGCACAGTGAGGTTTGAGGAGGGTGTACAAGGATCTGAGCAGGCTGTGGAAAGGCTTGGGGAGGACACGCAGGACTGTATGAGGGTCTGAGGTGCAGCAACGCTAAGGAAGGGTGGACAAGGGTGCATGAGTGGTTGGTGCAGCATATGTGCAGAGAGGCTGGAGGAGTGTGCATATGTGACAGATTTACTCCAGTGATTTGTGACCTTTCCTGCCAGCTTCCCTATTGACTTTCTGGGGAAGCCAGCAGGGAAAATGAGGAGTATGTGATTATGGGCACTGCCACCAGTCATAAATGCTCCTAGACTGCAATCGCATGACTGAAGGGTTGCTGGAATAGCAGTTGTAACTGCCATTCATTCAGTACCGTCATATCTGCAAACCATCACTAGTCAAATGATCATAAATAGAGGACTACCTGTAATGATTTTAATGCTCCTTTAATGTTTGTTAAGAAATTCTTGAAACGGGTTTTACTGGTATAGAATTGGTCTTGCGAGCACAAGGATGTTTGTGATGCTATTAGAAAATAATTAATCCTTTACAGAACTGCATTTTAATTCCAGCCTTAGGATCCAGTACCATTGCCAGAGTCGATCCATAGCAGCATGACATGTCCCAAAAGAAGACAGTGCATGAACGCACTGCCAATTTTACAGATGCAACTGGTTGGCATAGACATCTGTAGTAAGCTACAGCAATGTTAAAATATTTGACGTACGCATCCTAATACCATTATGCAAATGATGTGCTCATATAATTTAAGTCATTAATTTGCATTCTAACATCTGATCCAACAATTTAAGTTACATTATTTGTATTATGATTCAAACATGTTAACATTTGCCCTGCATTACCACCAACACCAGACCCAATGGTCACCTATGCCGACTAGAAATTTATATTGCTATGTCTCCTTGTATCATCCAAATAGTTATGTTGGAGTCTATAGGGAACTCCCACCTGACTTGGATCCCTACACTTTTAGCATTCCAGAAGCCCACAAAGACCTGGTTCTTACCTCCTGCTTTGTTTAGGATGGGGGCTGAGCTGAGAGTGTTTGGTCAGGCATCTTTGGTGGTTTAGCTCTTATTCTTATTTTTAAGAATAGGCTCATTATATGAGATAGGCAGCCTTATACTGTTAAGATTGGGCATGTTGCAGATCCCATCAGCCAAAGATGTCGACCGACGGAACTGAAAGATGGGTCTTCTCTGCTATAGCCCAAGCTTTGTGCAATATTCCCTCCTTGGAGATTAGGAAGGCCCCAACTTTGTTGCCCTTTTGCAAGGCTCTTAAAAACTTGGCTATGTACCCGTACATAGGGCTCTGAATGTGTTAAAGGCCCTGATTCTTGCTTTACTGTTGGTTGTCTATTTTGGCTGCTTCATTTTCTGGCTGTTTTTATTGTTATTGTTTTTAGTTTCAGTTTATTGTTTTATAGTTTCAGAATTGCAAGCCATCCAGAGTCGCGTGGTTGAAGTGAGAGCATACAATTTGAAATATTAATTAGAAGTTTGGTGCTAGCATCATATCATAGTTTTATAAAAATCACAAATTCCTCCACTTGTGTGAAGGAGGTAAAAGAGCAATCAGATACACTGAGGAATGTTGTTATGCCTTAATGCCACCAAAATATCTGGGGGGGAAATAATTATTATAAGTAAATCTTTGGAAAAAGTAGGCTACCCCAATATCTCAGATCTCATGTTAAAAGTTGATAATTATAAAGTACTTAATGAGCATAATGAAAAAAGTAAAATTAATGGACTGTTTTTGTTTAATATTTTAAAAATGATTGTCAGTGCAAATACACAATCGTATAAATTAGTGATTGTTGAAAAATTATGAAGGTAAGCTGTAATATTTTACAGTACATATGGTGGATGATATTTGTATTTCTGCTACATAATGTTTTTCAAATCTGTGATCACTTACCAGATAAGCCAAGAAAAATTTGCACAGCCAATACAGTTTCTGGTGTTGTTGCTGAAGATTTAAGTTCTCCACAGAAATCTCAGCCTCAAGAGATTGGGACATTTGGCGGACATTATGGAATGTTTAAAAGTTGCCAAATCACAGCAGTAAATATTTCAACTATTGGTGCATGAATAACAGTTTTGCTTATATTTTGGGAAAGAAACTTTCCTTGAACTATTTTTCTTCTGACAAATCATTCAAATATTTAACATTTTCTTTTAAATATAACCAAGTAGTAAATTCAGACTGAAAAACCAAGTAGTAGACCAGTTCAGGCTGATTTTGTACCATTAACTGAAATATCTGAAAACAATACCGGTAATTAATAATCATTTAAGAGGTACCATGCAGGTCATAACAGTGTCCATGGGGGCAGGGTGGATCAGGAAGGCTGTGGAAGGGTACGCAAGAGGTGCCACATGGGGTGGGGAAAGCATGCAGGAGTGGTGCAAGTTGGGGAAGGTGTGTGGGATGTGTGAGAGGTGCCATATGGGCCATAGAAGTCATCCAGGAAGGCACAGGTCAAGAAGGGTGCACGGAAGCATGCAAGAGGGATATGCTATCTCTCCTTCCTTCCTTCCTTCTCTCCCCTCCCGTCCCCTGCTGTTCATTTCCTTTCCCAGCATGCAGGTAAGTGGCTACTGCAAGGCGGGGACGGAGTGAAGGATTGTGGCTAGGACAGTGATGGTGAACTTGTTCGGCACCAAGTGCTGAAAAGATAGCACAGAAATGTCACAGTGGGCATGTTTGTCGGGGGGACGCTTCGGAAAAGCCGAACTTTTGGGTACTAGTGCACATGCACGCCTGACGATCAGCTGGCTGGCATGCATGCAGAGGCAGGTTTTCAGCATTGCCGCACGTGCGAAGAGATTGCACACGGGCATGTTTGTTGGAGGGGACCGCTCCGGAAAAGCTGGACTTCCGAGTTCTGGCATGCATGCACACCTGACAATCAACTGGCCAGCGTGCCTGCACACACCAGTTTTCAGCCCTATTCAAGTGTGAAGAACAGCTGATTGTAGCAGAAACTGGAAGACTAAGCAGGCAAAGTCCCGTTTGCTGGATGAGATGGCTTTGCATGCCACTTTGGGCACATGCCATAGGTTTGCCATCATGGGACTAGGAAGTATCATAGACTATTGAAAATGAAGATCACATGACTGCAGAATTAGCCAGTTGCACTGAAGCAGCCACAAAATTCTCAAATTTCATTCCCTCAGGAGTCATGGCTCCCAGATTTGGGACACAGCGATCTGAAGTACCTTGGTTCAGAAATTGTTGCCCTGGGTGCACTGTTTTGCCCAGATAAAGGTCATAACGAGAATTGTAATAATATACACATAAATTCCAGCAAGGGAAAGAGATAAATGCCAAAGAAAGTATTTAAAGTTGTGAAGGATTTGAGTGGTTTTTATTTTTGCTATTGTTATTTTATTGTTTTGTGTTGGGGGTGGTGGCTTGTGTGTTTTTGCAAAGGGTAATGATAGTTTTGTAAAATTTCCATGGTAAAAAATGTCCTTGAAGCATGCTGAATACACAGAAGCAAAAAACAAGATGGCAGTGTCTACGGTGGCGCTGATAGGACCGGTTCGGATGTGTGGGGGGCCGAGTTACTACCTATTCGGCCGAACTGGTAGGAACCCACCTCTGATTCATTGGCATTCGGTTTCCAGGCCTAGAATGAAAACGATATAAACATCTACCCACCAGACAAATATCTGAGCAGAGGAAAATTTTCAACATATTGGAGGTGGTCAGCCTTCAGAGCTTACTCATTTTTGCTGCGATTGTGCGAGTGCCCAGTTTGAAGCATCTGCCAGATGTTCCTTATTTCCTATTGCAGAGCTATTGGCAACTGCCGGGGGTCTTGCAGCCAGCGCTGCCGAGAACTCTGGCTTTGCCTTTTGCATTTGTGCTTTTTCCTCCTCCTGTTGTGACAGTCAGACTCTTGGCCTAGCCGGTGCCTTCAGACATGAGGTAACTTTTTCCAAAGGGAGCTGAATGATATGGAAAAGTCGTGCTGAATCATAAATAGGAATCATCTGTGGGCTTCGTTGGAATCAGATTTATAATGTTTCTTTCCAAAGCACTTAAACTATTTTACAAATAGATATTTAGCTTTCTCTAAAAATAATGTAGTGTGTACATTGCTTTGCGCACAAAAAACTTTTCTGCAAAAATATTTTTCTATCAAAATTCATGTGCAAGGTGGCTGAGGAATTCTGGGACTTAAGTCCACACATCTTAAAAGTTGCCAAGTTTGAAAATAAATAAATAATTATTGTCTCTGAGTGAGTTTGTTTTTTTGGCTCCTGGCAACTGTCTGGGTAAGTCCCTGCTGTTTTCTTGTCAAGATTTCAGAAGTTGTTTGCCACTGCTTTCTTCTTAGTGCTAAGAGAGAGTGGAAAGCTCAAGGTTTTAGAATGTCTTCAAATAGAATAGAGCTAGAAGGGACTTTGGGGAGGGTCTTCTAGTCAAACCCCTTACTCCAGTGGGAGACCCATTTCCAACAGGTGATTGTCCAGTCCCTTCTTAAAAACCTCCAGTGATGAAGCACCCACAACTTCTGAAAGCAAGCTATTCCATTGGCTAATTGTTGTCACTGTTAGAAAGTTTCTTCTTAATTCCAGATTGCTTCTCTCCTTGATTAGTTTTCATCCATTATTTCTTTTCTTGCCTTCTGGTGCTTTGGAAAATAAGGTGAGCCCCTCTTCTTAGTGGCAGCCCCTCAAATACTGGAATACTATAGGCCATCCAGCTGGCTTTGTACCTGTTAGGACTAGAATTTACAGTATCCCAATTTGTAGCATGGTGCCTTAACCATTAGACCAAATGGGCTATCAAGTTTGAAAAACACTGAGCTAAATGGATCAATCTGGCAAAAAAATGTTAGAAAAATGCAGGTAGTACTCCAAGATTGAGACAATCAATCAGGAATAAGGTAGTTAACAGTAGAGATAGTTTTATTTTAAAAAAGAAAAGAAAAAAATAGCTCATATAGACATTTACAGTTCAGGGGGAAAGCTTCCCAGTTTTATGACTCAGACAGATTTATGTGGAATAAAGTGATTCCAAGCCCCTAGGAATGTAAAGGCTTTAACCAGTGCTGTGATTTTCACCCAAAAGCAAACTTACTAGCAACTCATGCAAGAACAGTGTTATATGTTCTATTTTCTTTCAAAACTAATCAATAGCATAATTTTGACTAGTTGCAGTTGCTAAGAAACCAATACTATGTAGAATGTATGATTATAAACTAAACCAGAAGTTGTCATGCCTCCCATGTGTTTGTTTATAGTAATGTTTAGTTTTTCATTAAATGTCACATTTTATGTCCATCTTTTCCTATAATGTAAAGAACTTCTAATAAGGCCTCCCAATATTTAATTTGAATGCTTAATTTTAATTAAGCATTTTTCTAGGCCAGACTAACTAGGTTTTTTAAATAGTTCTTCATAGTATCATGCCTCTTATCTTAGGCTTCAATCTATTAGAAATACCAAATTAAAGGAAAGTTTAAAAAAAATTACATCCCAGTACAAACATGTTAATTTACTTTCTGAGTAGCTTACAGAAATCTCCAAAAATAAGTTTGGAGACAAGTCTTTGTTTCAAAAAGCATGCATGCTTTAATACATTTGATTATTTTCATCAAGTGACAGGTTTCCAAAATAAATAGTAGGCAGATTATACCGGACAGTAATTTCATTTCCAGATAAAACTATAACGTCCTTTCTGGTGGAGAAACAGTGTGGTTTCATTGTTATTAGAACTCAGGACTATATTTGGATTTTGAAAAACTGTGGGCTACCATTTTGCACTGTATTTGGATTAGAATTCATTCAATTAAAAAGTTTCCATCATACAGGAAACTGGTAGGTTAACAGAAGAAAGGTAGATTAGAAGAGGGAGGGGAGTATTATTCATAAACATTTTATTTGCATATTCCTAAACATTTCATTGTTAAGCCTAGTTTGCAATTTGAAGGTTACGAGTCCACCATCAATCGATCATTTCATCTATGAATTATGAACAAGACAAAACAAGTATCATAAAGTAAAACCACAAGCGTAATCTGTCACCCTTTTCAAATATTTCCCACTTATGAAGCAACTTTCTGGGTTTTTTTGACTGACGGTTTTCTAGATTTCTCTCCTATGGTGACCAATTCTTTATATGTACAAAGGCTGAACTTTAATCAGGCTGAGGACTGGATTTGGAGTCTGAATAGTACTGCAAATTCTATTCCCCAACTAATAGATGGGGCTAATACAAGCATTTCAACATTTCATTTAAATGTAAGTCAGTTTAAACAAAATCAAATATAATTAATATGAAAGCCCTTGAATTTTCCTCTTTTATCACTTGAGAAAATTCAGTTTCCTCACGATATGGGGAAAGGAGCCAAGGATTTAAGAGCAAAATGCAACCTAAGGTCTTGGATTATTATGTTCCTTTTCCACATCTGATAGGGCTAGATTAGACCCATTTTAGGAGTTAAATCAGAGGTGGTATTCAGCGGAAATTTTGAGTAGTTCAGAGAACCGGCAAATAGGCTGGTCCCACCCCCGCTGCCTCCTAGCTGATCTTCTTTTGTTGCCGTAAACAGGAGAACGGAGCTGGAAAGCAGGTTAGTGGGGTGGGGAGGGAATGGGGATTTTGCAGTATCCTTCCCCTGCCACGCCCACCAAACCATGCCCATAGAACCGGTAGTAAAAAAATTTGAATCACACCACTGAGTTAAACACCTTTACATCTGGAGAATGAAACCTGGCCTCTGTTCTATTTACAGCATGTCCTTTTGGTTTGCTCCAGCACAATGAGGGTTATTTAACAGATTGGATTTTATTATGATTTCCTTATCAAAATTAAGTAGTTTTCTAATAAGCTAGTATTCAAATCCATTTCAGCCATGACTGAAATGGCTGAAATGGCAAAATTGACTACTTTGATTTAAGAAAAGAATTTAAGTACTTTTATTCACTCATGGAGACTGCTTCTGAACTTTGTGCTTGAAGTGAAAAGAATGAAACTTTGATTTTGGGTTTTACAGATTAGATTGATAGATCTTTATAGAAATGGCTTGTTCGTATTATGAAAAAACAAAAAGTTGTGATTTGATGTTATTGCCTTATTTTACTGTAACAGAAAGAGTCAGAAGTCAATGTTTCGTTTTCTCTAAACCTCCCTTACTTTTCTTCCCCTTCTCCCTCCCCAAGGTTTTCCTATTTACTTTTGCATTTTGTTTCTTATTTTATCTTGTAACCCAATAAAAATGTTAAATCACAAAAAAGAAGGGACTAGCCAAGGAAACTCCATCCAAAATCTGGTTCAATTAAGGTTCATAGCATCATATTTAATGCTTTGGGAGCAAGCAATTTTGTCCCATTGAAGTTAGTGCTTTAAATCCAGGTGCTGTTTTAAAGCATCTGCCAAGCTCGCATTGTTACCGACTAATATTACAGTTTTAAGTATCGTTTGTTCCTTCTCATAATAGTTGGAGATTACAAAGATTAAATCTTTATTTTGGTTTTGATCAGAAAAGAATTGTGTACATTCCACATGGAAAAGTAATGTCTAAAATTTCTTATTTGGGACCACAGATATTTAGTGGGAAAGATGAATATGTGTAGAAATATTAACTGATTTGGCTTTGCAAGTTGCAGTCAAAAGTGTGTATCTTTAGTAGCCGTTGGAAATTCTGCCCAAGTGCAATTCAAGTACTTGATCAGACAATAGGAATTTCTGTATTCATCGTTCTATTTCATATGAACCTTTGCTTGCTGGATATTGAAATTTTCCTTTTTTTAATGTTGTTTAAGAAGTTTATTAATTAAATTCCAGTCAAAACATTTATTTTTAGTACTCAGCTTTGAGGAAGAGTTGTAAAATTATGTTCATACTTTCTATTTTGTACTGGACAGAGTCTGCCTTATGGAGTACTTAAATCAGGGGTGAAATGCTACCAGTTCGGACCGGTTTACCCGAACCAGTAGGAAAAAATGCTACCAGTTCGCCTGAACCAGTAGTAAAGAAATGCTGCTCGTTCAAGTGAACCGGTAGCTCCGATGATCAGTTATGTGACAATCAGCTGTGCCACACAATTGGAAATTGTGCGGCACAGCTGATCGTTGGAACTACCGGTAGCAGTTTTTTAATACTGGTTCGGGCAAATGGTGCACATGCACACATGAAGCAAACCGGTAGCGAAGTGAACCGGTAGCAGACTTCAGAGCATTTCACCCCTAACTTAGATATGATGAAGCGAATCACCCTGCAAGAGTCAGAATAAAAGAATTTGGAAAGATGGAAGTAACAGTTCCATTTTAATTATGAAATCCCTAGAACCCAAATTCAAAGGTCAACTCACGTGGGGTTCCACACAGAAACAGGAAGCAATATATCCTAGGAGAGAGGCAGCAAGCCAGTGAATAGTCATTGTTTTGGCATTTTCTAAAATGGAGGGGTTTATATCTCAATTTCTGGTGTCCCTCCTGAAGCATGTAAAATTCTGCTAATGATGAGTTGATTTTCACTTACGGTATAAGAAGTGGCGCATACGGTATAACCAGTTCGGCCGAACCAGTAGTGGTTTGGTGGCCTGGATTGCTGGAACCGTCAGTGACCCAGGCCTGCCACGCCCCCGAACTGGTTCTTCTGGCAGCGATGCAGTCGCTACCATCTTGTTTCTTGCTTCTGCACATGCACAAAATAATTTTTATTGCACTGTGCATGCGCACACAGCGCGAATCAAGTGTGGCACGCCCACGAGCAAACCGGCAGTAGTGACTGCCGGAATCCACCCCTAGGTATAAGACATATAAACATTGCATTGCCTAGCAAGCAATGGAATTGGTAGATCCTACTGTTTATACTCTGTGCATCTAAAATGTTTCTTTTAGAATTAAAATTGAGAATCTGCAGGTACAAGAACATACTTCTGACACATTAGGAGTTCCTGTTCACCTCAGGGTTTCCATACAGTAGCTGGTTTCTGTTAGTTAAGAAATAGTTAAGTAAATTCCAGTTCTTGTTCTAATTACAAGTTTCTCTGTTCTGGAGGAACACAGCAATATGCAGGTAACGTTGAGGTTGTGTCTGCATTAAATTCAGTTTTGTAAGGAAAATATATTAACAATTTTATAGTTGCGACCAGCAATATAGTTTTTCCAGGTATAAACTGTGGATTGAAATTCCATTCCCTTGCTCTTGTTATTATTCTTTAACAGGCCACAAACCAGGAATTCTCAGTTATGCAAATTCCATCTGCCCACCAGAATATTTATGGCAGCTCCCTTTCAATACCTTTCCCAAAGGAATTATATCAGCTGCTTTTTAAAAACCTAAGCATTTTTAAAATTGAGTGGTGTTTGAACGCAATGAATGCTGAGACAAATGCTAAAAACAGATTCTTGGAGATTGATAGGTCAAACGTGTGGCATATTCAAAAACAGGGAGACAGGGAATGCTGCGGGTCCCATTCTCTAAGGAGATACATCTGGTGGGACCCAGAAGAAGGGCCTTCTCTGTGGTGGCTCCCTCTCTCTGGAACATCATTCCCCCAGAGATTAGAACGGCCACCACTCTAATACTCTTCCGGAAGGCGCTAAAGACTTGGTTCTGCCAGCGGGCCTGGTGAACCCACAGCAGGATGGAGCCCATTAAATGGCTCATGTGATCTGTTGATGCTGAGGAGGGGTGGGTGGGAGGTGATTTTATTGTATGATATTATATTAATTTATTTGATTCTTTTTATTAGTTTTATTGTTTTAAATGAGGTTTTATATTCTGTAAGCCATGGGCGAATAAGCAGCAATATAAATTCAATAAATAAATAAATATTCAACCATAATCTTACTTTCTACCTTTCAGAAAACTCTGGAATTTATTTTCCTGAAGTGAAAAGCAATCCAGGAAAATATATACGGTCTTGTCCTGATTCTGTCAAAAAATGGTTAAGAAGACTGAAGGAGAGTGGAAAGATTCTGCTATTAATTACTAGCTCTCATTCTGACTATTGCAGACTGTTATGCGAGTACACTTTAGGGTAAGTGAATGTTGTGTTACTTCAGTCTTCTTTTTGCCTGCGAGGAGTGTAGCAGTTAAAAACAGTTCATGATAGTGACATCTTTCTTCCTGCATGCTGTGTTAGTTATTTGAAGCATTCTTCTAAATCTCTCAACCTGAGTAAGGATGGCTGGAAGCCACCAACAATATTACTTGAGGTTGCTACTTCTCCTTCTTGAGAGAGAGGGTTAGAAACCTATCCAATAAGTCCTTTTATGCCATGTGCATGAGAGAGTTTCAGAATGAGATAGTTATTATAAATAGATACCAAGCTCTATTATACCTGAATACTAAATATGAAGTTTGAAACCAAATTGCTTGTTTCTTTCTGTGTAAGTAGAACAAACTCCTCAGAAGGCTGCACAAAACAGTAGCTTGACTCCTGTCATGTTAGTGATCTAAGTAATATCCAAGTAATATTACTAGGGACTACTTTGGTAGCTTTCATTGCGATTTCATTGAAATTCACGAGCAGATTCAGCAGAAATGTATCAGAATAGAAAGGCCTTATAGAACACATTTTGCTTCATTTTTCCACACTTCTGAATTTCTGTACACAGAATACTGGAAATCCCCCAAATTCCTTCCATGATGTTTCTTTTTTCTCTCTCTCTTTCCTTCCTTTTTTTTTTTTTTTGGCAATGATTCTGCAAACACCATATTCCTCATATTGTACAATATTGTCAAGCATCCTCAGGACCAATTAGAAAGTATGAATAACATGGGGGCTCAGATCCTGTGTGCAGTTATTTGTCTGGAATACGTATTGGCTTAGTTCAATGGAGTATATGTCTGTTTTGGTGGTTTGCTGCAGCATCTTAAGGTGGGGTGCCCAACCCCCACCCCATATCAGTCTCTGGCCTGTTAGGAATTGGGCCGCAGAGCTGAAATTGAGCAGCGGAGGAGTGAGCAAAGCCACAACCATGTCCTCTCCCCGCCCCCCGTCTGTGGAAAAATTGTCTTCCATAAAACTGGTCCCTGGTAAAAAAAAAAAAAAAAAGGTGGGGGCAGGTGCTGCATTAAGATTATTCTTAATTGTACTTTTGTTTATTTATTTATTTATTCAATTTGTGTGGCTGGCCTCACCTAAGCAACTCTTTTAAGATCATTTATAATGCATTTTTGGTGGCTTGTCATTAACATCCCAGAATTATGTATTTTAAAATGGGCAACCACATACAGTTACTAAGTAAATAATATATGTATGTGGCCTTGTTATTTGGTTGCTAGCAGCTAATTAATCTAGATTTCTTAGTAGGTCATTCACAGAAATAATTCATTGGAAATGGATATTTATTTCATGTTTTGTTGACTCTTTACTACTTCCCTGATGTGTTCCTTCAAAAAGGAGCCACAGTGGCTCAATGACTTTATGACGCTGGAGATAATCTCAGCTCCAGCAGTTTGAGTCCTTGCACTGTATGGCAGGGTGAACTTCCATCGCTCACTTCAGGGGTTCTGCCCACCTAGCAGTTCGAAAGCATGTTCTATGAGAGTAGATAAACAGGTACCACTTTGATGGAGCAAAAAGCTGGAGCTTTGTGTAGCAGTTAGAATCCTGCCAGCACTGAACTTCCCCAGTTGTGATGCTCGTTTACGAGGCAGCGTCAGTGGAGGAAAAGGGGCCTTGGATGATACTACAGGAAAAGCTGCTCATTTTTTCTTTCTGGCATGAAGCTAGCATGCCTCTCCTGTGGCGTACTGTAGGAAGCACAGTGACATGCGGTGAGGTTTACAGCTGGTGAGGCAGCAATTTTTTTAGACTTGTGGACTTCAACTCCCAGAATTCCACAGTCAGGCATGCTCAGTTGCAACCTGCCGCCCTCCGCCCTGGGATTCGGCCACGGCACTGCCTGCCAGAGCTACGCGGAATCCGGGGCGCGCTTGTCGGGCGAGGGCAGTGCAGGTGGGGAGCAGACGGAGCGGAGGAAGCCTCTCCCCCCACCCCCGCTTCCCGCCCCGAAAAACAAAGGGAACCTCTGCCGCCGCCCAGGCAACCTGGCCGGCCTCTCTCGCGGCGGGTCTCTGGTGCCGAGCTTGGGAGTCCCTGGAGGACTGCAAGCACCGCAAGGGGCTGCAAGCACCGCTGGCTGGACAGGAGCCTCGAGTCTAGGGCAGCGAGTCATTCGATAGGAAACTTACCTCTTGGAAGGAATGACTCGGCTTGGCTCCTGCTTTGTCTCTCCTGCCTCTTCGCTTCTCCGTTCAGTCGTTGGGCGGCAGATCGAAAGCGGGAGCCAAGCTGGGTCATTCCTCCCAAAAGGCAAGTTTCCCATCGAATGACTCACTGCCCTGATGATGAGAGGTTAGGCTGTGCCTCACTTGCCTCACCTGACTGCACGTCACTGAGGAAGCATGAAAATATGTACCTAACAGAGCTGCTAATCAAACAGTGAACTACTACTCTGAATTAGCTTTGTAATCTCCTGGCTACTGTAGCAACCATCCGCTACATTTTTAAAAATCCTTCAAAAGGCTTGCCTATTTATTAACTGCATGCAGATAATCCATATAAGATATACCTGCATATATCTAGTCTTTAGCTGAATATATTGTCGCAATTTTCATCAAGGGAGAACAATAATTGAAATGTTGTTTGTGCTTACTCAGACAGATGAAAATATCAATTTAATTTGTTCTTGTTGTTGCAGGAATGATTTTGAAGACCTTTTTGACATTATAATCACAAATGCCCTGAAACCTGGTTTCTTTTCTCAAACACCAAATCAAAGACCTTTCCGGACTCTGGGTAAGCTAGAATTAAACATATTAGCAAAGAAGTTGTAAGCAACTTTACTGGACATCTGATAGTTGTCCTCCTTTTATTTTATCTTATTCTTTTTCACATTAGAGTTGCATAATTATCTTTTTTTTTATTATTATTATTATTATTATTATTATTATTATTATTATTATTATTATTATTATTATTATTATATACTTTATTCATTAAACATGAAACTCAGCCAACTGAACATTCAAAAATGCATTATGCATTACAAATACCAGTGACTGGTGCTAATGGTTGATACGGTTTGCTGACAGCGTTCTAGGTATCAATCAAGTACCTTCTTAAAATATAAGATGTTCTGAGTAGCGCAGTTTTTTTGTAGTTCTGCTGGTGTTATTGCAGAAAGCTGCAATTTGTTGATGTATCTTGTAAAATTCTTGGACATGGTGCCAAGTGCCCCGATGACAATGGATATCACTGTTACATGCTTCATCCATAGCCGTATAGTTTCGATGGCCAGGTTGCGATATTTCGTGATTTTTTTCTAGTTCTTTTTCTTCGACATCTCCAAGAACAGCGATATCAATAAACTGTACACTTTGGCCCTCTACAACCGTGATATCTGGCGTGTTCTGCTCCAAATGACAATCTGTTTATATTCAAAAGTCCCACAAGATCTTCATCTTCTCATTTTCGATAACTTTTTCCACTTTATGTTCCCATGACTTTCTGGATACAGGTAAATCATATTTTTTTACATAATGACCAGTGGATTAATTTAGCAACTCGGTCATGTCTAGCTTTGTAATCAGTTTGTGTGATTTTGCTGCAATCACATATTAAATGTGAAACAGTTTCAACTTTGTTATTGCAAAGTCGGCAGTTTGAGTTGTCAGTGGATTAAATATCTTCACTTTCATGGCATTAGTTTGTTCTTGAGCAGCCAGTATTAAACCTTCCGTTTTTTTCTTGATAGTTCCCATCTTAAGCCATGTCCATGTTTATTATTATTATTATATTTATATTTATATTACTGTGTTTCCCCGAAAATAAGACAGGGTCTTATTTTCTTTTGACCCCTGAAATAAGCACTTCGCTTTATTTTTAGGGAGGTCTTATTATTTTTGAGGTGCAAGAAGTGGTGAGCATGGTCACCTCGTGGCTGCTGCTGTGTTGCAATATTTTTGGGCAGGGTTTATTTTTGGGGAAGGGCTTATTTTAGTGCATTCTCTCAAAAGCCTGATTGGGCTTATTATCTGGGGAGGTCGTATTGTCAGGGAAACAGGGTAGCAAATCCCTGAATGAAATGTGCAGCATAAAGGAGAGTTTCATATACATGCGCTTGAATTGGCAACCTCAAGGGGACAGAAGAAAGTAATTCTAGCTGGGTCACTGATCTTTCTACGATTGAAACTCAGGTAAACAAGGGTTAATACAATATTTTTCTTTTTATTCATAAAAAGTCAGTGTGGTATAGTAATTAAGGTGTTGGACTAGAACTAGAGACATTCAGGTTCAAGTCCTTCCCTCAACCATGGGAACTCACTGGATGATTTTGGTCTAGTCGCTTTACCTCAGCTCAGCATACCACAGACAGTTGTTTCTAGAAAGAAAAATTGAAGGAATGAGTTGCCTTGAGGTCCTGGAGAAACAGTTCCATATAAATAACAAAAGATAAAGAGTTTCCTCTTAGTTGTAAGAAGGACTGAAATCCAACAGAGACTCCCACTGGAGAAAGGGTGAATAAGTAAAAGTTATTCTCTCTGCAGCTTTGCGTGCATTTCACACAGTTGTCAGATAACTTTTTATGTTTTGGAACAATTTCTAAGGTAGTGCAAGGAAAGTAATTAGTAAACATCTCCCCCCTCTCTTAACAGGCCCATCCAAGGACAGCGTTCTATTAATTGAGCCATAGATTACAACACAACATACTGTATTTAATACTATAGATTTTTCTACCATATTCTGCCCGCGATTTTTCCATTAAATCTATCACAAAAAAAAAAACCACGCATGCACACACATGATATAAACATCTGTGTTTCATATTAAATGTTACATTTGGCATTAGAGCAATAAGAAAGTTATGCAAAATCCATTAAATCGTTATTTCTGCTAAAGACACAATATTTTTTTCTTGAGGACTGAGTACATGTCTAGCTTATTCAACCAAGTGTTCCTAAAATAAATTTTCCATTAAGGACACAAAGGAACTCACTTGAGAAAGCTACAGTATCAAAAGTTCCTTATAATCAAGTTATAATCCACATTAGTGGAATTCTTAGGCTGTCTAAGCATAGTTATTTTCTTGTAAATGATTTTTTTATCTGACTTGGTACCATCATCAATGCTACTGAGTATGGGGTTTGTTTCCTGTTATATATAGTAACTTACCCTGCCAGGGGCAGGGCAATAGCCAAAGAAGAAAAAACAGGAGTCATGTACAATAAACAATGTAAGGGTTGTAACAGCTATTATGTATTATGTCAGGCAGAAGACTGGCAGAGTATATTGACGATCACCAATTTGCAGACAGAGTGAAGATTCCTTAATCTCATAACGCAGTGACAGGGCTGGGCATGGAAGCAACACAGCCAGAATGAAGGCTTAACTCCCCTTTATTGCTCCAACTTTCCCCAAAAAGTCCCACCATTCACTGCAAGTCCAGGAGCCAAGCTCTAAACACGCCCCTCCAATAGTTCCTGGCTGCTATTAGTCCAGAGGAGCAGCACAGTTCTGAGAGCGGCCACAGTTCAGGGAATCGGGTCCCAGGGAGTCCTCATCACAGGAAGAGATCACTGGGACTTCAACTAAAAGTTGAAGCAGAATACTAGGAGGCATGTTCTGGTGGTAGGAGCTGAATAATGCCCACCACAGTGGTGGATTTCCCCTCAATAGAGGTTATTTAAGGGGACCTAGATAGCCTGGAATGATTTAGTGAATGCCACTGAGCTCAATGGGGTATGCTTTAGAGCAGGGGTGTCCAAACTTTTTTCAAAGAGGGCCAGATTGGATGAAGTGAACATGCTGGAGGGCCGAACATTTTTCCGAACATAACTCACTGTCACAATGCAGCTCAATGAGCTCAAGCTGCAGCTGATCTGGAGCATCATCGGGGTCAACAGAGAATGGAGAGGAGAAAAGGCTGATCTCCTTTTCAATAGCTGCAAAATCTTGAAAGCGCCGTTTAAACTCTTCAGCCAGAGATGCGATGTCTGCTGCATACCTGCTCATTTGCACACTGATATTGTCCTGTGAAAAACTGTTCATTATTTCCTGCAATGCTGGGAAATGTATGGTATTGGGCTGTGTTTGTGACAAATGCCTTTGGAAAAGTTGCAGCTTTGTTCCAAAGGCCTTGAGGTTTGAATAAAGCTGGTTCACCGCTGCATCTTTTCCCTGAAGACTTGTGTTTAGTACATTCAGATGCTTTGTTATGTCAACTAGAAACCCCAAATCAGCCAGCCAAATAGGATCAGATAGTTCTCGCATTGGTTGTCCCTTTGTTTCCAAGAATTCTTTGATTTCCTTTCTGAGAGAGTAGAAACGCTGCAGCGCAGACCCTCGACTGAGCCATCTTACATCGTTGTGATATAAAATATCTTCATATTCAGCCTGGATGTTCAGTAGAAACTGTTTAAACTGGCGGTGGCACAGAGCTTTAGCGCGAATAAAATTAATAGTCTTTACAACCGGTTTCATAACATGATCATATTTGAGATATTTAGCACAGAGAACTTGTTGATGAATGATACAATGCAGTTTAATAGCTTCGCCTCCTTCTTCAATCACCTTGTTACAGATTAGGGTTGATATGCCACTTCGTTCACCAGCCATAGCAGGTGCCCCATTAGTAATAATCCCAGTAACTTTGTTCCAGGGCAGTTTCATGTCATCTATTGCGGAATTAACAGCAACAAATAAATCCTTTCCTCTAGTTTGGTCCGTAAGGCTCTGGAGGTCAAGTAGCTCTTCAGTCACATTTATTTCATCGTCCACCCCTCTCAAAAAAGTCAGCAACTGAGCTGTGTCAGATAGGTCTGTGCTTTCATCACAGGCTATTGAAAAGAAGTCAAAATCCTGTACTTTGGATGTCAACTGTCTCTTAATATCTGATGAAATATCTTCAATTCTCCGTGCTACAGTGTTACGAGCCAGGCAAATGTTGGCAAACTCTTGCTTCTTCTCGGGACAGATATTTTCAACCATTTTCATAACGCACTCTTTAATAAAATCACCCTCAGCAAAAGACTTGCAATTTTTAGCAATTAACATTGCCACGTCATAGCTTGCCTTTGTGGCATTTTCATTTGACTCTTGTGGGCTCTTGTGAAAAATCGCTGTTGTGACATTAAAACTGCTTTAAGTTGCTTCAACTTTTCACTGCGGTCGCCCCCTGTTAGTTTGTCATATGTGCTATGTTTTGTCTGGTAGTGTCTTTTGATATTAAATTCTTTATAAACGGCCACAGTCTCTTGACATATCAGACAAACACAGTGATTACGTATTTCAGTGAAAAAAAATTCCACTTTCCACCTTTCCTGGAAACGGCGGCCCTCACTGTCAACTTTCCTTTTCTTATTTATAGTCGCCATTTTATAAAACGTCAGGATCGGGCTTCCGATGCGGCCCTCTCACCGCCCTCCCTCCTGTGGCAGACAGTCTTCTGTCGCTCCCAACGCGCCGCCCTCAAGCAGAAGATGTAAATGCGGCCCTCCCACGGCCCTTCCTTCTGATTGAGGGCGGCGCGTTGTGAGCGACAGAGGGCGGTGACGTCAGGATCGGGCTTCCGATGCGGCCCTCTCACCACCCTCCCTCCTGTGGCAGACAGTCTTCTGTCGCTCCCAACGCACCGCCCTCAAGCAGAAGATGTAAATGCGGCCCTCCCACGGCCCTCCCTTCTGATTGAGGACGGCACATTGTGAGCGACAGAGGGCGGTGACGCCAGGATCGGGCTTCCGATGCGGCCCTCTCACCGCCCTCCCTCCTGTGGCAGACAGTCTTCTGCTTGCCACCCTCAATCAGAAGGGAGGGCCGTGGGAGGGCCGCATTTACACAGAGCAGGGAGGGCTGTTAGAGGGCCGTATTAAACCGCCCCCGGACTGCAAATGGCCCGCAGGCCGGACTTTGGACATGCCTGCTTTAGAGGACTGACTCCCTAATGTTTCAATGTTCTTCTTCTTATAACAATTGTTCATTAGTTTTCATTAAAAAAAAGGCTGCACAAGATCTCATATGCTTTTTAAGGCAAATTTTTCTGACCTTCATATTAATGCCTACATATAAATGCCTACATACTCCATGGCCATAGCTGTAGTTCAGAAAATATAAATAAGTTGTGTCTTCCTAATATTTTTAAATAGCAGTTTTCTTTAGCAATAACCTGGATCATGAGACGAGTGCAGGACTCTTAAATTTTCTTTATTTGAGGTACTGCGAGAACTTTGGTTCACACAGATTCAAATGCTTCCATGATATGCTGATACTGTCTTCCTGGCATCAATTCTCTTCTCAACTCTCATAACCTCAGAGCTACAATCACAGAGGTAATTGCTGGGCAACTTCAAATGGCTTCTGCTTGTGAAAGTGAATATGCTCTCTTGAACCTTGGAGAGCCATGCAGTTTGTGTTCTGTCCTTTGGAGTACTTGGTGATTTCCCACTGAATTACACCTAAAAGTTGTTTTTCCTCTTTAAATATTTTCAAATGTTTCCACAACTAAGTAGTTTAAATATCTCTGTTTGCAAAACAGTGATATTATTTGTACTAATAGAAAAAAGATCTGATTGACGATCCTGAATCAATCAGAGAAATAAATGAAGAAATAATAGGAATAGCACATCTTTGTCTGCTTATAAAAAAAAAGAATGAAGTGAAAGCAGTTTTCTTCTTATATTAAGAACTTGAGATTTGTTGTTATTAGGGCTTCCTTTTAAACATTTTATAAAGAACCCCTTAAAAAACAACTGTTTTGTGTGGAACTACTCACTTTTCATGTTATAAAAACTGTTTAAAATCTTGATCGATTTGAAATGAGTTTTATTCCAGTAAAACCAGCCAACATACTCTGCATAGTAGCAGCTTCATTCTTGGGATTCTAGACTGCATGTCCATTTCATGGCTGTAAGATGCATTCAGGCTATGTGAGATACATATAATTAATGTAAGGGTGCAGCATTTGTATCAAAAATGTGCATTTCAAACTATTCTCGGAGCAAAACTTGCAAAAAAACTATTTTAAAATTGCAGTGATAAATAAGTGCTTTATTCTGACAGAAAGTCAAACAGACTCAGTTCCTCTAGACTTGTTTAAAAATCTGTGCCTTTCTCTTTAACTAGATATCTGTCCTCTTATCCTTCTTAATTGCCTGTGCCTGTCCCATCTGCCCCATATCTAATTTATTTCTCTACATCATGGTTCTATAACATTAATTTCTAACTTTGCTTTAACTTACATTGACACAGATATAAACCTCCATCTTATTGTTTTATTAACCTATCCCAGTTCGGATCTTTATACACTCAATTTCCAGGATCCAAAATTAATTTCTTGTATAATTTTAAGACCTATTCCTTTAACGCTTTCTCAAGGAAGTTGTAAATGTTATTGGTGACTCCACCAGAAGATGAAAAACAGTGAAGTGAACTATAATTTGTGGGACATGTAAGTATCATTTGGTATATTCTCTCTTTTTTAAATTAACATTTTCATTGAGTTGTAAAGTATTATAAAATACAAAGTAAATAGAAAAGCAGTTAATATTTAATTCCTTATTTTACTGTCACAGAGAGAGTCAGAAATCAGAGCTTCTTTTTCTTTCTTATCTTTCCCCCACTTGGTATATTCTCAAAAATTAAATTTGTTTAATGTGTCTTTAGTTATTTCAGAGGAGGGCTTTTTTATTTCTTGCATTTTCAGTAAAATAGATAAATTTCTTTTATTGTTTCAGAGAATGATGAAGAACAAGCAGCTCTCCCAACCCTGGACAAACCTGGCTGGTATTCCCAAGGTAACTCAAGCCATTTGTATGAGTTGCTGAAGAAGATGACTGGAAAAGTAGAACCAAAGGTATTTAAAAAAAAACAGAAGTGAAGGCATGAGAGCAGAGCCTCCTCATAAGAAGGCTTTCTCAACATCAACAGTCAGGGGTGGTCCCAGCATTACTGCCGGTTCGGTGTGCGCAAAAACCGCAGGTGTGCACATTTGCACAATAATAGGTCTGTGCATGCTCAAAGCGTTTAAAAAGGGGAAAAATTACATTTGTGCAATTACAATTGTTCTGCGCATGCTCAGAACTGAAAATCAAGATGGCGGCCCCGTAGAAGAACTGGTTCGGGGGCATGGCAGGCCTTGGTCGCTGCCTGTTCCTGTGACCCAGGCTGCCAAATCACTACCGCTTTGGCCGAATCGGTCTGAACCAGTAGGAACTCACCTCTGAACACAATTTCATCTTATTAGAAACCAATTTTTAGAGATCTAGAAGTAAGCCATAGTAATAACAATTATATAAATATTATCAGCTTACAGGAAATACAAGCAAGCTTCATATTTATTTTTAATATAAGATGGCTTAAATTTAATGTATGATCACCTTTCAAAGAAATTCCAATTGTGTTTTAATGTATTTTATTCTCAAGTCTGTATCCACTACATTGCAAGCTTAATTAGTCCTTATTAATGTATTTTAAGTCAGGGATAATAGAAATTAATTTGGAATTTACTGGTAGATCCTATGTGATTTGCAGATGATCAGCAAGGACTCATATGCGCTGAATGTTCAAATGCAGATATTTATTTATTAGTTGAAATTGCTGTGTTTCCCTATTTCCAGATCGTTTACTTTGGTGATAGCATGCACTCAGATATTTTCTCAGCTCATCACTATAGTAACTGGGAGACTGTCCTTATTTTAGAAGAGCTTGGCGGAGATGGTGCTTTGGTACTTACAGAGTCAAGGTCTGAACCCTTAGAGAAGAAAGGAAAGTATGAGGTAAGGATAATCTGGTATAACTCAACTCCTCCTCCATTATGGGAGGGTTGGCATAGCATTTTGAGAACCACTACAGATAGTCCTCAATGTACATCAATTCATTTAGTGACTGTTCAGAGTTACATCACTGAAAAAAGTGACTTGTGACTGTCATTCACACTTATAACTGGTGCAGGTCACATGATCAAAATTCAGACTCTTGACAACTGGCTCATATCTATGATCAGGGGTGGCGAACAAGTTCGACAAAAAGAGCCAAAATTTTAAACTGTGAGAGTCAGAGAGCCACACCACGCAGTGACCTGCCAAAACAGACAAACACTCACACAAAAGCATATAATTTTAACAATAATATATTAAACACATAATATAACATGCTCAGTCAGGTGTTTTTTGTTATAAATTTTTATAAACCCATTAGAGCTGCTGTATAACTTTTAAATCCATAAATAAGTGGAATCTCTGTCCACCTAACAACCTACAAGATTACTTGATGACCACAACCAGGAATGCCACACTTGCAGTCATTAAACAAAGCAGTCACATATCTCGCTTAATGACTGCTTTGCTCAGTGACGAGATTGTGATTGTAAATCGAGTACAACCTATACATGGGTAAAGCCTGGTCCTAATATTATCTTCCTTTAACCTAATATATGTATTATAATATATATATGAGTTTGGATTATCTTTGATATCTATTACAATTACAGGCTGTGAAAAAAACACTCGTAGAATTTTGGGAAATATACTAACCATGGAAATTCAATTAAATGTTTTCTCCTATTTAAAACTCTGCTGCTCCTGAACCCAGAGCTTGTATTATAATATATATATGAGTTTGGATTATCTTTGATATCTATTACAATTACAGGCTGTGAGAAAAACACTCGTAGAATTTTGGGAAATATACTAACCATGGAAATTCAATTAAATGTTTTCTCCTATTTAAAACTCTGCTGCTCCTGAACCCAGAGCTTCAATATGCAACCATTATTATTAATTTGAGCAATCATTAGAACCTCACCGGAATCCTGCAGCAACTGTGCTAGACTTTGAAGCATTATTTTTTGGGGCGCAGCAGAGGGCGCTGTTGAGCGACACCCGGAAGTACTGGTGGAGAGCTGGTGGAGTGCAGGCAAGCGTCGCGTCGACCGTACTTCCGAGTTTAGCGCGCGATCCGAGCCACAGTAAACTAAATAATGGTAAGAGGCAAAGAGCCTCATTTATTTTGGCTGCAAGCCGCATGCGGCTCGCAAGCCGCGTGTTCGCCACCCCTGTCTATGATGGTCACAGTGCCTATCATTTTTATTGCAGTAAAGATATAAGTGCTTATCAGATGTTAGAAGGCTGGAAACCTCTTGTCTTAATTCTCAGCAGCTTTCAACAGTACTGTGGGACATACAGTATAATAGATCATCAAGATGCTGGCAGTTTTAGTTCAGCAAATGTTTAAAAGGCCACAGATTTAGGGTAGCCTTCCCTGAATGGTTTCATATACAGATCTAAGCATTATTTGTGTGCATTAAAACATGGTTTCAGTGATTAAAATGTTTCCATTGGGTTATGTTTCAGAGATATTTCCTTCCCTAAAAAGAGAAGCAAAATGATCATAGGTGGGCAATAAGAATAAAAGTGATTTCTGACTTCCTGCCAGTTTCCCCATTGAATTTCCTTGTAGGACACTATCAAGGAGGAGTAGAAATCTTCCTTCCTTCCTTCCTTCCTGTAACCTATTACAGGTCATGTGATCATCTATTATGATCTTCTGATAAGCAAAGTCAAAGGAGAAGCCACATTCACTTGCTGCCTCCTCAGCAAATAGAAGATAATTGTCTGCTTCACAAAGTCATAGAATAAATAAAGAAGTAAAAAAACTGGTATACATTATGTGCCCTAAAATCATTAGAATTTTGCTTAACAATTCTCTTGTATTAATTGCCTTTCATGTCATTATAAATGTATTTTTTTTCTTTTGTTTTATTCCTGAAGAAGTACATCAAAGTAGGAAGATGAATGAACTGCGTTCAGCTACTGCTTCCTTCCTGTGTTTTGCAAAACTAGCAAAGGGAGAAAAAAAACATACCCTTACTCTTATGCAAAATAAACATTTGCAGCACAGGATAATAAGTATGCTTTATGCTTTTCAAGAAGAATGCCCTGGATGACTCAAAGGCATTTTCTATTGACTTCTGTACAAAGTTTACTTTAAGATAATTTCAATCTCCCTGGGTTTAACAGTACAGGAATCAGAGAAGGACATTGTTCTATTCTTTCTGTAAAAAGCAAATTTGTTTCACAAGAGCCAGTTCTTATCAGATTAATTTACATTTCACTCAGTAATAAATACTGGTAGTAGTACATGACACAGATTAATTGTAGGTCTCCCCTCAGTCAAAGATAGATGATTTTCACCCAGTCACTCTCTGACCCCAATTTATCCCACAAAATTATTGGTGCAGGGATAAAATGAAGGGTGACACTGAAGCTATGATCACTGATAAGCTAAATCACCTTGAGCTATGGACCTTAATCTGTTGTGTGTGGTTCTACAGTTCATAATTGCATTATTAAATCCATTTTAATGTTTACTTAAAATAGATTCTGTTCCAGTGTTTTGGTTTTGAGTTAGCTAAATTGAAAAATAACGTGCAATAAATTATTTTGCTAATTATTATATGGAAGCTCCAATGCACACAAGTGGAGAGCTCTCATCATTCTGTTAAATGTCCTCATATCCAAAGACTTTTCATTTCTCTTCAGTGAATAAGCTCAGAGGGCAGGCAACAGAAAAGACATGTTAAACAGAAGAAGCAAGAGTACCAGCCCTTTGGCAGGTCAAGAGGTTTGGATTCCATTTCTCTCTTCACAGTATTGTCAGCTGGAACTGGAGAAAAGGAAAACAGAAAACATTATGCCCATGTTGTTGTTGTTGTTAGTTGCATATTGTGTCCGACCTATCGCGACCCCATGGACAACTTTCCTCCATGCCTTCCTGTCCTCTACCATCCTCTGGAGTCCATTTAAGCTCATGCCTACTACTTCAGTGACTACAGACGTTGTAGTCAGTCCAAAAGAGTAGCCTGATTGATGGTATCAAAGGCCACTGAGTGATCAAGGAGATTTGTTTGCTTGTTTATTTGTTTATTAAATTTTAAAACAACTCATCTCTTTCATGGAGGGATTAGGTTTAGGTTTTATTCAATTTATAGACCTCCCCCTCTCCCCGTAGAGACTCGGGGCGGTGTACAGACTGTTCGTGTATAAAACAACAAAACATAACATAAAACATCAGACAAAACAACGCACACATACCGTCTGTATATACAACCCAAACTAATTAAATAATTAAAAACAATTCTAAAACCAGTTTAAAACCCCAAAATTTAAAATTTAGAAAGCCATCCAGGAAGGTCAGTAGTAGATGTTCCCTGTAAGTACAATTACAATTAGGCCAGGCCGGCTAGTCGAAACAGGTGGGTCTTGAGTTTCTTGAGGTCATTCCAGAGGGTTGGGCCCATCACAGAGAAGGCCCTATTCCTAGGCACCGCCCGCCCGCACTGCTTAGCGGAAGGTACCCGGAGGAGACCCTCTCTGTGAGAGCGGATTGGTCGCAGGGATGTGTGGGGTAGAATGCGATCCCGCAGGTAACTAGGTCCCGAGCCATGGAGCGCTTTGAAGATGACAATCAGCACCTTGAAACGCACCCGAAAAGCCACAGGCAGCCAGTGCAGCTCACGCAGGAAAGGTGTTACATGGGAGTACCTAGTACCTCCCATAATAACCCGCGCTGCTGCATTCTGAACCAGCTGGAGCCTTCGAGTGCATCTCAAGGGGAGCCCCATGTAGAGAGCATTGCAGTAATCAAGACGGGAAGTCACCAGGGCATGAGTGACTGTGCGAAGGGCGTCCCACTCTAGTAGGGGGCGCAATTGGCGCACCAGGCGAACCTGGTGGAATGCCCCCCTAGCCACGGCTGTCACATGATCATCTAGCGACAGCCGGGAATCTAGGAGGATGCCCAAATTGCGTGCCCTATCCACCGGGGGCAGTTGTTCCCCCCCAATGGCCAGAGATGGAACACATTGGCTAAAGCGGGGCGCCGGTAGCCACAGCCACTCCGTCTTGGAAGGGTTGAGCTTGAGTCTGTTGTCACCCATCCAGACCCGCACGGCTTCCAGACACCGGGACATCACCTCGACTGCTTCGTTGGGGTGGTTCGGGGTAGAGATGTATAGCTGAGTGTCATCTGCATACAGATGGCACTCAACCCCGAATCCTCGAATGATCTCGCCCAGCGGTTTCATGTATGTGTTGAACAGGAGAGGTGAGAGGACCGACCCCTGTGGCACTCCGCACGTGAGCGGCCTCAGGGTCGACCTCTGCTCCCCCGCCAACACACATTGCGTCCGACCGGAGAGGAAGGAGGAGAACCACCACAAAACGGTGTCCCTCACCCTCATCCCCTCCAGTCGACGCAATAGGATACCATGGTCGATGGTATCGAAAGCCGCTGAGAGATCTAACAGGACTAGGATGGAGGAACAACCCCCATCCTTTTCCCTCCAGAGATCATCCACCAACGCGACCAAGGGACTCTAGGTAGTGTACAAATAAAATATTAAAAGCATTAAAACTGAATATAAAAATTTTAAATAGAGGCAAGAGTGCGCGATCCACGTCTTAGCTCTACTAGATGTCTTGAACAAGTCAGCGGTGTCTGAATTCAGATAACTCATTTTTACAAATCCCTCTTAATTTGCAACTCAGCCACATTCTCAATAGCTTTCCCCAGAAAATGGAAAAGGTAGATTTAATGAAAGTGACCAAAATTTTATGTCCAACAATGGTGTTTATAATAATAATAATAATAATAAATTTGAATTTATTAGCCGCTCCCTTTCCAGGCAGGACTTGGGGCGGCGTACAATGGGCATATAGAACATAGAAACATGTGTACAAACACATAAACATACAAAAATACTGAGACACACATGCACGGAGGAGGTAACCAATTACAACATTTAGACAGTTAAAATCCCCATTAAAATACCCCAATTGTAAAAGACCCAATGTACAATTAAAATTTAAAATTTAAAAAGACAGTCAGGAGGAGTGAGAAAAATTACGGTTGAGCCAGGCCAGATAATTGAAAGAGGTGGGTCTTCAGCTGTACACGGAAGGAGCGGAGGTCGGAAATAATCCTGATGTCATGGGGGAGGTCATTCCACAGGGCTGGGCCCATCACAGAGAAGGCTCTGCTCCTGGGTGTCGCCCCCCGACACTGTTTGGCGGACGGCACCCGGAGAAGTCCCTCTCTGTGTGAGCGAATTGGTCGCAGGGATGTGTGGGGCAGGATGCGATCCTGCATGTAACTAGGCCCTGTGCCATGAAGCGCTTTAAAGATCATAATCAAAACCTTGAAACGCACTCGGTAGACTACAGGAAGCCAGTGCAGCTCGCGCAGGAGAGGTGTTACAGGGGAGTATCTAGTCCTCCCCATAATCACCCGCGCGGCCGCGTTCTGGACCAACTGCAGTCTCCGAGTGCATCTCAAGGGAAGCCCCATGTAGAGAGCATTGCAGTAGTCCAGGCGAGACGTCACTAGCGCATGGGTGACTGTGCGTAGGGCATCCCGGTCCAATTGGCGCATCAGGCGGACCTGATGGAACGCCCCCCTTGCCACGGCTGTTACATGGTCATCCATGGACAGCCGGGCATCTAGGAGGACGCCCAAATTGCGCACCTGTTCCATGGGGGCTAGTTGCACGCCCCCGATGGCCAGAGATGGAAGCACCTGGTTGAACCGGGAGGCCGGAAGCCACAGCCACTCCGTCTTGGAAGGGTTGAGTTTTAGTCGGTTGCCATCCATCCAGACCCGTACGGCCTCCAAACACCGGGACATCATTTCGACGGCCTCATTGGGGTGGTTCGGGGTGGAAATGTATAGCTGAGTATCATCAGCATACAGATGATATCCCACCCCAAAACCACGGATGATCTCGCCCAGCGGTTTCATGTATGTGTTGAACAGGAGAGGCGAGAGCACCGATCCCTGTGGCACTCCACATGTGAGTGGCCTCCGGGTCGATCTCTGTTCCCCTGCCAACACACGTTGCGTCCGGTCAGAGAGGTAGGAGCCAAACCACCGTAAAACGGTGCCCCTGACTCCCAACCCCTCTAGCCGGTGCAACAGGATACCATGGTCGATGGTATCGAACGCCGCCGAGAGATCTAATAGGACCAGGATAGAGGAACAACCCCTATCTCTGGCCCTCCAGAGATCATCAACCAATGCGACCAAGGCCGTCTCGGTGCTGTGCCCGGGACGGAAGCCGGACTGGCGCGGGTCTAGATAATCATTTTCCTCCAGGTGACGTGGGAACTGCTGTACCACCACACTCTCTACAACCTTCGCTAAGAAAGGAAGGTTGGAGACTGGACGATAATTGACTAGGTCCATTGGGTCCAGGGAAGGCTTCTTGAGCAGGGGCCTCACCACCGCCTCTTTCAAGGCGGCCGGTAGAGACCCCTCACCCAACGAGGCGTTCACTAGGCCCAGGAGCCAGTCGCGCGTAACCTCCCAGGATGCCAGTACAAGCCAGGAGGGACACGGGTCCAATAAACATGTGGTGGGTCGCAGACGTCCACGCAACCTGTCCAAATCCTCGATGGCAACCGAGTCAAACTCCTCCCAAAGCGGTCCCTCAAGACTCGCCACGGGCGTCTCTACTGAACTACTGAAAGGGGCCCATCCCATCCGGATTTGAGCGACTTTGTCCTGTAGATATTTCCCAAACTCCTCTGCTCTGCCCTGTAAAGGGGCTTCCCGCGGTCTCTCAAACAAGAGGGAGCGAGTCACCCGAAACAGGGCGGCAGGGCGGTTATCTGCGGACGCAATAAGAGCGGCGCAATGTTGACGTTTGGCCGCTCTTAATGCCACGAGGTACGTCCTCAAATAGGCTCGTGCCTGTGCTCGGTCGAATTCGGAACGGGAGGATCTCCAACGACACTCTAGGCGTCTCTTGTGGCGTTTCATCACCCTTAGCTCCTCGGTAAACCAAGGGGCCAGGGTGGTTCGTCGCCGCGAGAGAGGCCGCAAAGGCGCCACCCGGTCTAGGGCCCCGGTAGTCGCACTATTCCATGTTTTAGGGAGGAAGTACACCACACTTCTTACCAGATAGGTAGAACCATTCCATGTCCCACAGAATTAACCACTGCATGGATCCAACCATGTAACCTTCCAGGAGGCCTTGGGTGGCCAGATTAACAAGGATCTTGTCCATTACTATAGGCGTTACCAGATGAAATTCTTCCCAAGGAACTAAACAAAGCCATGCCTCAGTTCTTCAACCTAATCTACCTCGAATCCAACTCTGAACAGGCGTGAGTTGATTTGACAGATGCCTAGAATATTTTTTTGCAACAGCCCTCTAGATGTTCTCTCCATCCCTGGCAGGGAACAGTTTGCCTAAAAAAGAACTGCTGGCTGTATAGACAAAATAACAGCAGACAAATTAATACATTTTGCACATTGTCACCGTGAAATTCCTAACACATACAGGTCATATAAGAAAAAAAAGTCACAAGCAGAATTTCTTTAATGCACTGGAAGTGATTGAATTTTGAAATGTGAACTTTTCTTATGCCTGGGGGAGGCTCCAGAGTTTCTTGACTGACTTTGTTATTGGGATTTTCCTGAGCATTCACCAAGTTTCTTTTTGTGTGCCTAGTGCCTTGAATATTAGAGAGATCTCATTTATGTAGAAACCATGTGAAACTATAAGAGCACATATGGATTTTATGTTTACTTTAGTGTTTGTTTATATTCCAGGGACGTCAACCCAAAGCTCTCCATTCCGTTTCTAAACAGTGGGGTTCTTTCTTTGTGGATACTATTTCAAGAAAAGAAAACGAAGAGGAAACCTTAGTAAATACATGGTCTTGCAAATCTGTTCATACTTATAGCACAATCACTATCCCAAGCATTGAAGCCATAGCAGGTAAGAATAATAATCCTAAACCAATCCCTGAAATTTTCAAACCATTAATTTTAAAGTCAGATTCATATTAATGTCAGATTAATGTCGATGTTTGGAATTCTAATGCTCTCCCCAGACTCTTTTATGGATTGGCAGCTCCGAGCTTACATTTTAGTAAATATTCATAGGTTTTCATTATAAATCCCAGAGTAAATTCTACTAAAGCATGGTTTGAGTTTCAGAAAGGGAAAAGAAAACAGTGAAGAGAAATCATTAGTATCTTCATTAAAACATACTGTATTTTTGATTTGCTCGCCACAAAAATGATTCCAATAGCAGAGCCATAAACAAAATATTTTACTTTTTTTGCTGAAAGTTAATGCTTTATTATGTAAAACAGCAAGTGTTCTAGCATTCACAATCTCCATCTCTAATAAATAAGTTTTATTCCATAAACCATGTATTGACAAGAAGAAGGAATGGATATGGACTAAAATCCTTCGCATATATCTTTGCTACATGTATTGCTCCTTTCCATTTTAGCAGTTATTATTACTATTTACAATAACAATGTCAGGGGAAGATTTCACCCTGAACTAAATGAGGTCTTAGATCGCGGCGTTTCCAAACAGGCATATTCTTTAAGGTGCGAAAAATGAAAATAAAATTCCGGAAAACATATTCTAATTAAAAACAAGCTTTAATACAAAAATAAAAAATAAAGAAATAAAACAAATCTACCTAATTATTACATTTTGGCAAGAACAGCTTGTCTCCCAGTTTCCTGGTAGACGGACAAAGATTAAAAGGGAAGAGAAGTCTCTGGAATGTGTGAAGTAATGAAACATGTTAAGCATGCGCAGTACATCATTGTCAGATAAGAACTTATGACCTGCGCAGTAACTCTTTCAGTAATTATTCAGTTCAGTTCTACTAGCAAACATTTAACGCAGTGACAAACAATAGTAATAGTTGAATAACAAGAGGCTACACAAAGGCGGGCCAACCCAGTACCGAATGAGAATAGTGCAACAACAAGAGAGCAGTGGCAGAGGCTGAAGGCGATACCGGCAGCCACCATTGTAAGTCCAATGGCTGTAAGAGTTGTGAAAATATTGCTGGTGCACAGCTAGTCCTTGACTTGTAACCTGATTTATAGCTTTCCAATAGTCCCTGGAGTTGGAAGTTAAGAAAGACTTCAAAAAAGATACTTATATTCCATTCTCAAAGTTATGACTACTGCACACCTGTGATCATATTTAGAGTTTTGGCAACAAGCTCATATTTTAAAACTGGTTGCAGCATGTTACTGCAATCTGCAATGATTTTTGCCCTTTCCCAGTAGAAAAACAGCAAAAAATATCAATTGGATATGCTGGATTTGTTTAACAACCATATGGTCATCTTAATAACAATGTGATTTGTTTAACAATCATAGTGACTCACTTTACATTATAGAAACAGTTATAAAAACAAATCCGGTCACATAGTGACTCAACTATGACTATAATTACTTACAAGTCTGATTTCCACCGGGGTCATAAATCAAAGACTATCTGTAAAAGTCTGGCAGTGGTCATGTACTAATCCCAGCAGGGGGGTGGGAAGGGGGGAAGGTTGTCCAATAAGATCAGGTAGACTTTCTAAGTCTTCCTCTCATAGAATATCACCTGCACAAATCTTAAAGGCAGTTTTTTTCAGTCACTCTTTTCTTTTCCCCTGAACTAGTCGGTAAGATGAGTACGATCCCAAAGTTGCTAGGTTTCAGAAAGCTATTAAAACCTGGCTTTTCCAACAGTCCTTCGAACAGAGTGATATGTTTTGGGGCTAATATGTTCTGAATGTTGTTTTCTCTTGCAATCTAAGATTTTGCTTTAAAAGAAGTTCTTGTATGGTTCCTCATTGAATAAATATAAATGTTGTGTTTGTGTGTATGTATATATAAAGCCTTGTTTATGGAATAGGCTGTATACGCTGCTCAGCATATCAAATTCTCAGGTTTTTCCTAATGATCTGGTAGGCAATTTGGCCAAGACTTAGTACCTGCCTAGAATGGGAACTCACAATAGGGATTACATCATGGTAATAAGAGGAAGCAAAACATAACTGTTTCTTTTGTTCTCTTCACGTCTGCTATCAGCCACTTAGGACCCCTCTTTAAGGTGACCTGCTCCTTGCTGGGGAAAGATACACACCATCTGCAGGGCCATTGTCAAGAATATTCAAGGCAACTGACAGATAAAGTTACCCTTGGAGTTGCATTTTGACTGGGTTAGGCCTGTCAAGTTGAAGGAAGCATGGCTAACTGGGAAGAGTGACTATAATTCCTGAAAAAACAGGATCATCAGGAAATGGCACACAATTGAGTTCATACTGTAATGCAGTAGGTAGGTAGGATGGGTGGGGGTGGTAGGATAGGGTAGGTAGGAAGGAAGGTATGCTTCCCTCTTCAAGAAGCCAACCATTCAGCATAATGTTTAGCCAATATCCAATCTTCCCTGCTTGGGGAAAATTGTTGAAAAGTAGTCAATCTGCAGCTTCAAACAATATTGGGTAATGCTTTATCTGGCATCCTTCCATAAAATTCTGTGTGTGTGTGTGTGTTGCGTATATATGTCTGTATGTATGAGTATGAGAGAGAGAGAGGTTCAAAATATGTTACGTGCTTATCAGAAAATAGAGGACGGGAAAATGACCAAAGAAATGAAATAATTTCTATTGGTTCATTTTCTGTGTCTTGCATCATTGACGTGAATGATTAGAGAAATCACTGACTTCTCTTGGAATTAAGATCTATCTTGCAAAATAAAAATGTTATTTATTGTTAAAAAGATAAGATGCAAGTATTCCTTTTCATTTGTGTCACACGTGAAACATACAGTATTAAAGACAGAAAGAGTTATTCCAATTACATGTCCAGACTTAGCAGGATCTTCCATGCAAAATATAAAAGATAGTATGAATTTCTGGCCAGACACAAGTTAATGTTTGCCCCTAAATTATGAGAACTCTAATGTAAAGTGATTCCAAGTAGCATTTATTTACTGCACAAAAGAAAAGTAACGTCGTACAATATTTCCAACCACACTTTTTGGCTTATCCTTTCAAAAAGAACAAGTTTTAGGTAATCTCACTTGGTACATGACCCAGGGCATGTAATTGTTCCTCCTACAGATAGATGTAGGTTGGGGAAATCTGCCTGCAAGGGTGTATACTAGAAATGTCTGTGCTTGTCTCAAAAGAAAGGCAAAGCAATCTTGTAAAAACAGGTTCACAATACAGAGTTTGATTGTTGTACTTAATGTTTAATTCATAAACTCTGAGAGCCATGACTCACACAGGTTTTCAATCAAATAGGTTTAGCAAATACAGGAAGGCACAGTCTGAAATGAACTACAGTTCTCATAATGCCCAACCAGCTTCTTTGATAGCTATGGCTGTCTGGGGAGGTATACAGTATAATCTAGAACCTCTGGTGTACACCAGCTGCACAATACAAAAGTACACATGCAAGGTTATCAAATTAGTTTTATTGATAATAAATTAGACTGTTAAGGACAGGAATTAGCACTCCCACATAGAGCATCATTATGTCAGGTGATCCCCGAAGGCCATCTAAAGCAGCAGCCTGTAACATTTCCAGCTCAGCAGACCAGCTTGGGTGGGGGGATAGTTTTGTGCACACACCGCTTTCAGAAATGCAGTTTCGCTTACTCACCCACCGCTTCCACAGCCCGGTTTCAAATGGACTACATTCCAGCAGTAGGCCGCAGACGGGGGTTGGGGATCCCTGGTCTAAAAAAATGGCTTCTTTATTGATTGGGAAGAGCAAAAGGAAAAGCCTTACGTTTAAGTCCAGAAGCACAGAGGTATCTAAGGGATTTTCTTTTTGTACAGTGCTATGGACACGTTTTATTTTCTCCACACTTCTCTGTGATAAAAACATTTACCTTCCTGAGTAATAGTAGTGAGCATTCCATAGAATAAGTCAGTTCCTAAAGGGGTTAAATCTGTAGAAAATCACAGTTAGCAGCCGAGCCTGTGTGAAGCCTGATTCTGTTTCAGTATTCTGCATGATCTTAAATTGTGGTGTTCAATTGTTAAAATACCCAGTGTGTTCAGGCATGCATTATGATTGGGGGAGGGGGGGAGGGAGATCAAAAAGGACTTGGAATTTTTGCAGCGGGGAGCCTCGTTTGGATCTTCTGAATATAGGATCGGATGTCTCTCAATCATAACAAAAGTCTGAAAATAAGGAAGTACACAAAAATAAAGCATTTCTTGTTCAATCTTATGAGGAAGTAATAAAATTGAGCAGAACTTCCTTATCATAAAATTAGGTTGTGGGGAGAGGAGCTGCAAGGCAATAAAGGTTCAAAAAGAATTGTGTGTGGCCTATGAAGACACATTAATATTTAGCGAGCAAAAAAAAAAATAGCATGCAAAAACATTTCAGTATCATTCTGAAACAAGTTAATATGTAAAAAGAGACAATCCTCTTTTGTCAAATTCCCCATTAACCTATTTCCATGCAGCTTTCTGAAGTTCTTGCCACAACTGACCTGCAATTCTTACTGGTTTATAACAGAGCATTGATGATGTTACCTAGTTTGGGTAATGAAATGTCTACAAGAAAACAACCAAGCTCAGAAGGCATCAAGGATCCCTCATTTTAACCCTGAGCTACACATATTCTCTTTTATTGTTTATTGTCACTTGGCAACTCTGTCCATTCTTTTAATTTTATATATTTTTATTATATAAATTATTCTGAACTTTAAAAGATCTAGAGGCAACTGGTGTTCCGTTGCAGGCTAATTTGTTGTAAATAATATATATAAATAAAATTGATATACAGTATATCAATTTTTAATTATCAAAATAATTTAGAAGGTTTCATGAATAACAACAACCATGGGTGCCTTAGATTAATGATGGTTTTTTTTTAATTGTAAGAAAAGAATCTCCAAAGTTGTAGGTATAATATGATTATGAGAAACACAATATTGCTGTTTTGAAATTAGGATTAAATAATTAATGCAAAGTGTTATATATAATCCAAAATTATTTTTCTTGAATATGCTAGCAAGTATATTATTTATTGTTATGGTTCATCCTTGCCTGCATAAGTAATACAATGTTTAATTTGTCACTAAAAGATACATATTTCAAATTATCTATAATCACCTTTTGCTTTATTTTAAACAATGATATTCACAGAAGGAAAAGCAAAACATTCATTTTTATATGCTCAGGAATGAAAACTCTAAATCAGGGGTGTTAAACTGATGTCCCCATAGGCTGGTTGCACCACGTGCAGGCCAGGTCCACCCCAGCTCCGCGAAGGGGAAAAATGTTGCAAAATGTCAGGTGGCAGCAACATGATCCCGCGAGTTTGACACCCATGCTCTAAACACAAAACATGTAAGCTTGGGGTCAGATTAAATTGTTGCGCTATTAAGCAAACACAAATTAAAAAGCTTTAAGAAACAAATGCATTTTTCTTTGGAGCTCCTGGGATTATTTAGATGTGATACAAGTATAATTCCTAATCATATATGTTTGTTTCAGATTTACCACTGGATTACCAATTTGCTAGATTTTCTTCAAATAGTTCAATAACTACTGGTTACTATCCCAAACCTCCGAAGTCGTTATCAGCTGGTGAGCGAATGGCAACCAAATAAAATATCTTTAAAGAAAAGCAAATCTGAATCTTCTTCATGCTTAAGCAAAAATATTGGAAGCTACTGAGAATCATGCAAATTGAATACAATATAAATTCAAAAGACACTTTGGAAAGGACCTAACCAGGTTGAAGAAAAAGAAGCTTCCTATTTTCCTATTGATTGTGATACATCAATCCACTGTCTAAAATGTTTTTTTCATTCTGTTTTCCGAAGATTTGCTGCAGATTTACATTCATATGCTGGGTACCTTTTCCAGTTCATGCATTTCATGACCACCTTGTATCCGTAATAACACAAGGGGAGCATGTGCTGTTAACCATGAGCAATATTCTATGATAAGAAAGCTTTGTACATATTCAGACCTGGGGTGAGGTCCAATTCCTTCATTCTTCATACTGAAAAAAGTGGTATGTATGTGTGACTAAGTCTAATAGACTTAGGATTTTGAGGATTATGCAGAAAGCGCTGAATTCCTGCATAATGAGCAAGGATAATAATTAGTCTTTCATTTCAAAATCTGATTAAATTTTGTAGCATGAAATATATTTTAAATCTGAATTAGAATCCAAACCTGTCAAATTAAATGAATCGACCTTTACAAAATCTGTTGTGAGAAATATATTATTAGCCTGTTTCCTGTTCAGGAAAAATATAACATAAAATTTTATATTTAAGAAGATTAAGATGCTGAACACTGTTTTGCTGCTACACATTTACCTAAAAACTGCCTTCACCATTGGTATTGGAAAAAAAGCACGTATCTTAAATCCCCTTTTGTGAGTTTACTTCCAGGATAGTACCTTCCTTTCTTACATCATCATTCTTTTTTATAAAAGGAAATCTGTAACTAGAAGGATGGCCTGGAATTCGAATTTGTAAGAAAGAAATAGTATGTTGGAATTATGAAATTATTCTGAGTTTTTTAAGATTCAAAAATTAGTGTTTGCATTATTCTAATACTAGAATGTGCTTGTCTATTCAGAAGAGATTGCATTTCAAACCAGTTGAGTTTACTTTCTCATAAGTAGACATAGGATTGCAATGAAGACTGCAATCTTATGCGCATATAGGAATAAATGTTAGAATTTACTTCTAAGTAAATAAATCTAGGATTATACCATAAGCAAGCCAATGTTTATGTCCATTGGTGTTTTCTCAGAAAGACAAATCTCGGTATGTTGGATTACATTCAACTTTTCTTGCATGTGGACTACTCCCTCAGAAAGGGTGATCTGCTAGGATAAATCACAGTTCAAGGATCTGGTAGTATAAACTTGAAATGTCATTATTTTTGAAGCCTTCCATCTGCTTTGGCAGTTCTCATCTGTATGAAGTTGAAAATAAAGGTTATTTGTTCTTGAGTGGCTCTGGATTCTGTTACTTATAGAAGAAAAAAGAAGAATCTGCTATGTGGAATTCAATAAATATTATAATTAATGACACTGATGTATTGTTAAACATTGACAGGTGCTTATGAGGTATTTTAAAAAATTACAAATTCAAAATCATGACTCATTTTCTTCCATTTTAAGGACCTGTTATGGTCAGAAAGAGAGAGAATTAATGAAAAGTTAAACCATCATCATACAGTGGAACCAGTCCATATCTCCCTCTTTTTAATTCATTGGAAGTGGGGGAGGGACATTGAAAAATAAAACCACTTATATCTTGAATCTGTGCCATTTTATTCTCCACTCAACTCATCTGACATTTAAGCATTCTGGCAAGCTATATAATTTACTGAAGACTGCCAAATTAAGCAACTATTTAGGATGATGTAGTCAAATGAGGTTCCCCTTAATGCAGTGGTGAAATTCATTTTTTTTTCCACTACCGGTGGGCATGGCAGGGAAAGGATACTGCAAAATCTCCATTCCCACCCCACTCGGGGGGCAGCAAGAGGTGGTATTTGCCTGTTCTCTAAACTACTCAAGATTTCCTCTACCGGTTCTCCAGAACCTGATAAATTTCACCCCTGCCTTAATGCATATATTTTCCTCCAAGACAGAAAACACAGCTTGGCTACAAACATTCATGGTATCTTTTTCTGGAACAATGAAACCATTAGACCCAAATAAAATTGGAACTTGTAAAGAAAAACCAACAGGCAGTTCCTAGAATATTTTTCCAGCTTTTTTTTACAAGCAGTCCAAAATGGTTCCAGCATGCCTAGAATACATGGCGAAGCTATACATGGACATCTACTTAAAATTATATGGATATTTCATAGGGTTAATTTGGTTTTTGACATGTGCTGTAGTACAAAACCACAGAGAGGTTTTTTTTGAAGAACTGGTCAACAGATGTTATTCATAGAGACAAACTTCTGAAGTTCTTTCAGTGCTATAACAAAAGCATTTTCAATGGAATCAGGATAAATCCCTTTCTTTCCCTAGTCTGAGTTCAAGCATGGGTCTCCCAACCCAACAAGTGAATTTCACATACTTGTCACTGGAAAGATGAAAACCAGACTAACCACTTCTAAACATTTTAATGTTTAAGTTGCTTGGCCAAATTAAAGGCTAGAACACCCAAAATGACCATTATGCAACAGGGATATAAAAACCAGTGCCATTCATGATTTCAATCTGTGTTAAACCAGACAACTCTTGAGTTTGGATAATCAATCCAAAGCACTTCATTCATTTAAACATTGTGATTTGGGAAAATAAGTCAAGATTGAATTTATCTATTTGGGCAGGGAAGTCATCTGTTTCAAAGTCTTTTGCATTTGTATGCATACTTCTTTAAATAATTAATCCAGCTGTGCAAAGACAGACAAATAGAGAACTTCATTTATAAAATAGATTTTAAAACTAATTTTAAGCAGGAAATTCAGTGATGGTACAGTTGGTTTGAAACACGTCAATTCGATAGTTTTTGTTACCTCACTTAATGTGAATGAATGTACCACTGGAGCATCTCTATTAGAATGAAAACCAGAGTTCGACATGATTAAAAGATTTTGTGAAGCCAAAATGGATTTGGAGAATTATTTTACAAAGTTCAGTCTAATGATAGAGTAACAATTAACCTTGAATAACACGCATATTAGAATCATGCTATTATAATTAGTGATGTGTAGTTTGAGTGCCATTCAGATGCATACATTCTGGAATATAAACATAATGACAATGTAAGTGTATAATGGCTAAGAGGCTGAACAAGGTTAAAGTCCACTCTTCTATAGGGAGACTCTTTGAGTGATTATGGGTCTCTCCCCACCCCCCCACCTAACTCACAAGGTTACAGTTTTGGAGATAAAATAAAAGGTAGTCCCCATGTCTTGAGTTCTTGGGAGAGTGACAGGATAGAAGTCAAATAAATACATGGCATATAAGTAAATTATATTTATCAGAAATTTACAAAGCTAAGAAGCCTCTGAATGGTGTAGGGTTTTTGCATTCACTTTCTCCCGTTATAAATATAGGGGTCATGAGAGAAGTAGGTTCCCATTCAAAAAAGGACACAAATGAAGTTTATCAAAGTTACACAAATGCAGGAATGTACATAAATAGAGCTAACACAGGCAGTAGTACTTTTTTTTTGAGGAAATATTAATTGACAGGCATACAGTAAGTTAAAAGGAGATGACTTCCTTTCCAGATATATAGATCTGGATTGAAGCCATGGTTGAAATGAATAATTTTAATTAGTCTCCAAACAACAGGAAGGCCTACAGTGCCAAATCTGAAAGTATACTATTCTGTGCTTCAACTCAAATCTTCTTTCAAGTTGAATGGATCCTTACTCAGACTATTACAAAGACACGAGAGCAAGATATTTAGCAATTAGCCTCTAGAGTCTAGACACTATGGCAATGTGGGTAGAGACAATCTTATTCAGAAGAAGAAAAGAGGGAAGTGTAATACACTTAATACAATAATAAATAGCAGAGTTGGAAGGCACCTTGGAGGTCTTCCAGTCCAACCCCCTGCCTAGACAGGAAACCCTATACAGTTCCAGACAAATGGCTATCCAACATCTTCTTAAAGACTTCCAGTGTTGGAGCATTCACAACTTCTGGAGGCAAGCTGTTCCACTGATTAATTGTACTAACTGTCAGGAAATTTCTCCTCAGTTCTAAATTGCTTCTCTCTATTAGTTCCACCCTTGCTTCTGTGTTGGCAATGTGTTGGCTTTTTTGGCAGCTGCTGCACACTGCTGGCTCATATTTAAATGGTTGTCCACTAGGAGTCCAAGATCCCTCTCACAGTTACTACTATTGAGCAAGGTACCACCTATACTGTACCTGTGCATTTTGTTTTTGTTGCCTAAATGTCACCATTGAATTTCATTTTATTAGATAGTGCCCAATGTTCAAGTTTGTCAAGATCCTTCTGTATCTTAAGCTTGTCTTCTGGAGTGTTCGCTATTCCTGCCAGCTTGGTGTCATCTGCAAATTTGATGAGTTCCCCATTTATTCCCTCATCCAAATCATTGATGAAGATGTTGAAGAGTACTACATACCCCTGTGTATTCAGCAGACAGATCTGTAAAGGGTTTCTTAGAGCATTCAGATGGATATGCTGGTAGTGGAAACTCTTAAGATGTTAGCATAAAAAATATATATTTCACTATAAGTTCAGAATAACAAATCACATGGTATAATGTGTTTTGTTAATATTACAAATGTAATATCGTGAAATTTAATGTAATACAATATAATATAGATGCTGGGATTGTCAGCTACAAAATTGACAGCCAGGGTTTGAGACCCAAGCACTGCGCAATAGCGTGAGCTCCTGCCCATTTAGCAGTTCGAAAGCATGCAAATTAGCATAGATATATAGGTACCACTTCAGCAAGGAGATTACTGCATTCCATATTTTTATGCTGGCCACATGATGATGGAAGCATCTCTCAGACAATGCAGGCTCCTTCAGCTGAAATTTAGAGAAGAGCACCACTCTCTTGAGTCAGTCAAGACCAGATAATATTTTATGTCCAGACCAATAAATCATACTGTGGTTTAATATGATGGTAAGGGAATGGATGGGTTCCTACAACATATCAAATAACAGTCATCTATATAAGAAGATGGCCAGGAGCCACTTCCATAGCAGCTGTGCAAAAGAAAATATTGTGTGCATAAAAATTAATCTGCCTACTTCAAAGACGTCTAGTAATTGTAGCAAAAGCACAATTTTCTTCCATTTCTCCTTTTTAAATAGTGGGACAGATTGTTTCAAGTGTCAGTAACGTGGGAGGAAATGTGTGAAATCCCAACAACATTCCAGAACATTCCTTTATCAAAGGCAATACAAAAGAACATGTAAACAATTTATCAGTTTCAAAAATGTTCATGGGTAAGCTAAAGACCCATGTTTAAAGTACTATGTTCTTTAGTAACGGTAACAGAAAAAACTGATTTCAAAATGTGTAATATTTAATATTACAAATGCTTTAAAACACTAAGTAAAATTATTAGGGCTATGGAAAAAATGAAGGCCTACACTTTCAATAAAGGCAACTTTATTGGTTGAATGATGAACAACAGCTCTACCAGCAACCTGAAACTTTACAGCTACAGATAGATCAGAATTGCAATCAGAAAATATTGTTGACAGAAGATGAAAATTGTTTAAAAAATTCAAGCCAAATGTTTACTTAGATTCATGACTCATTCTTATGTCACAAAGATTTTGTTTTTAGTAGAGAACAAAATCCACTTCTACACACTCAATAAATGTACATTGCAATTTCCAAAAGGATTCATACATTGAGATGAAATAAGAGACACAAGGAATCTTTTCTTTCAGCATTTTTCAGTCTTTTGATCACTTAAAACTAAGAGACCAAAGTGAGTTATTTCAGAAGAGTAAGATTCTTTATAAACTACATGTTGATTACTGAATTTTATCCAAAAGTGATACTATACAGTTTCAATGGTAAATTATTGCAAACTGTACTCTAGGCAGTTTCAGTAATAAATGTAGCTGTCTTATCAGCAGCTAAATACTGTTAGGGATAATTTGTGATTTTCCCAAAGCCTTGCAGCCTATTTATCAGCAAAACAAAAAATACTTTTAAAAGTTGTTTTAAAATGTCTAAACTTTGCCAAAACTACAATTCTCAGAGCCAAAAATGACAAAAATGCAAGAATCCAGCATGATTTTATTTTGCAACCTTTTAACTCTTTTAATTTCATTCCCTCTTTCCTTGTTTAAAATGTTCTTCCTGTAGAATAATTAGTTTCAGCACTTCTTCCCTGACCAAAGATTTGGGGAAATAAAATCCTGTTGGATTCCATTTATTTGTAAAATTTCCCCCTGACAATTCCAAAACAGCAGCAGTAATAGCAACTCTCCAGAGGCTACTTCTAATTATGGTACAATAATTTTAAGTAATACAATTCATTCACCTCTGGCAAATTTGCAAACTGTGGCCTGAATCACTTCAGATTGCAGGTGGGGATTCATTGGATAAATGAAAGTCAATGCACTTCAGTTTTAAAAGGGTTTGACACCACTATATTTACATTAAAGGAAAACAAAGTATCGTCTCCCCCCCCCCCCCCTCCCAGTAATAACTTTAGGATTGGAGAGCACAAGAAAGCATTTATATTCACTGGGAAAACTGAAGATAGGATTGAATGATATTCAATATGTGTTTTATAATAACCAACCTCATAACAACTATTGAAATGTGAAATCTTTAAGACCAGGTTGGATATTGTTTTCCAGAGATAATTTTATCTTCCTCCAGTTGTATTGAGCTTGCTGATGTGGCACTGTATTCTTGCCTGCAAAAATGAGCTGAGATATTTCCCTTCATCTGACTGATTATTGGCTTCAAGCTTAAAATTTGCTAAGGAGGGGGAGGAAGGGGGGGAAATGAAATCAGTTAAATTTCATAAGAGGAGGCATTTTCTTTGCACTTTCTACTATTTCAGTTTTATATCAGGAAAAAATGATGTAAAAAGCCAGAGGAAATGATAAAAGTATGAAGGAAATATGTGAAGATGTATGCAGGATTTTGGAATGCATTCATGGCACAGCTACAGGAACCTATAAGCACACAAACAGTCAAGCATAAAAGACTGATTTAATTCCATTTATAGTTCTATAAACTGAGATGGTGATTTAATGGACAAATAAATCAAAGGAAAATATGGATATGAGGCCGTGATAATTTCCAGGTGAAATTACAATGAGAGCCTATAAAGATGGCTGCCTTTGTAAGATATAAGAATTCAGAACATGACATTAATATATGGTATCTGTGAAAACCATCACATATATCATGAACACCTTATATAAGTAATGAAAATATTACATTGGCCAACTCTTTAGTAATGGGTTAAATTCCAGATGCTAATCTGAGGTCACATTCACACTGATGCTTTGCCATGTTCCTTTACAATGTCAGCTGGAAATCATGCCTTTAGTCCTTGCTACCTTCACACCAGACCATTTTTGCAACCCAAAGATGTTTTCATGCTGTGTTGCTGTTCATACTGTTTTAATGTATGACATTCTGAGGACTGTGATCGGTAGTCAATATTCAAGCCTCAGTTAGTGTTGCCCACTGTTAATAATTCTTCTCCAGCTGGGCTGCACAATAAACTAGTTCCTTATGAAATGCATTTTTTTTATTTCCCATTATACTATCAAGGGATCTCCTTTTATTCTTTGTAACTATGTGTACAACTGTTCAATCCTAGATTTAATCACTAGATGGGGTTTGTATCTCTTGGCTGCCATCTTTAGTGGTCATCTGGATTTTTGCAGCCTTAATATAGCCAGTGAGTAAATGTTCCTAAACAGCTGGATTTGAGAATCAGTGTGGGAGCTGTAAAAATTCGTTTTAGGACATAAGGAAGATTAATCTTTCCGGGGAACTACAGCCACGCAAGCTGCAGATTGAGTTATTTCAAATATATTTTCTATTACGTGTCTTAAGCCCCGGATGGGCTAGTCCAGGGGTGTCAAACTGGTGGCCTGCGGGCCGGATGTGTCACGCGCAAACCATGCCCACCACAGTTCAGTGAAGGGGAAAAACATTGTGATATGTCACATGACTGCAACGTGATGTCGCAAATTTGACACCCGTGGGCCAATCAGTTTCAAGGGTTTGCATTCTCTAAATTGCAAAGCCTTGAAACTAGACAGGTGAATTTTCATGTACTTCATAACTACAATTTTCTATTTCTGTATCTCTTTGCTACTTGTTCAGCCACCTATTAGATTGAAGGGCTGGCTACATGAAGAAAAAGTGAAAAAAAATCAATCCAAAGAATCATGCTTTTTGTTACACTTTCTATAGTGTTTGAAACTGGGCTCTGCATAATTAAGCTCTCCATGTTGACCAGATAATTTTTCAATCAAGCATTTTACAAACACAAAACAGAATCTTGTGTTCATCACAACCAAAGAAGGGGGAGATTAATGGCATGACAACTTGCTAGCTCCAGCTTGGGGAGGAATTGCAACAAAACTACTATGTTGATTTGTCTTTAGCCTTTAGAATCCCTAAAATAAGAGAACTAGTATATATCCTAAATTATCTCTACATAGAAATAAGTGTGCCAATTAATAATTTGAATATAAGGTTGTCTTTACATGCTTTCTAAAAAGAAGAAGGTTGCTCTGAACAGAGGGCCATTTCATGATCATTCGCCAATTTTTACTTCCTACAAAATGTATCTAGTGACTGCCTATATTGCAAAAGGTATGTGGAGTGCTTGATGCTCTCTGAGCTTGGTAGTTTTCTTGCAGGCATTTCATCACCAAACTAGGTAACATTATCAGTGCTGGAAGGGAATGGGGTTCACTGTTATTTTTATATAGTAATGCTTTGTCCTATCAGTGTTGGTGGGAATGTTTTTGGTGGTTCTTTTGATTAGACTATTGTTTATTGTTAGCTTATTTGTCTGCACTGGTAGTTCCTCCTTGATTGTTGTTACTTCTTGATTGATGGTCTAGTGCAGGGATGTCAAACTGAATTTCATTGAGAGCTGCTTCAGGGCTGTGATGGGTTGACCTCGAGGGGCCAGGTGGGTGGGTATGGCTGACTGGGTAGGTGTGGGTGACTGGGTGGGCATGCCCATCTTGACACCACTTCCCAAACTGCTGGCACGCTTCCACTTCGCACTGGGTGGACCAGGCCGAAGCCACACTGGCCCAATGTTTCCTCTTTGCATTGGGTAGACCAGGCCTAAGCAACCTGAGCCAGCCCCTTATATTTTCCAGGATGGTCCCATGGGTCAGATCTAACCACATCACAGGCCCATATGGTCCTTGTATTTGACACCCCTGGTCTAGTGTTTATTTTGGTGTTACTCTCTGCTCATATGACCGTTGATGCTGGTGAGGAGATGTTTTGTTCAAGGAACCATTAAGAACAGTTCCACCAACCATGGCAGGGCAAGCCACTAATATATAACAATAAGAGCAAACCCCACTCCTTTCTAACACTGATGATGTTATCTAGTTTGGTCATGAAATTCTGCAAGAAAACCACCCAGCTCAGAGAACACCAAGGACTCCACAGTTCAGTCCTGAGTACAAATATTTCTCGTATCAGTATAAGGGGTAGGTACGTAGGTATGTATGCATTGTACAGCACAGTGTTGGGTTTTTAAAGTCTGTGTTGAAATATTAAATATTTCCTTCCTTTCTTCCTTCCTTCCTTACTGATGCTTTACTGCCTGCAATCATTTTATACATATTTTATTATATTTTTCCCTTTCGTGAATTACTGTTCTTTGAAACTTCTCAGAAGGAGGCAGGATATAGACCATTAATATAAACAATGCATGCATATATAAGATATAAAGCAGCCAATCAGAAGTGCACTCTAATTGTAAATCCAGAGTGTATTATTCATTTATTTTACTTTCCTCAAACCCCCCCCCCTTTTCTCTATCAAAAATAGCATGATTATTCCAAAAGCATGCCGAGAGTTGCCTGTCTGATCACATTACAATGCTGATCCCAGCACTCCAGGGATCCACTACATTGGCATTAGAATACCTTGTGCAGGCAAATATCATTATGGAAAAAAGCTAGTCTTAGAATGGAGAACATACAGATAGGCATGCTGTGTTAAATATGGCTTCAATAGCTCCCCTTAAAAGCATTCCAAGGTTTTTTTATAAATAATTAACATTGGGTTCCTACAGTAATGCAAAACAAAAAGAGGAGGCAGGAAATAGCAGCAACTTGCCAGGTGGCAGTGGAGATTGGTTCTTGCAACCTGGCAAAAGGCTGTTTCCTGCCCCATCTTTTGTTTTGCATTATAAATCCCATGTTATTTATTAAAAGAATGTTGGTGTATATGCTTAATTATTACAAGATTTGGCAAACAGAGCAAAACAAGTAGTGTACAGTGAAAATACTGGAGAGCAATCACATGAGTTCCCAACTTTAAAATTGCACATAAAAAAAAAGAAATAATACGTATTTTCAAATGCAAAATATTCTACTTTCTCAAAAAGTAGAAGCATTTTATTCATTCCACTACAAACACTTTTGCTCATCTTCATTTTAAACATACCTTTCATATGCTTGTAACGTCTATTTGATGATCTAAAGCATCAAAAACCCATTGTTTATAAAATAAAGTTATAGTTAATGTCCTTTACTTGTAAGAAGTCATAGTAAATGAGAATTACAGAATTTCCATGATTTTTAACATTTCCTAAAATTTCAGGAATATAATAATTGTGGTAATTATTTCCCCCCACCAATATACAAACATATGAAATATGCATGACATTCGGCAATATTTCTCCTTGAAGGCAGATTTTCCTGTACCCTGTTTCCCTGAAAATAAGCCCTCCCCAAAAATAAGCTCTCCACAAAAAATAAGTCCTCCCCGAAAATATCACAACACAGCAGCAGCTATGAGGTGACCATGCTTGCCGCCTCCTGCACCTCAAAAATAATAAGATCTCCCCAGAAATAAGGCCAAGCACTTATTTCAGGAGTCAAAAGAAAATAAGACCCTGTCTTATTTTCGGGGAAACACGGTATGAATTCCAGCCATGTCAGTCAAAGCTATTATGCAGTTATTTTCTCCTCTATTATTTTTCTCTGTAATTAAAAAAATAACAAATAATGTTGGGCTTGGGGGGAATGACAACCATGAGGATGATATGCAATCAAATTAGTGTGAACTCTTAGTGACCATATAGATATTTTTCCAGACTATTTGTCCCCAAACCTGGCCTTGCATATCTTTCAACAGGAGAACACCCATACTCTTGCCATAAATTCCTAGTGTTTATCCCTCCCTCCCATAGATAACTCCTCACCCACCCTGATGAGGCAGCATGTTACGGCTTGAGGGGAATAGAGGAAGGTGGGAGGTTTATTTATTTATTTGATTTATATCTCATGAAGGTGATTCTAGAAGACACACAGGGTTAAAACAACACTTAACCCTCTAACCATTATAAATTAAAGTGAAGTCTTAATTGGATGATAAAATGGATAATAAAAATGATCTAACGTGGATAAGAAAAGGGATAAAAAAGAGTTATAAATGGCAAGTAAAGTTCAACAGATCGATCATGTTGCAGTTCTTTGCGCTAATTGGATCTGCTGATGTTCTTGAAGAGTTAAGCAGGAGTTGAAACATGTTACCTACCACTTATACCAGATGTGCTATTTTGATCACTTCTAAATGAGGATGATGAAACTATCTGTGCTGAACTATTGTAGAGACTTACTTGGAGTGATATTTATTTATTTGCATCCGACCTTTATTTTATTTTTTTATAAACCCAAGATAAACCCAAGACAGTAAACATACCTAATACTTCTTTTTCCTCCTATTTTCCCCACAACAAATCTTGGGAGGTGGTTTGGGATGAGAGAGAGAGTGAATGGCCAGCTGGCTTTCCTGGCTAAGGCAGAACTTGAACTCAGAGTTGCCTAGTGCCTTAAACCCTAGACCTGTGATGATGAACCTATGGCACGTGTGCCACAGGTGGCACATGGAGCATATTTGCTGGCACATGAGCTTCAGCTCCGGCATTAATTTTTGCCCTTCCAGAGGGCCAGGGAAGGCCATTTTTGCCCTCCCCAGGCTTCAGGAAAGTCTCTGGAGCCTGGGGAGGGCAAAAAGCAGAACTTCAGGTTGTCCTTCAGGTTGTTGGGCTTGTTTTTTGTCCTCCCCAGGCTCCAGAGGCTTTCCTGAAGCCTGGGGAGGGTGAAAATGGCATCCTATGGAGGCCCTCTGGAAGTTGAATCCATTTCTGGCTTCCAGATAGCCTCCCGGGGAGGAGCCATTTTCACCCTCCCCAGGCTTCAGGAAAGCCTCCAGAGCCTGGGGAGGGTGAAAACTCCCTCCCCCTTGGGGCGGGGTGTCACGCACACATGCATGGGGATTGCACACACATGCGCAGGTGGGCGGGGCACATTGAATTGTGGGCATGGGCACACATGCACAAGCAACAGCACACACATACACACAATTTTGGCATGCCTTTACAAAAAGGTTCACCATCATTGCCCTACACCACCCTGGCTCTCATAAAGTGACAATCTGGTTAGTTAAAAATATAGAATCAAATATCAGGAATATATTTTTTAAGAAAAAAAGTAGAGAGTTGCAAACAGCTGAGGTAAACCTCTTCCTCCTTCTGACAGACATCATCAGGGACCAAGGCATGAAGATAGGACTTCACCACAGACCATGTGAATCTGACATTTTTACTTGCCGTTGCTACAATTTGAGCTCAATGGGTCCCAAATCAGCGATTTCTTCAGAAATGTCAAATCATCTTCTGGGGAATGGGTATCTAGACAGGACACATCATTTCAGCTTCCTTGAAAAGCTCATAGCTGGTCAATGTTAACAGGAATCCCCAAATACTAAGAATATGTGACTTTTCTTGTTTTGCCGTGTTGGTCATTTACTGTGTTTGCTCTTGGCCCATAAGTAAATGTTGGATGACTTGTTTCTCTATTTTCTTTCCAAGAAATGTATGTCATATTAGATTTAGAGAGTAAACTAGAGATCTTTTTTCTGCATTGTTATCTGGCAGCCTTTTAGGCTGAGAGAAACCTGTACACTTTAAATAACGAGAACGCCACCATTTTGATGGGTTATAGAGCTTATAATGCCTCAATAAAACCAGATTTATTTTCTAAGGGATTTGGCTCAGGGGATGGAATCTCTACTAGTCTGGAGAATTCAGGGATACAAATGGGAAAATGAAGTGGCCATCCCCTCTGTCAGCCAAAGACTGAGCTCAATAAGCAAAATTCCCTCAGTGTAGACCTTGACAACAATTGAGCCCCAAATTCCTGATGCTAAGGGAGACAGTTGCTAAATGTGTTTTGCCCCATTTTACCATCTTTCTTGTCAGCTGTTTTTTATTTATTTATTTAACTTCATCAAGCATGAATTAGATAACAGACATGATTATGAATAAATGAAATGAATACAAATACAAGGGAATATTAGGGCAGGGACAGTAGGCACACCGGTGGGCTTATTGCACACCCCTTAAAGACCTCTTAGGAATGGGGTGAGGTCGACAGTAGACCTTTGTGAATCACTGCAGTAGTTAAGTAAGTAACATGGTTATTAAGTAAATTCCGCTTCCCCGTGGACTTTGCTTGTCAGAAGGTCCCAAAAGTGGACCACACGATCCTGGGATACGGCAACCATCATAAATATGAGTCACTTGCTAAGTGTTTGAATTTTGACCAAGTGACCATGGTGATGCAGTGTGAAAAATGACCGTAAATCACTTTTTTCAGTGCTGTTGTAATTTTGATTGGCCTTACTGTTGTAAGTTGAAGACTACACCTGTATTACTAACTTAACTCACTCTTGTAATATGGAGAGGACAGAGAAACACTCAGTGTACTGGAGGGGCAGGAGCATGACCCCATTTTGCAGGAGCAACTCCTTTCCCTGGAAATGCTGTTTTATTCTCCTTTGTTTCAAAGGCCAGGAGCTGTGATTTGATTCACCTGATTCCTCCTGGAGTGGAGGAAAAATGGGATGCAGTTAAGCAGGGAAAGTAAACTAGAGGGGGAAACAAAGCCAACACCTATTTTCACTTCTTGGTAGACCACTGAAGGGACTAGTTGGCTGTCACTAATGTCATTTGCCATCGGAAGGGCTCCGGGAGCGAAAGGATGAGGAGCTGCGCCCTGAAGACACGGGGAAGAAACTCGTGGAGGTTTCTTTTAATGCTTTAGGGTTAGGGTTTGTCTCTTTCATCTCCCCCCCTTTGGTACCCAAAAGGGCGAGCAAAGAAGAGAAAAAAAGTTCAGCCACGGCTGTTTCATGCGAGAACTTCACCGCCCAATGACCAAGATCCAAGGAGACCGAGAGCTGAAAAAAATGAGAAAGGGAAAGGAGGGGAGAAGGAGGAGACTCGGCTGAGGCCGCACAGAGTAGGGCCGGGAGAAAGGGTTGCTTTCCACAGATGCGTCGCTTCTCCTTAGCCCTACTCCGGGAGCCTGGGAGGAGCGGCCAGCCTTGTTACAAGAAAGAGAAATTATTGTGAACGTCAAGTCTTTTTTTTTTTTCTTTCCCCTCTGGAAAAAGCGTTGCGGGCGGGGGCTGGCCCTCGCCCTCCGCCACTTTGGCGGGAAAAGAACTTCGCAGCGTCTGAGACTCCGGCCAGCCTAAAGCGAAATCCGCCAGGGGGGCCATCGGGAGAGAGGTGGGACTATAAGGGGCTCCTTCGCCTTCTTCTCTCCCCTTCTCCGGTGACGTTGAGGTCTCCTCCCTCTGGCGGAGTTCAGGCGCCTGCGAACGCCGTCCTGTGATCGGCGCGGCCCGAGCTGCTTCCATCCATCCGTCCGGCTGTCCGTCCGTCCAACCTAGCCGGTCGAGCATCCGTCGCGGACCGGCCGCCACTTCGCCCGGCCGGGCAGAAGTTTGCCCGCGCGTCGCCCTTTACACCGCTGGCTCAGCATTCCTGCCGCCGTGGAGTGAGAAAGGCTGCGCCAAGAGCAGGCTGAGAAAGAGAGAGGTAAGAGGACGCGGCCGTTCTTCTCACCGTCCACCGACAGGCGGCCCGTTACAGGGCGTCTTTTTTTTTGGCCCACACTTGGAGGTCAGCAATGGGCGGGGGGAGGGTTCGTAAAAAAAGATATTGGGGTGTGGGAATGGGGGTCTTGCAATTGCTCAGGGACATTTCACCCATTAAGAACTAGTGAGTAGATTGCGAATCTCTTCGAAGTTAGAAATGGGTTGTTATATCAGCGCTCCAGAAACTGGAGTTGCAATCCTGTGCAGTCCAATTAGTAAAGTATTCCAGAGACAGACATCCTGGGGCTGATTCCTACCATGTGAATTGGACTACAGTTCCTATAAATACCCAGATCGGTATGGCCAAAAGCCGGTCTTGGTAACACATGCTTGAGACCTTCCAAGTAGCTTGCCTATGTTACTGGCGTGCATCTTTATTTCCAAGGTAATAGAATTTAATCAACTATTTGAGCCTTCTGGATTTAGAAAGAATGTGTGAAGCTGGCCCAAATCCACACATTCTATATATAATATGGCTTTCTTGATTCTTCACTCAGATCCCCAGCAAAGTAAAAAGCCAAAAGCAAGCCTAGTAATTTAGGGTAGAGTTTTGAAAAGTTGAAGTGGAGAGGTTAATGTTTTTGGAAGTGAAATTGTCCCAAAGGACATCACTGCTGTATGAGTTTTGCAGACTTTCTGCCTGCTGTGGACATTTAGGAACATTATTCTTTGAACACAGATTCAAGAAATACCAGCAAATGTCACTGAGCAACTATGACTCAGGCCTCTAGTAAATTTATTTTAGATGGAACAATAAACATATACATAACCTTGCCTTATTTGTGTTATGTGTAAAGTTTATTAAAATGGGATTGACCACAAAAATAGGCTGAAATTATATAGAACCAGGACAGTGAAAAAAAAACTCCACTGAACTCACTTTTGATTAAGTACAGGTAAATGTGCCCTCTAAATTGTTTTATAAATTGTTCTGAATGTACTATAGTTGGGTTTTAGACTGAATTCACACAGCCAATTCCTACACAGGATCCTTGTAAATGACTATTGATACACAGTAATATTGAGTTACAGTGTTCCTGAATTGAGAACAGATTTTTAAAAAGCTGATATCAATGTGATTATTGTAAGCTGGTATGGAAATAGCCAACATATACAATGTATTTAGGGTTCATCCCCTTGTCCCGAATAGTATGTTATCCTATTTTTGGAATTATCACATGCAAAATTAGAAATACTATAGCTTAAATAAAAATGTAGCAATCCATTACTATCATCCTTTATGATAGGATAAATCTGCCTATGTTGAGCTGAAGAGAAAGTTAAAACTACAAGCTATATAAACCTATTGGGGAATAAAGTGCATTAAAATAAAGAGTTGTGCTGATTCATTTTTTAAGGAGGGTCATTGGGCAATATCTAAACTCTGCTATCAATATTTTTTTTCAATACAGTACCTAATTACCACAGCAAAAGGATATAAAATGACATCAGAAATCATTTGGTCTAACCCCCTGCCCAATGCTACAATCTTATACTACAGTATCCCAAGAGGCAGCTTTTCAGCCTGTATTTAATCATGTCTAGTGAATAGACTTTACCACATCCAAGGTAGTCTCTTCAACTCTTAAATAGCTTTTACTGTTAGGGATCTTTTCATAATGTCCAACCAAAATCAGTTTCCTTGTAATTTAATCCCATCAATTCTTGTCTTCTGGATCACTTCTGCCCCGCCTTTTATACAAGCAACTAGTTTATTGAAGATAGCTACCATTCCCTTCCACAGGCTTTTCTTCTGTAGGCTTTAACCTACACTACCATTCCTAGTGACTCAAACTATGATGTTTAAGTTATTTCTCTGCGGTACTGTATCAACTTGGTTAGTAAAGGAGGATAGGATTTTGATGGTTAATGTTTTGGAAGGAGCTTTTTTAAAAAAATATGATAAATCTGTTTTATATTTACTTTATTAAATATTGTAATAATATTTCCTATCTTAAAACAGAGCAAGAAATAACCGAGATGCACAAAGGAGTTTCCTACTGCATGCAGAACAAAGTAATCAAGCTAGAGAGACAGCGATAGTCAGCCTCATAATTTACATCCAAAGTCTTTCCTCCCACTTTTTTCAAATTAACAAACTGAAGTTAGTAATTTACACATGAAAAGCATTACATTTCTTTGTTATCTCATAATTTGTTTTAATATACTTTTGTCAATGTCTTTTCATTGTTACTAAAGGACCTATTTTATGTTTTAAAACTTAGAAAGATGCGGTAGTGCACTTTTGACCTTCTCAGTGAATTTTTAATTCAGGTTTGAAAAGCTTCTGGTAAGATGAAGAGAGAGAAAAGTAGGAGAGGGGCAAAGGAAATAACTATAGTAATAGTAATAGGTATAGTATAGCATAGTAGCAAGGGTTTTATTATTTGTCTGATTTTGTCTTCCTATACTGAGAGCTATTTTAACTTTCTTCAGATTATGTGTACAATTGTATTACATATGTATGCTGTGAAGCATGTTTCATTGTACTCAATGAGACATATCCTCGAGCATTGTCCCATTTGGTTCTCAAGATGGTGTTGTCGCTAAATGTGTATTGAGATTCTCAGTCATCCAGGTCATGGTTGTCCCAAAGGTGCTTTTTCAAGAGTAAACAGGACTTTCTGGTTTTTCTTTGAAGGCATTTGACTTTAGAAAGAAACCTCTTGGATGAGAAGAGAAACGTCTTCAAAGAAAAACCAGAAAGTCCAGTTGCCTCTTGAAAATGCACCTTTGGGTCTAGATGGTGTGGTTTTGCAGTTTTCAGAATTTTCTGTTATGCTTAGGCTTAGAATTTGGGGAATAGTGGTCCCAGCTCTGAAGGACACCAATTTGGGGAAGACTAAATCTTCCAAAAATTCTGTGCTTGGGACAAAGCTAGTTATGAAATAAAGCACTAAAGCAGAAACATAAGATTAGATAGTTTCCTTTTCTGTTCCATTATTTAAAAAAGAGAAGTTCATAACATAATATTCTTCTTTTAGTAACAACATTATATAAAAGCAGATGAAGTAAGATTCCTAGTTTAAGAAAACAGTTGCCTAACAGCAAACTATTTTCCACAGTGACTTATATGCAAAAGTATGGTCATTGGGTAGTACTTCGTTAAACTATGTTTTGGAAAACACTTGTGTGGTGTTAAAAAATAAAAGGGCAAAACTTCTTCAGGCATCATTAAGATGCACCCAATCAACCAATTTAACTCCTAATGTCTGGAAATGCTCGCTCCATGATGATACTGTATACTATAGAATTGAAGGGCACAAAGAAGGAATCCAGTGACAAAGACTTGCACAAAGAAAGCTTCTATTCCTTATTTTAAACTTATTCCTAACAATCTTCAGCCCTTGAACTTGTCTTTGATGGGTCTTTGCAGTCCGATTGCTAAACAACTTTGCTTCACAGGAAGGTAAGTAGAATTTCTTTAAGACCCAAGTACAACACTACAGGTGAGCTCCCTGTCCCAGCTCCTGCCCACTTAGCAGTTTAAACAATGCAAATGCAAGTAGATAAATAGGTATCACTTCAGCGGGAAGGTAACCATGCACCTTGGCATACAGTTATTCCAGCCATATAACCATGGAAATGTGTTTAGACAACACTGACTCCCTCGGCTAAGAAAGAGATGAGCACCGCCCTCTAAAATCGAACATGGCCAGATGAGAAATCTACCTCTATATATAGAATTATAAATTCAAGACAGTGGTGGTTTGCAGGTGGTATGCTCCGGTACAGGTGTACCGGAGCCAGCCCAGAGCGCCGGATACCATTCCGGTACAGTGCTCCGGAGGGCCCACATGCCCGCCCGAGCTCCTTACCAGTGTTTAAAGGCTTCTGCACTTCCACGCATGCGCATGGTGCGTACAGTGTCTGTGCAACACTCCACAGAGCAGCTGGAGCAACGCAGAATGTTGCGGAGGCACTAACACGCGTGCGGAGTGCTGCGCGTGTCCATAAGCACGCCGCCGGCCCCTTCCAACTGTAACCCACCACTGATCCAAGTATAGAAATATGTAGAGGATTTATTGGGAATTATGCCTGGGTATGTTGCATAGACATGGATTATAAATTACCGTACTTTTCGGAGTATAAAACACACCTTTTTCCCCCAAAAAAGAGGGTGAAAATCTGGGTGCATCTTATACACTGAATACAGCATTTTGAGCCTCCCAAAACCCCATCCCACACATCCCGTTTTTTGCAAAACTGGACATGCAGATGGTTTGGGAGGCCTGCAAAGTGCTCCTGGGGGCTGGGGAGGGCAAATACAAGTGAAAAATGGGCCCATTTGTTTTACAAAAACTGGTATTTTTGCCCTCCCCACCCCCAGGAGCACTCTACAGGCCTCCCAAACCCTCTGCCCACCCCGTTTCTGCAAAAAATAGGCCCATTTTTCACCTACCAAACCCATCACGCATCGCGTTTTTGCCCTCCCTGGCCCCCAGGAGCACTTTGCAGGCCTCCCAAACTCTTTGCATGCCCCGTTTTGCAAGAAATGGGTCTGTTTTTTGCCTCCCAAACTCCCCACATGTCACGCTTTTGCTCTCCCCAGCCCCCAGCAGCCCTTCGCAGGCCTCCGAAACTGTATGCATGCCCTGTTTTTCACAAAAAAATGGAGTGTACAGAGGGTTGGCAGACCCGCAGAGTGCTCCTAGGGGCTGGGGAGGGCAAAACCATTTTTTAAAAAAATTACCTCTTCAAAATCTTGGTGCGTCTTATACTCTGGTACGTCTTATAGTCCGAAAAATATGGTATATTTAGATGAAATATAAATGTTCTCTGAAAGAGGAAGGGTATTGTGTTCTTTGGTGACCAACATAAATAATGCTCCATCTATTGACCCCAAAACTAATATATGTGTGGTGATTCCATATGTATATAACATATGACCAGAGAATTGGTGCCTTTTCAATTGGGGAGTCAGCAAAAGTAATGAAAATGCAATTTAAAAAAAGAACTGTGTTCTTTTACTTTTCTTAAACTGAGCCACTGCATAGAATTTAAAAAGTATCAAAATTAAAGAAAACTATTACAGGGTCAGTGTAGTTTATATATTTCATTTATATAATATATAAATATCTCAAAGATAAAGAAAGAGAAACATCTTACCTGAAATAGACCCCCCCCCCACTTTTCCTCAGTGGGAATTTCTCTCAGATACATGCCTAGAATTGCACTATAAGGGCAACAGAATTAAAGTCAGCTCCAACGAAAGATCACTTTTGCTATATTGTACTTAATTCAGGGGGAAAATGTCTTAGACATCTGTTTTGCCAGTAAAGAAGTATTTACACTCCAAAACCTTATCACCACATAGTATTCCCACATTATCAGCTAAATCAAATTTCTCAGACTGTAATACTTTTTCTTTTTCCCAAGCTTCTCTACTATAAAAGGGAACCCAATAATATTGTTGCGGCTTTCACATTTTTTTCTGCCGTTTCTCCCCCTCCATGGCAATGATGCAGTTAATCCTGCCTAGAGTTCAAGACATACTTGCCAAAGCCCCATATCTTAAACTTTTGTTCTCCCTTGTAATTTAAAATATGATACAAAAGAATCCCATGGTATTTTAAGTCCTACATATAAAATCTGGCACCCTTTTATCTACTCCACTTTTTCCTCTGCCCACCAATCAGTTGGTATCTAAATCCTTTGTGGTCTTGTGTACATTTTTCTCCTTTTTAGCTTTACTGAAATCTACAGTGGATAGTGATAGTGAAACTAACCAAGTGCTTGAATGCTGAAATATTGCACAGGAAATGCAATGGGCAGAGAAAGTAACCAAATGTTTGCTTGCTGAAATCTGGCACAGGAAATCATTGACTGGTATAAATATGAGATCCACTCTGTTCTCCTCCCTGCATTGGTGAAAGAAGTGTATGGTTGCATCATGATAGTAATTTTTATAGCAAGAGCTATTCTGCTGTAACATTAGGCAAATTTTACAGTCATTAACTGGATTTAACAGCAATAAAACACTCAACTTTTCAGTAAGCGTCCTCACTTGTGGTTTCTAATGTTGCTAAAATGCATGGAATGAAGAAATGGAAGTCTGCCAAATATCAGATAAGATGCAGCCACTTAAAAAAGATAATCAGAAAAAAAAATAGCTGGTCTGTTTGAATGCGACCTCAATAAACCAAATGGACAATTCTTCTAAATTGAAGGAATCATTTTAATGAATACAATAAGCATAGCTTATTAAGACAGTATTGATGTATGAACTTCATAAAAGCCATAGCCATATATTCTAAGACTGGCAAACCTTTTCCTGATTTTCATGTAGAAACACCAAAAGTTGGGTAAACATTTGCTTTATTTAAGCAGCAGTCCAAAATTTTTATTTACATTTATTGGTAATTGGACTGTGGAGATGACACTTTAAAATTCTTTCCACAAGTATACATGTATGTTTTCTATTCCTAAATGAATGTAAAATATTCATTCTATGTTATTAAGATTCTTATATTTATTTATAAATGAATTTATATGGCTGCTCAAATTTCTGGTGGCTCTAGGCAATTTGCCATATTAAAAATCCTCAACATAAAACCCATAAAGCCCCCTCAACCCTATCCGTACCTAATACCCGTCTCCTGTTTCTAGTATTAATTCTATTGTTTATGCTGCAAGTTGTATCATGCAGCATTTCTCATTATTTAAAAAAATAAATTTTACACTCAAATGTTTGTGAAAGACCATAAGAGCCACAGTGGCACAGTGATTAGAGTGCAGTACTTCAGGCTACTTCTGCTGACTGCTGATTGCCAGCAGTTTGGCAGTTCAAGTCCCACTGGCTCAAGATTGACTCAGCCTTCCATCCTTCCGAGGTTGGTAAAAAGAGGACCTAGATTGTTGGGGACAATATGCTGACTCTGTAAACTGCTTAGAGAGGGCTGTAAAGCGGTATATAAGTCTATTGTTATAAAGTATCAGGAGTAACAAAATATGTAGCAAATGGTGTCAGCACAGCTATTGGTGCTGCTATGTGAATGGGCAGGATATGAAGATTAAAGTCTGTGTAACAATTGTAATCATACTCGTGACCAGTGATAGTAGAGCCAGCCCCATAAATGTTGTAGAAAAGAAAAAGTAATACAGGTAGTCGTCAATTTACCACCGTTCAAAGTTAGCAACTCTGTGATTTACTTAATAAGTGCAGTTATTCGCTTGGCAACTGTGGCAAAAGGTCATAAAATCAGGTGCGACTCTTTTAACCGCCTTGCTTAGCAATAGAAATTATGATCCCACTTACAGTCATAAGTTGACTACCTGTATAGCAATATTGGCGGGCATTCCTAGTGCATGGATCATAACATTTCCCTTATCATCTCTAACAGTATGGTATGTCAATAATGCATTAACAGTATTACCAGTCAGTAAAATGCAGTGGTGAATATCACTCGAATTGTCACATTAATTCTCCTTGCACAAGTTGCCTCCATGGTGCCTTGATTATAAGGCTTTTATTCGAAAGCCAGAGTGGTCTGGAAAATGGATTACAATCCTGTTCTGCAGATTATTCCTCCATGAAAAAAAAGGTCCATAAATCTGCAGACTGAAGGACTGAAGCTAAACAGCAATATTAAATTATCTAGCGGCTCAGTGAAAAAGGAAACCCAGGAGGAAACAGGAAATGACTGTTTGAAGCCATCTGGGGGAAAAAAGATGTGTGGCTTCCAGAAGGCAAAGCACAATTTGGGGAATGTTGATAGCAGTCAAGTTAAACAAAACAAAATATTGGATGGCTAATAAGATTAACCACACTGACACAAGTAGGAGATTGGACTCTACAAATGTTCCAGGAATCAGCCCCATTACATGTCCTCTTTACCCCCTACCTTGCTTGCTACAATCCTTTCTGTTCTATCAGTGTAGCAACATATGTACTGGATAGAGAATTAGTTCATTGGCGAGATTAATAATCTGCTCTTTTCCCAAGAATTCAAAATGGTATTGATTAATTATATACCATAAAGTCATTTTTTACTCCTAGAGAAGACATAGATAGAATTTCTCCTTCACAATCTATCCCTAAACTGTCTCCCAATGAGGGACACTGACTGGTACTGTTACTGAATCCTTCCACCTTATTGCTAGTCTGTCTTCCTTCCTTCCTTCCTTTCTACCATTCTCAATCATTAGAGCTTTTACCAAAGACTTGAGTCTTCTCATATCATGTCCAAAGTAGGAAAATTTGAGCCTGCTCAATTGTGGTTCAAGTGAGAAGTATAGGTTGATTTGGTCAATGAGCCATCAGCATGTTTTCTTCTAGGTGGTATAGAGAGCAGTTTTTCTCCTTGACATTTACTATGTAAGGTAGGTTAGAGTTAAGAAAGAGAGAGAGAGAGAGAGAGAGAGAGAGAGAGAGAGAGAGAGAGAGAGAGAGAGAGAGAGAGAGAGAGAGAGAGAGAGAGAGAATAAAGACTAGATATCTCAGCAAAATGGCATAAATCTTGGTTTTTATTTCCGGCTACAAAACACTAAAAAGAAACAGCTGACAAGATATATTGCCAAATTGGAAAACTACAATTTCCTGCTCCTTTTCCACTGAAGTGCATATGAATGTTAGACTGTTCTATAGATCTAAACAAGTTGAATAAATCTGTCCCCTCCCCCACACATCAGATTGCACCTATTTTTGTGATTTCATAATACTATTATCCTGCCCTATGTCTACTCCTTGCTTTAAAATGTGCTGTTTTCAGTAAGGATAGCTACATAAAAAGATGATATGGAATCAATACAGTTATTCTACTTTTCTCTTCATTAAATATATTTATTATAGGAAAAGAAAAAAAGTGGTAGAAGAATATGGAGATAGAGATACCTAGATTTCACAATATAGTTGCAGAGTCTTTAAAGCCATCATTCTCTCCATTAAACATTGCCACCTTGTGGGACGTAGGAAGGATGCCTTTTCTGTCATAGCCCCCACCTTCTGGAACAGCATCCCTCCCCACTGATAAGGACAGCACCCTCTTTCCTAAGCTTCCAGAAAACTTTGAAAATGTGGCTTTGGTCCCAGACCAGGGGTTGATGTTTATGATTTGTTCCATGGCCTCTGTTACGTTAATTTTGTTGTTTATTAGATCATATTTGTTTAGATTGCCTATTTGATTTAATGTTTTTAGCTGTTTATATGTTTTTCTGTAGTTATTATGCCACCCAGAATCAAGTGGAGTTGGACATACAATAAATTTAAATAAAATAAATAAATCATAGTGACCAGAACAGCAATGTTCAAAATAACCTGGATCAGTTTTTAAGGAAGTTGAGTGGGATAAAATAGGAGGCAGGAGACAAATTTCACTGTTGGGAGGCCAATGAACCTTTGCTCCATCTTGCTTGCCTATGCTCTCCATTATCCCCTGATAGTTTCCCCACAAGCATTTGTGGCTGTTACCTATTGGCATGATAACTCTATTGCATCTAAAGAGAAGAAACTACGTTGCAGTTTTATTAATGGTGCTGGCTTGTTCAATTTCAAACAGTTGGAGCTTTTTGTACAAAGAAAAAAGTATATAATTTTCCTACTTGCCTTTACTGATGTGCGATGGTGTATTATCCTGGCATAATTATAAATGTTACAACTATGAACTCCTGGTAGTATACTCTCATCTGGTTATTTTAAGGGTAATGTTTTAATTTTTAATCGTTTTTAGGGCTTTTAGACCCATATTTATTCTTCTGTACAGTACTCTTAATTTTAACCTCCTCCACACATTATATATATATATATATATGTATGTATGTATGTATGTATGTATGTATGTATGTATATGTATATGTATATGTATATGTATATGTATATGTATATGTATATGTATATGTATATGTATATGTATATGTATATTTATATTTATATTTGTATTTTATCTGTTATTTGTTGTGTGGACTGTACACCGCCCCGAGTCCCTTTTTGGGAGAGGGGGCGGTTTAGAAATGCGAAGAATAAATAAAATAAATAAATAAATCTGAATAGGGGAGAGGATATTGTGTAGCAATATTACCCAGAGTCCCTCTCTGAGGGAAATGGGTGGTTCAAAAGATATGAAATATAAATAAATCGCAACCACCTGTTGCAAAATGTTTTCTAATTTTATTTCTGGAATGTACAGTAGATAAGGCAATATGGGACAGTCAGATAATTATAGAATACGGAATAAAAGACTTTGGAGATCTTCTAGTCCAACCCCTTGCTCAAGAAGGAGATCCTTTCTCTTTCTGGACAAATGGCTGTCCAAACTCTGTTAAAAACCTCCAAGGATGGAGTGTCCACAACTTCTGGAGGAAAGCCATTCCACTGATTAATTGTTCTCACTGTCAGGGCGTTTATCCTAAGTTCTAGGTTGGATCTCTCCTTGATAGGTTTCCATCTATTACTTCTTGTCCTGCCTTCAGATGCTTTGAAAAATAGGCTGACCACTTCTCTGTGATAGCCTCTCACATATTGGAAGACTGATATCATGTCGCTCCTAGTCCTTTTCTTCCTTAGACTAGAAATACCCAGTTCCTACAACTATTCATCATATGTTTTAGCCTCCATCTCCCTAAACATCTTTGATGCTGTTCTCTGTACCCCTTCTAGAGTCTCAACATCTTTTTTGTATCCTGGTGACCAAAATGGACACAATATTCTGTGAATGGTCTTACCAAGCAGTGCTAACACTTCACATAACTTGGAACTATCCCTCTATTGATGCAGCCTAGGACTGCATTGTGGGGGGAGGGGGTTTGGCAGATGCAGCACATTGCTGGCTCATATTTAAGTGGTTGTCCACTTAATTATAGTGATAGTGATAGCACTAAGATTGCTATTGCTGTACAGCACTCTCTGAGCGGTTTATGGTGTCAGCATATTGCCCCCCCCCAAACAATCTGGGTCTTCATTTTACCAACCTCGGAATGATGGAAGGCTAGTCAACCTTGAGATCCTGTCAAGCTCAAACTCCAGGCTGTGGGCAAAGTTTGCCTGCAACACTGCCTTTTAACCACTGTACTATATCTCTGATATGCTTTTTTGCATTTGCTTACTTATTTCTATAGGAAATGGAGCTGAGGAAGAACAGGTATCACACTCCTAAAGGCATCTGCCTCTAAATGAGTATTATATTCTTTCAATTGGAGGTCCAGCAGTAAAATCGAAGTTACCGGAAAATATTAATGCCTGAAGGACTGATGCAAAGTAATTCTGAGATGTTAGGGGAAATATTATTAGCCACTCATTTATTAAATTATCTGATATGTGTTAGTACAAAGTGCAAGTCTCCTGTCCATCTGTTGCCAATGATGTAGTTGGAGGTATATGGTGGTGCTGTGCAGCTTCATACAGCAGGTTTTCACATGCAGCAGTGAGCGCTGATAGCCAGTAGAGTTGATAATGATAACCTTTACTGGGAATTGGTGAAGACAAAGAGAGGGAGAGAATCATTATCTGGCTTCTTTCATTGACTCAGGCTTTTTGTTGATTGGAATACAATTAACCCATAAGCCAGTATAGCATCCTAGCTAATTTAAGTTTGTTACTGTTACTATCCTGTGCTATTCCAATAACATATTGATTAAGACAATGACAGATTTTGATAATATAAAAAATCTTGCTTAGTCTGTTTATGGCTACCAAAACTCCAAATGAGCAAGATAATTGATTCTGGTGATTTTTATTCAAAATTGGACTCTTGACACATTCTTTCAAAAAGCAGCAGAATCTTTCTCAGCTTGTGAACTAATAATATTTAGATAATTTACACCTGCTAATATCATCATTAAAAATAGAACACTTGCAAACTATGTGGCTAAAAGGGTCTGTTCAGTTGTTGAAAATAGTAAGCAAATATAAAATATGAATATTGAGGGAATATTAATATATTCTTTATTGTGTTTTCATATACTGATGTGGTCAAAAGTATGGATACTCCTCTCTTTTCCAAAGAATTCCAATTTGTTGTGAAATAAGTTGAAACTGAGACAATCAAATGGCATCCAGAGTTCTTTATTCCACAATCGACAGAGCACATATTTTGCTTTTAATGCGTGTTTTAACATATTCTCTTGTCATCTGCAATTTATTTCATGGCAAATTGAGATTCTTTTTGGAAAAAAAGTAATGCGGTACCAATTTTGGCCTTCCTCTCTGTGTAGTCTGCTGAATAATTGACCTTTTATGGGAGGAAATTATTTTTCCAAGTTGACATCAGCACTACAAAAAGCTGCTGATATGATTTTTAATAATTGTATTTCACGTGTGAAAATAATGCAGGTTGACATAATCTAACTCGGCAGACTATCTGGCTACAGTCTGTCTCTCAGAACCACTGGTAAATAACATAGTAAGCAGTGATGGGATTCAAATAATTTAACAACCAGTTTTCTGCCCTCTGCCCAGCTGGGTAGACGTGGCTCAGTGGTCATATGACTGAGTGGGTGTGGCCAATTCAAGGTCATTCACATTGATGGGCACTTTGCCTTAGCTGTTACAATGTAATAAGGGTTAACTGAAGAGGCAGTTTCTGTAAGCAGGGCAATAAAGATTAGGCTAGAAACAACACCAGAATGTTTCCTTCCTGCCTTCCTTACAGGATTAGCCCTGTAAAGTGGAAAAAAACCAAAATGACATTTCTTCCAACCACTGGTTCTCTGAACCGCTTAGAAAGTTAACAACCGGTTCTCCCAAACCGAACTGGCAGAATCCCATCACTGATAATAAGTAACTAGGGATTCCTATCAAAGTGCTGAGTACAGAAATGCTTCTGTGTTTCTTTAGAGAGATTCTTTCATTCATTTGTTCAGTCTAGTACATTTAAAAATGGTTTTTGAAAAAGTAGAAATGTCAAGAAACTACGTGTACAGTATGTTTGAGAATATATGCATGCAAAAGGGGAGGAGTATCTTTGCCTCTTACTTGGTTTTGATTGCCTGAATTTCCTTGTAAAAAATACCATTGTGAAGAAAATATTTTCACCTGATTCTAAAAACAATGTTTATTTTTAGTGTTCTTTTCAAGACTGTGGCAAACTTTACTGGCAGGATCTTATGTTCTGCCCTGTGAATGTATTATTCAGCAGGCTAATTCTTAAGACTTCTTTTTTTAGACTGTTTCTCATTATAGTGTAGTCTGCTGGTCAATAATGTAATTGGTTCATGCTGTAAAAGAGGAGAGTTGCAGGAGTGATTTAAGGTTAGAAGGACTCATAAACAGTTTTTCTATTTGTTAAATACAGTAGATGGAAACTGACTGGCAGTGATTAGCATTACACAGTAGAAGGAATGTGTGGCAGAGAAACTCTAAAATTAAGAGTTTAAAAGATAAGCTTTATTCAGGAAACAACATGATGATACTGAAGCCCAAGTTACTACTATCTACAGTAGTGATGATCCTACTCATAGGGGTGGTAAAGGGAAGTTTCTAAACTGCACAGTTCAGAATAAAAAAGAAAACTGAATTGAGGGCAGAAAGAAATGACAAAAGACTCAGAGAATCAGAGAAATGCTATTTAACAGACATGCAACAGTAAGTCTTTTAAATAAGGAAAGGAGATGCCTACTTTCTCTATATCCATTGCTCCTATTGCCAGTGCATGCAAAATGATTTGCAAGAGTGGCTAATCAACATTGACGGAGGTGAAAAGTTAATTGGTGTCAGAACCTCTTAGTACTTGTTTGGGAGACCATCAGGATGTACCAAGTCAGTAACTTTGAATAATAAATAAATAAATAGGTCCCAGAAGACAGCATGACAAATTATTTCTGTGTTGCTGACAAGAAAGCTACATAGGCACTCCCATATAGCCACCAGGAATCAAGTTAAAGTCCAAATAGTCACCAGAAATAAAATGTTTTCTCATTTTGATTATTTGATATTAGACTGTTGAATATTCCCCCAAATGGCCTGGAATAGGGAAGAGCATGCATTTCATAATGCCAAATCAAAATCAAATATGATTAAAATTAGATTGTTGTTAATGTGATTGTTTTCTATGTATCAAATACTCCTCTCTCGTTATCACATAAGCTTTAGTACAGTTCTGTGCCCTTCTGGAGAAACTTGTGGTAGTCTTTGGTGGAATTTACACACCATAAGAACTTCAGGTTGTACCACCCACCACTGCCTGAAAAGCTTTAGCAGTGAGACTTTACGGCGCCAGCCAGACTCAGTGGTTGGCATATGTCACCTCAAGTGGCAAAATGACAAATTAAGAAGGGAATTCCCTTTGACAAGTAATTTTAAAAAATGAAGAAAATAATCAGAACTGATTTATCTCTGTTCACCCAGATCATTAATTTCCATGGGGGCTTTGAGCGGCATTGTACAGCAATAACCACCGCGGTTCCACCAGGATCAGAATTCTTAAATTCTCTTCAGCACTTTTTTCAGGCATGACAATCACATAAGCAGTCATCGGTATGTGATTCTGTATGCAAGGTTCCTATTTGCATCCTTATTTCTGCCCTCAAAACTATAATTTATTAGCTTAATATTGGCCCCTAGTTTGGAAAACTTGATCACTGTGTAATGGCTTCTGTTTGTTTTAGCTTCTTACGTACTTTTCCTGTAGCTGAATTTCATGAAACAGCTTTTCCTCAGGAAAAATAAAATTGTGCAGTAGGTTTTCAATGTCACGCTTTCTCCCTTGGCCTATTTCTGGTTTTAATAATTGAAAACTAGTGTTCATTATTTACGTAAATCTATCTTTCTTGGTCCCGTTTTCTCTAACCTTTCCCCTTTGGAGAATTTCAGGAATTCTCTGTCTTTCCTCTGGGAAATCCTAGGCTGTTTCATCTAAGACCAAAGTTGAAATGATTGGTAATTTTGAAAAGAGGAGAGGGTACATGGCTATGTTTAAAACACTCGTTTGTTTTACTTCCATGCAGTTTGCCATTTTCAAGCCTTTTAAAATGGGAACATATTTGCGGAAATACATGCTTCTATTTAATGTTCAACTTTTTAGCAGCAAGCTGTAAATCTCAGCAAGCCAAATGGAAGGATTCTTTTGACTGAATGGGAAAAAACATGCATGCCCTAAAGGCCAGATATTTCAAATATACTTCCAGGATTCTACTCTGCTGTGTGTGTATGTTTTTTTTCAATGTTTCTCTTAATGAAGACGTGTCACAACCAGAGTCTTTAAAAATGACCCCTGCTGACACCTCCCACATTCCAGATCCTTTACTCTACAGCTGTGAACCTCAGCCAATTGAACATTCACAATCTTGGCAGAGGTTCACATAATCCCCGTCTCTCTTCCTTTCTTCCTGCTTTCCTGCAAGCACAGTAAGAAATGTTTTACATTAGGCATTCTTAATTATTTTGATGGCTGGAAAAAAATTTTACAGCTTAGAATTTAGTTATGCCTAATTATACTGTCACATATAAGTCCAAAAGTGCATCAGAGATTCTAAAGTTCTCAGGGCTATTCCTGCAGTAAAACAAAAAAGCCCCAAAGACTGTTGGCCAAATTATATTAATGCAAGATGCTATCAGCACTGTATTATACTGATACAGTTTGAAGAAATTAAACGTAACTACTAGATCTGTGATGGCGAACCTATGGCACTTGTGCCACAGGTGGCATGTGGAGCCATTTGTTAGGGCATGTGAGGCGTTGCCCTGTCAGCTCCAGTGTGCATGCATGCGCTGGCCAGCTGACTTTGGCCTTCTTTTAAGGCCCTTTTTTTTCCCGCTTCAGCCTCCAGAGTGCGAAAAACAGGAACTTTGGGAATGGACTTCCAGTTTGAGTCCGTTTTTCGTCCTCCAGAGCGTTCAAGGAAGCTCCTGAAGCCTCTGGGGAGGCAAGGGAGGCTGTTTTTCGCCCTCCCTAGGCTCCTAGAAAGCCTCTGGAGCCTGGGGAGGGCAAAAAAAGCACGCCAAAAGCGTGGGATTTGTGCACGCAGGGGAATGTCACACACATAGCATTATGGGTGTGAGCATGCCTGCGCACGACCCCCCTGCGCTCCCCCCGCTTTTGGCACGTGATCCAAAAAAGATTAGCCATCATTGCACTAGATTAAAAAAAAATACAATTAATAATATATCATGTTTGCAAACGTTATGTATAACTTTTAAATAATCCATTAAAATTATTTTCTCACTTCCTGACCCATAGTTTTATTTCCGCTTATTTATCAACCAGTCACTGGGATGCCATTTAGGCCAATGAATTTAGTCAGGAATAGTATTCGAAGACACAAAGCAGTACATAGGATTTTATTTACCGTGTTTCCCCGAAAATACGCCAGGGGCTTATTTTCTTTTGCCCCACGAAATATGCCCTTGGGTTTATTATCAGGGAGGGCTTATTGTTTTGGGGCTGCCGGGCGGCTGCTCCCTTGTGAAGTGGCTCCCGAAGTGCCGGGCACAGCCTCAGGGGCAAAGCAGCCATGAGGTAACCATGCTCACGAGCTGCCGCCCGGCAAATCCCCTCTCCAGCCGGGAAGAGCGCCATTCACTGACCTAGGGGGTAATCCCCAAAGTGCCAAGCCATGTGGCGCTCTGCCCGCTCCCCAGCTCCTGCGGCTTGGCACATTCGGGATACCCCCTAGGTCAGTGCATGGAGCTCTGCCCGGCTGGAGAAGGGGGTTGCGCGAGCGCCTGTTCTGCTCGCAGCTTCACCAAGCCCTTGCCAGGCTCTCCCAGGCCACCGCCACTGGCTGCTGCTGCTGCCCCCCGCCGCCGCCGCCGCCCCGCTGCTGCTGCCCGCCGCCGCCGCCGCCCCGCTCCGCTCCGCGCAACTTCAAAACTCGGGCCGAGTCTTTCAGCATCGGCCGCTCTAGGAGTGCTCTCTATGGTGGGCCGGCTGCTGGAAAACTCCCTGTCCGGCAGCCAGCCCACCATAGAGAGCACTCCTGGAGCGGCCGATGCTGAAAGACTCGGCCCGAGTTTTGAAGCTGCGCGGAGCGGAGCGGGGCGGCGGCGGCGGCGGGCAGCAGCAGCCAGCGGCGGTGGCCTGGGAGAGCCTGGCAAGGGCTTGGTGAAGCTGCGAGCGGAACAGGCGCTCGCGCAACCCCCTTCTCCAGCCGGGCAGAGCTCCATGCACTGACCTAGGGGGTATCCCGAATGTGCCAAGCCGCAGGAGCTGGGGAGCGGGCAGAGCGCCACATGGCTTGGCACTTTGGGGATTACCCCCTAGGTCAGTGAATGGCGCTCTTCCCGGCTGGAGAGGGGATTTGCCGGGCGGCTGCTCGTGGGCATGATTACCTCATGGCTGCTTTGCCCCTGAGGCTGTGCCCGGCTCTTCGGGAGCCAGTTCACAAGGGAGCAGCCGCCCGGCAACTCTCCCCTTCGGCCAGGCAGAACGCCACTCCCCAACCTAGCGGTATCCCGAAGGCAGCAAGCAACGTGAGCGCTCCCCCCCTCCTGCGACTTGGCGCTTTCGGAATAACGCTAGGTCAGTGAGCGGTGCTCTGCCTGGCCGGAGGGGGGGTTTATTTTCGGGGGTGGGCTTATATTTTTGCCCACGCGAAAAATGTGGCATGGGTTTAGTTTCGGGACAGGTTGTATTTTCGGGGAAACACGGTAATTATACTGTGCACTCTATGTATTGTAATACATCTGCTCCTAATTTTTTGTGGAAGGAACTTGTGTAGAGCAGAGATGGGTTTCTGCCGGTTCGCCCAGGATCAGGCGAACCGGTAGTGGCGGCGGCAGAAGGCTCCGCCCACCCACCTGGACGCTTCTGCGCCTGCCCACCACTGGTATAGAGGTATTGTTTGTATTTAAAGCCTGAATTTTCCCATATACTTTCCAGTGTCTTAGACAAAAATGTCAGCCGTTATTCCATTGACCTCACTTTTCTTCTTATTTTGCCATCTAGGCTCCTTCAAAAATGATTTGGCTGCCTTCAAGACCTGGAGCTCTAATGCCACAATGAGGACTCACACACGGGGGGCTCCCAGTGTGTTTTTCATACATGTGGTTTGCTTTGCACTAATCTGCAGCATTGACAACAACCCAAGCACTGTGGTTCCATTTGTCAATGCCAACTACGACAACTACCCAATGCTCTACTTCTCTAGACGAGAGATACAGGATCTCCGATATAAGGCAGGCACTACACATCAACATATTGCAGCTCGGTTGATTGAAGCTGTGCAAATCATGCTGTCAAACTCTTTGGAGTATCTTCCTCCCTGGGATCCCAAAGACTTCAGTGCTCGGTGGAATGAAATATATGGCAACAATTTGGGTGCCCTGGCAATGTTCTGCATACTTTATCCAGACAACATGGAAGCCATTGACATGGCCAAAGACTACATGGAAAGAATGGCGGCTCAGCCTAGTTGGTAGATTTTTATCTTGTTTTTATTGCAAAACATAACTATACAGTGCATATTTGGAATATATTAAGAGGAGTAAAGGAGTCTAAAATGCTTTGGTTTCTTTTCATAACTGTGTTTTTAGGGGATACCTATTTTAAAACTTATATCTAAAACAAGCATTAGCATTTTTAGTGAATTGCAGTATACATGTCATAAGCTAGCATTTGAAAGTCCATTCTGAATTTAGAAACTTCAGTTTGGAGGTCCAAAACAGAATGTTGACTTTTCTCCAGTTTAGAAAAATGCTTGTAAGCAATGGTGAAATTCAAAATTTCTTTATGGTTTGAAAGGCGTCTTTGTTTTACTTTACTTTACTTTATCAAAACAGAATAATCTTAATAAAGCATCTAAGTACTTTAAATGATGCTGGCTCTTGGACTACAGCTTGAAATCTTCATTTGTGCTTAGATAACTTGTACCTTACATTTATCTTTTTTCAGCTAACCGCATGACCTATTTTTCTTCTAAATGCTTATCTGTAATCTTTTTTGGGATGTAGTGGCTCAGTGGCTAAGATGCTGAGCTTGTTGATCAGAAAGATCAGGAGTTCAGCGGTTCAAATCCCTAGTGCTGCGTAACAGAGTGAGCTCCTGTTACTTGTCTCAGCTTCTGCCAACCAAGCAGTTCGAAAGCATGTAAAAATGCGAGTAGAAAAATAGGAACCACCTTTGGTGGGAAGGTAACAGCGTTCTGTGCGCCTTCAGCATTTAGTCAGAGACATCTTCGGACAGTGCTGGCTCTTCGGCTTTGAAACAGAGATGAGCACTGCCCCCCTAGAGTCGAGAACAACTAGCAAATATGTACGAGGGGAACCTTTACCTTAATCTCTTTTGAAACAGAAGTAAAACAATTTAATTTTCACTGTAATTTTTACTGTTCTATATTGTCAGTTAAATTTATTTCTTTAGAGATTTTTTATTCCAATTAGTTTTATAAATAACTCTGATACTCCTTCCCTATCCTGTTTTCCTCACAGCAGCAAATCTATGAGGAGGCTTGGGTTGAGAGAGTGACTGGTCAAAGTTTCCCATCTGGCTTTCATGCCTATGGCAGGATTAGAACTCAGTCTCCTGATTTCTAGCCTAGACCAAAATGACTCTCAGTTTATTGTACTATAATTCCCTGATCAGACTGTACATTCCTTAGAAGACATTCAACATATTGAATGATAATAATTGTCATCATAGACAATTCCATGAACAGTTTATAAATTATAGTAAAATACAGTATGGATTATGTTCTGTAGCTAAAACTCTATAAATGTCGCATATGCTAAAATATATCTTTGGGCTTCTGGCAAGTAATGTTATATCAATATGTTTCAGGCAAAGATAGTCTTGGATCCGGGCCATAGGGGCTACTGTGAGTGTTTAATTAGTTGATGATCTAGCCAACAAGTTTCTAAAATTCTACTTTGCCAAAATAATTCACCAGAGATTAAGAATTTGTAATTAAAATCAAAATAAAGGCAAAGGTTTCCCCCATCCAGTCATGTCTGACTCTAGGGAGTGATGCTCATCTCCACTTCTTAGCCAAGGGAGCATCATTCTCTGTAAGCATTTCTGTAGTCATGTGGCCAGCATGACTATATGGCAAGGTGCACCAAACACTGTTACCCTCCCGCCGAAATGGTACTTATTTATCTAGTCACATTTTCATACTTTTGAACTGCTAGGTGAGCTGGAGTTGGGGTGAGAATAGAAACTCACCCCATTGTACAGTACTTGGGTTTCGAAACTGGGCTGCCGACTTTCCAGCCAACAAGTCCAGTGTCTTAACCACTGAGCCATCATATCCTTCTCAAAATCAAAATATGCAGCTGTAAACTTGATTATTACGCTGTGTGGCGAAGATGAGGCTATCGAGACCATTTAAAAGCTTCCAGTCCTTGGGGAAGTGTTTGCTCTGCATCTCCATACAGGTTCAGTCCGTGGGAGAAGCCCTGTAAGCAGCTTAAGACTTTGAGAGGATTCTGTGCTTCAACATTACAACCATCAGTTTTGAAAGGGTGCTCCAGTTGCTTGGTAAAACTGCCTGTCCAAATAATCGCTGAACCCTATTTGGAGTCATCAGGAAATGTTTTGTCCCAAATATGAAGAGATCTATTATTTTTAATGCGCAAACAATAATGTGATCCTATTTTGGAACCATCAGTACTTCAATACTTTTTATTAAAGTGCAAGCTTTAATAATAGTATTGTGAATAATATTGTCATAATAATATTGTCTACCACTTTTGAGATATTCTGTAGAGAAAAACCACATGATACAAATATCTCGGGGCTATGTGACAGCAAAATGCAAATGTTGGATTATTCATTATAGCTTCTCCTCTTGCCAAAATTCCTCAGTAGAATAGTTCATAATTAAATACAACTCATAATACCCCATTCCATTTCCAGTTAGCTTCTTTGAGAAGACAATAAAAGAGCAAAGTCATTTTCATATATTTGTATAGATGGCCTCTCAGAACAGTCTTCCACAGTCTCTGTTTCAATGAGTACAATTCAACTGCTATAATTTCTCCGTCCAGATAACTATTACTGGGAATTGTAGGATATGCCATTTAAAAACAATTTTTAAAAATACTTATTTTATATATTTGAATTTATAAGGCACTCAAGTCCAATAGACTCCAATTATGTCCAAGCAGTTTAATTGCACTGATTATAGCTCCAGTAGTTTTTTAGAAAGCACAACTGTAGTGACAGGGAAACAAAACATTCATTCATTCATTCATTCATTCATTCATTCATTCATTCATTCATTCATTCTCTGTAGCCACCCACATCAGTCAATGATATATCTAGTATCATACAGTTAAGATACTAAAACATTTTAAAAAGAATCTAGAACCAAAATATCAGTAACATTTTATTGCTTTTATGTAAGATCAATGGTGTGGAAATCAAGCAAGACCATAGGTCATACTATAGGCTGAATAAAAAAGCAGAGCTAAAAAGATAATATTAGATACTAGAATATTAACTGAAATCTTGTTCTGCGAATAAGAAAGTAACCATGTAATCACTGTTTCAGTTGACATCATATGAACTCTGCAAAGATTGAAGACTAACCTTCCCTGGTTGCTTGGCCTCACATGATTGCGCCCCCTTCTGGATCGGGATGCCCTACGCACAGTCACTCATGCGCTGGTGACGTCTCGCCTAGACTACTGTAATGCTCTCTACATGGGGCTTCCCTTGGGACGCGCCCGGAGACTGCAGCTAGTCCAGAACGCGGCCGTGCGGGTTGTCATGGGGAGCTCTAGATACTCCCATGTAACACCTCTCCTGCGCGAGCTGCACTGGCTACCTGTAGTTTTTCGGGTGCGTTTCAAGGTCCTGATTACCATCTTTAAAGCGCTCCATGGCACAGGACCTAGTTACTTGCGGGATCGCATCCTCCCACATACATCCCTGCGGCCAATCCGCTCTCACAGGGAGGGGCTTCTCCAGGTGCCGTCCACTAGGCAATGCCAGCGGGCGACGCCAAGGAGTAGGGCCTTCTCTGTGATGGGCCCAACCCTCTGGAATGACCTCCCCCCCGATATCAGAACCACCACAGACTTCCGCTCCTTCCGACAAAAATTGAAGACCTGTTTCGATTAGCTGGCCTGGCATAATTATAATTGTGACAACTGTTACCTCCTGGAAACATATTCTTACCTGGTTATTTATAGGGTACGGTTTTAAATTTAACTGATTTTAGGGTTTTTAGAACCAGATTTATATTCTTCCGTACAGTTCTTTTTAAATTTTTAACCTCCTCCTTATGTGTATTTATATCTGTATTTATATTTGTATTTGATACTTATTGTTTGTTGTGTGGACTGTACACCGCCCCGAGTCCTTTTCGGGAGAGGGGGCGGTCTAGAAATTCAAAGAAAATAAATACAATAAAAAAATAAATAAAAAATAGAGGAAATGTGATGTCAGATACCATCTCATATGTTAAAAGGGAAAATATATTGATTTTTTAATACAAGCAAATCCAGAAGTTTGTCTTCTGGATTCTCTGGACTAACAACAACAATAACAACAACAACAACAATTTGATTCAGGAAGAGTTATTTTAGAGAAAATATTACTGATGAATTTTCAAACTAGTTTTTAATGAATTGAAAAGCAGAATGAACTGCTATACATTGTTTGAAATTGCAATGTTGATCTCAAAGAAAAAACTAAATTCGTTAGTTTTTTCTAAATCAAAGCTAAATTCGTGGTTTCGTACAGACAGAAGAAACCCACAATTTTAATGATGTAGTTTATTTAGCTAAAAAAAATCTTTTGTGTGATACCTGGGAAGCTTACAAATGATACCCATCTCTCCGATAATGAATAGAGAACCGTTAATATTAGCTTGAAAATGAGCCAAGCCTCTTTTCCATTGTGGGAGGCGGGGGTTCAGTTTATTTCCTACACATTTCTAAATTACATTACATTAATCTGTATGCATTTTTTATATGTCATGGGTCTTCAGCCCCAAGCAATGGAAAAAAAAACCTGAAAGTAGGGAAAGATGAATGTATGAGTGGAGATGTGCATGCTTCAGTATCAGCTGTTTGATGCCACTCTCAGTTTTCTGTTTTAAAGTCTGTGAAGTTTAAATAGTAGTGTTTCTATATTGTGCCATCTATAAGATGTGTAGAAGTGACGCCTTTCTTCTTTTACAGGTTAGTGAAGGATGCTCCATGGGATGAGGTTCCCCTTGCTCACTCTTTGGTTGGATTTGCCACGGCTTATGACTTTTTATATAACTACCTTAGCAAGTCCCAGCAGGAAAAATTTCTGGATGTAATTGCCAATGCCTCGGGATATATGTATGACGCCTCATATAGGCGTGGATGGGGTTTCCAATACCTACATAACCATCAGCCTACCAACTGTTTGGCCTTGCTGGTAGGAAGCCTGGTTCTAATGAATCAAGGTAGGTCTTGAACAATGAACAACTCTTTTTTAAAGCCTGTGAGTTCCTAAGACCAAATGAACTCTCTGGAAGCTCCAGGTATGACCCTAGAATTCCTGCAAAAATTGCAAAGGAAATGTGATTTTTAATGCATCAGAAGTGGAAAATTGTTTAAAGTCTGGGATAGGCGCTTGTCTACTGTTTTAAATTTTAAAACAAAATTAATTTTAGAATCATATAATAAATTCAATTCAGTTTTTTTTATTGTGTTCCTGCTCTTGTACTGGCCTTATTTAATTTTTATAGTGCAGTATTTTATACTCTTCTTAAAGGTCTGATATGGCCCTGGGACTCAAAAAGGTGTCCATATCGGAACTAGATAAACATACATTTTTAACTCTCAAAATCATTAATCTCTGATTCTCAGAGTGTGGTTGAATTCAATCTATTTATAGTAGAGGTACTTGGGTATATATATTCTGTCTTCTTCATACGGCGCCTTAAGAGAATGGGGATGATAGCATAAAGCATCCATCTAGTCCAGGGGTGTCAAACTCTATTTCATTGAGAGCTGTATCAGGGTTGTGTTTGGGGGGCATGGCCAGGAGGTATGGCCAGCATGACGTCAGTTGTGTCGGAGAATGCCTGTGGCGGCCCAAGCACAGTGCCAGTGAAAACGGGCTCCCTAGCTCCATTTTCGGCTGGAATGTCTTCCTGCAAACCTCTGGCAGAGAAAACTGAGGCTGGGAGGGCCACAGGCAGCCCTCGTGAGCTCCATTTTCACTGGCAGAGGCACCGCAGTCTAGTCCTTCACTGTTTCTAGGGTGGCCCCACAGGCCACATCTAAGCTGGATCCAGCCCCCGGGCCTTGAGTTTGATACCCCTGATCTAGCCCAACATGTAGTCCAGCAACCAGTCAGTTGCTTCTGTAAAAGACACAGAAAGATGATGAAGCCACCAGCCCTTCTCAGTTTGTCCCAAGGAATTGATACTCATTGAGTTACTGTCTCCAACATGGAGATTTCTTGTAGCCTAACATGCAAATAAATTCTGAACAACTTATTCTCTAGTAATTAAGATTATTTCTCTTAAGGGTATTCACCCAGTGACCATTGTGTTATGAAGAGAGAAAAAGTACTAGCTTTATTCCTTCAACAAATTTATTGCCTAGAGATGATGATGATGATGATAGATGATAGATAGATAGATGATAGATAGACAGATAGACAGATAGATAGATAGATAGATAGATGATAGATAGATAGATAGATAGATAGATAGATGATAGATAGAGAATGAATTTTACTATGTGTCCAGATTTCAGGTATTTTAAGTGAAAGAGAAAGGTTTCTTGTGCCCTTTTCTACATACTGTGCATAATTTTATAAATTTATATAACGTTTTCTCATTTTTTCTTTTTCTAAATAAATATTTCTACTCCTTTAAGTTTTATTTCTTATCTAAATGTTTCCTAGATTTTTTCTAAATGAAAAATTTAGAAATCAAATTTAGACATGGTAAATATTTTTATGTACTATAGATTTTAATCTCGAATATTTCCTTCTCGAATATTTCCAAGCATTATTAAATCTGCTCTTTTCACTGCAACCCTCTTGATTTTTAAAAAAAACTCTTCATCATGAGTACATTTTTTTTCTTTTTTTTTGTTTATTATTACCAGTAATTGATAAGACATAAATCCCTTGATAAAGACAAGGCAAGTCTATGAATAGATCCAGTTTAAAAGCTCCATACAAAAGCCACATGTAGACAAGCCCCATTTCAATCCCAGGTAACTTGCAAATATTTCACACTTTAAAAGGTCATATTACTAATATAACATTGTTCATCTTTTTCTTACAGGTTATCTTCAGGAAGCATACCTTTGGACTAAGCAAGTCCTAACAATCATGGAGAAATCTATAGTTCTACTACATGAAGTGACAGATGGCTCTTTGTATGAAGGTGTAGCTTATGGCAGCTATACCACCAGATCTCTTTTTCAGTACATATTCCTTGTCCAAAGACATTTTGATATTAACCACTTTAAACATCCCTGGCTTAAGCAACATTTTGCTTTCATGTATAGAACAGTTCTACCAGGCAAGTAACACAACTTAAACTATCCTATAATCAATTATTATGGTAATTCCTAGGTAAAAAGCCCAACTGGTAGTGGTTACCATATTTTTCGGCGTATAAGACAACCTTTTTCCCTCAAAAGGAGGTTAAAAATCTGGATAGGTCTTATACACTAAATACAGCATTTTTTGCCTCTCGAAACCCCGCCCCCTTCACCAAATGGCCATGCATATCTTGTAGGAGGCTTTAAGAAAGCTCCTAGGGGCTGGGGAGAACAGAAATGAGCAAAAAAATGGGCCATTTTTTGCTCAGTTCCCCCAGCCCCCAGGAGCACTCTATAAGCTTCCTAAAGGCTATCCATGCCCTTTTTAGGGGGCAAAAAACGGGCCTGTTTTCGCAAAAAAACAGGCTGTTTTTGCTCGTTCCCCCCCCCCCAGAGCACCCTACAAGCCCCCCCTTTTTTTGAGAAAAAAGGGCCATTTTTGGAAGGTTTGCAGAGTGCCAAAACCTTTTTTAAAATTTGCCTCTTCAAAACCATGGTGTGTCTTATACTCCGGTGCTTTGTATACTCTTTGTCCTTTGGGGGGTTGGAGAGGCATGGCTGGTTGGCATGGCCAATTGGGTGGGATAGTTGGTCTCTCAGGACAGCAAGGGCTGGTCCCTCACCATCTCCAGGACAGCCCCATGAGCCAACTCTGTAGCTTATTGCAGGCTGGATCCAGTCCACAGGCTGAGTGTTTGACACGTCTGCTCTAAATAATGCATTCTCCACTCCACAAAAGTTCTCAAACAAACACAGCAGCCTTGCTATTTTCAAATTTAGATTACCTCATAATGTTAATTTAACAGAGAAAAAAATTAAGGAGAAATTTCATATTTTCAAAAATTGATGAACTGTAAAACCTTCCAAATTATATATAAGGCATATCAAATGTGTCAATTTCAAATTGTCTCATAAGAACCATTTTTGAGTAGAGAAAACTTTTCATTATCATGGGGGAAAAGATACACCTCATAGTGTGAATTAATATCTTATAAATTAAAGTATCATTAACTAATAAATGAAGTTTCTAGACTGAAAAATGAGGTAGAGAATTTTTCCCAAATGAACTTGGAGAAATGTAGAGAGAAACATTTAATATGATATAACTTAGCTGTATTCAATATTAATTTTAAATAATAATGGGAGGGCAATCCTAGTGGACAACCATTTAATTACGAGCCAGCAGTGTGCAGCAGCTGCCAAAAAAGCCAACATGATTCTAGGCTGCATAAACAGAGGGATAGAATCAAGATCCCGTGAAGTGTTAATACCATTTTATAATGCCCTAGTAAGGGCACACTTGGAATACTGCATTCAGTTTTGGTCGCTACGATGTAAAAAAGATGTGGAGACTCTAGAAAGAATACAGAGAAGAAGAACAAGGATGATTAGGGGACTGGAGGTTAAAACATGAAGAACGGTTGCAGGAACTGGGTATGTCTAATTTAATTAAAAGAAGGACTAGGGGAGACATGATAGCAGTGTTCCAATACCTCAGGGGTTGCCACAAAGAAGTGGGAGTCAAACTATTCTCCAAAGCACCTGAGGGTAGAACAAGAAGCAATGGGTGGAAATTAATTAAGGAGGGAAGCAATTTAAAACTAAGGAGAAACTTCCTGACAGTTAGAACAATAATTCATTGGAACAACTTGCCTCCAGAAGTGGTGAATCCTCCAACACTGGAAGTCTTTAAGAAGATGTTGGATAACCATTTGTCCGAAGTGGTGTAGGGTTTCCTGCCTAGGCAGGGGGTTGGACTAGAAGACCTCCAAGGGCCCTTCCAACTCTTCTCTTCTCTTCTATTCTATTCTATTAATACAGTTTTTAAAAAGACAATAAATTTAAGTGAGGCATTAAATAGATTTTAATATGCTACAAAGAATTCTCCAGACATTCTGTGTGTAAATCTGATCATATTAATGTTTCATAGTCTGAAATTTAAGGATCAGACATTTTAGAGGAAAAATGCTATTAAAGCTTTTATTAGAACCTTACAAATAGACATAATATTACTAACATTATATGTAATATTGTAAATAATTGGGAACTCTTTCTACTTTCTATCACTTAAATATGTAATATTAAGTAAGGTGTTTACTTTCATATATGTTTGTTTTAATTTTTCCTGCTAGGATTCCAAAGAACTGTTGCTATTGCAGATTCCAACTACAATTGGTTTTATGGTCCGGAAAGCCAGTTGGTTTTCCTAGATAAATTTGTTATGCGCAATGGCAGTGGAAACTGGTTGGCTGATCAGATTCGAAGGAACAGAATACTTGAAGGCCCAGGGACACCTTCCAAAGGACAACGTTGGTGCACACTTCACACAGAGTTTCTCTGGTATGAAATAAATAAATCATTAATCAATGGGCTACAAAGAGGGTGGAGAAGAGAAAAGGCAGGCATAGAAATAGGTTTTGATACACTTGTCAGGAATGTATAGAATCTGTACCATTCTTTCCCAGCTGCACATTCCCAAGAAAACACCAGGTTAAATAAGTACTTTTACTGAAGAAAATCAATACATGTTCTGTGCATGTATCCTGTGCATAAGAGTCTGGAAGAGTTAGCAACAGCATGAGTGATAATTGTATATAGCCTGAAATAGTGTCATCTGAGTAAAACAGGAACTGAATTCGCCTTAGTGAACTAAGCTATATCTGTATATATAAAAATGGCTGCGTGTGTGTGTATGTACTGTATGTATGTATGGTCCAGCATAACTCTGGAGTGCTTCAAGCAATCTCAACCAAACTTGGTACACAAATGACTTACTCTCTGGAAACAAATACTGTGGGGTAAAAGACACCCCTAACACCCCTTGGGATGTGTGTTCTGTTACACCCTCTTGTGCCTTAAAATGGCTTCTACTGTACAGCGCAGTGGAGTTGCCATGGTAACAGTTTCACAGTAGTCCACAAGGGAGCTCCCTCTGGTAAGGGGGAAAATCCAACATTAGAAATTACGTTTGGTCCAGACATATTCAACAACATCAGGGCTTTTCCTGTCTAATACAGGATTAGGATAAATAAATACCTATGCAACGCCAGGTTATCAGCTACTATATATAAAATATCATGGCAGTTGTCTTGCTAGAAGTTAGCCCAACAGCTCTAGTGTGGCATTACTTTTGATTCATCATTTGATTATGGAAAGTGAGCAAATGTCAGATGGACTTTTTTATGCAGTAGATGAGTTAGGGCTTTATTTATTTATTTATTTATTTTATTATTTTGACTTCTTAGTCGCCCCCTCTCCCCCAAGGGACTCGGGGCGACGTCAAAATATGTGCCATGAAATTATAATCTCTATCAGTAATGATAAGATTTTGCTAACTATAGTTCCAGAAACAGATAAGTCATGTTGGAGGTGGATGAGCAGGGAATGAAATGAGTATTACAGAAACAGCTAGTTACAGAGGCAGGCAGACGCTTGAAACAAGAGTTGTTGGTTGATTAGCACAGGTTATGTACTCTTCCATTTTGCTTGCTTTGCATGTGTTGGATGGGATGATCCTGTGAATGGATGTTGCTTGCGAATGGTTAATGCCTTGTTGGTAGATTATTTGTTTGGCCAATAATGTGTCAGCTCTATTTTATCTCTGTGTTGGTTGCTTCTTGTTTGATAACTGCTTGATGGCATTGCTTGGTGATGATTTTTATCTTGGGATTGTTGAAATATAGTTTGGCTTTCATTATTTGGTTGGTAAGGAGATGGCTGCAATTGCTCTAGGTCTTTGTTGATTGCTTGTGATTTGTGGTATGATGTGCTCATGATTTTAATAGAATTAACTTGATACATCTCTTGATCACTAGGCATCTAAGAATTCCCTCTTTGTGAGAATTTTTCACTATTATCCTATTTAGATTAGGTAACCATTTTGAGTCTTTTCACAGCCTGATTCTCAAGGATATATCTTGCTAATCTTTTGTCTGTTTTGGCCTATGCGGCAACACTTGCATTTTATTTTGTAAGATTACTCCTGTTTTGTCTTCCTTTGGTATTGCGGCCTTGAATTTGCTTAGAATGCTTTGTAGGGACTTTGTTTATTTGCATACTTCAGAAATTTTCAAATAGCTGGAACTACCTTTTAACATACTCCAAAATGCCTTTGATGTAGGGAGCATTAATCTTTTTATGATGCTTGGGCTTTTATCTAGCAGTGTAGGAAGTTACAGAAAGTAGAAATCATAACCTTTTTTTTAATACAGTGGATACACATATAGTTTGAAATAACCATTCTGTTCTTTCAAGATGTCCTTCAATGAAAGCTGGTATGCATCTTTTACTTAGCAACCAGACAAGTCCCTGTGACTAAAAATTGTCCAACTGAGATTGAGAGGCACTCTGAACAATTGAGGATCGCAGATAATATTTCAATATTTATTATAAAGTAAGAAACATAATTGTTCCTGCTTTGCTATAAATAAATAAAACTGCAAAATCCCTTTCAGTCAATATGGATTGCTTTAATCATTTTTAAATTATTATTCAGAGTATGACAATTAAAAAGTAAATTCAATTGTATTCAACAGGACTTATGGCTCGGCAGGAGTTTTAGAGTAGTGTGGATTAGTGTGCAATCCTCTTGCAAATATACTTAGAAGTAAATCCAACTAAGCTTAGAAGAAGCTTATTTGAAAGCAAATATGCAAGTGTTAGTTATTTTAATAGGGAGGTTTGCCATGTGTCCACCTAAGCCCTGATTTAAACAAGCCCTGATTAGTTAAGAGGATTGGTGGCAGGTTTAAAGGACTCATGTTCTATTTCCATGCCACTTAGGCATCTTTTCAGCCCAATATTTTGCATAGTCAGGCTTTTTTTGCATAGTGTTTTTTTTCACAGCATAGATTGAGGTTGAAGGTTTGATAGATGTGTGTGTGTGTGCGTGCGTGCGTGCGCGTGTGTAACTATCATCTATCTATCTTTCATTGATAATAAAACTTTTTTTTAAATGATGAATAACATTTGTTTTAGTACATCTTGCTTACCTGTTCAACTCACCTAATTTCCCACCTGGGTGTTCTTATGACTATACAAACATTCATCTTTTTCTCAAGCTATTTATCAGGCAACAAAGGAAATACTCTAATAGGGTATTGAATTTTAAGCTACTTCCCTATTACACTGTATATCTGGCCCAGTTCAGCCCAATGCAATGTCCTCTAAGTATGCGGAATTCCCTTTATTTTCATCCAGAACAATATGATATTTTCATCATATAAGATAAAGGAAAGTTGCTTGAAACAAGATACTAATCTTGAAAATGTGTAGATTATTTTTCTTGCCAAACAAATATATATTCTCAAGTTTTATACTTGGGAGGGCAGAAGGATTGCTAATGCATAAGTGCAAACATCATTTAAACCAGGCAGATATTTGAAAGCCTGGAGTGGAGCATATTTTTCTAAATAAGTTTGCATTCCAAGTTTTCCAAATTCAGCTTACTCTTTTTGAGATGTGCTTTTTCCAGAAATTCTGAACCATGTTAAAGAACGAATTCCTAAAATGTGAGCTAATAATACTATTTATACAAAGGAAAAAAACAAAAATTTACCATAATCATCTTCATTAAAGACAATTGCAGGGTGGAATATTGTTCCATATTAACACTTCCAAATGCTTTTACAAAGTAAAAAAAAGTTGATAGTAGTAACGTGGTTTCTTTTAATGTTTTTATTATTTCTATCCTGTCTTGAAATTCACTGATCAACAACTCATTCTCTTTATGTTTTGAAAGGTATGATTCAAGCCTGGGATTTGTCCCTCCACCAGATTATGGTATTCCCAAACTTCACTATTTCGAGGATTGGGGAGTTGTAACATATGGAAGCGCTCTGCCAGCCGAAATCAACAGCCCCTTTCTCTCCTTCAAATCAGGAAAGCTGGGAGGGCGTGCAATCTATGACATGGTTCACCAGAACAAGTACAAAGAATGGATCAAAGGTTGGAGGAACTTCAATGCTGGGCATGAGCATCCAGATCAGAACTCATTTACGTTTGCCCCCAATGGGGTACCTTTCATAACAGAAGCTCTGTATGGACCAAAATACACATTCTTAAATAATGTGCTTATGTTTTCTCCAGCTGTATCGAAGAGTTGTTTTTATCCCTGGGAAGGACAAGTTACTGAAGATTGCTCATCGAAGTGGTTGAAATATAAACACGATCTGGCTGCAGATTGCCAAGGGAAAGTAATTGCTGCTATAGAAAAAAATGAGATCATCTTTATCAGAGGAGAAGGAGTGGGTGCCTACAACCCTAAACTAAAGTTAAAAAGCGTACAGAGAAACTTATTACTTCTTCATCCCCAGCTTCTCTTGCTGGTGGATCAAATATGTCTTCAAGACGACAGTCCTGCCAAAGTAGCAACTAGCTTCTTTCACAATGTTGATGTGCCTTTTGAAGACACAGTTATTGATAATGTCCATGGAGCCTTCATTCGGCAACAGGATGGGATCTACAAGATGTACTGGATGGATGATGCTGGATATAGTCAAAAAGCTACCATTGCGTCAAGAATGTATCCCAGAGGCTATCCTTACAACGGGACAAACTACGTGAATGTCACTACTCATCTGCATAGCCCAACCACTAGAGCTGTATACATCTTCATTGGACCTTCCATAGACGTCCAGAGTTTCAGCGTCCATGGGAATGCTCAGCAGCTGGATGTTTTTGTCACCACCAGTGAGCATGCTTATGCGATCTATCTGTGGACCGATGACAATAAAAGCCACTCTGTCTTTGCACAAGTTATTGCAGACCACCAAAAAGTTGTGTTTGAGCGAGCTTCTGCAATTAGGAACTCCCCAGTTTTGGCAGTAAAAGACAATATTGAGATAGTAGAGAAAAACCTTCAGCATTTCAAGCCTGTATTCCAGCAATTAGAGAAGCAGATCCTTTCACGTGTGCGGAACACAGATAGCTTCAGAAAGACAGCTGAACGCCTACTCCGCTTTTCAGATAAAAGACAGACAGAAGAAGTCATTGACAGAATATTTGCAATTTCTCAGCAGCAACAAGGCAGAGCAAAAAAGAGCAAAAAGGTGGCCAAAGGCTACAAATTTGTAGATGCCGGCCCGGATATATTTGCACAAATCGAAGTCAATGAAAGAAAAATTCGGCAAAAAGCACAAAGCTTAGCCCAAAAAGAATTGCCTGTGGACGAAGAAGAAGAAATGAAAGATCTTCTGGATTTTGGAGATATTACCTATGCGAAAGAGAGGAACAATGTGCCAATCAAAGTTCATCCTGGTCTGTCCCAAATATTTTCCACTGCTCGAAGCAGTGCTCCTTTGGTGTCAGCATCTTACACACGTCTTTTCCTCATTTTGAATATTATCATTTTCTTTGTTATGCTAGCAATGCAACTCACCTGGTTCCAGAAAGCCAAGAGCTTACATGGGCAAAGATGTCTTTATGCAATCTTGTTAATCGACAGCTGTGTATTACTCTGGCTATATTCTTCTTGTTCCCAATCACAATGCTAGCAAAAAAAAAAAAAAAAAGACTCTGAATGCTATTTGGCCATTCTATGGTTAGGTATGTTTATGCAAAGGTGCAGAATATATTTTCTTTTCTGAATGTATTCCAGGAAATATCTATGGAATAATTGTTCTCTTTTAATCAGAGAAGATGAAATTAATGGGCATTGAGACATTTGACACATTTCTCAGATTACCACCTACATACGGGTCAAGTCTGTTCTATAAATGAATGTCAAGTGCTTTTATTCTGAATTCAATATGCACATTTAATTTTCTTCTCCAAAAGCAATTCTCCTTGTCACGGAGTTATTATTTTTTGACCGTATGCAACTGGGATGGTTTAATCAAAATCTACTGGTTGTTATCGTATGGATAATCCTCAGATAATAGTCCTCAGTGGTATATATTCCTTTTCACTGTTTTGCCTATTTTAAAGTACTGTGCTATTACAATTAGCATTTTTTAAAAAAAAACGTGGATACCATTTCTTCCCAGTTAGCCTTCAGACCTACCGTATTTTTCAGACTATAAGACACACCGGAGTATAAGACGTACCAAGATTTTGAAGAGGTAAATTTTTAAAAAAGGTTTTGCTCTTCCTGGCCCCCAGGAACACACTGCAGGCCTCTCAAACCCTCTGCATGCCCTGTTTTTTGTGAAAGGGGGCATGCAGAGAGTTTGAGAGGCCTGCAAAGTGCTCCTGGGAGCTAGAAAGGGCAAAAACAAGCAAAAAACAGTTTTTCGCAAAAATGGGCCTGTTTTTTTGTTTGCAAAAAGTGGGGATTCAGAGGGTTTGGGAGGCCCATACAGTACTCCTGGGGGCTGGGGAGGGTTTTTTGCAAAGAACAGGATGTGCAGAGAGTTTCGAAGGCCTGCAGAGTGCTCCTGGGGTTTGTGGGGGGAAACAGCCCCATTTTTTCTGAAAAATGGGCCATTTTCACTCATTTTTGTCCTCCCTGGCCCCCAGGAGTACTCTACAGGCCTCCTAAACCCTCTGCACACTTTGTTTTTTGAAAAAATGGGCCTGTTTTCACTCGTTTTTGCCCTCCCCAGCCCCCAGGACCACTTTGCAAGCCTCCCAAACCCTTGTGTGTCCATTTTTGTGAAAAACGGGATGCTCGTGGTGGGGTTTCAGGAGGCCAAAAATGCTGTACTCACTGTATAAGACACACCCAGATTTTCACCCTCTTATGGGGGGGAGGTGCGTCTTATACTCTGAAAAATGCGGTATTTGTTTTGCTTCCACCCTAGTTAATTGTGAGGATCTTCTTTCAAATGTGACCTGTCACGAGATAGAAAAACTGGGCTAAGAGCTGTATCTAACTTTAAATGAATTCTTGTTCCATAGATATTCTCCTTGTATTCAGCCTCTTTTCCTATTGATCTAAGGAAACAATTATGGCTAGAGCATAGCATATTATCATTTTTTGAGTCCACGATCCAAACGGTATGGGCATACATGTTATAAAGTTACAAAGTATTGCATAATCTAATGTCACAGACAGTAATGGTATTTTTATGAAACAGTCAAACAAATCAGGTCCTCATAATTTTTTATAATTCATCAAATACTCAGTGATCAATGTATATTAATGTGTCTATGCAGAATATAAAATTGTTAAGGTTCTAGAAAGTAGAAGACCACTGAGGATGGAAGAACCGACATCTGGTAGTCATTGATATTGGTATATTAGAAGGTTGCATTTAATGCGTAAGATGATATTATTTGTTGCAGTGCTTCTCTATAAAAATTGGAGCCTTTCCTTGGGAAGCATATTGGAAGTAATTGATAAATGAAGGCTTTGACCCTGCTAGATTTGAGTATCAGGCCCATAGGTACTAGACATTGTTCAAACAAGGAATGCTTTCGACAACCAAAAACTTTGTTTTAAAGAAAATAATGTTTGTCCCAAATGTCTTTTGCTAAATAAATAATGTCAGTTATGCATATACTTGGATATTGATTATTACTGCTCTGTATAGAAGATACAAATCCCTCTTTCTTTACATATGAACCTCACAGAATTTGTTGCTCAGGAGTAACTTTACAGCCTTAACATTTCTTAAATGTCTCATGGATATGTAAAAGTATCTGGGATCATTCCAAATTCCTAAAAGCAAATGAAATATCAAGACCCAAGAATGAGATGTGGAGTTATTTCTAAGTTGTTTCTTTGTAGTTGTTCACCTCTAAGAGAGAATCTTGCCTGACTAAAGTAACTATCTACATAACTATTGATATACTCTGCGAACTGTTGGGGGGGGCATCTTAATCCTCTTCCTGTCTACCAACTTTCCAAGTTCTGCCTCTTTGCCCTCTGAGAAACAGTCCCTCCCTCCTTGGACTCCAGACTACATTCCATCCCACGTAGTGAACTGTAGCATTCTATCAACACACTCCAATCTGCCTTCCATAACCTACAGTAGCAGTTGTGACATAATAGCTCTAGAAAGTATGTCTGAGTGGCTGATTTCAGATGATTGTTGTTGTTAGTTGTGAAGTTGTATCCGACCCATCACAACCCCATGGACAACATTCCTCCAGGCCTTCCTGTCTTCTACCATCCCCCGGAGTCCATTTAAGCTCACGCCTACTACTTTGGTGACTCCATCCAGCCACCTCATTCTCTGTGGTCCGTTTCTTCTTTTGCCCTCAATTTTCCAAGCATTAGGCTCTTCTCCAATAAGTCCTTCCTTCTCATTTGGTGATATATAATAATAAATATGCAAGTTAGAGAAAGTAGTTCATAAATGAGTACATACTAGGGTCATTTCCTGCAGAAACGGATGTAGTATGTGAAATTGTACCCAAAATAGAAATTAGAAATGCGATTTAAATAGATTTTCATGCATATTAAAAAAAATCCCAAGCTTATGTGAAAATAAAACAAAACAAACTTGATTTCTTTTTAAAAACAGAGAAAACCATAGCACAATAGGTGGCTTCATCTCCATCCCTATTTTAAAGAAATGTCTAGCTCACACAACACAAGTAATGGTGGTTGGGAGTGGGATAGGAAATTTGGCATATAGTGGCCTCACACATTGCAGGTTTTGCATTTACAATTAGGCACAAGGAAATGAATACATAAACATTCCCTCCGTTGGTCCTGTAAAATGCAAGTGCCAAACAGCAAATTCATCCCTTTTCTTGACTTAGAATATGCTTGCCGGTTAAAATTAAATTCAAAACAGAACAGATTCTCTAGATCATTAATAGGAAAAGGGGAAAAAAATCCTGTTCCATCTGCCTAAAAGAGATATTTTTTAAAGCAATGAAGGTCAGTCAAAGTTTAAGGATTCCAGTGTGGTACACACTGAATATTAGATGTTCCACTGTTTTTAAAGAACAAATTAATTTGCTGGGCTACAGACTTCAAAACTGCAGCTGTGTTCGGGTAACATTTATCTACATATTGGCTCAGAAGGTTTGTTCCAAGTCGGGCTAATCGTCTTCCTTTTTAAAAAATGACTAAAGTCTACAGATTTTTAAACTTGTTCTATTTGAACAGAACTTGACTTGCCATATTTTTCAGAGTATAAGATGCACCGGAGTATAAGCTGCACCTTAGCTTTTGGGGAGGAAAATAGGGGGAAAATATCTGCCTACCAGGTATTAATCTGGCTGGCGTCCTTAGTCTGGTCAGATTCAGCACATATGTTTGTTGGTTTTGAGTGTGTGCACATGCTTTTTATCCCCTGGTTGGGGATACAAAAACAGCTTCTAAAGCACAGCTGATTGTTGGAGAGAGAAGCAATGAGAAAAGCAGGCAAAGCACTGAAGATCGCTTCACTCGTTAGCATCTCATTAGGGCTCAAAAAAAGCTTCAAAAAAAGCTACATTTGGAGTATAAGACGCACCCAAATTTTCAGCCTCCTTTAGGGGGGAGGAAGTGCGTTTTATACTCTGAAAAATATGGTATATTTCAGTGATGGCAAACCTATGGCACGTGTGCCACAGGTGGCACGTGTAGCCATTTGTCAGGGCACGCAAGGCGCTGCCCTCAGCTGGCCAGCGCACGCTGGCCAGCTGAGTTCACCCTTTTTAAAGCCATTTTTCGCCCTCCCAAGGCTCCAGCGGCTTTATAGGAGCCTGGGGAGGGCGAAAACAGCCTCCCCGTCCCCCTGGACGGTCCCTAAAGCCTTCACTGATGCCTCTGGAGGGCATCCGGGGGGGCGGGGGAGGCTGTTTTTGCCCTCCCCAGGCTCCTATAAAGGAGCCTGAGGAGGGCGAAAAAAGCATGTAAAAAATGGGGGGGAGAGTGCCTGTAGTGCGTGCATGCGCACTGGGGGTTGCGCATAGCATTATGGGTGCGGCACGCCCGCACACAACCCCCCTGCGCTCCCCCCACTTATGGCACACGAGCCAAAAAAGGTTCGCCATCGCTGGTATATTTCTTTCTGAAATTTGCATGGATTATGTAAGAGCCTGTAACATATGTTGAATAAGCCACATCTTGAAATTTAATATTCACATTAAAAAAAATCTGTATTTTCGATTCCTTTCCAAATGTTTAAAATTCCACTGTTGCTTATTACATTTTTTCCACTGCCATTATATTTATAAAACTTTACTGATGAACCATTAGGATATATCAGAATATAAGATGTATTTTTTCTTCTTCTTTTCAATTTTGTCTGATTCTTGGAGACTGACTGGACAAGTCCCTGCAGTTTTTTTGGCAAGGTTTTTCAGAAGTGGTTTGCCATTGTCTCCTTCCTAGAGCTGAAAGGGAGGGAACTGTCCAAACCCCCAGCTGACTTTGCAACTATGGCAGGATTAGAACTCATGGTCTCCTGGTTTCTAGCTTGTAGCCTTAACGACCACGCTAATACAAAGGATTTTAAAGATTAATATGTAATTGAGACCAGATGTCTTTCTTTTGGCATTGATGCATTAAAAATATTGGACAAAGTCATGGAACTTTATTTTTGTATGTGATGACTGCAGCAAGATTGTAGTATGTACAAAGATGAAAAGATTCTGTGCTACTACCATGGAGGAATAGTTGGTGAAAATGATAGAACTTGCTAAGATGGTCAACTTGATAGAAAAAAAACCACAAGATCTATGTTTGCAGTCCCTAAGGGACTGCAAAATCCTTAGGGTCTTTCTGGTAAAACAAAAAGATAAACATGATTTATGGTTTTAGACAGTATAGAAAGATAATTTTGTAACCATGTAGTGTTTGGTAAATTTATAATTGTACTTACTGCTTTAAAGAAGAACAGAAATACTTGTATCTTTTTTCTTTCTTTTCTTTCTTTTCTTTTCTTTTCTCTTTTCTTTCTTTTTCTTTCTTGCAGTTTAACCATCTCTCTCTTTCATGCCTTTCTTTTTCTTTCTTACTTTATATTAATTTGTATTAGCATATGTGTGTTTGTGTGTTATATATAATGTAGACTGGCACTAATATTAAAATAAAAATGGAGAAATCCAGGCCTTTATGGCTCAAAAGAGCCATCTGGTGGATATAATTGCAAAAGTAGTCTGCTTTTTTTTTAAAAAAATCACTTTTATATGCACTTTTATATGCTTCTGCAAATCGTGTTAATAAAGAATAATCAGAATTTACTAACAACAACTACCACACATATTGGAACAGGAAAGTGTCCTCAATTTTAAGATCTGACGACATATTTGGAATTTCAAAAACTGAAGGATTTTGTGGGCATTTTTGCAAAATGACCTCTGGGGGGTTTACCCATTTTCAAAATGACTGCCATCAGGGACATAAGAGTCTAAATTTATGTTCTGCAGGGCTTATCTGCCATTCTTTATGGACTCCATCCTGCAGGTTATTTTCCTCTATCCCTGTTTATCTTTGTATTGTTATAGATTGTTTAGAACTCTACAAATAAAGTATTAGGCTGGAGGCACTCATCACTTTTATCTTCTGAGAAAAGTTGTGGGGGCCTATTTGCAACCCAGACAAGCCACTGGAAATGAAGATGATGTTGCAGGCAACTTATATCAGTGAGCTATAGATATATCACAGTTGCTGTATCAGCGAGACCAGTGGCATAGAAATTTAATAAATAAATAATAAAATAATATGAGAATCAATCGATCCATGTTTTGTCAATTACTTCCCTCCTGCAGATGCCCGTTACTGCTTGCAAATGATAATGTGCCCCTCAAAGAGACCTTGAAGCAAACTCTGGTCCCTAGATGGTTATGCTGTTGAACCAGGACAGTGACAGCTGCATGTATCACCTGAGCACAACATAACCAAACCTTGATGCTTTCAGTCTTTTAGTCTGTCCTATCCAGTTTTGTCTGGTGTTTTACTAATATGACTCAGCTCTTACTAATTCTCATTCTAGCATATGGCCAGGTGTTAGGGAGCCTTACTGAACCTTGGCATCTCTTTTCCCATGGTAATGTGGTGAACCATAAAAGGGAAATGTAAACAGTTTAGTTAAAACAATCTGCAAGCAGTTGAACATAAGCTGCATAACCTGAAACTACAATACATGATCAGAAACGTGACAAAAGGCACCCCTGAAGAAAGTACAATGAAGATACAATAGATGTTTAGGTCTGAAGACTATATTCAAGTGATATGTCCAATAATTGGTGGGGTGTTACCTGTCAAGAGTTGATGTAGCTGGGAAGAAGCAGAAAAGCTTGGAGGATTGAACATGGGATGGATCACACAGGAACAATGTAAACCCAGTTCCTCTCTGAATTGCTGATCCTACTTTCTCTTGGCTCATAAGCTTGGTTGATATTTCCTTGTTTGCCTAGAACCTTTTTATATTTGTGATCATTATCCACAATAGCATCCAGCTGCTTTATGTCGGGGCTGGTAGAACTGATTCAATAGGTGTTGTCCACCTTTAAAAAGTTGGGGTTTAAGAAACTGAGCAGGAGGTCAAATCAGTTTCCTTCCAACCTCTGTTTCAATCTGCACAGCCTACCACTTCCGCTGTTTAGTTTTTCCTGTAAATGAATGCTTATGTTCTTCATTTCCCCTTCTATTTATTTAAAACAGTTTGCAGTTTCAGAAACGTGACAAGAGAAAGTTCATGCAGAAGAAACCAAAACAACTCTTCTTGCTTTGCAGAGGGAGACTGAAATTCAAACCCCACAATGCTCAATCATGATTTTGGGTCACTCACACATTTTGGGAATCCAATCTACCTCACAGGGAACCTGTAGGAAAAAATTTAAAGTATCTCATAATGTTAGCAGCCTTGAGTTTTTGAAGGAAAAGGATAAAAACTTGCAAGCAAAGAAACAAAATATGGTAAAAACTGTAAGATGAATCAAGATGACACTGATAACTGGTGGAATCCGTGGTGAGCATTTCAGATAGATGAAAAGAACATTACAGCACTGTGACGCAAGACCCATTTTTCTACAAGTGATACAATGTCACATGTATACCCCAAAGCGTAGAGCTTGCAGCATGGCACTGTTTTTTATCATTTTGACCAGAACAGTGGGGTAATGCAGATACACCACTTACAATCATTCATTCAGCAACTGTTGTAAGTTACAATGACATTTTTTTAAAGTATCTTACGATAGATCCTTACACTTATTGCTATCACAACATCCCCACATTACACGATCAAAATTCAGCTGCTTGGCAATTGACATTTATTTTCAACCGTTGCAGTTCTTCAGGGTCATATGTTCAACATTTGCAACCTTCCCAGCTCCCTTCCAACAAACAATGGCAATGGGGGAAGCTGGATTTGCTTAATTAACTCAACAGCTGCAGTCATTCATTTAACAACCATGGCAAAAAGGGTCATAAAATTCGAGGCAATTCACTCAACAACTACTTATTTAGCAATGGAAAGGTTCTAATTGTGGTTGTCAGTTGCTAACCAGCTCTACCTCTGTGTCTAACATAATGGAAACAACAAGAAACTTTAAAGAGGAAGTTGACTTTATACTAAATAAAGATCATGCTGCAGCTTCAAGAATACCTGTTTGCTCATTTGAAGAAAATGTATAGTGAAGGAGAAGTTACTATAAGAACAAAGTTTGAAGAAACAGAATGGTTCAGCTATAGAAAGGGAGTGAGATAAAAATCATACTATCCTGCTTAACTTTTATTAAAATATTTAAGACAATGAATGATAATAGCAGGATTGGAACAGGTGGAATCAAAAGTGGAGAATGAAATCCAAAAATTTAAATATATGAAATGTACCACCATGGATAACTGGAGAAGGGGGTCAAGAGAAGCAAATGATGAAATGTGCATCACAACATCACAATGCCATTTCACACATTTCTCAGCAACTTGGTTATGAAAGTACTGTACAAAAGGATAGAGCGTGCATTGTGATGCCACAAAACCAGTTTCATCATTTTAACACCTTCATAATCATAAAATTGAAGACGCCTATGGATACCATCCTGTTGATTTAAAGTAAAGAATGATCCTGTTACTTTAAAGCAGGGTTGTCAAACTCCCGGCCCACGGGCTGGATGCATCTCGTGCTAGCTAGCCTCACCCATACCCGGTTTAGCGAATGGGGGAAAAGTCCCAATATGTCATGTGACGCTGCCGTGATGATGTGCTTTAAAGTAAAGAATGATCCTTAAAAAAACAGAATAACACAATAACAGGAATCTTGGAGGTCTTCTAGACCCTCTACTCAAGCAGGAAACCCTATACCATTTGAGACAAAAGGTTGTCCAATCTCTTCTTTAAAATCTCTAGTATTGGAGCACCCACAATTCCTGGAGGCAAGTCATTTCACGGGTTAATTGTTCTGTCAGATAATTTCTTCTTAGTTCTAGGTTGGTTCTCTTGTTGATTAGATTCCATTCATTGCTTCTTGTCCTGCCTTCAGTTGCTTTCAAAAATAGGTTGACTCCCTCTTTTTTGCGGCAGTCCTTCAAATGTTAGAACGCTGCTATCATGTCAACCCTAGTCCTTCTCTTCTCTAGACAAGACATACACAATTCTTGCAACGGTTCTTCATATGCTTTAGCCTTCAATCCCCTGATCATTTTTGTTATCCTTCTGTGCACTCTCTTTAGAATCTCAAAATCTTTTTTATATCATAGCAACCAAAACTGGATGCAATACTGCAAGTGTGGTCTTACCAAGGCATTATAAAGCGGATATTAGCAATTCACACCATCTTGATTCTATTCCTCTGTTAATGCAGTCTAGGACAGTGTTGGTTTTTTGGCAGCTGCAGTGCAAACTTGATGGTGTACTCAGGAGACTGATTTAGGTTTTCCCAAGTCTTCAGTGAATGTGAATGACAAAGCTAATAGAGGATCAAGAAGGATCAGACCTGATCTGGTGCCTGAATTGCTAAGATGCCCATTAAGATAATATTCATAAGTAGGAACTAGTCAATAGTTAAAGGAGCAAATACCTCGAAGGACAGTATTGTAACTGAGGAGGATTTTCAGAGGGTGGGAAAATGGGCAGAAATCACCAAGATAAATTTTAACAGGGACAAAATCCTATATTTGGATAAGAAAAAAAAATCAAAATTACAAGTATAGGATGGAGGTGAAAATTCTATCGGAAGCAATATATATATATATATGAAAAGGATTTGCATTTCTTGGCAGATCACAAGCAGAACACGGGGCAAAAGAAATTTAGTCACACATACAATTCTAACCCAGACAGGATAGAATTGTTCAGTATCATTTCAGAAGAAGAAGCATTGGGTTTGTTTTACAAAGAAACAGATGGAGTTGGACATCAGCAAAAAAAAAAATTCCTAATGTAAGGAATGGACTTTCTTGGGAGATGGTGGACTCTCCTTTTGCTTGAGGTGATTGAACAGAGGTGAGGGTGGATAGCATCTCTCAAGGATGTTAAAGTGGATTTCTGCACTGGGCAGGTTTTGAACTACATGAATTCTCTAAAACTCCCTCCAACCTTGACATTCCATGATCCTATAATTCTTATTTAGTTGGAAAGAAACTCAGCAGATTTTAACAGATTAATGCTGTGTCTCCTTTTTACTTGATAGATATTTGCTTAACCTAGAACAGGATGAACATTTTTTTTTCTTGCCCCAGAAAATGAAAATGAAACTCTGTTCTTCTGAGCAGATATTTTAAAGCTACAAATTTCTTCCTCTTCTCTTAACGGGCTTGTAGAAGTTTCTCTTTCTTGAACAGTAAACACAAATTACAGAGCTGAACTGGACCATCACAGCACCAAATCAAAAGATGAAAAAGTTTCGCCCAGTGCTGGATTTCATGGTCAATCACCAGAATGTCTTGGGCTATGGGGCAGTGTCTCTGCTGACTGCAGGCAGCGAGCGTATCTTTTCTGTGGTGGTGTTCAAATGCCCGTGCAACTCCTGGAATATGTATTATGGTGGTGTGTTTCTGCTGATGCCAGCCCTTATTCTGTTTCTGCTGAGCTTGCTCCTGAGTGTACGTTCTTGGAAGGTGCTTACTGGATGTTGCTCCAAAAGACGACCATGCATATGTCCTCGTGGGAATCGCCTCCAGCGCCACTTAGAAGTGATGGGGCTTGCAATATTTAGAGCTGCCGTGGCTCCTCTCACATGGATTTCTGTGGCCTTGCTGGGAGGAAGTTTCTATGAATGCACTGCTACCGGGAGCCCCATCTTACAGAAATATGTGTGCAAAGGCGAAGGAGAAGAATGCATCAAAAAACTGGTTAAAGTGCCTTGTCTCAGCCCTGACTCTCCTTCTTCTGAACTGGAGAAACTCGCAACCTTTAGAGCTCAATCACAGGTTAGTTTATATGGCTTTTTCCAAGTTGTGTAACAGCCAGATTTCCTAACTTAGAACTCTCCAGGGGTGCTAACTGGACTATTGAAACAGCACCAGGAGCTTTTCTACCAATTTGTTTTGGCAAATATCTCCATTCTTAAATACTTCCATAGCATTGCTTCCCTGGAAGCCTGTTTCATGGCTTTTAGGTACCAGGTTGGGAGCTTTTTGTTTCAGTTGCTTTGATGAGGTTGTCCCATCAGTCAATTATTTAATAGCAAATTAGAGATAACATGATTTTGTCAATTGTTTCCAGCTAGGGAAGCTGTTAAGTGAAGAAATGAGAAAAGTTGCATCTTTTCCTACCAGCAGAGAAATTGATTGCAGTTAGGAGGGGAATTCCTCATTAGCATCAGAGGGAATTTCCTCCCTTTGTGAATTAGAAGGATTTTCCTCTAGCATGCAACTAATAGGGCTATGCAGTAATCTGGATTTGAAGGAGAAAAGGTGATTTGGAGTTCATTCAGGCACATACAGTACATACTCCCTGTCCTTATATCAAACTTCTACTTTCTTGTGGTCCTTCTGGTAGCTCCAGATGTTGTCTCTGTAAGCTTTGGAAATAATGCAGCTGTTTAAGGAAATGCCAATAGCTGCTCTTGATAATTTTCTAATTTATTCTGAAATCATTTCCCCCCTTCAAATCCAGATCACCTTATACAGCCTTAACAATAAGAGATGAAAAGCTATATTACATTTCCATACCTGCTCAAATCCTTTAATTATCCATCTTGTCCCTCCAGTTGTATTGAGAGGCCTCATCTTTACCTCATATCTTTACTTTAATTACTGTATTTTTCAGAATATAAGATTCACTTTTTTCCCTCAAAAAGGAGGCTGAAAATCTGGGTGCATCTTATACACTAAATACAGCAATTTTTGCCTCCTGAAACCCCGCCCCCTTCACCAAAATGGTTGTGCATTGCCTTTAAGGGGCAATGAGTGCTCCTGAGATATGGGGAGAACAGAAATGAGCAAAAGATGGGTTGTTTTTGCTCATTTTTGCTGCCCCCCCAGCCTCTAGGTGAACTCTATAAGCCTACTAAAGGCTATGCATGCCCTTTTTTGACAAAAACAAACCCATTTTTGTGAAAAACGGAGTTTTTGTGAAAAACGGACTGTTTTTGCTCATTTTCCAGGGGCCCACCTGCAGGAGCACTCTACAAGCCTTCTAAAGGCTATTCATGCCCATTTTTTGAAAAAAAAAACCGGACACATTTTCATGAAAAACAGGCCATTTTTGGGAGGTCTGCAGAGTGAAAACACTTTTTTTTAAAAAAATTGCCTCTTCAAAATCTTGGTGCATCGAGAGGCAGGGCTGACCTCATGATGATATGACGTGCAATCTTGAAGCTCCAAGATTGTCATTGATATCTCTGCTGCTGGACGGTCTTTTGGACCTAAACTGTCCCGCAGGGATGGTGATAGAGAAGCGCACATCCTACTGATCCCAGGGACATAGCAAAGTCCCTGTTAAATGTAGGAGAAGCCCGTTTTTCCTGCAACAGAGAAGCAGCCATTAAAGCTGCTGAAAGTTGGGACAGTTCCAGAACAGAAGGAAAGCGGTAGAGAAAATGTCTCAAATTGGTGAGATAAATTTTATTATTAGAGAAGAGAACACCCAAAAAGATCAAAAGTAAAGTTAAAATTGAAGACAGAAGAGGTTAAGCGGTGAGATTAAGCCTGAGTCAAACTTGGTGTGTTATTTTTCTTTAATCTTTTTATTGATGGAATTTTTACAAACGCTTCTTACTTTTTAAACTGGACTGGTTTTTTTCTTCTTCTTTTATTTCTCTTTTTTCAATACTTATTAAGACTTTTTTTTTTCAATGCTCTATTGCATTTTCTTTTTAAGAATTTCATTTTGTTCTCCTTAAGTTTGGAATATAAAGAGGGAAGTAAAAGTAGAGGAAAAGAAGTAACACTACCACTTAGAGGCTTGGAGGCTTAGAAACATTATTTTTCCTTTTTTCCCTTTGAGCATTTGATTTACATTTCAAGGTCTCTGAGCTTATTTATTGAACATGATAGCAGGATGAGCACGGATTGTTTATACAGGTGCTCCTTGGGGGTGCTATCAGTAGCTGGACTGGAGTGAAAGACAAGCTTGACTTGAAAGAGAGAAGATTGCAGTGAACTTGTTTGGAACTTAATAAAAAAGCCTTGGATTTTATATAGTGCAAGTGTTTACTATCTGGAGGAAAAGACCAATTCAGATGATATTGGAACACGAAAAAGAAAAGGAAGTGACTTTGCAGATGATTATGCAAGAAATTAAAAAAATACAAGTAAGAACAGAGATCATTGAAAAGAGAATGGAGAATATTGAACAAAGAACAGGAAAAATAGATGGAAAAATTGAGACTATTTACCAAACGATGATGAAATACGAGGACAGATTTCCAAAAATTGAAGAAAAAGATGAACAAAGAGATAAGAAAATTGGAGATATTGACAGCAGGTTGAGCGTAGTTGAAAAAGACAAGAGTGGAGCGACAGATTAGAATTTTATCTCAGATTCCAGAATATAGAAGAAGAAAAGGGAGAAAATTTGGCAGAAATAATGATAGAAATTCTGGCAGAAACATCAGTGATAACCAAAGGGAAGTTGATGGAAAGAACAGACGAGGGGTTTTGAGTCTTTACAAGATAGGCAGTGAAAAACAAGTTACCAAGAGAAGTCCATATAAGATTTACCAAGAAAACAATTAGAAGACAAATACTACAAATGGCAAGAGATATAAGATTGTACTACTATTGGATGGATACAGGATGATGTAATGAAATGCTATAATAAAAAATAATTTAAATTTAGTTAAACTTAGAATATTACGCATAAAATGAAGTAATAATAGTTATAGTCATATAAATGATTAAAATGATTATATATATATATATATATATATATATATATATATATATATATATATATATATATATATATATATATATATATATATATATATATATATATATATATCCTAGATTGATAATATGAAATTTTATATAACTTGGAAGTGAGGACTATGGAGAGGATACATAAAAGTTTTGTAACCAAAGATAAACAATTTTATACACAACACAATATAAAGATGTAATATTACTGGATGGTTTTGGGATGATGTGATAAAATGTCATAATGTAAATTTATTCTAAACTTAGAATATTTCACATAAAAGGAAGTAATAATGGTTGTAGTCAAATGAATGTTTAATAATGATAATAATTTTATGCATACATATTAGATTGATAATATGAGATTCTATATAAATTGTAAGCAAAGACTGTGGTGAGGGAGCACAAAAGTTTTGTAACCAATCAACACACTGTATGTAACTGGAGGATGGTTTTTATGTTTTATGTCTGTTTATGTTTGTTTAAAAATAAAATAAAAATTAAAAAAATCTTGGTGTGTCTTATACTCCGATGCATCTTATACTCCGAAAAATCCGGTACCTTCTGGGGTTTTGTTTTAGCTATCACATATCTAGGCCTCAAAAATGTAGAGACAAGTGATAATGTGTTGCCTGTTCAGCAGTTCCTGCATTGAACAGGAAGAGATAAATATCAGGAGGTAAGCAACAGTTAAGAAGAAAGGCATTAATCTTTCTCCCTACACGTGCGGGTTTTGAATTTTAGATTGTAATGCAGATCAGCTGCAATATACACCCAGAAGATGGTGTTTAATCTTGAGGTGCCTTGATTGCAAGTATGATTATTATTTTTATGCTTCTTCTAAAGGTATTTGGATGGATTTTGATTGCCAGCATCTTCACAGTGGCCCTTCTTGCCACCTGCATTGCTCGCTGCCGTTCTCCAGTCAGCATCCTTCAACTTGCATTCTGGAAAGTCTACCTGCAGAAGGAGCAACAACTTTTTGATACCATGGCCAAAGAACACGCTTCCAAGTTAGCAGAGAGGAATCTTAAAAGCTTCTTTGATCCCACTGAGTTGCAACCATTTCAGACCCCAAGCGCCAAAGCCTGGGATAACATTTCCTCCTTGTTTGCCTTTAATCCTAAAGACAATTTCTACAGTATGATACATAAATATGTCAGTCAAAAATCTCCTAACAATAGCATTAAGTCTGCGGAAGGAGATATATACCCTGTTTGTTTGCAATTTGTAGATGATACAAATGTTCAAGTCTAAATTTTTTAACAACTGTAACCTGAGAAAATGCCTCAAACAAGAGCCTCCCTAGCCTCATAAAAGTGGAGGGGGAAAACCCCCTTTATGCTTGCAAGAGTTTGTTATTGTAACCTTCTAATAAAAGTAGCATTAGCTTTCATAATTTTTGTTTCCCAGTCTGGTCTACCTTGAAGGGCTGACAAGTATCAAGGCTTTATGTTATGCATTATTTCATTACTTCACTACATGGAGTGTTCATGATACTTGTTTATTTCACCCCCCCCCCCCCATTTCTGCACATGTGCTGTTCATGATTCTTGTTGTCAGGGTTTCCTTTAATAAGAAGTAAAACATCTGCTCTATCATGAAGGACATTTTGTCCCATGTCCTTTCTTTTCCAAATATAGTTTTTATTCAGAATTTTAATTACAATAGTAAAAAATGAACACAAACTAAACTTAGAGAAGGAAATGGAAAGAAAGAAGAAAAATGCACAGGAAAAAGAGAAAAAGAAAGGAAAAAGAAGTATATTATATTGAAAAAGAAAAGAAATATATGAAGAAGTGACTTTTAGCCTTCATTGCAAATGAAATAAATATAATAATTTTTTACCGTCTGAGAGAGAGAGGGAGAGAGAGACAGACAGAGAGACTTATTTTAACTTGGATTAAATAAAGCAGTGATGGCGAACCTTTTTTCGCTCGCGTGCCACAAGTGGGGGAAGCGCAGGGGGGGTTGAGTGCGGGCGTGCCGCACCCATAAGGCAACGCGCGACCCCCCCCAATGCGCATGCGTGCACAACGCGCGACCCCCCCATTTTTACATGCTTTTTTCGCCCTCCCCAGGCTCCAGGGGCTTTATAGGAGCCTGGGGAGGGCGAAAAGAGCCTCCCTCGACCCCCCGGAGACTTCAGGGACCGTCCCTGAAGCCATCGGAGCACTTAAAACCACCCTCTGAGCAAACCGGACTTCCGGGTTGCTCGGAGGCTCGTTTTAAGCGCTCCGAAGGCATCAGGGAAGCCTCGGACGGTCCCTGAAGCCTTCGGAATGCTTAAAACCAACCTCCGAGCAACCCGGAAGTCACTTCCGGTTTGCTCGGAGGGTGGTTTTAAGCGCTCCCAAGGCGTCAGGGAAGCCTCCGGACGGTCCCTGAAGCCTTCGGAGCGCTTAAAACCACCCTCCGAGCAAACCGGACTTCTGAGTTGCTCGGAGGCTCGTTTTAAGCGCTCCGAAGGCATCAGGGAAGCCTCGGACAGTCCCTGAAGCCTTCGGAACGCTTAAAACGACCCTCCGAGCAACCCGGAAGTCCGGTTTGCTTGGAGGGTGGTTTTAAGCGCTCCCAAGGCTTCAGGGACGGTCTCTGAAGCCTCCGGGGGGCGGGGGAGGCTCTTTTTGGGGGGCGGAGAAGGTGAAAAATAGCTTTTAAAAAGGTGAACTCAGCTGGCCAGCGCACGCATGCGCGCTGGCCAGCTGACAGGGCAGCGCCTTGCGTGCCCTGACAAATGGCTTCGCGTGCCACTTGTGGCACGCGTGCCATAGGTTCCCCATCACTGAAATAAAGCAACTTTATATTCCCTCCTTTTACTTCAAACAGTAAAATGAAATATTTACTTCTTAATCTTTAATGCAATCAAATACTGTGATGGAATTTAATTTCTCTTCAATTCTTCTATACTCCATGGCATAGACTTCTTCAAGCTTCTTTTGTAGATTCAATAAGAAAATATTTTCCAGGTCATAGGCCAAGAGGGAAGTAAATCCCAAAGCGCAACAGAAAGGGATCGAGGTTGTCTCCAAAGCAAAGATAGACCTCAGCTCATACCATGCTTCAGATTTTCCAAAATCTTACTGGTCAGGTAGAATAGGAAAAAAAATTGAGTTGGTATCTTAATGTGCATTATGTTAAAAATACTAGTAGTTAACTTTTACTTATTTTTAATTGAACTTGATGTGAATAATTGAAGTGTACAGGTGAATATTTCTCCCACATTTTAAATGTATATTCAGTAGGATTCTCTACATCAAGCCAGTTAAAAGAGTAGCGTGGCAAATAAGTTTAGAATTGCAGTTAATACTTCTTAACAAGTAAGGCCTTTAAAATTGCTATGTAACTTATCAGTAATATTAAAAGAAGGGATATTTAAATACAGTAGGGGGAAAGTCTCTCTTTTACTTTCACTTATACTTTCATCATCATGCTCAAGAGAATATTAAATGAGTTCTCTTAATGTCTTAATTCTCTAAGTAAAGAAAATGGGATTTTCTTATAATTTCTTATTAAAACATGCCATCTAGCTCAAAACGAATTCTTTATTTCAAATATTTTTTTCCCTAGGAGATTTCCTCTCCCAAACCATTGCATTTCTCAAGGATGTCAATTTAGCTTTATTAATGTTTAGAGCAGATTCTTGAATTTGTGGAAATGAAATGATGAAAAAGGTGGATCCGATTTGGTTCTGGGTTCATGGCACCATAAAACTTGAGAACTTCCCCCTCTTATTAGTGTTATTGCAATTTGCTGTGTTCTTTTAATTTTTGTTGAAAAATGGTAGCTTTTTGAAGCGGTGTTCAGGTGTTCTGATTATTAATGACATTGATGTTTATTATTTCAAAGGGCTAACATCATGAATGTTTGTGACTGCCAGTTGTTGCTTGATTTAGCCAACAATATGGGGATGTCACTGTATTTTCCCTAATTTCCCAAAACTTTAACAAAAGACCCCCATCAAGACTTCCAGAATAAAAAGAAATACATTAAAGTTTTAGGAAAGGTCTGAATATTAACATATAATCTAGCATTTCTAAATCTCAGCAACTTTTAATATTTGTGGACTTCAATTCCCAGAATTCCACAAGCCAGATGCTAGCTAGGGACATCTGGGAATTGAAGTCCACAAAAATTAAAGTTGCTGAGATTGAGAAGTATTGCTATGAGACATTCTGGCAATTCAAATTAAATTAAAAAGAGAACACATATAGCAGGACTATTTCTAAAAGAACCCCATAATCTATGATAGGATATAATATTGCTTTTATGACAGGATATCCTTTTCAAATTGTTCATGGGAAAACAAGCTGTGTCTCAGAAAGCACTGAGGTCTTACAAGTCAGTGAATGCTATCATATTGATAGAACAGATTCTTTGCTTCGACAAAAGCATAGATCCGGGATGGCGAACCTACGACATGCATGCCACAGGTGGCACGTGGAGACATTTGTCAGAGCACGCGAGCTGTTGCCCTGTCAGCTGGCCAGGGTGCACGCATGCGCTGGCCAGCTGACTTCAGACTTTTTTTAGGCCATTTTTCACCCTCCCCAGGCTCCAAAGACTTTATAGGAGCCTGGGGAGGGCGAAAACAGCCTCCCCCGCCACCACAGAGGTCCTCCAGAATGAAAAAAATCAGCCCTACGGGCAAACCAGAATTTCAAGAATGGACTTCTGGTTTGCTCATAGGGCCGTTTTTTGCCCTCCAGAGCCTTCAGGGAAGTCTCCGGAAGGCCCCTGAAGGTTCTGGAGGGCTAAAACCACCCCTAGGAGCAAACTGGAAGTCTGTTCCCGAACTTCCAGTTTGCCCGTGGGGCTGTTTTTTTGTGCTCCGCAGGATTCAGGGAAGCTCCTGAAGCCTCCAGAGGGCCTCCGGGGGGGGCAGGGGACTGTTTCGCCCTCCCCAGGCTCCTATAAAGCCTCGGGAGCCTCGAGAGGGCAAAAAAAAAACATGCAAAAGATAGGGGGAGCACTGGTCATGCTCGCATGCGCGCTGGGGGTCACCATTGCATTATGGGTGTGGCATGCCCGCACACGACCCATCTGCGCTCCCCCCCTTTTGGCATGTGAGCCAAAAAAAGTTCGTCATCACTGGCCTAGATACTGGTAGAACTGCAGAAAACCAGAAAAGCCATTTTAATCCCCCAACTAATCCTCCAACTAATTTTGGTAGTTGCATTTTGTAAATCTGCTTGTGCTACTGATGTTGAAATAAGGCAACAAGGAGAGTACTAACCTAACTAAAATAATCTTTCAGCCACACCCTTTCTTTTCCCCCTTTCCTATATTTCATTCTAATATTCATTCCCCCCCTCCCCTACATTTTTCTCTGGTTATCAATTTGTGCATATTTCAGTTATCAGTATTTTTCTTAATAAACCTTTGGTTCGAGAGGCATTTTGGTATGACAACTTCCATATTTAAACTATATCTTTCATTAAACTATGCATTTAGAACTCAAAGATAAATGTTAACCTCTATAAGGTAAAGGTTCCCCTTCACATATGTGCTAGTTGTTCCTGACTCTAGGAGGCAGTGCTCATCTCTGTTTCAAAGCTGAAGAGCCAGCACTGTCCTAAGACGTCTCCGTAGTCATGTGGCCGCCATGACTAAATGCGGAAGGCACACAGAACAATTATCTTCTCACCAAAGGTGGTTCCTATTTTTCTACTTTTTTACATCCTTTCAAACTGCTAGGTTGGGACAGGTAATGGGAGCTCACTCACTAAAGAGGGCAATTGCATACATCCATCCTTCTATATATTGCAAATCAGGACTCTTAGAAATTGAAATTTTCCATAATTTTTTAAAAATAAGACTCCAGGAAGTAGTTTTCAAAACCTATAATTTTTGCTCAGGAAGTCTTTGGGTGGATTATTTGTCAGAAGACATGTTTCTGTTAAAGTTGCATAAATGAAAGCTACATTTCTTAGCTAAATCTTGATCCTCCTTTTGCTCACTAAATGTTATGTCAGAAGAAGACTTTGGTAAACCTCTATCATAAATGAAGGCAATTATTTAACATGTACATTTGCTTTTGAGAGAATGATCTCCAAACAGAAAAATATATTTTACATTCTGAAATAATTTCTCAAGTTCATGCACAATTTGGTTCAGATAATATATTTATATATCTCATTCACCCTTTTCATTTCTTTAAAATTAAACACATCTTAAAATCCAAAGTGTAAAGTAAAATAACAACAACAACAACAACCCAATCGCAAGTCCTTTTATTAACAGAGATAATCCAAGCAGAAGCCAGTTAGAAGCCTGACAAAAGATATGGGCATCATTTTGATGGTAACAAAAGATACAGGCATCATTTTGATGGTAACAAAAGATACAGGCATCATTTTGATGGTAACAAAAGATACGGGCATCATTTTGATGGTAACAAAAGTTACGGGCATCATTTTGATGGTAAGAAATGCAAGAGTCAAAGTGAGGAAGCAGCCTTTGGATCATGTCAGAGAAGCAGTCAGGCATCCTGGGGAGGAAAAGTATTAGGGGCTTATTATGGATTTATTGCATTTTGCTTCCAAAGCATCTTGAACTTATTTTAGGGCTGCATTCTCTTCTTCTACATTGCCTGCCTCATGACATTAATTTGGGGAAGGTATGATTGCAGGGAGCTGTAACCAACATGGCAAGGTTTGGTGGTTGCGTTTAGTCCTGTTTACTACATTTCATGGAATTTCCTTGTCTGGTCTGAGAAAATCCCCTCATGCTGTTCCTCAGGAGCATTATCACTCCTAAGGAAATCTTGTTTTTCTCAGCCTTGCACTGAAATTTACCTCACTGAAACAGATGTAGCACAGCTCCAATATGAAGCATCAGCATGCAAGGATATTTTTCAGGGACCAGATATTTTACAGATATTCAACATCCAGTTCTTGATAATGAATACATTTTGGAACACTACACATTCCCTTGAGGGGGTGGGATTGTATGCTAATTTCTTGTTCCTCCAACAAGCTTGTGGGCATGCATGACCTGGATAGAAAAAAGTGTTTATTTTTAGTCATGTTCTGAGTGGATGGTCCTCCCTGTATTGGAAGGTTTCTCTTTGTAGGCAGCTACTAAGGCTTGGCTGACCTTATGTATATAATTATTTCACATAACCGTTTCATTTATTTCTCTTGTATTTCTTGGTTTCAGCCTTCTTCAAGAATGTAATTCGGATTTCTGTCACATCATCTCCTTTCAGAGTATCTTGAAGGAAAATCACTTCAGCTGCTAGATGTATCTGAAAATAAAAAGTTAAATAGATGTTACAGGGACAAAGGTTCACAATGACAGGAAAGCCATACAATAATGGGGTATTTTATTTATTTGTTAAATATATATTATGAGATTCCAGCAAATAAGGCTTGGAAACAGAATAAAGCTTTTATCTGGTGCTGAAAACACGGGTGAAGATCAAAATGTGATCTATGTATACTGCTAAATACCCATATACTATTGTACTTACTAGTTTTACCTTCGCCTTCCAATTTTTTAGGGCACCATTTCTACACCTCCTATATGAGATCCATTTGCCAATATGATAAATTTAGCTCATATATAGAAATGAAGTGCTTTTAAGTACAAAGGTCAATGACACCATGGACATTCATTCATCATATTTATATAGCCACCTATCTGACAATCAAGTAACTCTGAGAATACAGATATAATGGCTGGGGTAAATCAAAAAGTGTTTTTGTTTGTTTTTGTTTGTTTTTGTGCCTTCAAGTCAGTGTTGACTCCTGGCAAAAGCCTGGACAAGTCCCTGCAGTTTTCTTGGCAAGATTTCAGAAAAGGTTTGTTGCTGCCTTCTTCCTAAGACAGAAAGAGTAACTGGCTGAGTCCAGTTGAGACTAAAACTTAAGCTCTCCTGTTCTACCTTAGCCTCTCAAAAGGTAAAGTACCAGACACAAATCCCCCACACAGAAAACATTTGTACAGAAGGTCTTTGAAAAGCAAGATATAAGCCTAGAACGACAATCAACCTCATCTAGTCTGTTTGCTCAATGCCAAATGGTCAAAAGGCTAATAGCATCTGTAGGAAAATTTGATTGGATTTGCACATGACACCATGACACTTAATATATTTTATTTGTTTTGGGTTTAATGTTTTCAGTGAACCCTGGCAAGTTTTGGTTTATCTAATAAATCATGGGTAACAATTTATGGCTAGAGACATTTATGTACCATAGTGGCTAAGGCATAAGGTCAGAAGCTGAAAGACTCTGAGCCTTAGAAACAAAATCAGCTGAGTGACTTGGGGACAGTCACTCACTCTCATCTCTAGGAAGTGTTAGATACCAGAATCAGTTACAATGGTTTCCACCAAGATCCTCTGTTCCGGGGGAACAGAGATTCAACCTGATTGGTCGAAGGGTCTGACTGCTCCCTATAAAAGGGCTGCTGTCAGACTGAACCTTCGCTGGATTGTACATAGTTGTTCTGTTATAATAAAGAGCTGTTGCTGCCAAAGCCTGAGTGTGTCTTTCCTTTACCCAATCTAACAGGAAGAAAGCAACAGCGAACCACTTCTGAAGATCTTGCCAAGAAAACTGTAAGGACTAATCCAGGCAGTCACCAGCACTGACTTGAAGGCAATGCACAGACACACACACACACAGACACACACACACACACACACACACACACAAACACACAAAACTGTGCACCAGCCAAGGATTACGTGGCTACGTTTATACTATATACTAAACAATAAGCCAATAAGCCATGGTTACAAACCATAATAGGTGATTTTATACACCAGGATGATCCAAAATTATGGTTCAGCATAATCACACAATCAGGCAGATCATGTGCCTCCCGAGGGAATGAAGGTGGGGGACTGACAACAAAGGCCTTACAATGTCACAATGTACACTCCACCTTTTATATAGCTGTTTTACAATGCAAATACCAAATGCTGGAGGTTGTGTCATGATGTCGTGCGTTGTATATTGTCACTAGGGCAGCATCATTGTTAGGAACAAGCAAATATGAGGCTGCTCTGTGGGGACGGCAGAGTAGGAAGAGCCATTTTCTTACCATTTCCAGAGCCCCTCTGATGGTCCCAGACAGCAGGCTGCAATAGCAAAGAGATGATCGACTTGCTGGTAGCTCCTCCACAAAGTCCACTAAGGGATTCTTGGCCAGAATGAGAGAAAACTCATTTCCCATTGCATTGTTGCAAGTCACAGTAGGGGTGACACCCAGATACATCTTAAAAGCAACCTGACAATGAAATGAAAAACGTGTGCCATGTCATCACCGGGTCAAACCATAAATTATCTTAAATAAATTTGGACATTTCTTCTATTTATTACAGGTATGTACCATAATTTTCAATCAATCAAGCAGAATAGAGCAGGAAGGGACCTTGGAGGTCTTCTAGACCAGCCCCCTGCTGAAGCAGGAGACCATGTACCATTTCATACAGGTGGCTGTCCAGTCTCTTCTTAAAAACCTCCTGTTAGGGATGTAAGCTAACAGTTGGGTTACCAATATATAAACCAGGATGGTAGTACTGTTTCTTTAAGTACTGCTGTAATGTGATTGGTTGCTGTTACCTCAAGCAGCCATAAGAGGGAGCCAGAATGACTGTTAGCTCTAGATGCTGATCGGTGAATACTTCTTGTTAGACCTATCGTGAGGTACTGTGTTTTTGCTACTGTTAGCTGCTTTGTGTGCTAAACTGATTATTTGATACTGGACTGTATTCGAAGGATCATTCCTTAACTGAGAACATTGATAACTGACTGACTGAACCGTGTATGACTTGGACTTTAAATTGAACTCTGAATACCTCTATATTTCTACATAGTAAACTACTATATTTTAAACTATTCTGGGTCCCTGTATGTTGGTTTGTGCGAGTTCTTCCATACCACTCTCATTATGCTTCTCTGCACATTCGCTCTCCTAACGGGTAGCTTACTTACTTAACACCTCCAATGATGAAGTACTTCCAATGTCTGAAGGCAAACTGTTCTACTGGTTAATTGTCCTCCCTGTTAGGAAGCTTCTCTTTAATTCCAGTCTGCTTCGCTCCTTGATTCATCCATTGTTTCTTGTCCTGCCCCTGGTGCTTTGGAAAATACGTTGACCCCCCCCCCCCTCTTTGTGGCAGCCTCTCAAATACTGGACTGAGGATTTTCATTAAGGGAACTCCTACATGCCAAGAGGGTGAATGTTTACTGCCTCCTCAGCATGAAGTTGACAACACTTATTTTTTTCATTTGCAATAACTTTAGGGGTGAGGCTGGGGAGTGAGAATTCAGACTGATGCCAATGGGGGCTCTTCTTCTCTGGAGCTCACTCTAGAGTAGCACATGTATGTGATCATTAGGATTTCAGCTGGAAAGAAACTGATTCACAATCTGAATGAAAACAACTCCCCTGGTTATTGTGTAAAAAGAAAAAAGAAATCCAGGCACACATATTGGCTATGTCTGTTTAAAGTCATGCTTCTTTGTGGAGTTCTGCACAAAATAGAAAAAATATGTTTTGTTTTAGCTCTCAAACCCAAACATCCCATCTGGAGTGTTCCATGAAAACATTTTCAGTTTGTTGCACTTTAACAAGACAAAACCTAAACCAGTTTAAGCATTCCATATTCCAGTGAAGCAAATATTGGAACACTTCAAGGAACCTGAGTCAAAAGGAACAATGGGAATAGAGAAAAAGATTCTTATTCCTTTCTTTTCACCACAGGATCACAAGAACAGAGAGGGTAGCAGTTCACACTGAGTGCTACCATTGAATCAGTTTGCAGAAGAATTGGCAGGAAGAAAAAAGGGAGAAAATGATAGTTCCTATCACAGAATCTTTGGTTGATGATCCTTCTTATCTTGCTTCTTTTGCTTCAGAAAATTCTTCCTTTAACTGGGGTTATGCTAATTGAAAAATTGTTAGGAGATACTAGTAGGTTGGCTGTCTTACAAAAAAAAAAAAAACTCATGAAGACTTAATTTTATTAGAAGGTCTCACAGTATCAATTCTAAAACAATTATCTTTCTTAGAACAGGAGAAGATTGTGCAAGAAAATAAATTCTTGTCAGTTCATTAGCACAAAGGGAGTTCCTTTCAGAAATGTTTTAATGTAATATCTTTTTAATCTAAGTTAAACTTGAGTGCCCAAGAAAGTGTAACAGTAGGGATGCATTATGTTTTATATGAAGATTATTATATGAACTATCCTTTTTCAAGTTGATTAAAAATGGTTAGCAATATAGAGTATTCTAAATCTAAAATTCCTATTTAATCAATACTTGATCATGGAAAGTACCATTCTTTTTTCAATCCTTGGTAATAATCTTTTCAGCCAAAAATTAGATGCCTGTCTTAATACATTGGTCAGGACCTCACTGAATTCCACTATGAAATTCTCGCCTGGACTATTGCAATGCTCTCTACGTGGGGCTGCCCTTGAAGAGCACCTGGAGGATTCAGCTGGTCCAGAATGCGGCCGTGCAGGTTATCATGGGGGTACCTAGGTGCTCTCATGTTACACCCCTTTTAGGCGGCCTGCACTGGTTGTCGGTTGTTTTCTGGGTGCGATTCAAGGTACTAATTATGACCTTTAAAGCGCTCCATGGCTTAGGCCCAGGGTACCTGCGAGACCACCTACTGCCACCAGTAGCTCCCACCGTCCAGTGTGATCCCACAGAGTTGGCTTCCTCAGGGTGCCATTGGCCAGACAGTGTCAGCTAGCGACCCCCAGGGGGAGAGCCTTCTCTGTGGGAGCACCTTCCCTCTGGAGTGAGCTGCCCCCAGAGCTTCGTGTAATCCCCAACCTCCGGTCCTTCCGACACGCCCTAAAAAGTTGGCTTTTCCAGCAAGCTGGCCTGGCCTGAATAAAATAAAATAAATGATTGATTTAATTGTTAATTTTAATCTAATTTTTAAAATGTTATTGTTAATATTAATTGATACTCTATCTAATTTCCTTTTTAACTTTTGTAATATGTGTTTTTTTTAATGTTGTACGGTCCTTTGGGAGAAGGGCATTTAAATCCAATAAACAAACAGACAACAAAAAACAATGGACCTCATTTTGACCATGAATACCTTAAGGACTATTGAAAGAATCCTGCTTCTTCTCTCATAGAATAATCTCAGGACAGCAGTTTTAGTTTTTTGGTCAATCAAGTTTGCTTGTGAGTCAGCCACTTTTCCCCCTGAGGTATGAAAGGTCTTACTTGGATACTTAACCATCAATCGTCACATGTATCTTTTAGTCCTTTAGTAAAGATCATAATCTTGGTTGCAAGATAAGATTACAAACTAAACTCTTCATTTATGTGCGGTGGCACAGTGGTTAGAATGCAGTATTGCATTCTAATTCTAATTCAACTGAACCTTTGATTAAAGAGGAAGTTAATTTTATAATATTGGATATATGCTGAAGTTGTCTCTACGATGGTTAGATCAGTTCTTAGTTCCTTAACATCATCTAGACCTCAGTCAGGAAGTTTATGCTCAACACCTAAAAAGCCAGACGTCTAAGGTCTAAGAAGTGACTTATCTTCTTTATTAATGTTACTTCTCCATGATCCACACAGGCCCACATAAGCCAATGGAGCTGTCTGTCATTATTCATCAGCTCTGTGACATGGCTTAGTTATCTTCAGGAACAGGTTTGTATGATTTGGACTTTGATGAAATATAATGAAACCATCTTGGGTCAATAGACATAGCCACAGATCTCTAAACACAACAATATTTGCAGGCTAGCCAGATCAGGTTCATTCTATACAGTATCCAGGGATTTATTTGCTGTTGAAAACTCAGTAGGATCCTATTCTATTAAAAACCATCAGAAAACCATTCTACTGATTTTAAGTCATGGTGGTACTAGACAATCTAAAACAATGTTCAGGGAATGAATTATGCATGAGCTACTTGGGTTGATAGACTTTATGTCTGTGTTGTTGAATAATTTCTAGGTTTGAAGTGAGGCTTTTATACTCTTTGAAGACTTCTTGCTGTCTGCCAAGTTTCTTCAAAATATTTAGGCTCCTCTAAGAATAGAAAACATAGTATGTTGTTTTTATTAATGGCTCAGTGATGGCCACTTTGATGTTCCATCCTAAAGACAATTTTATTTGCTTCTTCTTAGTCTTCTCTTTTGTTTTATTGGAATTGGAATGCAGTGGCTTCTTCTGGTACATTATTTTGGCCACTGTCAAGTTTTCAACACCCATTGAACTCAAATCACCACAACAGGGAAAATTACAAAACCCCAAATAAATCAAAGTAAATAATTAAGCTTTATTTAATGCGGGAAAGAACAGAGCTTAGAAGAATCATAACCAAGGCATTTTCTCATCATGAGTTTAGACCAGTGATGGTGAACATTTCAGCACTGAGTGCCGAAAAGGGAGCGCGCACATGCTCATCTGGGCCACAACCCGGAAGAGGAGCTGGCCAAGGGGCATGCACGTGTTGGAAAATGAACTTCTGGTTTCCAGCGGACCAGCTGGTCTTCTGGTTACTGGTGCGCATGCGCGCACAATGATCAGCTGGCCTGTGCGCATGCTCAAGCTGGAAAACAGAAGACCAGCTCTTCCAATTTCCAGCACTGCCGCATGCATGAAGGCCAGCTGATCATCATGCGCGCATGCGTGCTAGAAACCCGGAAGAGAAACAGGAGATGCCACACGTGTCAGGCAACATGGTTCTATGTGCCACTTCGGGCACATGTACCATAGGTTCACCATCACCATCACCGGCTTAGAAGTTCTTCCCTTGTTCTACAAAGCCCTTTTTCTTAAAAAAAAAAAAAGTCTGTGCTAAAAAGGAGGAAGAGCTCCAGCAAACAGAATGAATTAAAATATAATATTTACAGCAAAATATACAATTTGCTATATCAACAAGTGTGTATACAGAATGCATACACACCTAAGTTAAGAAAGTCAACCAGAGTATAGTGGTTTGCATGTTATAATACTCTCCAAAGTGTCCACAAACAAACAAACAAAATAAAATAAGAGAATGCAGACTCCAAAATATTCAGTGTATGACAAAACCAACATATCAACATAAAAAACTTTGTGGAAAGCTTAGTTATGTTTATATACTCTGTGTATGTTGTTCATACACACCAACAAACCTCAACATACTGGACTAAGCAACAATGACAGGAGGAATAAAAAAAGGCAAGTTTTTCTATGTCAATGCATGTAGTCCTTTTACCCCTTTCCCATATAAAGTGCTGAATATGATTGAATATTTTGCTTTTATATCCCACTGATGATTCTTTTGAAGGCCACACAGACTTAAACTTACCCACACAATGTTCATCTTGTTGTCCATAGTAATCTCTACCAAAATACCCCAACACCAAATAGAAGTGAATTTTGTTAAGCAATGATTTACTGAAATAAATAAAATAAAAATGGCATAGCTAGTGGTGGATTGCTCAAACATAAAGGGACTCTCTCATTACAGGTAGTCCTCCACTTATGACTACAACGGAGTCCAAAATTTATGTTGTTAAGTGAGACATTTGTTAAGTGAGTTTTGCCATCATTAATATAAACCAGTTGCAAAGCCTCCAAATTTTGATCATGTGACCAATGGGATGCTGCAACGGTTGTAAGCGTGTCTTGCTGATGTCACTACATCTCAGGATTTATTCCCCTGCCAGATTTCTGCTTTGGACTCAGAAAAGAGCTATATTAAAAAATAAAATTTACTGAAAAAATAAGGACAAGCCCAAATTTAAAGAGAAAAAACATCAAGTGAGTAGAAATAAGTTTATTATGTTCATGTTGATTTTTTATTTTTTTAATGTACTGTTCTAAATGTTCTTTCTTTTCCTATGCTTTTATTGCAACTATGCACTAGGTCTCTCTTTAAAAAAATGCTTCTGATATATTTGCGCCATAAAAGTTTAAAAATTGGAATACAAATACTCCAAAATCAGCTCAAGGCAAATGCATATAACTGTAAAAACTCTACTAATGTGATTCTTAGGCACATATTTGGAAATTGGACTTGGAAATTGCCTGAAGGCAACTGGTAGAATCACAAAGCTATGATAGCTCTTCCCAATTAAATCTCTTTTCAGATGCTTTGGATTATAACTTCCAAATTTCCCACCAATATTTCCATTAGCTGGCAGTCATGCAAATTAGAGTCTAACAGATGTAAGAAAGGGAGCACAAGAGAGATCTCTTTGAGAGAAAGAAATAAGGACATCTGAAAATATTACTAATGATGAGCAGATAGATGTTTTAATGACAATCTTATTTGGGAAAAGATGGATAGCCCTTCAGTGTTCTATTTTGGAAAAAGAGGTGCAAACAGCTCTCAGAGACCCTTATTCGCTAATAAATGAGTACTGAAGTTTGGGCTTATTCAGTTTCTCTGATTCTCTATAGTAGGGGTGTCAAACTCAAGGCCCATGGGCCAGATGTGGTCAGATCTGGACTGCGGTGCCATCCTGGATGTAAGGGGCCAGTCTGTGTTGCTTTGGCCCAGTCTACCCATGTCACTTTAGGCCAGTGCTTCTCAAATAGTGGGGCGGGCCCCCCAGGGGGGGCGCGAGGCTCCGTAAAGGGGGGCTCAGCTCAAATTATTTTATATATTTTTGTTTTGCAGGTTAAAGTTTTTTTTAATATTGTGTTCCTTTAAATCCTGTGCTCCTTTAAAACTTTTCTGCTACAGTTAATAAAGCTATTCTTTGTTGTAAATTGATCCACATTTCTTTCTTTTTTTATTCTCTTATACGTTAATAAGGATACAGTGTTATGCAGAGGTGTACTTATAACAATTTTATAGACAAATGATACTATTTACAGTCACACAGGGGGCGCGAAATGTTTTCTTCTTCCTGGGGGGGGGGGCATGACAGAAAATAATTGAGAAGCACTGCTTTAGGCCGATATACCTGTGTCGCTTTGGCCCGGTCTACCCAATGAGAAGAGGAAACATCAGGTAAGCATCTCTTCAGCCTGGTCTACCCATGTTGCTTTGGCCGGTCTACCCAATGCCAAGAGGAAACATTGGGTTAGTGTGGCTTCCACCCAGTCTATCAGTGGAACCCAAAGTGGAAACATGCCAGCAGTTTAGGGAGTGGAGTCAAGCTGGCCACATCCACCCAGTCGCCACGCACACCCAGTCGGCCACACCCAGTGAGTGACATCAAGCTGGCCATGCCCACTCAGTCAGCCACGCTCACCCAGCCACCGAGGTCAACCACAGCCCTGATGAGGCCCTCAATGAAATTGAGTTTGACACTCCTGCTCTATAGTAACCTTTACCTTCTTCACATTAAAGCTAACCTTGTGAATCTTTCTTTCTGGGTTATAGTCTGCTGTTAGGGGGTCAGACTGGATATGAAGTAGTAAGAATTTGGTTCAGCTTTGCCAAGTGAAGACGAATCAGCATCTTTGGGTACCTGTGCAATTATGTCTGCAGTTTCAGAAAAGCTGCGGCATTTCTTCACAGCAGAGCGAGCCAAGAAATCTTCAACCAATCTGATGCCGATGTTGTATCCCCTGACCAATGAGAAAAGAGAGAGAGAGAGAAAGGTGAACTTCCTGACAGTTGATGTGAGTATAAAATGGACACATGGCACACATTGTTCCAAACATATGGGCAGGATAAAATTCACAGATAAGAAGCAGTGTATAAATAAGATACCACTGCAAATTTTCTACGAGCAGATTACAATAACAATTTGTTAACAGAGCATTTTGAAACTTTAACCTGGTATTTTTAATTATTATTTTGTTCCTGCTGACTATTTTGTCATTAATATAGTATATAGAAGAGAAGTCAATAATTTGCAAATAAATTTACTAGTTTAAACATTTTGTAGGAGGGCTGTTTTGCAATGGATGGGAACTAATATTGTACTAATGTATAAATCAAAGGGACGTGGTGGCTCAGTGGCTAAGGCACTGAGCTTGTTGATCAGAAAGGTCGGCAGTTCAAATCCGTAATGGAGTGAGCTCCCTTTACTTGTCCCAGCTTCTGCCAACCTAGCAGTCTGAAAGCATGTAAAAAATGCAAGTAGAAAAATAAGAAGCATCTTTGGTGGGAAGGTAACAGTGTTCATTACGCTTTCAGCATTTAGTCTTTCTGGCCACATGGCCATGGAGACTTTTTCGGACAGCACTGGCTCTTCGGCTTTGAAACATAGATGAGCACCGCCCCCTAGAGTTGGGAATCTTTACCTTTATAAATCAGTATTCAGTTAGGGGGATAACATGTGTGTATGTGTTGGAATTTTCCCCCATTTTTAATGCACTTTATAAATGTCTTGATTGTTTTGTGGCTTTTAGTCTATTTTTGGAATTTTTTTTACTTTTGTATTTTAACGTTCTTTTGAATAAAATCAAAAATAGTAGAAAAAAGGCAGGATAAAATTCATAATGTAAATAAAACAATGGGTGATCCATTGGGCGTGCTCCGGTGCACACATGCATGTGCCAGAAACCAAAAGAGCAGCTGGCAATGGCGCACATGCCCAGAGAGGGCTCTGCATGCCACCTCTGGTACGCGTGCCGAAGGTTTGCCATCACGGACTTAGAACTTTCATTAGTTTAAAGGGGTAGAGCCTGAAGATTTTTGCACACTCCTATTGGCCAGATGAAAGCAACACCGATTGGCTTATAGTGATCTCTGAATTTTCGCAGCATTCCGAGCTCAGCAAAATAGAGAGGATTGGATGGTCAGCTTCAAAACAGGTTGGAGAATAGAAACAGAATCCTACAGCCATTTCCCAAGCTGATATCTACACCCAGCTAAACAGATTGAAGAACAGGGAAAAGATAACTAGCTATTTTCCCTCAAATTTGTTCATGCTGCTTCTTGCCCTCTTATACTTACATGCTGTCCAAGTATTTGTTTACATCTTCATCCTTTTCATAATCCTTACACAGTTGGGCAACCAAAGCCCCGTAGGTGAGCACGAAAAGCTCTCTACTCTGTCAATCATAGGAAATACTGAATGAGAATTGAAGAAAAACATACAATATTATATTCCAAGAGCAAGTAGGCTATTTATCTTTGGGGGGGAAAGCAGAGAACCCAGACAGAAGCTAGGTTCATATATAATACAAATGCAAAAAAGTGGTTTTGCTTTATCGCATTGAATGACTGCCCATGATTGTGGCTTGTTAACCAGAGTTTAAGAAAAACCAGAAAAACCAGAAAAAACAACCAACAACCATATCTACCAGTATGAATCCCCCAAATATCCCAGGACTCATGGACAAAAATTAGGATAGCTGCATTAGTCAGTCTGCATACCATGTGATGAGCTGATGCAGAGGATGAAATGGTGGGCAAATGCCAGTCCTACAACATAAAAAGAAGTAAAAGAAGAAGGAGCACAAAAGATCTTGATTTTTTAAAAACATTTTTTTAACTTTTTAAAAAACAGTGTATGATGAATTGAAAAGGCAATTCTCTAACCAAAAGAAAAAAAAATAGCAGTAAACTACTTAGTGAGAAATAATACCAATAAGAAGCACAATGGAATTAAGCTATTAGATGGAGTTAGGAACTAGGTTTACACCAGAATCAGTCGTGTTAAGGCACCAGGCTAGAAACCAGGTGATGGTGAGTTCTAGCCCCATTTAGGCCTGAAAACTGGTCTGGTAACTTGGGCCAGGCACTCTCTGTCAGTCCACTCTCACAGACCTGTTGTTATGGGGAAAATAGGATGAGAATAGCGTGTTAGCTATGTTAGTCACTTTGAGTTATTTATTAAAATTATAAAGATGGGATATGCACATTAATACATAAAATATTTCTGTATAGAATATTGCTTCAAATGCATATTTTCTTTTGGACAATATAATATAGTGCCGTGTTTCTCAATCCCAGCAACTTTAAGATGGATGGACTTTTAAGACCGAGAATTCCCCTGAGCTTGTGAAATAATGCTATAGCCTGAGTTTGCAATGGGTGATATTTGCTTCTATTTGAGAGGGTGGAAAAGACCAAAAATTTAAAAACATTGCCTCTCCTTGTGATGCCACCTAGTGGCCTAGAAAAAAAAATGAAGACCTGTCCAAAATATCAGGAGCTGAATTATTTGAGAGGCAAAATGACAGCATCTTCAATTAAATTTATGCTTAGACCATTCAAATAGAGATGTAGAACATCTATATTGGGAGGCAGGGGGTTGCCTCATTGAAAATTACCTCAGCTGAAAACCAACTCCTTAAAGCAACTTATCATCTTAAAGACAATTCAGTGCCAAACTGATTCAAAGAACTAGAAAAGTTTAAACCTAAAAACAGGTGCAAGTCAGAAAAGTCAAAAAAATATAGACCAATAACATCTTTTTCTTACCCTGATTCTACTTGCACTGGACATGGCTGAGAGATTATATCTTACCCTTTGTACTGTTAAATATATTTTAATGAAATCATAGCACTTGTCATGCATTCATCAAAATATACTACACTTCTAAGATCACATCCTTGTGTAACCAGAACAGAAATTCCTGTGAATCCTTGGCAAAAGGTAGCAAAAAAGGAAGGAAGGGAGGAAGGGAGGGAGGGCTGATATAGGTAGAGAAGGGAAGAAATTATTGCAGGCATCTATGACTATCTATTGCCTCAGATTTTACTAAAAGAGTAGCATGCCAGTCAAAATTCATGAATCCCACTTATTGTTATTATTATTTAGCATCTGATGAGAACATGACTGAACAGGAGTAAACATATACACACAACCCACATAGTTTTATAGAAAACTTCTATGGGGTACGGCAGTGGCCTCTCATAATTGATGAATGCCAAGAGAGAAAGAGAGAAACCCAGACGACACACTATTAAATGAAAAAAGGGGTGAAGAGGGGGAAAAGTGAAAAGTAGTAAAGTATTAATATATAAGTATATGTTCAAAGAATGAGACACAGATGAAAAACAGTTTGGAAATTATAGCGAGGAAAAGGGAAAGGAAAATCGTAAATATAAAGTTAGAACTGGGCTTGCTGGAATACCATCCCGAATATACACCAGATGAAAGAGGGAAAGAGATTACCACAACAATAAAAGAGGAAAGGAAGAGAGGAAGAGGAGAGGAGAAGAGAGGAAAGGATAGGGAAAGAAGAAAGAAGAAAAGAGAGGAAGCCTGGGAGGGACAGGAAGAGAAGGAGAGAGGACAGGAAGGGGAAGAGAGGAATAAGGGACAGGAAGGGGAAGAAGGAAAGGGAAAGGAGAGGAGGAAGGACGGAAGTAGAGAAGGGAGGGAGGGAGAAAAGGAAGGAAAAATGGGGTGATGGTAACATAAAACAGGTGTATGGGACAGTAAGCAAAGAAATCTCCAAATATATACTTTAACTCTTTATATGGAAAAACAAATGTATAAAAGTGATAAAATATAATAAGAGTAATAACTATGAGAATGTATACCTGTAAATGTATGTAAGAGACTACAAATAAAAAACTTTTCCAAAAAAAAATGATGAATACCAGTGGTTTTGTGGGTTTTCTATAGATTCAATTTTGTGGAAAATCATCCTTGCCATAACCACAAGCACTGGAACTGGAAGTATGGTCAAAAAGAGTTCTTTCTTACCACACACCCCATTTAAAAAGTAAACAGTGAAGGCTTCACTAGCATACTGAATTCACCAAATACATTCAATAGGGATAATGAAGAATACCATCTTAAAAGTAGCAAGCATAATAAAGTTTAGTAGCTGCTAGTAGATATACAAACATGCCTTACGATTTTGGAGTTCTCTGATCTTCTATTTGCTGGATGTGCCATTCTAGGACAGTAGGAAGATACCAACAGTTATTATATTCCTTCTGACTTAGATAGCATTTTTCTCTGCTGCTGTGCTTGATTGTTACTCCATTTCTTCCTCAGCCCTGGTCTTATTGCCCTTGCTAAACCCTGGTTGTAATCAACTCTGATGCTACAAGATCCTGCTTCTCCCCCCCCCCCCCCCCGATGCTCCTCCTCTTCTCGGTAAGCCTGAAGTCTTCCAACAGAAATGTGTTTGGCAAGGAATCCGGCTTACTTCAGTAAACAACCTGACTCATATCATTTAACTGATCCATTAAACAAAAACAACTTGCAAATTACATGTAAAATAGCTATCTCTCTGCTTGAAGCCAGCACTGAGGGGATGCTTTCAGAGAGGCTTTTAAACAAGGCTTTGCCTTCTTCGTAATATTTTATGGCAGGGGCAAAGGACAACATTTTCCACTCTCCATCTTTCTTCGCCATTTTCTGAGGTGCTTTTAGGGCAAGCTTTTATGGCACATTTGCCCTAACTTAGTACACAATTTAATGAGGATGTCAGACGAAAGCGCCTTGCATTTGTAAAACCTTGCTTCTTGTGGCCTCGCTTTTTCCATAATCTTTTTCCTAGGTGTCCATCAGAGAAAACAGGGCTCAGTAGAGCTTTAGACCACAAAAACAACTCTTCTTTCCTTTCAATTTCCACTAGAGACAATTCATGACACCCCCCCTTAAGTTATTTCAGAGATATTTCCTTATCAGATTTCCCAATGCCTTCAACAATGGCAGAGCTTTTGACGCACTTGAAAAGTTCTTTAAAATTCAGGGAAATATTCAGAGAGGTATCTGCCTTGAAAATTGCCCACATTTAACTGTATAGCACAATTGACCACCAGGAGTTGACCACGGGGAAAAAAATATATGATTTTTTGTGTTATGTCACAAAATGCTTTATGATCATTTTTATGTCATAAAGTATTGTATAAACATTGCCAAACTTCGACTCTGTGGGAGTCCTGAGTCCTGGATTTTGGAAGCATTCTGTAAGTTTGTTCATTTGACATACCTTGGTTCAAAAAGTTTTGCTCCATGGTACACTGTTTTGCACAATTAAAGATGATAGGAAAGAGAGTATTAGTAGTATATAGATAAATAAAAGCCAGTAAGGAAGGGAAGAGAGGATGATTTTTGACCGGTATCATCAAGGAATTCTCCCTTTGGAATTGCCTAAATTATGGGAGTATAAGATGACACCAGAATGCTGAGGGTTTAACCTTAAGGTTTAGTCTAGGGAGAATTCAGAATTCCCTCAAATATTCTTCCAAAATATAATTTTTAACATGGAAAAGCATGATTCAATACATGGCAAGTGATCAGTTATTTAAATACCGTGTTTCCTAAAAACAAGACAAGGTCTTATTTTCTCTTGACCCCCGAAATAAACACTTGGCCTTATTTTCAGGGAAGTCTTATTATTTTTGAGGTGCAGAAGGCAGTGAATGTGGTCACCTCATGGCTGCTGCTGTGTTGCAATATTCTCAGGGAGGGCTTGTTTTGAGGGGGGAGGGCTTATTTTTAACACATGTGCTAAAAAGCCCAGTTGGGCTTATTATCTGGGGAGGTCTTATTTTCAGGGAAACAGGGTAATACACCTTATACTTAATTATATACCTAACTCAGGGATCGCAAAATTTACAACGCCACCTAAAATATTAAATATATTCAGCCCCCTGGTAATGAAGAAAGCCAGTTAGATGTAGTGGTGACACAAGGTGAGAAATTGGGAGACTGTGAGCTCTTGTATGTGTACACACACACACACACACACACACACAGCATTAGGTGATCTTTGGCCAGTCGCTCAGTCCTTGGAAGGAAACAATGACAAATCACTTGCCAGTTCAGGCAGTCAACAGGGTGAACACTGACTTTTAATGCTTGTATTAAAAGTTTCAAAAATTGCTTTTTAATTGATTTTCAGTGATTATGAACCCTAACCCTAACCTTAACTTTTACAGGACTGAGCGAGTTTCCTTCGATCCTTAGCAGAAGACATTTTAACTACTAACAGGAACAGCCTTAGGAGGACAGAACCACAGTAACACTGTGCTTCCAATCTCTCAAACTGGTCCAGGATACCCACATCAAAAAAAGTTTTATAAACAATTTTAATTATGCTTTTCTGAGAAATCACAATAAAGGCTCATTCCTTCAGGATACTACAAGGTGTTCTAAGAGCATGAAGCAGACACCTCGTCCCAATAAACTTATTTTATTTAGGTTAAAGGGAATTCCTGTCCAGCAAAGTACCGGCAAACAGTCTTCCATAAGATTTCACAACTACAGATCTTTATCAGGCTTGGAGAGTTGCCAGGCTGATATCTTTCAAATGCCATGCTATAGTAACAATTACTTGGCAAGCAGTCAGGAACAGATCTTCACCCTAATGAATTGAACTAATTGTCTCCTGCAAACGCCCTTCCCCTTTCGCTTCTCTTTATTCCCTATCGGAGTGGCCATTCACTGTCCACCTGTGCCTTTATTCCTGAGCCGGTCCTTGTTCCTTAGCCGTTCCCTTCTCCTGGCAGCTCTGTGCATGCACACATCAGGAACAGGCTCCAGTTGTTCTTTTGCCCCATTGATATCCGACTCCAAAGGCAGCCCCATCTCTGCCTCATACGCAGAGCACTCGTCAGAGGCTTCTCCAGACTCCAGGACTGGCCCATGTTCCTCCCCAACCTCCTCACTGTCTGAATCTGCCGCTGGCTGCTGGCGGACCACAACCCAAGGTGACCTCTGTAGGAAGGCCACACATTGCATCTCCTGGGCATTCTTTCAGAAAGGTAATCTGTGGAAGAGGTAAGTGGAACATGGTGTTATAAAGCAAGGAGAAGACCCAAAGTAATGGGATCTGGCTGGGCAGGAAGCAAGTGCAAGGCAGAGTGACCTGACAGGCTGAGTGACCCAACAGGGTAGGAAGTAGGCCTAAGGCTGTGGGAACTCAAGGGGAGGGTTGCTATGCAAGGTGTGCCTCAGGGGGTGGAGGAGCCCTGGGAGACCCAGCACAGATGACATGTGAGTTGGGGGGAGCACTGCAGTGTGTCGGGTCTGGGCCTGAAATAGTGTGGGCTTACCCCATCCTGAAGCACCCCATGCTCTGTTTTATTACACATGTGGTTGCTTAACATTTGCAATGGGGAGATCTGGGTTGCGGTCATTGAGCAAGGCAGTTAGGTTGGTGTCTCTCTTAAAGACAGCAATGACCTATGATCATAAATCACGGCTCAATTGCACTTGTAAGTCAAGGCCCTACTTGTAACTAAACCCAGAGCTAGAGACATTCTTGTCTAATAACAATAATATGAAAGTTGGGCAGAGAACCAACAGTAGGACACCAAAGACATAATATTGCTTGTTCTTGTTCATCGAATTAGGCTGGACAGCAAAATGTATGGCAAAGCAACCAGAATTCAGCAGAAAACTACAAAATAATAATAATAATAATAATAATAATAATAATAATAATAATAATAATAATAATAATAATAATAATAATATTTTATTTGTTAGCCGCACCCTCTCCAGGACTCGGGGCGGCGTACAATAAAAACACGTAAAATACAAATATAGACAATACATACACATAAATATAGACGTACATGTGGAGGAGGTAGATAAATAAATGGAGAAAAATTAAAATTGCAATTTAAAATCCCCTAAGTAAAATTACAAAATTAAAAACCCGTCAGGAGCGATATGATCAAACTATGGTTGAGCCAGGCCAGCTACTTGGAAAAGGTGGGTCTTGAGCTTTGTTCTGAAGGAGCGGAGGTCAGAGGTAGTCCTAATATCCGGGGGGAGGTCATTCCACAGGGCTGGGCCCGCCACAGAGAAGGCTCTGCTCCTAGGCGCCGCCCCCCGACACTGTCTGGTGGACGGCACCTGGAGAAGTCCCTCTCTGTGCGAGCGAATTGGATGGTTATGCACAATTGCATAACTGAAGCCACATTGTACCTTTGGAGAAGCACTTGGAGAGGGAGTGGAAATTCATGAGGTTGCTATAACCTATTTTGACTTTATCTCCTCTGCGCCTCTTTTCCCTTATGATCAAGTTCCCAGCAGAACAGGGAGGGGAGTTTCAACATTGCCTTTCTGGCCACAATCCGGCAAATAATTGCCCTGTTTTACCTAAGGCCAATGGCTACCAAAGCAGGATTTTTGTAAACTTGTCATTAAAAACATGACTCCCGACCTCCATGCTTAAAAATAAATGATTTTTTTTCCATGAAAGTTTCATGAAGACTTTTTCACAATGAAGTATTGAATCTGCTTTTAAGGGGTAGTGCGATGTTAGAAAACAAATGGACCACATGAGGACTACCCTCCCATCAGCTGAATAATACCTTTTAATGTTATCCAATATTGCCACCTGGCTGCTTTGAAGTACCGCTCTGATCTACTCTTCTTCAATCTGAAAAAGATGTGGAAGGCAGGGAATTGGATGCATGTCACATAGAGTTTAAAATGGATGGCGCCTGAATGTAGAATCTTCTGAATGTTTTCATTACTGAGAGAATAAGGTAGTGTGCTTATGGCAAAAGTTAAATCTGTCATTTAAATCTCATTGATTTCAAAAAAAATTAAGACATGATTTAGTTCAGATCCAGTACTTTAGCTGCCACTAACATGTCATGATGTTCCCAGGTGCCTGTAGATTTTCTCAGATATTTTATCTTCCATCTAGCTGATACACACTACTAGAGTTGGGAGGAGAGAATATATTGGTGATTAGAGGAAGCGCTATACCATTACTATTCATTGTTTAATATCGTTGAGGTTATCATTATGCTCCTTGTATTGATTTTTAATTTCTATACCATCTTAATCTTCTGGAGTGACAGATTTTATAAATCTAACCAATAAATAATAAGTGCATTGAATTGCTTACCCTTCTTTTTGTTAACAGCAAATTGTGACAATTTCAGTGAACGATATAGCCTTAACCTATTGTTCTTTCATCCTATATTCACGAATCACTGTAATTTTAGGTGAAATTGCAAATCAATGCTTCCATAAGCATAAACTAAAACTATTACTTTGGCTTTGGAGCTAGCCCAAATTATGATTAGATGCATAAATCAGTTCTTCCAAGTGGAGTCCTGTAGACAAAACAGCATTGCCTATGCATAACAGCAGAAATATCAGCAGATTCAGGAAAGTTTGCAAAAGTACAATTAATAGCATCAAAATGCTTAGAAACAGAATGCAAGAGAGAGAGAGAGAGAAAATAAGCACAGATAGAATTAAAATGCTGAATTGCACAATTGCATTGTGATTTTCTGGAAACTGTTGTTTCCAGAAATTAATTTGTATAAGGTAACATGTATCAGAAAGAAAGCTATATTTTCTTGGTCATTTGGATTGTATTTATTGAAACTGACCAGTGAATGCATTTGTTAAAAAACTAAGATACATTTAAGTGAGGTTCAGGCAATGTTATTTCACTTTAAATTTTTTAATGATTTAAAGACAATAACATCGTGCTTATCATTAAATCAAAAACAAAACAAAAAGTACTGAAATCTGATATAATAATAAATTCTAGGAACCCAACCATACTTGAGGTGGAAAATATTTTGAAGAAAAAGAAAGCCCTAAACAAATATTGTGAAAAGGAAATTTCTTTTCTTTTCTTGCACATTACTGTTGATGCTGTATGTTGATTGATGGAAGGAGGAAAGGAAAATCAATTGAAATTGAGATTATAATGAAGTTTTGTGAAAGAGGACATGGTTGACTGACTGAGAGTGAACAAAATCACGCAAGAGGGAAGTTAATTTATAAAGTCAGGAACATTTTCCACCACTGTTACCACATATCTTTGATCACACATTAATGTAGATACTTATTTTTATGACTAGCACATATTCTTTATTTATTTAAACTTAGAAGGCTGCCCAAGTCCCAAATGACTCAAATGAATAAATTTAAAAGCAAGGCAAATAATTACAAAAAATATGCATCCAGAGAAAACACATATTCAGTTCTTTCATGAAATGAGTGATCATAGGATTGAATGCATGTCTATTTAAAAATAATTTTGGTGAGAGAAAATGTATGTAGAACTAGAATGTTAGTCTTTGTTATGCATAACTGCTCCTATGATTTCTGTAAAATATTTTATATAGATTTTACTTTTGTCCTTTTCCTTTCTGCAAAATTGTATTTGATGATGCATTGCATCACAATTGTGAATGGCCAATGTGGACTATTAAATCATATAATAAACAAAGAAACAAAGAAACAAGCAAATATATCTACAATAACATAATGGCTAGGCTATATATTGTGCTGAGACATTATGTAGTTCGTTTTCATGTGCGTGTCTGAGGATGCTTAATACAATGTGTAATCCAGCAATTATAGTTTAGTCCAATATGCAAACCAGAGTATAGGGACTTTTTCATACATTAAGTGTATACAACTGTGGTTATATCTGCTTAACCAAGATCCTACATAGGTAGTCTTCAACTAACAACAGTTTGTTTAGTGATTGATCGAAATTACATGGGCACTGAAAAGTGATTTATGATCATTTTTCACACTTATGACCATTGCAACATCCCCATGGTTAGAATACATTACATACATTGGCATACATTAAAATGAAATTTTGTTGCATACAGCTCTCAAAAGATCACTACCTCCAATATACACTACACAAACATGAATACATAAATACACAATTATGCAAATACCCACATACATTTTATGACACAGAGAAACAACACAGTGTAGTTCTGATGTATACTTGTATATGGCAAGAAAAACGAATCTTGTTAGTTAACCAGACTGCTTGCATAGGGAACAAAGCTGTTACAGAATCTATTAGCCCTGCTAGAAATATTCCAAAACCTCACCCAGAGGGGAGCAATAGAAACAGACCGTAAAGTGTGTGTGTATTGTCTCTAACAATGTTTCAATCTCTAAGCACATAGCACTTATAAGCAGTATCCTGAATAACAGGAAATGAGCTTCTTATAATCTTCTCGGCTGTGTTTACCACTCTCTGTATGCATTTTCTATCTGAGGCACTGGTGCCACCAAACCAAACACTCATGCAGTTTGTTAAATGCAATTTATATTCAGATGCTTGACAACTGATTCATATTTATGACACTTGAAGTACCCAGGGTCATGAGATCAGCTTTTGTGACCTTCTGACAAGCAAAGACAATGGGAAAGTCATACTCACTTAACAATGGTGTTACTAATTTAACAACTGCAGTGATTCACTTAACAAACGGCAAGAAAAGTTGAAAAATGGGGCAAAACTCACTTAACAAATTTGTAATTTAGCCACATAAATTTTGGGCTCAATTGTGGTCATAATTTGAGGACTACCTCTGCATAATGCTAGAGTTAAAGATATTTCAGAAACATAACAAGACTTTAACACTTTAAAGAAGTAGCTTAAGGTTTGCACAAGAGCTGGCTCAGAAGTTACACATGACTTGGCACTATTAGTTTTGTGGCAGAGTGTTTCTTCCTTTTCTCTTTTTATTTTGAGTTTGGAGTAAGTTAAATTGGCATCCATTTCATCCCCTAAAATCTCCAACAAGTTTTGGCCCTCTGTATGTTGCTCAAAGCCAGGATGGCTGTCATGCAGCAAAAAATCGGCGTATACCAAGGAATCCATTTTTAGACATGGGACAAGATCTCATTGCTCGCCTACTGACATTGTATATTCATGCATCCCAACAAAGGTGGCACAACAGACTTAGTATCTGGTAATATGATTTATGTTATCACCTATTTGTTTCTATATTACCGCATATTGGTTTATATATACCATTTCCACAAAGACAAGACCTCCCCAGATAATAAGCCCAATTGGGCTTTTGAGCGCATGCGCTAAAATAAGCCCTCCCCAAAAATATTGCAACACAGCAGCAGCCATGAGGTGCAAACACTGCACCTCACAAATAAGACCTCCCCGAAAATAAGGCCAAGTGCTTATTTCAGAGGTCAAAAGAAGACCCTGTCTTATTTTCAGGGAAACACGGCATATATGATCATGATGATGATGATGTTTGTATGGTTGTATATATGCTTGTGTGTTAACACCTTAGACACCTAGAGAGCACACTGTTCAACATGAAATGTATGATATAAAACAATTTAAAATATTTGCAAAAAAGACTTAGTATCTGTCAGGATGAGAAAGTTGCAATTAGTCGTTGCTGAACTGTAAATGCAGACTTGCAGAAGGACAAACGCCAAATAGTGAAGGGATGGATGGTCTGTAGAGATTCTCAGTCATCCAGGTCATGGTTATCCCAAAGGTGCTTTTTCAGGAGGCAAATGGACTTTCTTGTTTTTTCCTTTTAAAAACGTTTCGCTTCTCATCCAAGCAGCTCTGACCACCACCATTCCCCACTATCCTGTTTGAGGCGAAGCTTCTTGGATGAGAAGCGAAATGTCTTCCAGAGAAAAAAACAAGAAAGTCCAGTTGCCTCCTGAAAAAAGCACCTTTGGGAATGAATGGCTCGCCGGGACCGTTTCGTGTGAATTTGGCTACTCAGTACTTATCCCCAAGGCGAAGAGGCTGGAAGCAGGATTTGCTTAGGGAGTTCTTGTTGCATACAAGCTGGAGATCGTCTTCTGGGGGCTAAAGGGGGAGCTGAGGGCGGCAGAAAGTTAGAAGAGGTTCCAAACTGAGTTGCATAACGAGAGGCACCGGCACAATGAGCACGCGAAACTTAAGTAAGCTTTAACAGGGAGCAGCATTCAAATTGCTCCTTCGCCTTAGGGCTGCAAGAACTTTCTCTCGCTACGCTATCTTTCAAGAAGATCAAAACCATGAATATATAGAGAATAACGATTCCGAAACCACACTGGGAAGTGTGATCGGGCAGCCATCGGAAGCCCTCGGCTTAGGTTCAAAAGCTCCCAGCTCTCCCTCCCTAGCTATCTCTCGGGGAGAATGAGCAGATCAGCGGTGGTGCCCGGGAAGGCAGACCGGATCAGTCGACAGAAGAGCAACGGATCGCCTTCCAGGCCGAGGAGTTGCGGGGGGTAGGGCTGGCGGCTGCATTGCGCGTGCGTAGAGTGGCCTGGCTATTTCTCTCGCTCTCTTTTTCCCCCAGCCCCCGCCCCTCCGGCTTCGCGGTTGCTGCGGCGTCTCCTGTGTAGGGCTCCCCCTGCCGGAGGAGGCAATTTGCGGGTCGGCGCGTTCCATGGCCGGCGGCGGGGGATCATGACCGACTACGGGGAGGAACAGCGCAATGAGTTGGAGGCCTTGGAGGCCATCTATCCGGACTCCTTCACAGGTAGGGTAGCAAGTGGAAGTCGGCGCTGGGCGGCGCGTGGGCTCGCGGGGTGACGGTGGCAGCGCTTGCGAGTTTCCAGCATGCGGCGAGGATTCTTTTGCCCCGGTTCTTCCTGTTAAGAAGAGTTTTCCCCCCTTTTCTTTTTGGACTGGTCCATCCAGAATTCGATCCAAGCAAGCACTGGCCCCGCTGCAAACCTAGTGTGTTGTGAGAAGCCCGAGCGGGTTTCACTGGATCGTGTGAATCCAGAAAAATCCAGCTCTTTGAAGCTCGCTTTACATTGCCAGCTTTCCGAAGGATACGCGAGGAGGGCTCTGGTTCTCCTTTGGTATTGCAAGGGGAGGTTTTGGGCTAATCTCATTTCTTTCTTCCGCAATTTATTTGGGGTGGATGGGGGCGGTGCAACAATAGACTTAAGCTTCTCCGACGACTTGGCTTGAACTAGGGTTGCTTGAACCGTAGGCGGTACAACTCCTGCCCTCGGAAGTAACCTCCCTTAAAAAGTCATCCCTGCTTTGGTCCCGATGCCGTCATTCATTCATTCATTCATTCATACAGACTTGATTTGCTGCACTCTTTGAGTGTAAAAGCTGTTTATTAAAACATTCTCGATATAATTTTGTAGATTAATGAAAAGAAGGACTAGGGGTGACAATATCCCCAATATCTCAGGGGTTGCCACAAAGAAGAGGGAGTCAAGCTATTCTCCAAAGCACCTGGGGGTAGAACAAGAAGTGATGGGTGGAAACTAATCAAGGAGAGAAGCAGCTTAGAACTGAGGACAAACTTCCTGACAGTTAGAACAATTACTCAGTGGAACAACTTGCCTCCAGAAGTTGTGAATGCCCCAACACTGGAAGTTTTAAAGAAGATGTTGGATAGCCATTTGTCTGAAATGGTGTAGAGTTTCCTGCCTAAGCAGGGTTGGACTAGAAGACCTCCAAGGTCCCTTCCAACTCTCTTGTTCTAGTCTAATCTTGGAATGTTAAAAATGAGTTTACAGTAAAACCATAAGCCAAAGCGCTTTAAAACTCGTAAAAAGTAAATTATCTGATAGTGTTTTCTACCCAAATCATGGTAGCCATGTAGTGGTTAAGGCACAGGCCAGACTTTGATTCACATATACTCAGCCACAGAAACTCACAGGATGATTTTGGACCAGTTTCTATTTTTTTCTCAGCTCACAGGATGGTGTTGTGGGGACTCTATGCGCCACCTTGAATTCCTAAAGGAAAACCAGTAGTTTATGTAAGACTGCTATCACACCTCCTTCACTCAGTCACCTGGCTAAACATCCACATATCCTTTCTCTCATAAGGACCCTTCACCATTTTAATGGCCCTCCTGTGATGTTACTCCAATTTGTCACTGTTCATTTTGAAGGGTGGTACCCAGGACTGGACGCAACACTCTAAATGATTTTTGCTGTTTTAGCCACCGCATCACCCTGATGACTTGTGTTGAACTTGCAGTTGACAAGAATCTCCACATTTTCACATGTCCCAAATCAGTTGTCTTCAATCCTAGACTTGTATTATATTTTTTTCCCATCCAGACATAGAATTGTACATTTTATACCTAGTTCATTTCTATCCTGTTCATTTCAACCCATTACCTGGCTAGAACTTTAAAAAATATTTGCCTCTTCTAAAATATAAGCTGCCCCTCCCAGTTCAGTTGTCATCTGCAGATTTGATAAAGTGTCCCTTCAACTCCTTCATTCAATTCATTGATAAAAATGATGGAGGCAGGACAGAACCCTATGGCCCTCCATTTGACACATCCCTCTAAGCTAAAAATGGAACCATTAATGCTGCATGCTGCCATTCAACCAGTTCTGATTCCATTTAACAGTATTATCTAGCTCATATTTTCTCATTTTATTCAGAGAGTATTGCAAGAGATCTTGGCAGAGGTTTTGCTTAGCTCCAGGTGCATTATGACTACTGCTAATCCTCGGATTACAACCATCCATTCAGCAATGATTCAAAGTTACAGCAGCACTGGGGAAAAAAAAGTGACTTACAACCTGTCCTTGCATGAACAGCCATCACAGCATCTTCATGGTCACATGATCAAAAATTGATTTCTTGGCACCTGGGGTATATTTATAATGGTTGCAACATCCAGGAGTCATGTAATTGCCACTTGCAACTTTCTCAGGGAGATTCCAACAAGCAAAGTCAATAGGGGAAGCTACATTTGCTCAGTATGCTTTATTTATTTATTTTAGAAAAGGTATATTGGCACCTGCTTGCACCTGGCGACTCAAGGCGCCTTACATAGATATAAATGTTTTGCTTAACAACTGCAAAAAAAGATGTAAAATCAGGTGCCTCTCACTTAGCCATTACCTTCCTTAGGGGTGGTCCCAATCGTCATTGATTAAGTTGAGGACTAACTGTATTGGATTTCTCTTCTCTACTAGGTTATTAACTCTGACAAAGAAGGAAATAAGCTTGGCGTGAACTCTTTGCCATAAACCCATGGTTGTTCTTGCTGATTGTAGAATGCCTATCCAATATTTATAAATACAGTGTTTAATCATCTTTTTACAGTATAGATATGAAGTGACAGGTCCATACTTTTTGTATCATTCTCGTCCACTTAATATTGGAACAATACTTGCTCTTTGATCTTTTGAGATCTCACCTTCCTCTGGGAGTTTTCAAACAGGACTAAAGAAGAGCCCTGCAATCATAACTTCTAGCGCCCTAGATAAAATGAATTCATTTATTTCATGCTCTGTGTTCCAATAGCAGTGCTGTGGTGGTATCATGGTGCGATCATGATACCAAACAAATCCAGAAAAATCTGGATTCAGCATTCAGCCTCTGTGGAGAATGAATCTAGTGTCCATGTTTATGGCATAGTGGCATCACACTATGCATATGCCCTCCCATCCAGAGGGTGTTAAGATCTTCATAATCCAATGTGGATTTCTCAAAACTTTTAGTTCATTCAGCGAGTCTGTTCAGTTAATAGTTCAGTAGTTTTTGCTTGTAAAGCATTTGGTCTAGCACTTTATTCCTCAGAGGATACAGACTGTGTAGATTTGACTTCAGGCTATGTTGATTGAAGGCATATATTATCTTAAAAAAAACATGTAAAAACAGTCAGATTTACATACCAGTTTTTTTAAAGTAAAGAACAGAATTTCAGCAGTTTTTTTTAAACCGTTAGGATTAAAGGAATTTACACACCAAAGTTGCAGTGGTATTCTTTAAAAAAAACATATGAAAAATAATATTTCTTATCGGTTCTTTTTCCCTACAGTATTATCAGAAAACCCTACAAGTTTCACTATCACCGTGACATCGGAAGCGGGAGAAAATGATGAAAGTAAGTTGAATATTTCTCAGCATTTATGTGGGGTGGGTGGGTGGAAAATCTCTCAGAGAAAACAATTTTGTACAAATAATTGAAAGCCAGGAGCAGATTATTTCAGTATGGAACAGTAACTGGCTTGGAAATCTGTGATGCTAATATTGGAGTGTGTCCGCAGAAAATCCAAGCTTAAATCCTTATTTGGAAATAAGCCAAGGGATTGCTTTGGCTTATTTGGAAATTTGGAAATAAACCAAGGGATTGCTTTGCCAAGGGATACTTAGGCCCAGTACTCTTCAACATCTTCATCAATGATTTGGATGAGGGAATAAATGGGGAACTCATCAAATTTGCAGATGATACCAAGCTGGCAGGAATAGCCAACACTCCAGAAGATAGGCTTAAGATACAGAAGGATCTTGACAAACTTGAACATTGGGCACTATCTAATAAAATGAAATTCAGTGGTGAAAAGAGTAAGGTTCTACATTTAGACAACAAAAACGGAACGCACAGGTACAGTATAGGTGGTACCGTGCTCAATAGTAGTAACTGTGAGAGGGAGCTTGGAGTTCTAGTGGACAACCATTTAAATATGAGCCAGCAGTGTGCAGCAGGTGCCAAAAAAGTCAACACAGTTCTAGGCTGCATCAACAGAGGGATAGAATCAAGATCACGTGAAGTGTTAATACCACTTTATAATGCCTTGGTAAGGCCACACTTGGAATACTGCATTCAGTTCTGGTCGCCACAATGTAAAAAAGATGTGGAGACTCTAGAAAGAGTGCAGAGAAGAGCAACAAAGATGATTAGGGGACTGGAGAGTAAAACATATGAAGAACGGTTGCAGGAACTGGGTATGTCTAGCTTAAGAGAAAGAAGGACTAGGGGAGACATGATAGCAGTGTTCCAATATCTCAGGGGTTGCCACAAAGAAGAGGGAGTCAAACTATTCTCCAAGGCACCTGAGGGTAGAACAAGAAGCAATGGGTGGAAACTAATCAAGGAGAGAAGCAACTTAGAACTGAGGAGAAATTTCCTGACAGTTAGAACAATTAATCAGTGGAACAGCTTGCCTCCAGAAGTTGTGAATGCCCCAACACTGGAAGTCTTTAAGAAGATGTTGGATAGCCATTTGTCTGAAATGGTATAGGGTTTCCTGCCTAGGCAGGGGATTGGACTAGAAGGCCTCCAAGGTCCCTTCCAACTCTACTATTGTATTGTATTGTATTGTATTGTATTGTATTGTATTGTATTGTATTGTATTGTATTGTATTGTATTGTATTGTAAGTTGCTGCCCTGCAGGGGTTTCAATGGAGCTTTCCAATAAAGTGAAGATGATGGTTGACCAAGTTCCATGTTGCCTTCATACTTGAGTCAATTGATCAAGGAACTTGAGATTCATAGTACCCGACATGAGAAATGTTACCTGAATATAGTGAAGATAATTTCATAGTATTTCTGAAGTCCGGATTATAAACTTCAAAGCATACTTATAAGTAGAAAACAAATCACTTGTTTGAATGCAAGTGAGTTGTTTATAAATTAAAGCTTACACATATATTTGGAGACTAAAGGATATGTTAGTTCTTGTCCTAGCATGGAAAGCAAAATGGAGGGATCAAATCTGAAACCCTCCCAATAGGTGGCATCAGGAAATCAGTTGGGGAAAGAGGAGGCATGCCTAGGAGTACATTGACACTCTGGTCCTCTTCTTTTTATCCCACCTCTCTATGGATGTTAAAAGTTCATTAAAACAATTTTTAAAACCTTGAAAGGAGATTTAAAAAAGAAGGTAGAAACTGCTACTTCTTTTCATCTGCTGTCTGCCAGCAGGAATGCAAGAGTGAGATGCATTGTTTCTTTTCTGATCTTCCCACAAGCAATGATAATATTCCCAACTAAATGGTCAATATTAATAATTTCAGTTGGACATTTGAACTGCTTTTCTTCTGTTGCACTACAGCTGTTCAGACGACCCTCAAATTCACCTATTCAGAAAAGTATCCAGATGAAGTTCCATTATATGAATTGCTTGCACATGAGAATCTTGAAAATAATGATATTGCAGACCTATTAAAACTACTGCAGGAACAGGTAAGAAATATTCAGAGTATTTTTTTTTGTTGGTGCCAGTAGTTCTTTAGAGGCAGCTCAACTTTTATTCACTGAGTAAAAATACACATGGTTTGAAAATCAGAAGATAAACAAGGTAAGGACAAAACTGTCATGATTAGATTTTTCACCTTAAAGGTTAATAGATATTGCAGTTAATGCAAATGAATGTAAGTACTTCATAATTTATTTTATAAAACTGGGACCCACTAGATATTAGGTGGGAGAAAATTAGAATACCTTCTTATAAAAGATACAAGTGTTTATGTCATTTCATAATAACTTTTGATGTTCATAAACTCTGAAAAGCATTGTAGGGCTGAAAAAGAAATTCAACGGCAACCCAACACATTTTTTAAAATTCCTATTGCAAAATCATTTGCTACTATAAAAAGCATATGAATGAAAACTGAAAAGTTTTGTTGGTGATAGGGCTTGTTATGTTATATGTTTCTACCTACTTTGAATTGTGTTTTAAAGCCATTCTTACCACACTTCCTACATTTTTTGTGTCATAGAAATTATAATTTTAACTCCAAATTCTTTGCAAGTAAAGCTATTGTCTCTTTGTATTTCAGTCAGAAGAGAATCTAGGCATGGTAATGATCTTCACACTGGTGTCAGCTGTGCAAGAAAGACTGAATGAAATGGTAGATCTAATAAAAACAAGAAGAGAAGCAGAAAAGAAACAGAAAGAAAAAGAGGCAGAGGAGGCAGAAAAGGTGATAAAATTCGTCAGCATATTGTTATAAGAAGAAAAAGTAGCATTTGCAATATTTGAGTCTGTAACCAGAGATTTTTTTATAGTGTTTCCAATCTATAATACAGGGATCACTGGAGAAAAACAAGGGTGATATTGGTGGATGGATGGATGGATGCATGGATGATGGATAGATGGATGGATGATAGCCTTCGCATCCAAAATTATGCAAGATTATACAATATAAACATGTGGATTGTGTTTTGTTGTTCCATGTTAAGAATCCAGAACCTTAAGACTCACTTGTTTTTTGTTTTTATTGACCAATATTCTGTTAAATAGAATGTATATGAATACACACATGCATACACATATAACACACACACACACACACAGACACACTTAGTGATCTTGTATTTTTTGCAGAAAGCAGGTGGGGAAATATGAAGGGATTCCATATGACTACAAATGTTCTTGAAGTAGATAAACTAAATCACCTGAACTCAAGCTGGGTAACATTATGTTGGTTAGAGAAATGTTGGAATGGTGTTTTAGCCTCTCCAAGAATCCTATAATTAGTTTGGTCCGGTTTTAGGATACTTGCCAGCTGTATAAATTTAGTATCGGCTGAAGTGTAGCAGTATGCTACAATCCTGGAGACCATATCTTCTAGTCCTGTTTTAGGCATGAAGCCATCTGGGTGACCTTAACCCGGTCACTTACTCTCAACCCAAAGAGGAAACCAATGGAAAACCACTCCCATAAAACCTTGCCAAAAAACATGCAAGAACTTGTCTAAACAATACCCAGGAGTCAAAACAAATTCAAAGGTGCACATGCACACAAATATAAGTAAATTAAAGGGAAATAGCCATAATTAATTAGTTTGACTTTAGCAGAGGACAGGGAGAATTTGGTATTCTGTTGGTTTATGGTTGCAGAATGACTGTCTTTTTAGTTTTCTCACCTCTTTTAAATTGGTTTATTAATATAGTGTGACAAATAAGGCCTAATATAATCCCACGGTCTGTATTCGAAATCTTGGTTAGTTAGGTAAACTAGGGAACCATGTTTATGTATGTATCTGTATCTAATAACTATGAATATATTTTCATAAGATAATGTAATTACCTACAGGTAATTCTCAATTTAAGACTGTTATTGAGTCTGGAATTATGGTTGTAAGTCGTGCCGATTGTTAAGTGGACCATCATGTGACTGAGCTGATTTTACAATTTTTTTGCATCCATTGCAAATAACCAGAGTTGTTAAGCAAATTGGCGGTTGTTAAATGAATACCACACTCCTTAAGTAAACCTATTGTTTGCAATGAGCTTTTTTTTTTTTGCCAGAAATTGAAAGTAAACACCAATTTCTTGCAAAAAAAAAACCCAACCCCCATTGTAAATTGCTGTTATATGACCACTGCAAGCAACCATAAATGCAGACCAGTGCTGAACGCCCAAAATGTGATCACATGACGTGTGTGTGTGTTTTGGAACTTTGAATCTGAGTTGTAAACCTTTTGGGGGAGTCCGTTGTAACTTCGAACTATGGCTAAGTTGTAAGTCGAGGACTACCTGTAACGTCCTATTTTTATCAAGAGGACTACAGCTACATTTGGCCTTGTGTTTGTTTGCTCCTTTGTTGTGCTATTTATGTATTTTATTTTGAATTCTACAGCCATGATGGTGATGACAATGATGATGATGACAACAAAGGCAATAATGGCTTTTAATCTTTGTATGCCACTTCCCATTAAAGAATCTCGGAAGTAATTCTTGTTGGTACTGTCCACAGAACTGTTTCAGAACAGTTCTGGCTGGGAGTATAGTTACCTTTGTTGCCTAGCTGTTTATGTGAGAATAGATTTGGAATATCAGAGCTGGAAAGCTGGTGCCATTATTAGGCTGGTATTGTCCTTTGTTACATGTTTTGGAACTTTATCTTATTCTCTGTTTTTCTAGCAATGTTTTCATGGCACCCCCGTCACTATTGAAAGCTTCCTACGCTGGAAGGCAACGTTTGATTTGGAGCTTTTAGAAATTAAAAGAAAAAAGACGAAAGAAGAAGAACAGTGCGGCAAAAATAAATTAACAGGTGGGATATAATAGTCTGTCTTATATAAGCCAGGTGCCTGGTCTTGGATTACTGGAGGATTATTTTTCTTTTTTAAAAGTTTTATTATTTTTTAGTTGCAAAAATAAACATTCCATTCTTTCCTTTTGCAGTATGTTATCTGGTACAAACATCTCTGTGTAATATCGTTCCTCCTTTGCCACATCATTCACATTCATATTAACATTATTTCCCTAAGTTTAGTATTACAATATATCGAGCATTTTTCTTCTTAATATCTTCTAGTAATAATATCATATCAACATTATACATCATTATTCTCATCATACACATACTAACAGTTTCCATCTTATTTATATCTCTATCTCTAAGTGTATTACCTACTTTTTTTTAGGTTTCTTCATTTCCAAACTCCTTTTTCCTCCCCTCCAACTATTGGTAAATAGTTTTTCATTTGACACATGAAATCCACACAAGCTGTATCAAATTGGTTAGTCAGGCAACCCAGAGTGGTGAAAAATATCAGTGTTCCAGAAAGCAGTCCAAATTATCCACAAAAATACAGAAGTTAAACAGTTGACATTGATAAATGTTTGAATAGATATTTTTACTGGGGATGCAAAGAAATACAATGGAACCTTGGTACTCATTGTTAATTAGTTCTGAGAGCACAATGAGTGATGAAAAATAATGAGTCCCAAACAGTTTTTTTCCTATAAGGATCAATGTAGTGAGTTACAAGGGAGCCGACATCGATACATTTTAGCTTGTGCACTGAGTATCAAACAAATGAGTACTGGGACAAAATTTTCATGTCAAAATGTGTTGAGTACCAAATTCTGTGAGTTTCAAAGTATTTGAGTACCAAAGTACCACTATATACAAAACTGCATGCTTGAATTGTACATGCTGCTAATATCACATACCCTAGTTCTATAAGAGATAAAGGTTATCAAACTCATGTAGGAGTCTTCTTTAGGTGCACTGTAATCTCCAAATTATAACTTTCAAGTTATAATTGAAGCTCGGATTCCTTTATATTAATATGCTAATATAAATATACTAATCAAGCTAGGATTTTTGTCTTAGTTTATGATTGTATTAAACACAGAAAGAAAACCTAATTTTCTCTCATATAGTATGCAGCAAAACACATTAGGGACAAGGGAGTGGAGAAGGCCTATGCAAATAATGGTTGCAAGTACAACTCTAGACCAGCCCCATATTGTAACTAAGGGTGAGGTCTTAGGTGTAATGTGCTACGTTTGTTTTAAGACAATTCAATTTAATCATGGCACCCCATATTATCTGACTGGAAATTATGTAGTCATCACTCTTCAGACTTCAAAGTGAAAAGTACTGTAGTTCCTGATATTTGAGCTGCATTTTCTTTCTTCTGCTCCATCATAGGTTTATCTCCAGTTGTAATCGAAAGTGTGTGTGTGTGTGTGTGTGTGTGTGTGTGTGTGTGTCTGTTCGTTATGCCACTATCCAAATCAACTTACTTCTTTTATTTCTTAATAGGAAAGCAGCTGTTTGAGACAGATCATAACCTTGATACATCCGATATTCAGTTCTTAGAAGATGGTAACTTTCCATTATTTCTACTTTAATTGCTATAGAATATGATTTTAATGGTAAAAGCTATTTACTACTAAATATACTGGCACTTAACACTAAACGTACTGGTATTTTCATATCAATTGGCTAAATTTTGCCTCTAGTACTAATAGAGAGGAATAAGCTACTTACATGTTTTTGGAAATAAGCAATTACTTCTGGTTCCGGGTAATGTAATCCCTTAAGGATATCCCTTTAACTCAAATATATTCTTATTCTGTATCTGCCCTCTTAATGTGATAATAGCTTCTAGCAGAAAGGAAAAAGCTAACTGAGCAAGCATGTCTGTTTATTTGGATATATAATGCTAAGTACCAGCTGAAATCAAATAACACTGGATCGGCTTAAACTGAGGATATGCCTGAAAAATGCCACTTTTAACACCTGAAATATTCCTGGTCCTTTATAGGATTCCATTTTGCTGATATCACATGCAGTTTTGCTTTAAAAATGTTTTGCTTCATCCATGAAGGCAAATAACTAATCTGGCCAAGAAAACTGCAGGGACTAGTCCAAGCAGTTGACTGGAAGACATACACACAGAAACATCTTTGGCATTATACCATTATCGCCTACATGCCTAACTGTAGGTGTTTTTCCTCCAAAATAAACTTCAAGCTTGATAATATAAGGGACAAAAATTAACTCATGGAAGACAGAAGGTGTCACTCTTGCTCCATTCTTATCTTTTTCTTCCTTGTACAGAGATGTACATCATTGATCCTATGTGGTTAACTCAGACTCAAAAAATATACCGGCAGTATATCCACTCCTTTTCCCAAAATGCTTTTTTTAATTGTAGGAGACTTCTCAGGGGATCCATAGCATAAGCAGTTGGAAAAGCAATTCGAGAAGAGAGTGGGATTTTTTTTTGTTTAGCTCTACTGCTTTAACTATGTTTTGCTTGCAGAAAATTATACTCCTTTAAAAAAAAAGTAATGACTTTTAATTTTTATGTTACTAATTCAAAACGATGAAATGACAAGTATCAATGCATCTTCTTAACCTCATACTATATGGGCCCTGTACAATATGCCTTCTAAATGTATTACTTGTCACATGAAAGAACACTCCCATTTGCTTGATTGTGTAGGTACAGACTGTCCACTCTCTGGTTTCTATCTTCTTTGGAAATTATGGGCCCTTTGCATGCTGGGTCAGTTTTTTAGCTAAGACTGCTAAATGTTCATTACAAGCACTCAGTTTGGAATTCATTTTTTTTCCTATTTATAAAATGTCACCTTTATTTTCCTTTTCTCCCCTATCCTAGGTGGAAACAATGTGGAAGTAGATGAATCATTGTTCCAGGACATGGATGACTTGGACTTGGAAGATGATGAGGACGATCCAGACTATAACCCTGTTCATCTAGATAGTGACTAGATCTGAGATTCCTCTACTAGCTACTTGGATCCATAGGTTTGGTTGGACACTTGTAGCCAGAAAGAGGCACACGTGATTTGAATATCTTTTTCTTCAAAGAAAAGGGTGAAGTATTTTAAGATCAAAGTGACTTCTTTTCTGGTGGCTTTCAGCCCAGGTAATAAACAGACTTTAACATTTGAGATTTGTGTCTCTTGTGTGTTCCTGCACAAAATGGCCTTTCTGAGAAAGCAGAAAATGCTCTTCTCAAATTAACTGGGCTGTTGTACTAAAGGCTTGGATAAACATAGTTGTTTTGAAGGTGATGCTTCCCCCGCCCTGAATTATAAATCACAGTACTTGATTGTAGGAAGAAAGTTCTGTAGAGAAATTGGCTTTCTTCTGTTTTGTTTGGAGCATATCATTCTTGGCATCACCTTGAAGATTACAGAATTATGATAGGATGCTTATTTTAGAAGAAGGCTGAGATGAATTTTTTCCCAAAAGAACGATAGCTTTTGTCAGGTGCTGTGATCTTAAAGTTTATCAAGATGTCTGTGACAGTCTCTGTTGATGCCATTAAACCCAGTTTTTTCCTGGAGCATATCTCTGAAACCTTCTAGGTTTATTGTCAAGAATGTAAAAAGGTGAATTACATAGTGGACTATATATTTCCAGTAGCCGGAAGTAGCCCCTTATCTTTTGTTTTGGATTATATTTTCATCTTCCTAAAATTTCAGCAACCAAATTCTGTTGTGCCTTATAATTGAAACATTAAAGTTCAGAAATCAATCAGAGCTCCAAAATCAGTGTACTATATAAAAATAATTTTGGGTGATTTGTGTGACTGATGAGTAGAACCTCTAAAAACCTGAATTGACAATAGTTTAATCCATTGTCGCTGAAAAATGTTTTGGGGTCTATTGTTTCATTGCTAAAATGGAATTCATGGAAGGCTTTCTCAGAATTGCCACATCTCAGTTTTGTCTTCTTCCAAATTTATGACCAATATGGGTTGATAGGAAATTAAAATATGGATTTAAAAAATAAGTGTTACTGATGCAGCTTCAGAATTGCTGCTTCTCAGAATATCCATAAATCCTTTTTTCCAATTAGCTTCTTAAGAGTGTTACAATAAGCAGTAGAGGACTGTGATATAATTATGCTCAGAGCACCCAAATGAGAGGTAAAAAAAAAACAAATTTGTCCACCACGGCATGATATACCTAAAAAGGGGGGGTTTCAAACATGATACACCTAAAAAAAGAGATGGGCTTCAAACATATCAGTATGGTAAGAGAGGGAAGGGTGGAAATATCAGGTGAAAGAGGCAAGAAATTTGGGCTACGTTAGCAGATTGTAGTACGCTCCAAAGTTTTTTTTGGCATCAGTCAAGGACAGGACTTTGCTAGTTCTATTTAATGTGATGCCATTCACAAATAAAAGAAACTTAATAGCATAAAGCCAGGACACCCTTAACCTTTTAGGATTTTTATAGTATCTTTACAAAGTTTCAACATCATATATTAAAATAGAAACCAACATAAAAGAGAAAAGGAATGACAAAAAATATTAAAGACGCTCAAAAGAGAAAAAATTACATTTAACAAATATAACAAAGGTGACCTCCGTCTTTCTTTTATTTAGAGATAGTAACAATGCAACCTCACTCTAAGTTTAAGAAATAATACCAATCTATAAAGTATCTTAAAACACTAATAGTCAACTTACTCTAAGCTAGTATTCAGAAAATGTTCTCTTAATATCCTCTAAAAGATAGTAAATGATCAAATGAAAATAATCTTATATAAGCATCGCAATATAATGATCTTACTTTATATTTTCCTTTGCTTTACAAACCTACGAAGGACATAAATGTGAGGACTTGTTGCAAAGTTACTTTTTCAGCACTGTTGTTCATCTACGGTCACCACACAAGGCCTACCTGTAGTACACAAGTGTCCATTTTCTATTATGGGATTACCTCCAAATAAGATACTACTTGGTGTCCACTTTGAACAGAGCTTTTTTTCTCATAACAATCTGAATGGGGAGATGACTTTCAGGGAATTCAGCAGCAGCATGATGATTATATTGTTTGTAGACTTTTCAGCAGGCTGTTTTTCCAGATTCAGCCTTTACAAGGTAATTGCTCTTAGCAAGGGAATTTTTCAGTGGGTCCAACCATCTTTCATTAACCAATTTCGTTGTATTTATTTTGTACAATGACAATAAAGACTATACTATACTAACCTCCTGTTTCTCCACTACTGATAAATTAACTTTGTTCCCAAGGCACTTGTGCAAAAATTTTGAAACCATGAATTATCACTAAGCATAGTAGTAGCATAATCTCTTTATTCTTCTGCGTCCCTTCATCTTATTCTTTTGCTTTCCAATTTTAACATTTACCTTTAACATGGGTTTGGGGCTCCTTGGTTCTCGGAGAATTGCCATTGTTGGTGATGGATGAGGTTGCGCTGTGCCAGACAGACTCAGTGTGTGATCTGTGAGTTCTTCTGGATTTGCAACTTTTCCTCAAAGAGCAGGTGGTGGTCATGGCCAGGGGGTCTGTCTGAAATTATGGGTTGTGTACCCTTGCATCTTTCCTGGATCAACCTGCCCTCCTCATGGTCCTGTGCTCCAGCTATCTCCTGTTTGGAGTACTGTTATGCACTGCACAAGGGCTTATCCAGAAGTAACAATTAGTTCAAAATTTCTGCACAACTTGAAATGTGTGCATGTCTCACCTCTTGTGATTGAAGGCAAAAGGAGAAGGTGACACAAGGGGATAATTTAATTTTAATTTAATTTAATTTAATGCTTCTAGACCGCCTCCTCTCCCGAAAGGGACTCGGGGCGGTGTACAGTTCATACAAAATATATCAGATACAATAAAATTAAGTATGTACAGTTGACAGTTGACATGGAGGAGGTAAGAATGACATTAAAAGAACTGTACAAAGCAGATTAAAATAAGTTCAAACCCCTAAAAACAAATACAGTGAATTAAAAAACCCCTAAAATAACCAGATATAGTGCGTTTGCCAGGAGGGACAGTTGAATTATGCCAGGCCTGCTAATCGGAACAGGTGGGTCTTCAGTTTTTGCCGGAAGGAGCGGAGGTCAGAAGTGGTTCTAATGTCGGGGGGGAGGTCATTCCAGAGGGTTGGGCCCATCACAGAGAAGGCCCTACTCCTCGGTGTCGCCCGCCGGCATTGTCCAGTGGATGGCACCAGGAGAAGTCCCTCCCTGTGTGAGCGTATTGGCCGCAGGGATGTATGTGGGAGGATGCGATCCCGCAAGTAACTAGGTCCCGTGCCATGGAGCGCTTTAAAGATGGTAATCAGCACCTTGAAACGCACCCGGAAAACCACAGGTAGCCAATGCAGCTCGCGCAGGAGAGGTGTTACGTGGGAGTACCTCGTACTCCCCATCACAGCCCGCGCGGCTGCATTCTGAACTAACTGCAGTCTCCGGGCGCGTCCCAAGGGCAGCCCCATGTAGAGAGCGTTGCAGTAATCCAGGCGGGACGTCACCAGCGCATGAGTGACCGTGCGTAGGGCATCCCGGTCCAGTAGGGGGCGCAATTGGCGCACCAGGCGAACCTGGTGGAACGCCCCCCTTGCCACGGCCGCCACATGGTCATCCATTGACAGCCGGGCATCAAGGAGGACGCCCAAATTGCGCGCCCGTTCCACAGGGGGCAACTGCTCGCCCCCTATGGCCAGCGATGGAATCAGCTGGCTGAATCGAGGTGCCGGTAGCCACAGCCACTCAGTCTTGGAGGGGTTGAGTTTAAGTCTGTTGTCCTCCATCCAGACCCCGACGGCCTCCAAACACCGGGACATTACTTCGACAGCCTCGTTGGGGTGGTTTGGAGTTGAAATATACAGCTGAGTATCATCAGCGTAGAGGTGATACTCAACCCCAAAACCACGGATGATCTCACCCAGCGGCTTTACATATGTGTTGAACAGGAGAGGCGAGAGGACCGACCCCTGTGGCACCCCACAAGTGAGTGGCCTCGGGGTCGACCTCTGTCCCCCTGTCAACACACATTGCCTCCGGTCGGAGAGGTAGGAGCCGAACCACCGCAAAACGGTACCTCCGACTCCCATCCCCTCCAACCGGCGCAATAGGATACCATGGTCGATGGTATCAAAAGCCGCCGAGAGGTCTAATAGGACCAGGATAGAGGAGCAACCTCTATCTCTGGCCCTCCAGAGATCATCAACCAACGCGACCAAGGCTGTCTCTGTGCTGTGCCCAGGTCGGAAGCCGGACTGGCGTGAGTCTAGATACTCGGATTCGTCAAGGTGTCGTGGAAACTGCTGGGCCACCACATTCTCAACAACCTTCGCTAGAAACGGAAGGTTGGAGACTGGACGATAGTTAGCTAGCTCCATTGGGTCGAGTGAGGGCCTCTTAAGTAAGGGCCTCACCACCGCCTCTTTCAAGGCGGTTGGTAAGGATCCCTCACCCAATGAGGCATTCACCAGGCCCAGAAGCCAGCCTCGTGTCACCTCCCAAGATGCCAGTACCAACCAGGAGGGACACGGGTCCATTAAACATGTGGTGGGTCGCAGCCGTCCACGCAACCTATCTAAATCCTCGGGGGCAACAGAATCAAACTCCTCCCAGGATGGTCTCACAAGACTCGCTGTTGGCGGCTCGTCTGGTCCACTGAGTGGGGCCCATCCGCTCCGGATCTGAGCGACTTTGTCCTGCAGATATTCCCCAAATTCCTCTGCTCTGCCCTGTAAAGGTGCCCCCTGCGTCCCCTGTGACAAGAGGGAGCGGGTCACCCTAAACAGGGCAGCAGGGCGGTTATCCGCGGACGCAATAAGGGTGGCACAATATCTACGTTTGGCCGCCCTTAATGCCACCAGGTAGGTCCGCAAGTAGGATCTTACCTGTGTTCGATCAGATTCGGAGCGTGAGGACCTCCACCTGCTCTCTAGACGTCTCCTGTGACGCTTCATCACCCTCAGCTCCTCGGTATACCAAGGAGCCCGGGTGGGTCGCTGCCGCAGGAGAGGTCGCAAAGGCGCAATCCGGTCCAAGGCCCCAGCCGCCGCCCTATTCCAGGCGGCCGCTAGGTCCTCCGACCGAGCGCGGGTCAGGGCTACAGGTAATGGCCCAAGCTCCGTCTGGAACCTATCCGGCTCCATCAGGCGCTTGGGGCGGTACCAGCGTGGACCGTCTGGTCCCGCCTCCTCGCGGTGGGGGGTAGCGCCAGGGAAGTTAAGCCGGAGACATGAGTGATCTGACCATGACAGGGGTGTAACAGTAAAATCCCCTCTACCCAGATCACTCGTCCACTGCTCAGATACAAAGACAAGGTCCAATGTGTGGCCTCCTTCGTGTGTGGGGCCCTGAATTAACTGGGTCAGGCCCATGGCTGTCATGGAAGCCATGAACTCCCGAGCTACCTCAGATGCTGCTCCCGTCGACGGCAGGTTGAAATCTCCCATGACCATGAGCCTGGGGATCTCAACCGCCGTCTCCGAGATCAGCTCGAGGAGCTCGGGCAGGGCTGCTGATGTATAGCGAGGAGCCAAGTATACAATCAGCAAACCCAACTGCCTCCGTGGGCCCCATTTCACACCAAGGGACTCACACCCGGATATCTGAGGAACAGTGAACTCCCTCGGCTCTAGACCTTCCCGTATAACTACCGCCACCCCACCACCCTTACCCAGGGCTCGAGGCTGATGGAATGCACGGAAACCTGGTGGGCACATTTCCACGAGGGGTAAACCACCCTCGTGGCCCAACCAGGTTTCCGTTATCCCTGCAAGGTCTAGCTCCCCCTCAGAGATCAACTCATTAATGAGGGGGGCCTTGTTGGTTACGGACCTTGCATTGCAAAGCATCAGCCGTAGGTCCGGGCTCTGTAGTTCCTGGCCACCTAGGTTGCGGGGGTTGGTGCAGACGACCGGGCATAGCCAACAACCACGGTCTCCCAACCGACCTTGTGATCTTCTCTTGTCCTCGCATCCCCCCCTCCCCGCGACCGTTGTAATCAAACAACCCTCTATTGGAATCTCTTGTTCCCTCTCCCCCCCCGCTCCGCTCACTTCCTTCCCGGACTCACCTGTCCGTCCAGCACTGGCACTGGCGCCTCTCCCGGCCTGGTTATCACACCCCCCCTCCCTGGAACCCCTTAATAACAATAAAAAACTTTTGGATAAAAAGCCCCTCAGCCTCCGTTTCTTCCACCTCTCGGGGTTCACAAACCCGTCATCAAGGCAGGCCCTTGAGAGAGCCAAGGGCCATACCTGCGAGAGCGGGGCCTCCCGCAGGCGGAGCAGGTCTAGCCTTGAGTAAATTGATGAAGTATTAAAACCCAATTGGGTAAGGGTGCAGATGGTAAAAATTAATAGTTAATAGCCGGAGGCTGAGATGTTACTGGGGAGCTGGAGGGGAAAATGTTCCAAATATTTCCGGGACGTGAAGGTGAAGCAAGTGGAGATATCATAAAATGAGGTGACAGTCCAAGGTGGATTGAAAATAAATGTAGTACAGGTTCCGGTTCCGGCGGCGGCGGCGACGGGCAGCTCTTTGCCCGCTCCGGCTCCCCGGTGGGCTTCCCCACTCCTTGGGGGGCACAGGACACCCCGCAGAGGGGTCCTGCCGGAGGGGCGGCATCGCGGAGGTCTCCTGCAGCGGCGGCAGCCGGCGGGGGCTCTCTCGCGCGCCCAAGGCACCGGGGAGCAAGCTCGGAGGGCGCATCGCGTTTCCACGCCTCGCGCCTCGCTACAAGCCGACTGGAGAATGCTACAATTGAAGGAAGCAGCTGCGGTGCGGTGAGGTTGCCTCTCTCTTCATCCCTTACTTTGCATGAAGATTTGATTCAGCTTTTAAAACTTTAAAACAACTTTCGGAGCATTTTGGAGGTGCGGCTGGAGGGAGGGGGGTTTTCCCCCCCCCCCTTGGACAAGCGGCAAGAAACAATTTTGCTCTCAGCCCCCGGGGAAGGAGGAGGGGGGAGAGCCAACGAATGAAGCCTCACTTAGGCTGAGATGATTTTCTTTTCAATTTAATTTTACATATTACAATGATTTGAGGACTTTTGGAACTTTTTAAAACTTTGTTACGCCTCTGTGCCCAAAACTGGCAGGGCAAGATGGCACACTTCCGTTGTCTTTATGAACTCTGAAACCTGACTCCACCTTTAAAATTCAGGCTTCCGGTCTTTGTCTCCGTGTCTCCCAGAGGAACCTCTTGTGGATTGGTATTTTTTTAACCTTCTAGGGGAAATTTTCTATCTATTGCCAGACTTATTGGAGAGATTCTCTTCTGCCTGGTTATTCTGCTCCCGGATTCACCTGGCTACCCTTCTTTTCTAATTGCTTACTTCATATTTGGACTGAACTTTTAACGTTATAAAGGATGGCATCTAAAAGACCCCCTCCTGGAAAACCTGGCTTGGCCACTTCTGCTCCAACATCCGCAACATCCAGTCCAGCCACACAGTCAAAGATAACAGAACTGATGCAACATAAGACTACAGAGATGGACTTTCAACAAATGCTTCAACAAATTCTACAGGGCCAGGAGGAAATCAAGAAACAGTTAAGGGAAATGAAAGATGAAATTAAAGAAAATCAAGCCCAAATATATAAGAACTCACAAAGACTGAATCTTGTGGAAGGGGGGGTGGAGGAGGTGAGGGGGGTGGTGGAAGCTGTGCAGAAAGGGAACAAAGATCTTGACATCCAACAGATGAAATTAGAATTTGAGAGAATGTCCTATTATCTTAGATTTCAAAATGTTATAGAAGAAGATGGGGAAAATATAAGGGACATCATGACAAACATTCTGGCTGACTATACACACAAAGAAAAACAACAGATGGGGTGGGATATAGATCTGGTTTATAGAGTGAACTCAGCTTATGCTAGAACACACAATTTACCCAGGGAGGTTCACATTAAATTCCTTAGAAAAACCACAAGAGATGAAATTCTGGGTGTACAAAGGGGGCAAGCATTGACATATCATGATATGGAGATAACCATTCTGAAGCAGATCCCTAAGAAGATTAGAGAAAAAAGAAAAAATTATTCGCAATTAGCGAATAAATTATACCAGAAAGGGGTGTGGTTTAGATGGTTGATGCCTGAAGGTATGCTGATATTCTGGGAGGAGACAAGAATCAGAATTAATTCACCCATAGAGGCGCAGGCCTTTATGGAAAAAAATAAAACACTCCTAGAGAAACCACCAGACACTACAACGGATACGCAGGACACGGGAGGGGCCAGAGCTCTGCCAGTGGAGGGAGATGGGGCAATAGCAAGAAGACTCAGATCACAGAAATAAATATGAAAATCATATTATTATAAATTGACCGAAAGTGAAAATGGAATTATATTTGGATTTTATATTGTAATGTTTAATTTGATTGAATTTAATAATAGAACTAATATGCTGATTATAATCAATTATATACTAATGCATTATATATAAATGTACGCTATGGGTATGGAGGGAGGGGGGCCTCACACACTTTGCAACTGCCAAAATTTGTATACCTGTCCATTTACCCTTTTCCCTATAAATTTTGAAAAACCAATAAAATTTTATTACAAAAAAAAAAAAAGAAAATAAATGTAGTACAGATGTGGGTTCCTTAGTAAATGAGGGGTGGCCTTCTAAGCCCAGCTGTTTTTGGTCTTAGTCTGGGCAGTCAGTTGGGCTCATCCATGGCCCTAACACGGGTCTTCAGTGACCTCTAAGGTTCCAGGTCATCCCCAACCATTATTTAGGTCTTCTTCTTTCTAAGATTGTTAGATAGTCTCATCAATGAATATGGGCAGACTCAGGGAGACAGTAGATGACAGGAGGCCTGGCATGCTACGGTCCATGAGTCATAAAGAATCAGACATGACTCAGCAACCAACAACAACACCTCTTGTGGGAGTTGCATTGATTACTGATCTGCTTCTGGAGGCAGTTCAAGATGCTCTCTGGGGCTTGGAGCCAGCATGTTTGAAAGACTGCCTGCCCTTTGTTACCCTAGCTCACCAGAATTGGAAGACAAGGTAGGTTACAGGTACCATCTATTATGGAGGTGTATCTTGTGGGACTGAGGAAAAGGGCCTTCTCTGTGGTGACTTCCTCCCTTTGGAATATTAGACACTGGAGATAAGATTGGCCTCGCCTCTTTACTTTTCTGGAAGGTTCTGAAGATATGATTTTGTCAGTGAGCCCTAACTGATAAGGAGCTGATCAAGGTGTAACTGTGGTCACTGTTGTTGAGGTGAGTGAGGAAATTTGAGTTTTACACTTTTAATGTTGGAAGCCACCTGGAGGCACCCTATATGAGCTAGGTGGCTATATGAACTTGTTTAAATAATAAATAACATAATCTGATGAGATGTAGGTTATATTCCTTTTTTTCAATCTCTTCCCCCCCCCCCCCATCCATGGGGTGCCAGGATTTGTAGTACCTGGAGTATGTTAGCCCCCCCAGCCCCAAAAAACCCTTTAAAAACTTGATTTTCTCTTTAGAAACTGGGCTAAGATGATATGTCAAGCAATATGGAAGTGGAAAATATAAAAAATGGATCTAGCTGTTGCGAATATGTTGGTTTTGGATTTTTTCTCATATTCTTTTTTTTTTTTTTTTGCTATGTTGTCTTTGTGAGTCTCTATTTCATGTATAATACCCAGAGTCAGGTAGCTATGGAAACCTAAATCATTAAACAAATGCTGTACAATGTTTAAAAATAATGCAGAATTTAATGTTACTCTGGTCTATGATCCCTGCAGAGTTGAGAATTAAACATTACAAGGTGATATAAAGATTCTTCTTGGAAAGTCATTTCTGATTCAAGCCATTTGAAGGTGTGCATCAGACATTATTTTTCTCCAGTGAGCTGAAAATAGGCTCATGGATTCTCCTGAATATCCCAGCAGAACCTGAAGGGCAGTTTTTCCATCCTTTCCTTAAAGACACGGTCAAACCTTTCACTCTGGGCAACAGTCATGAGGTTCTTCCAGTCCCCAATAGTGCCTGGGAAACAATGGTTAAAAATATGTCAACAGTTTTTTTATTCAATTAAACTGGAGGCTATTTATGTCATCCTGTCACCAAAATAGTCATTCTTACACATTTTTCTGTGACTAAGTTTGTGTTTCAATGTATATACATTCATGTAAACAGGACGTATAGCCTGCTTGAGTTCCATGGTTTTATGTATGCGAACCTAGTAAAAATCTGCTCCTTAGCAGTTCTTAAAAGTAAGTAAATACAACCTCAGATGAACAACATGACATTACATCATGTCCTGATTTATTTTATAAAAAGAAACCAAAATGGAGAAGCTGTGTCTGTAAATCTTACGATTCAATAGGTTTGAAAGAATGTTGGCCCACTATTCTTTAGAACCTTGCTTCACTTAATTGAAGTTTGTGAGCATTTGTTTATGTACAGTTCATTTGAGGTCCCAGCATTTCAATCAGGTTGAGGTCTGGACTTTGACTGGGCCATTGCAACACCTTAATTCTTTTCCTTTTCAGCCATTCTGTGGTATTTTGGGTGGTGTGCTTAGTGTCATTGTCATGTTGCATGACCCAATCTTGGCCAATCTTTAGCTGTTGGACCGCTGGCTTCACATGTGACTCTAGAATACTTCAATATACAGAGGAGTTCATGGTCTCTTCAGATGCAACTTTGGAAACCAAAGCTGTTCTGCAATGCTGTTTTTAGAGAGAAGAGGCCTTCTCTAGGCAACCTTTCTAAACAAACCATACTGTTTAGTCCTTTTTCCAGTTGTACTGTCATGAACTTTGCCTTTCTTTTTGTAAAATAAATGATGACACGGTGTAATACGTCATGTGTTGTTGTTCATCTGAGGAAGTATTTACCTACTTTGAAGAACTGTTAAGGACCAGATGATTTTTACTATGTCTTGATACATAAAACCAAAGGACTCAAAGAGTGTGTGCTTTCTTTTTCACATTACTGTATATAAAATATTTCAGGGCTTCAGGTGGGGACTGTAGGGATGAAGATCAAAAGTTTTCCAGTGGTGGTTTACACTCTTCAGTTACCTTGCCTACTGTGGGCTTCCCTGAGTCTGAGAAAGAGGGTAATAGTTTGAAAAACCTGACTAACTTGGAACATTGCACGTTCCTCAATTATCAAAGGAATGCTTAGCCACCTTCCTGTCCACTAAACAGTTCTTAGAAATCTGTATTGATAGTTTTTGGGCAGGAAATTGTTTCTTACTATCTTAACTAGAGCTGGATTACAGAAGGAAGACTTGATAAAAGGGCAAAGTTCTCTCTATCTAGAAGGTGTTGAGTGATTCCCCTGCCATAAGGATCTCTTAATGGGAAGTCATGGAATCAGTGGTCTCCCAATGAAGTTCTAAATGATCTTGAGTTCATCCTGTTATACCAATGCTTATGAGAAACAATTGATGGCTTTTTGATCATTGGATATGGCCCTGCAGGTTTAGAGGGGCAGTTCTAAACCTGGAGAACAGTGCCCTCATGTCGGAGAGACTTTTTTTCCCAGGTTGAAAATAAGTAGATTTGCCTTTCCAGGTTGAAATGATTAGCTAGTGACATCACTGTTTCCAGGAAGATGACCCGGGAGTGGTGCTTCTTTCATGTTCCCAACAAGGTGCTAGAGAGAATGACAGGAGCTCACCCCACCATGCAGCAGCACTCAGATTTCACACATGGGCTTGCTAACTTCCAACCAGAGTCCTAACCATTTGACCTTCCGCAATCCTGGTGGGGGAGATTACCCAAGGTAGAGAGTGAAGAGGTTGTGTCTCTACCAGAGGTGGTATTCATCCAGTTCTGAAAGGTTCTGGAGAACCAGTAGCGAACATTTTGAATAGTTTGGAGAACTGGCAAATAGGCTGGCCCTGCCGCCACTGCCTCCCAGCGTCCCAGATGATCTTATTTTGTTGCCCTAAACAGGAGAATGGAACTGGAAAGCAGGTTAATGGGGTGAGGAGGGAATGGGGCTTTTGCAGTATCCTTCTCCTGCCACGACCACAAAGCCATGCCACACCCGGTAGTAAAAAAAATTGAATCCTACCACTGGTCTCCACCATCCTAAAGTGGTCAGTATGAGCTAAAACAACCCACTCCCAAAGGATCATTAGACTGTGCAACCAACAGAATGATCATTGAAACAGGTCAGATTATATCCACACCCGAAATTTGTTAGGGTGAAAAGAAGAAAATCACTTCAACATTGGCACAACCAAGAAAGGCTTACGGCTTTCTCAAATGTAGGCTGCTGATGAGGCAAACACAAAATCATGGAGAGACCCCAGAAAGAGAGGCTGTTGGGACATATCCATACCACTTTCCTTTCAGATGAAGGTAGCAACCCTGGTTTCAGATGAAGCCTGTCAGATTCTATAAGCCCCAGAGTATGAATTATTACTAATCTACCTTTGCGAAGAAAGTTTCCTTTGCTGAAATCTAGAATCTCAGGAGGCATGAACGTGTAGTTTGCTCTAGAATCCACCTTCATGTTATCAAATGTAGCTTTATCCACCACATCATCCACCTCCTTTTCAGTTAGTTCTCTTCCTAGGAAGTTGCATATTTCCAGTACGGAACTTCTCAAATCCTGCAATTTGATACAGCTTTATATTAGTTTATCCCTAACAATGGAGAAAACATGGAAAATTTTGGTGATATCTTTAGGGAATTCTCAAGATTACTTCTTCGTTACACATATCTTGCATATTAAACTTTAATTATTTTCAATCTCTTCTGAGCCCAATCAGGAAAATATTATGAGAGACTTTGGCTTAGATTTTGTTGATTACAGGAACATTGTGCTAATTGGATTTCCCTTATTTATTAAGTCTATCAAAAATTAGGTCAGCTTTGTTTTGCTAAACCGGTTTACAAGACATGCATCATGTGAAATCTAGCATGACAAGCCAAGTGCTCTCAAATATAGCTTTTAATAATCTTTTTAATGTCCAGCTGACGGCATTCTAGTTTCCTGGATCCTCCACCATGCTTTTGAAGAGATCGAAATTTATTTTTCTTCAGAGATCTCATCAGTCACCCAGGAGATCACAGAAGTAACCAAGATTGGCTACTCCCTATTGCATAAGTTACTTATACATGTCATCATTTCCAAAGCTTTCTGTGCTTAATGATTGTTCATATTGCACTACACAACACAAACAGATCTTACCTTTTTCATTTCTTCATAAGACAGGAAGAGAATATTGAAATCACCCTTATGAGCATTCCAGCCTTCTACATGGTCTAGCCACGGACTATAAAACCCTGATAGGAGGAAATGAGTTTAACATAAACATGAGGATTAATACTTGAATGTCCTGCACTTAATTTTATTATCCTGGTGGGCCTAAAGATCAAAGCATGATAGTTTAACAAGAGGCTATCCTAACATCTACATGGTCTAGTCACGAAATACAAAATACGAACTGCAAAACACTGATAGGTTCATCTCGGTCATGCAATGATCCAGCTACCATCTGCTAAACAATTTCTCTCCATTTTCTCCTCCATATTAAATATACCTTAGTATTTCTCATCTCTCTCCATAATAAGCTGCCTTCTCTTGCCTCTCCCTCTCACTTTTACATCAAAGTTCTCCTAGGAGCCCTTCATTCTTCTGCACCCACTCTTCCTACTAAAAATATTTGTGTAGAATTTGCACAAATAACTGCATTACAGAGAATCATTATTTATTTCTTATCTAAGGAGAGAGAGTGGATTGTTTGTTCTTGGTGGGAAGAGGATTGAAATATATTCATAGTCTCTTATCTAAAACAAAAATGGACAAAATGTTGATATGATCAAATTCTTCTTACCTTTGCCAGCCACAAACTTCTCAAAGAATATATCAAAGTCTTTTGGGGTTTCTATTCTGATTGATAGTTTGTGAAAATGATAGTTAGAAGCCAAGACATCCTTTGGATTTCGAAGCACATAAATAATCTGTAAGAGAAAGATGATAATACCTAGTCAAAAAAAAAAAGAAAAAAAAAGAAAAAAGAGAGATTGACAGCAAAGCATACAGAGAGTTTATCAAGTAACTCTCATACATTCATCTAACAGGTTCCATTCTATCACGGGTCTCAAAGCTCATTAGCAAAACCATGTTTGAGAGCCTTCCAGCAGACCATCAGGATTGGGGCCAACATCGACTTGGGGGAAAGATTTTCCATATGGCAGAAGAAAAGTCTTTCCTCCTGGCTCCTGCCTGACAAATCTAAAGAGCAAACTAGTAACCAATGCAGTTTCCAAAGCGGAGGTGTAATGAATGCAATTCTAGAGAAACACCAATGCCCATTGCGTCTGCATTTTGAACCAATAAAGCTTCCGGTGACTAGGGCATGATTGACTGAGAGTAGAAATTGTGAGAAGGGATTTGAGGGCTAAAAATAGCAGTTCTCAACTTGATATCCTCCAGATATGTTAAGATAGCAACTGGCCATGCAACACCAAATGTTACAAACTATCTGGGTGTGTCACCATGGGAAAAATAAGCTTAAGTGGTTTAATATTCAGTTTGGTTGTTAGCTCAATCTGCTGGGCATGACCTTTTGATTTTAAGACTGTTTTGTTTGTGTTCCCCCACCCCTCACACTTCAGAATTTGCTATTCCAACATATTGGAACAATGTAATATTTGTTTGTGTACTCTTGCCTGTTTCTTAATAAAATATTCAGACATAGAGCTAAAGGAAAAGAACACAGGGAGCTCCCCACTCTACCTCATAAGTTAACAAAATATGTCCTACTTTTGCTCTTCTTTTTCGTAATCCTTTGGGTACCAAATAGTGGGGCAGATGGGAACAAATGACACTAGGTGATGGGCGATTAGGTAAATCCACATGGAATATATTATACTCCAGAAATGGTGCTCGGTCAATTAGGGTTATATTTTCAGTTCCATCTCGGTGTCCTTCATAAAGAATCAAGCTGACAATATTCTGAGTCCATATAGTGCCTGCAAATAAGGAATAATTAAATTAATTTGCCCATTATTATTTGGAGAAAGTTGAACTTATTCAAAGCCAACCTTCCTATCAGGGAGAATAGCAAATGTTTCAGAGATGCACAAAGATAATCAACTCTACTAAAATTGATAGATTAAGCGGATGGATGGATGAGAAAAGAATAGCTATTTATTTGCACATTTATTTCTATCCTGCCTTTTTCAGTTTTAGAACTAACTCAATGTGGCAAACATACCTAATACTTCCTCCTCCTCCTCCTCCTATTTTCCTCACAACAGCCCTGTGAGGTAGATTGGGCTGAGAGAGAGTGACTAGCCAAGGTTACTAATGTAGCCAATGTAGAGTAAAATATAAACAATGAAAATAGAGATTTAGCATCTTATTTTCCCTACATTTCCAGCTTCTTATAAAATGCTAAATGTTAAAATCTGGTTATAGCGCAACAGCATCACAGCAACCAAATACTAAGGAACTGAATAACAACATTGGACACAAGATTAACTCTTTCTTGGAAGACATATTTGAACTTACCAGATCTAGGATATGTGATTATGAATATATCATCATCTCGGATTTTAAAACTGTCCAGGGAATCTAAATTTTCAGGTGAGGGGAAGCCAGTTATGAAGTAGAGTCCTTTGTATTTATACAGGGACTTATCCACCGGCTCCATTGCTTCAGCTGTTGATGTAATAATAGAGCATTTATCAATACTTCCCACATTTATGGTCAATATTGTATTAATTCAGATCTTTAAAAATCATGAATCCTGCTCACATAAAGGATTCACATATATATATTAGATTAGTTTCCTTAATTAATTCATTAGTTCCATGAACTCAATTTTCATTGATAAATGTTTCCATTGGAAAGAGTAAATTTGTTGTTTTTCTTGGAATCTAAAAATTCTGCGTAGAAGAGAAAGTTTTAATTACAATGTTAAGAACATACTAATTGCAATTCTTTTCTTACCTTACCTTATCTACATAGACTCTGACAGTCACTCATGTCATGTCCTTAAGCCAGTTTATTTGCAATGGTTTGTTAATGTTCTTATACTCCAGTCGAGTGCTCAAATACTTAAGAAGTCTGATCTTTAGTCAATCATTGTGTCAGCAATGTACTTCTGTATTCCAAAAATGAGCAAGAGAGGACATCGAACACGATTGAGTAATAATCTAATTTGGAAAGGTGTTGCTGTAAAAATCAGTATGTTTTAAAAATACAAAAGCACTTCTGATTTACATGCCAAGTATTTGTAATGTATCCTTGTATGAAGAATTATGGATTTACCAGTAGATGAAGCCAGAACAATGTTATTGCATTGTTATTTTCATACCTAATCCCAATTTCCATATATAAATTTACATAAGAGTTGTTATATTATTGTCCCCCTCCAAAGGGAAGAGTACCTCATTATGGGGAAAACCCCTGCATGAAATATTATTCAGGCTATGTAAGGAATTATTTTATTGTGCAATGTTGCAATCTTTAATTTTTTTTAAATAAATAATTGTTTTTATTTTAAAACAAACACAACACATAAAATCTTTTTTTGGTTACTGTAGAAAGTGTACCAGTTGGTTACAAAAAGCTTCCGTGCATCTCTTCCACAGTCATCAAACATAATTCATAATAACTCAAGTATTTTAATTCAAAATATATACATATTTCCATCATCTTACCTCCATTTACATTTGACTATAATTGTTTAAATGTCCTTCATCATAAAATATACCAAGATTTAATACATAACCACATACTTACATTTCATTTACTATTTCTAAGATCCTCCAATAACACTGAATCTTTATGTCCTATTCTAGTTAAACATTCATAATATTCAATAACAAAAATTTCTAATTCTTCTTTCTAAATCATTATTTGCAATTTGCATCCAATTTCCTTATGTTGTACCCTTGCCTATATATACCTTATTATCATCATCCCTCCTTTATTTACCTATATCCAATATCATAACATTTCCCCCCTAATATTCAAAACTTAACTATATCTAACTTAGTTCTTTTTGTAATTATTTTTTCTATAAAATCCAAGAGGGTTTCTAATCTTCCGTTCATGGCTACCATCCATTATTGCTTATCATGACACTACACATTGTATACATTATTATCATTATCAATTATTGGTTTATCTATATCTATTATCACTAAATTTCACTACGTTTAGCTATTTTTAAGTTATACTCTTCCATCTATCCACCTGTAGCTTTCCAGTAACAAAACAGTATCATATCTTCTGCTGTTTGTGGATCAGTCCTCTTATCTTCTCTTTAATCAATTTTGTATGGACTCCTCTTAGCAACTCTTTGCTTATAAAATCTCTCATGTAATTTCAATGCCCTTCTTCTGTTTCCTTAATCCGCTTATATTTAATTGTCAGTGGTGTTATCAATAATATTGCTAATAAGGTTTCTCTCTTTAAATCCATAAATTCTTTTATTTTTTCTTCTTCTGTATCTTACCATCTGAAGTAAGTTTCGCCTCCATTTAATTCCTCTTTCAATATTCCACTCTTTGCATTTTCAGACCAATCACCATTAATATCAGGAGTTTTAGTTTGTTTATATTCATTTTCCTCTTCGGTTTTTTGAATTTTAACTGCCACTTTATCCATTTGATAAGCCTCTTTAACTTCTCCCTCATATTTTGCTGTCAATTGGATTAAATCATCCAACTTCTTCTCAATCTTCTCACATGTATTTGATAATTTTGAGCAGTTCTGCTGTGAAGGGAGGAAGAAAACTTTGGCTTCTCTCTGCTGCAGCATTCAACGTGGCTGTTTTTCTCCTTCTCAGGCTCATGCACACAGAGCAAACATGAGAAGGAGGCGAGAATAGCCAGGTTGAAAGCTAGAAGACTTGCCCAAACTTTTCTGTGGGTTCTGTGGGCGTGGTTTGGGTGGGTGTGGCTTGGTAGAAAGGTATTGCTCCACCTTGCCATCAGTGACGTTGAGTTTGCCACGCCCACTCAGTCACATAAAGACCCTCACCAAGCCACGTTACCCAACCGGTAGGGAAAAAAATTGAAACCACCACTGGTCAGGTAGCTATGGAAATCTAAATCAATGAACAAATGCTGTACAATTTTTAAAAATAAAGAAGAATTTAATGTTACTCTGGTCTATGATCCCTGCAGAGTTGAGAATTAAAAATTACAAGATTACATAAAGACCATTCTTGGAAGGTCATTTCTGATTCAAGCCATTTGAAAATTTATATCACACGTTATTTTCCTCCACTGAGCTGGAAATAGGCTCATGGATCCTCCTGAATATCCCAGCAGAACTTGAAGGGCAGCTTTTCCATCCAAAGATTTTTGATTTAAAATGTACAATTCAATATGAATGAAATATAAAGAATGATTGTAGTAAAGCATGAAATTTATTTGTAACCAATCAACATGCTTTCTGGAAGATGTAATGAAGAATGTTTTTGTGTGTGTTTTTTGTTTAATTAAAACAATAAAATATTAAAAAGAAGAAGAAAAAAAACAAAAAAAGTTTTTTAAAAAAGTCATTTTAGCAATTTTCTTCCCAAGTTAATTCAAAATGTATATCCAAATGTTCCTCTATTTTTCCCCAAGCACTAGGGAGGATTGTATTCAAAACCAGACACTTTTGCTGTGTGTGTGTGTGTGTGTGTGTGTGTGTGTGTTTGCTTCTGGTCTCCAGAACGAATTTCACCCGTTTTTCAAATTTTGGTCCCATTCACATCTCCCTTAGGATTCAGAGCCTTGCAAGGATCCCTGACTTGTTTATAGCGCAGGGCTGCATGGCTGCCTGCAAAAACGGGCGTGGGGGTGGGGACGGCGGCAGGAGCTTACCTCCTAGGTGCTGGCCGCACCGCACAAACTACCGCGTGTTGCCCCGGGGAAGGGATGTCTGGCCACCACCAAACGGCTTCTGCCAAGGTGCCCCCTGCAGGCAAAATAGCGAGCGAGCGAAGGAGGATCAGGCAGGGTACTGAGGCCCCTTTGCCTCTCTTCGCTCCCACTTTGTCTTGATGAGGTTGCTGCAGCTGCCGGGCACAGACGGATGGAGGTAGCCAGAGCGGCCTGGGCAGGCGAGCGGGTGAGTATGGAAGATTAGGCAGCTCGCTCGCCCTCCCGCCCTCCCAGGCTGCCCCGCCGCTCTGACTACCTCTGTCCGTCCGCACCCGACAGCTGCGGGGACCTCATCAAGACAAAGTGGGAGTAAAGGGAGGCGAAGGGGCCTCCCTTTGATCGCTCGCTCCCACTGCCCGTCTGCACTATGCTAGCCCTGCCCACTTCTTACTGAGCCATATAGCTCAGGATTAAGATACCAGCGCTGTAAAGGAATTGTTCTGAATAAATGCTTTTGTCATTTTTTTCAAGCATGTCTCAACTGAAGCTTCCTTACTGTGCTTTATTTTATTTTTTTCATCAAGTTGGAAATGGACTCCGTTCATCGTGGATATCACAGCAAAATTTGAAGGGCGAATTTGCTGCTCCTTAAAAAGATTTTACTCAACGCGACCGTCAGGGTGCATTTCTCAGTCACCAGTAGTATTTGTTACAGGGAGCAGAGAGAACTTGCAGGTAGCAATGAGCAGAAGAACATTTCTTGTTTATTTTGGAAAGGACTGGGTTGGCGTTACATGTGGGATGAAGTCTGCATCATGACGTCACAATGCAAATTATGTGATTTAGTCCCTCAGCTAATAAATTCAAAGATGTGATGACAGAGTTATCATCATCATTACAAGTAGTCCTCGTTTAGTAACTGCAATTGGGACCCACAATTTGGTGGTTAAGAGAAGCAGTTGTTAAGCGAAGCATCACAATATAATGATCTTACTTTATATTTTCCTTTGCTTTACAAACCTACGAAGGACATACATGTGAGGACTGGTTGCAAAGTTACTTTTTCAGCACTGTTGTTCATCTACGGTCACCACACAAGTGTCCATTTTCTATTATGGGATTACCTCCAAATAAGATACTACTTGGTGTCCACTTTGAGCAGAGCTTTTTTTCTCATAACAATCTGAATGGGGAGATGACTTTCAGGGAATTCAGCAGCAGCATGATGATTATATTGTTTGTAGACTTTTCAGCAGGCTGTTTTTCCAGATTCAGCCTTTACAAGGTAATTGCTCTTAGGAATTTTTCAGTGGGTCCAACCATCTTTCATTAACCAATTTCGTTGTATTTATTTTGTACAATGACAATAAAGACTATACTATACTAACCTCCTGTTTCTCCACTACTGATAAATTAACTTTGTTCCCAAGGCACTTGTGCAAAAATTTTGAAACCATGAATTATCACTAAGCATAGTAGTAGCATAATCTCTTTATTCTTCTGCGTCCCTTCATCTTATTCTTTTGCTTTCCAATTTTAACATTTACCTTTTACATGGGTTTGGGGCTCCTTGATTCTCGGAGAATTGCCATTGTTGGTGATGGATGGGGTTGTGCTGTGCCAGACAGACTCAGTGTGTGATCTGTGAGTTCTTCTGGATTTGCAACTTCTGCTCAAAGAGCAGGTGGTGGTCATGGCCAGGGGGTCTGTCTGAAATTATGGGTTGTGTACCCTTGCATCTTTCCTGGACCAACCTGCCCTCCTCATGGTCCTGTGCTCCAGCTATCTCCTGTTTGAAGTACTGTTATGCACTGTGCAAGGGCTTATCCAGAAGTTACAATTAGTTCAAAATTTCTGCACACTTGAAATGTGTGCATGTCTCACCTCTTGTGATTGAAGGCAAAAGGAGAAGGTGACACAATGGGATAAGATTGTTAGATAGTCTCATCAATAGTCTCAGGGAGACAGTAGATGACAGGAGGCCTGGCATGCTACGGTCCATGAGTCATGAAGAATCAGACATGACTCAGCAACCAACAACAACACCTCTTGTGGGAGTTGCATTGATTACTGATCTGCTTCTGGAGGCAGTTCAAGATGCTCTATGGGGCTTGGAGCCAGCATGTTTGAAAGACTGTCTGTGTTAGGGTGTAACCAACAGGTTGGGTAGACAATATATTGCACAAGGGATGTTATGTATCTTTAAGAGAGGAGCTCTGCTAATTAGTAGATTACAGCATTTAAATTGCAGCTGATGTTGTTGCTCTCTCTCTCTCTCTCTTGATTGATGTATGATAACTGCTGTCTAACTGTTACTACTGTTGCTACTACTTACTGTGTGTAAGTTATTTGCTACTTGTATCCAAGTTATCTTGGTAGTATTGGACTGTTTTTTCTGTGTATGACTTTTTGGCTGTGTTTATGGATTTTGCTATATTCTTCAAAAAGTAAAGTTTATTTTGTTACTTTACTATCCATTATTCAGTGTGGTTGCTTTATCTATCGCACGCTGCGTATACTTTACAGGGTTGCTCTGTTATAACCTCGACCTGGGGTTCATTGCTAGTGCTTAATCGCACCAGTACCTAACATTGGTTATGGGCCCAGACGCCCTGCCTTAACCATTTTTTTTTTTTTAAGCACCACTTTTTGGATAGTTTATTTTTGTGAATATGGCACAAGAACAGTCTGCTGCACTCTCCATGATTACCCGGTTTGATGGAACCAACTATGTTTCCTGGTCCTTGAAGTGTTCCCTACTTCTGCGTAGAGAAGGACTGTGGTTTGTGGTTCAGAACCCACCAGATGTTACAGATTGGGATCCTGCTGATAATGAGGATGCGAAGAAGATTGCGCAGTTTAACAGGGACAATGAGAGAGCTCTCTGCATTATTGGACTAACACTGAATGACCAGCAACTGGTCCATATTCATGGCGAAGAGTCTGCTGCTAGGTGTTGGAACACATTGCGGAGAATTTATGTTCGGGACAGTGTGGGTGCTCATATTCATCTCACACGGAAACTGTTTAGAGCCCGTTTGCAAAAAGGTGGTGATATGTTGGCTCATTTAGACTTCATGAAGAAAACTTTGCAGGATTTGCAAGAAAAAGAGTTAATTTTTTCTGAGCTTCAACAGGTGTATATTATTCTATCATCGCTTGATGAAAGCTACGACTCTTTTGTTTCCTCATTGGAAGTTCTTTCACGAGATGAACTGACATTATCTGAGGTTACCGGGAGATTGCTTGAAGAGTCCAGACGAAGAGAGGATAGAGTTCAGTTCAGAGACAATCAATCACAAGAAGAAACACAGTTTTCAACTGTAAATTTTGTTATGAAATGTTATTCTTGTGGTGGTAACGGGCATATTGCTAAGAACTGTAAAAATAGCAAGAAAAGGAGTGTTGCTAATAGTAAAAGAAAAAGCAACAATGTTACTGTAACTGTAGCTAAGGTAGATAAGGCTGTAAACCATAGTTTCTGGGTGGTTGACAGTGGCGCATCCCATTCTATAACTAAGGTTAAAGAAAGGTTTGTTACTATGAAGGCTAGCAAACAGCACATTTCCTTAGCAAATGGTTGGAAAATTAAGGCTTCAGGTGAAGGTACAGCTTATTGTCCATGTATTAATGAAAAATTGGAAATGTTATATGTACCTAAAATGAAGTTTAACCTATTATCTGTAAAAGACCTTGTGAAATGTGGGTTTACAGTAACATTTAAGAATGATAGATGCATTATTGAAAAGGAAGGTAATAGTGTTATTGCCAATTTGGAGAATAATTTATTTATTCTACATGAGAACTCTTTAAATATTGCGAGTTCTGGTTATAAGAATAAACAGCCCCATGATAACTGTATACATCTACTTCATAGACGTTTAGGCCATGTAAATTTTAAAATGGTACGTCAAACTGTTATTCTATCTAATGGAATCAATTTGAAACCTTGTTCAAAATATCTTAACTGTAATGCCTGTAACCAGGCTAAAAGTAAGGTTACCCCTGCAAACCGGTTTCAAGGATTCAAGACATCTAAACCACTGGATGTAGTGTTTGCAGACCTAATTGGCCCTAAGAAACCTAGCTTAGGAGGTGCCTGCTATATACTCAGCATTATGGACCATTATTCTAGGTATGGTTTCTGTTATGTAATGAAATCAAAGGCAGAAACTTTCCAACATTTTACTAAATGGTTAAAGTTTGTTGAACGTAAGATGGATAAAAAAGTACTTTGCCTTGTCACTGATAATGGGTCTGAATTCACTAATCATAGGTTTACATCAATGTTGGAGAATGCTGGTATAGAACATAGGCGTTCTGCCCCCTACAGGCCAGAACATAATTCATTTATTGAAAGACGTGGTCAATCATTGCAGGCAATGACCAGAACTATGCTGGTTGATTCTGGTTTGTCAGAAAAGCTTTGGGGTGAGGCTATAATGTGTGCAAACCATATTCTGAACATAGTAGTTAACTCAACTACTGGTAAGATTCCTTATACTCTTTGGCATGGTAGGAAGCCTGATTTGAGTTATTTACACACATTTGGTGTCCCTGCTTGGGTGCATATTCCCTCACAGACTAGACGGAAGGATCAAAGCAGAGCTAGGAAGATGGTTTTTGTTGGGTACAATTCCAATCATAGATCGTTTAGGTTCTGGGAACCTGGAACTCAGAGAATTATGCACAGTGCTAGTGCTAAATTTTCAGAACATGTTGGTTGGGAGAAGCTAGAACAAGAGTTTCACAAGGTTTGTGATGATATAGATGTTGATCGTTTGGTTAATCATGATACACCAAATGAGCAGTTAGAGAATCAGGATGGTCCATCTATTACTCTGAAAAGGGAGGAAGATGTAGATGTAGAATCTACTCGTGAGGTGGAACAGGATGATTCTGCAAGTCCTGTATTGCCTAGGAGGTCTACTAGGGACAGGCATCCACCCGACAGATACCAAGCCAGTGTAGTATTGCAAGTTAGCATAGAACCTTCTAGTTTTGCAGAGTTAAGGCTGTATCCTGAAAAGGAAAAGAAATTGTGGAAAACAGCTATGGAGAAGGAGTTGAAATCCTTACAGGAATTGAAGGTTTATGAAGAAGCTAGGCTCCCTTCAGGGGAGAGTGCAATTGGCTGTAGATGGGTGTTTAAAATTAAAAACGATGCTGCTGGCAATGCCATTTATAAGGCTCGTTTAGTTGCTCAAGGGTTTTCCCAAACTGAGAGGGATTACGATGAGGTTTTTGCTCCGAGCTTGAAACCCTCTACGTTGAGGGCAGCATTGGTGTGGGCTGCTAAGTATCGGTGTAATGTTACCCATATTGATGTTGAAACAGCGTATCTGCATGCTCCATTGCAGCATACCATTTATATGAAGATGCCACCAGGTGTGGATTCTAATGGCCAGACTGGTTGTTGGAGACTTAAAAAGAGCCTTTATGGTTTAAAACAGTCCGGTTTTGAGTGGAACAGATGCATAGTAAATGAACTAAAAGCTATGGGATTTATTCCAGGTTTGGCTGATCCTTGTTTATTTAGACGGGTGAAAAATGGTTTGATCTCGTTGTTGCTTTTGTTCACGGACGATATAGCTATTATTACTAGGTCTGAGCAGGAAGCTATTGACATTGTTTCACAATTAGAGAGTAAATTTAAAATCCGGAATTTGGGTGAAATTAAGCATTATCTGGGCTTAGACGTGGTTAGAACCAGTAAAGGTTTTAAGCTGTCGCAGGCTGGTAAAATTAATCATTTACTTAAGAAATATAGCATGGAGCTATGTAAGACTGCAAAGACACCAATGGCATTGGAGTTTAAACCTGGGGTTACTGAGGGTACTGGTTTTGATAAGGGAATCTATCAATCTTTGATAGGTAGCCTAATGTACCTAAGTAATTGGTCTAGACCAGATATATCATTTAGTGTGAACCAACTGGCTAGATTCAATGATAGTCCTTCAGAGAGGCATTGGCAAGCAGCAAAGCGTGTGCTGCGTTATTTGAAGAAAACTATCCACTATGCATTATATTTAGAACCGAATAGGGATTTAGTTTTGACTGTTTATGCTGATGCGAATTTTGCAGCTGCTATAGATAATAGGAAGTCAACTTCCGGCATAGCCTTTATGCTAGGTGGTGTACTGATTGGATGGAAGTCGATACGACAGAAACACATAAGCTTATCCACAATGGAAGCTGAGTTTTCATGTTTGTCGTTGACATGTACTGAGCTGATATATTATAAGCAGTTGCTTATAGATATGGGATTAAGTATCAATGAACCTTTTACTGTTTATGAAGATAATCAGGCAGCAATAAAAATGGCGACTAGTTTAGCTATTAAGACGAGATCGAAGTATACTGATTTGAGGTATCTTAATGTTCGACAAAGCATTAAGGATGGCCTGATAAAGTTGGAATATTGTTCAACTGAAGACAATTTAGCAGACAACTTCACTAAGGCACAAAGTTCAGTGAAACATACCTCATCATGTGAAGGTTATCATCTTACATTGTGAGTGGATATATTGATCTACCCAAAGGGGAGAATGTTAGGGTGTAACCAACAAGTTGGGTAGACAATATATTGCACAAGGCATGTTATGTATCTTTAAGAGAGGAGCTCTGCTAATTAGTAGATTACAGCATTTAAATTGCAGCTGATGTTGTTGCTCTCTCTCTCTCTCTCTTGATTGATGTATGATAACTGCTGTCTAACTGTTACTACTGTTGCTACTACTTACTGTGTGTAAGTTATTTGCTACTTGTATCCAAGTTATCTTGGTAGTATTGGACTGTTTTTTCTGTGTATGACTTTTTGGCTGTGTTTATGGATTTTGCTATATTCTTCAAAAAGTAAAGTTTATTTTGTTACTTTACTATCCATTATTCAGTGTGGTTGCTTTATCTATCGCACGCTGCGTATACTTTACAGGGTTGCTCTGTTATAACCTCGACCTGGGGTTCATTGCTAGTGCTTAATCGCACCAGTACCTAACATTCTGCCCTTTGTTACCCTAGCTCACCAGAATTGGAAGACAAGGTAGGTTACAGGTACCATCTATTATGGAGGTGTATCTTGTGGGACTGAGGAAAAGGGCCTTCTCTGTGGTGACTTCCTCCCTTTGGAATATTAGACACTGGAGATAAGATTGGCCTCACCTCTTTACTTTTCTGGAAGGTTCTGAAGATATGATTTTGTCAGTGAGCCCTAACTGATAAGGAGCTGATCAAGGTGTAACTGTGGTCACTGTTGCTGAGGTGGGTGAGGGAATTTGAGTTTTACACTTTTAATGTTGGAAGCCACCTGGAGGTGGCTATATGAGCTAGGTGGCTATATGAACTTGTTTAAATAATAAATAACATAATTTGATGAGATGTAGGTTATATGCCTTTTTTTCAATCTCTTACCTGCCCATCCATGGGGTGCCAAGATTTGTAGTACCCGGAGTATGTTAGCTCCCCCCCCCAAAAGAAACCTTTAAAAACTTGATTTTCTCTTTAGGAATTGGGCTAAGATGATTTGTGAAGGAATGTGTATCTTCAGGGAAGCGGGAAATATAAAAAATGGATCTAGCTGTTGCGAATATGTTGGTTTTGGATTTTTTCTTGTCATATTCTTTTTTTTCCCTATGTTGTCTTTGTGAGTCTCTATTTCATGTATAACACCCAAAGTCAGGTAGCTATGGAAATCTAAATCATTAAACAAATGCTGTACAATATTTAAAAATAACACAGAATTTAATGTTACCATGGTCTATGATCCCTGAAGAGTTGAGAATTAAACATTACAAGGTGATATAAAGATTCTTCTTGGAAAGTCATTTCTGATTCAAGCCGTTTGAAGGTGTGCATCAGACATTATTTTCCTCCAGTGAGCTGGAAATAGGCTCATGGATTCTCCTGAATATCCCAGCAGAACTTGAAGGGCAGCTTTTCCATCCTCTTCTTAAAGACATGGTCAAACCTTTCACTCTGGGCAACAGTCATGAGGTTCTTCCAGTCCCCAACAGTGCCTGGGAAACAATGGTTAAAAATATGTCAACAGTTTTTTTTATTCAATTAAACTAGAGGCTATTTATGTCATCCTGTCATCAAAATTGTCATTCTTATGCATTTTTCTGTGACTAAGTTTGTGTATGAATGTATATACAGTCATGTAAACAGGATGTATAGCCTGCTTGAGTTCCATGGTTTTATGTATGCGAACATAGTAAAAATCTGCTCCTTAGCAGTTCTTAAAAGCAAGTAAATACAACCTCAGATGAACAACATGACATTACATCATGTCCTGATTTATTTTATAAAAATGGAACCAAAATGGAAAACTTACGATTCAATAGTTTTGGAAGAATATTGGCCCACTATTCTTTAGAACCTTGCTTCACTTAATTGAAGTTTGTGAGCATTTGTTTATGTACAGTTCATTTGAGGTCCCAGCATTTCAATCAGGTTGAGGTCTGGACTTTGACTGGGCGATTGCAACACCTTAATTCTTTTCCTTTTCAGCCATTCTGTGGCATTTTTGGTGGTGTGCTTAGTGTCATTGTCATGTTGCATGAGCCAATCTTGGCCAATCTTTAGCTGTTGGACCGCTGGCTTCACATGTGATTCTAAAATACTTCAATATACAGAGGAGTTCATGGTCTCTTCAGATGCAACTTTGGAAACCAAAGCTGTTCTGCAATGCTGTTTTTAGAGAGAAGAGGCCTTCTCCAGGCAACCTTTCTAAACAAACCATACTGTTCAGTCCTTTTTCCAGTTGTACTGTCATGAACTTTGCCTTTCTTTTTGTAAAATAAATGATGACACGGTGTAATACGTCATGTGTTGTTGTTCATCTGAGGATGTATTTACCTACTTTGAAGAACTGCTAAGGACCAGATGATTTTTACTATGTCTTAATACATAAAACCATAGGACTCAAAGAGTGTGTGCTTTCTTTTTCACATTACTGTATATAAAACATTTCAGGGCTTCAGGTGGGGACTGTAGGGATGAAGATCAAAAGTTTTCCAGTGGTGGTTTACACTCTTCACTTACCTTGCCTACTGTGGGCTTCTCTGAGTCTGAGAAAGAGGGTAATAGTTTGAAAAACCTGACTAACTTGGAACATTGCACGTTCCTCAATTATCAAAGGAATGCTTAGCCACCTTCCTGTCCACTAAACAGTTCTTAGAAATCTGTATTGATAGTTTTTGGGCAGGAAATTGTTTCTTACTATCTTAACTAGAGCTGGATTACAGAAGGAAGACTTGATAAAAGGGCAAAGTTCTCTCTATCTAGAAGGTGTTGAGTGATTCCCCTGCCATAAGTATCTCTTACTGGGAAGTCATGGAATCAGTGGTCTCCCAATGAAGTTCTAAATGATCTTGAGTTCATCCTGTTATACCAATGCTTATGAGAAACAATTGATGGCTTTTTGATCATTGGATATGGCCCTGCAGGTTTAGAGGGGCAGTTCTAAACTTGGAGAACAGTGCCCTCATGTCGGAGAGACATTTTTTCCCAGGTTGAAAATAAGTAGATTTGCCTTTCCAGGTTGAAATGATTAGCTAGTGACATCACTGTTTCCAGGAAGATGTCCCGGGAGTGGTGCTTCTTTCATGTTCCCAACAAGGTGCTAGAGAGAATGACAGGAGCTCACCCCACCATGCAGCAGCACTCAGATTTCACATATGGGCTTGCTAACTTCCAACCCAGCGTCCTAACCATTTGACCTTCCGCAATCCTGGTGGGGGAGATTACCCAAGGTAGATAGTGAAGAGGTTGTGTCTCTACCAGAGGTGGTATTCATCCAGTTCTGAAAGGTTCTGGAGAACCAGTAGCGAACATTTTGAATAGTTTGGAGAACCGGCAAATAGGCTGGCCCTGCCCCCACTGCCTCCCAGCGTCCCAGATGATCTTATTTTGTTGCCCTAAACAGGAGAATGGAACTGGAAAGCAGGTTAATGGGGTGAGGAGGGAATGGGGCTTTTGCAGTATCCTTCTCCTGCCACGACCACAAAGTCATGCCACACCCGGTAGTAAAAAAAATTGAATCCTACCACTGCTCTCCACCATCCTAAAGTGGTCAGTATGAGCTAAAACAACCCACTCCCAAAGGATCATTAGACTGTGCAACCAACAGAATGATCATTGAAACAGGTCAGATTATATCCACACCCGAAATTTGTTAGGGTGAAAAGAAGAAAATCACTTCAACATTGGCACAACCAAGAAAGGCTTACGGCTTTCTCAAATGTAGGCTGCTGATGAGGCAAACACAAAATCATGGAGAGACCCCAGAAAGAGAGGCTGTTGGGACATATCCATACCACTTTAGAAAGCTCCTTTCAGATGAAGGTAGCAACCCTGGTTTCAGATGAAGCCTGTCAGATTCTATAAGCCCCAGAGTATGAATTATTACTAATCTACCTTTGCGAAGAAAGTTTCCTTTGCTGAAATCTAGAATCTCAGGAGGCATGAACGTGTAGTTTGCTCTAGAATCCACCTTCATGTTATCAAATGTAGCTTTATCCACCACATCATCCACCTCCTTTTCAGTTAGTTCTCTTCCTAGGAAGTTGCATATTTCCAGTACGGAACTTCTCAAATCCTGCAATTTGATACAGCTTTATATTAGTTTATCCCTAACAATGGAGAAAAGATGGAAAATTTTGGTGATATCTTTAGGGAATTCTCAAGATTACTTCTTCGTTATACATATCTTGCATATTAAACTTTAATTATTTTCAATCTCTTCTGAGCCCAATCAGGAAAATATTATGAGAGACTTTGGCTTAGATTTTGCTGATTACAGGAACATTGTGCTAATTGGATTTCCCTTATTTATTAAGTCTATCAGAAATTAGGTCAGCTTTGTTTTGCTAAACCGGTTTACAAGACATGCATCATGTGAATTCTAGCATGACAAGCCAAGTGCTCTCAAATATAGCTTTTAATAATCTTTTTAATGTCCAGCTGACGGCACTCTAGTTTCCTGGATCCTCCACCATGCTTTTGAAGAGATCGAAATTTATTTTTCTTCAGAGATCTCATCAGTCACCCAGGAGATCACAGAAGTAACCAAGATTGGCTACTCCCTATTGCATAAGTTACTTATACATGTCATCATTTCCAAAGCTTTCTGTGCTTAATGATTGTTCATATTGCACTACACAACACAAACAGATCTTACCTTTTTCATTTCTTCATAAGACAGGAAGAGAATATTGAAATCACCCTTATGAGCATTCCAGCCTTCTACATGGTCTAGCCACGGACTATAAAACCCTGATAGGAGGAAATGAGTTTAACATAAACATGAGGATTAATACTTGAATGTCCTGCACTTAATTTTATTATCCTGGTGGGCCTAAAGATCAAAGCATGATAGTTTAACAAGAGGCTATCCTAACATCTACATGGTCTAGTCACGAAATACAAAATACGAACTGCAAAACACTGATAGGTTCATCTCGGTCATGCAATGATCCAGCTACCATCTGCTAAACAATTTCTCTCCATTTTCTCCTCCATATTAAATATACCTTAGTATTTCTCATCTCTCTCCATAATAAGCTGCCTTCTCTTGGCACTCCCTCTCACTTTTACATCAAAGTTCTCCTAGGAGCCCTTCATTCTTCTGCACCCACTCTTCCTACTAAAAATATTTGTGTAGAATTTGCACAAATAACTGCATTACAGAGAATCATTATTTATTTCTTATCTAAGGAGAGAGAGTGGATTGTTTGTTCTTGGTGGGAAGAGGATTGAAATATATTCATAGTCTCTTATCTAAAACAAAAATGGACAAAATGTTGATATGATCAAATTCTTCTTACCTTTGCCAGCCACAAACTTCTCAAAGAATATATCAAAGTCTTTTGGGGTTTCTATTCTGACTGATAGTTTGTGAAAATGATAGTTAGAAGCCAAGACATCCTTTGGATTTCGAAGCACATAAATAATCTGTAAGAGAAAGATGATAATACCTAGTCAAAAAAACAAGAAAAAAAAAAGAAAAAAGAGAGATTGACAGCAAAGCATACAGAGAGTTTATCAAGTAACTCTCATACATTCATCTAACAGGTTCCATTCTATCACGGGTCTCAAAGCTCATTAGCAAAACCATGTTTGAGAGCCTTCCAGCAGACCATCAGGATTGGGGCCAACATCGACTTGGGGGAAAGATTTTCCATATGGCAGAAGAAAAGTCTTTCCTCCTGGCTCCTGCCTGACAAATCTAAAGAGCAAACTAGTAACCAATGCAGTTTCCAAAGCGGAGGTGTAATGAATACAATTCTAGAGAAACACCAATGCCCATTGCATCTGCATTTTGCACCAGTAAAGCTTCCGGTGACTAGGGCATGATTGAGAGTAGAAATTGTGAGAAGAGATTTGAGGGCTAAAAATAGCAGTTCTCAACTTGATATCCTCCAGATATGTTAAGATAGCAACTGGCCATGCAACACCAAATGTTACAATCTATCTGGGTGTGTCACCATGGGAAAAATAAGCTTAAGTGGTTTAATATTCAGTTTGGTTGTTAGCTCAATCTGCTGGGCATAACCTTTTGATTTTAAGACTGTTTTGTTTGTGTTCCCCCACCCCTCACACTTCAGAATTTGCTATTCCAACATATTGGAACAATGTAATATTTGTTTGTGTACTCTTGCCTGTTTCTTAATAAAACATTCAGACATAGAGCTAAAGGAAAAGAACACAGGGAGCTCCCCACTCTACCTCATAAGTTAACAAAATATGTCCTACTTTTGCTCTTCTTTTTCGTAATCCTTTGGGTACCAAATAGTGGGGCAGATGGGAACAAATGACACGAGGTGATGGGCGATTAGGTAAATCCACATGGAATATATTATACTCCAGAAATGGTGCTCGGTCAATTAGGGTTATATTTTCAGTTCCATCTCGGTGTCCTTCATAAAGAATCAAGCTGACAATATTCTGAGTCCATATAGTGCCTGCAAATAAGGAATAATTAAATTAATTTGCCCATTATTATTTGGAGAAAGTTGAACTTATTCAAAGCCAACCTTCCTATCAGGGAGAATAGCAAATGTTTCAGAGATGCACAAAGACAATCAACTCTACTAAAATTGATAGATTAAGCTGATGGATGGATGAGAAAAGAATAGCTATTTATTTGCACATTTATTTCTATCCTGCCTTTTTCAGTTTTAGAACTAACTCAATGTGGCAAACATACCTAATACTTCCTCCTCCTCCTCCTCCTATTTTCCTCACAACAGCCCTGTGAGGTAGATTGGGCTGAGAGAGAGTGACTAGCCAAGGTTACTAATGTAGCCAATGTAGAGTAAAATATAAACAATGAAAATAGAGATTTAGCATCTTATTTTCCCTACATTTCCAGCTTCTTATAAAATGCTAAATGTTAAAATCTGGTTATAGCGCAACAGCATCACAGCAACCAAATACTAAGGAACTGAATAACAACATTGGACACAAGATTAACTCTTTCTTGGAAGACATATTTGAACTTACCAGATCTAGGATATGTGATTATGAATATATCATCATCTCGGATTTTAAAACTGTCCAGGGAATCTAAATTTTCAGGTGAGGGGAAGCCAGTTATGAAGTAGAGTCCTTTGTATTTATACAGGGACTTATCCACTGGCTCCATTGCTTCAGCTGTCGATGTAATAATAGAGCATTTATCAATACTTCCCACATTTATGGTCAATATTGTATTAATTCAGTTCTTTAAAAATCATGAATCCTGCTCACATAAAGGATTCACATATATATATTAGATTAGTTTCCTTAATTAATTCATTAGTTCCATGAACTCAATTTTCATTGATAAATGTTTCCATTGGAAAGAGTAAATTTGTTGTTTTTCTTGGAATCTAAAAATTCTGCGTAGAAGAGAAAGTTTTAATTACAATGTTAAGAACATACTAATTGCAATTCTTTTCTTACCTTACCTTATCTACATAGACTCTGACAGTCACTCATGTCATGTCCTTAAGCCAGCTTATTTGCAATGGTTTGTTAATGTTCTTATACTCCAGTCGAGTGCTCAAATACTTAAGAAGTCTGATCTTTAGTCAATCATTGTGTCAGCAATGTACTTCTGTATTCCAAAAATGAGCAAGAGAGGACATCGAACACGATTGAGTAATAATCTAATTTGGAAAGGTGTTGCTGTAAAAATCAGTATGTTTTAAAAATACAAAAGCACTTCTGATTTACATGCCAAGTATTTGTAATGTATCCTTGTATGAAGAATTATGGATTTACCAGTAGATGAAGCCAGAACAATGTTATTGCATTGTTATTTTCATACCTAATCCCAATTTCCATATATAAATTTACATAAGAGTTGTTATATTATTGTCCCCCTCCAAAGGGAAGAGTACCTCATTATGGGGAAAACCCCTGCATGAAATATTATTCAGGCTATGTAAGGAATTATTTTATTGTGCAATGTTGCAATCTTTAATTTTTTTTAAATAAATAATTGTTTTTATTTTAAAACAAACACAACACATAAAATCTTTTTTTGGTTACTGTAGAAAGTGTACCAGTTGGTTACAAAAAGCTTCCGTGCATCTCTTCTACAGTCATCAAACATAATTCATAATAACTCAAGTATTTTAATTCAAAATATATACATATTTCCATCATCTTACCTCCATTTACATTTGACTATAATTGTTTAAATGTCCTTCATCATAAAATATACCAAGATTTAATACATAACCACATACTTACATTTCATTTACTATTTCTAAGATCCTCCAATAACACTGAATCTTTATGTCCTATTCTAGTTAAACATTCATAATATTCAATAACAAAAATTTCTAATTCTTCTTTCCAAATCATTATTTGCAATTTGCATCCAATTTCCTTATGTTGTACCCTTGCCTATATATACCTTATTATCATCATCCCTCCTTTATTTACCTATATCCAATATCATAACATTTCCCCCCTAATATTCAAAACTTAACTATATCTAACTTAGTTCTTTTTGTAATTATTTTTTCTATAAAATCCAAGAGGGTTTCTAATCTTCCGTTCATGGCTACCATCCATTATTGCTTATCATGACACTACACATTGTATACATTATTATCATTATCAATTATTGGTTTATCTATATCTATTATCACTAAATTTCACTACGTTTAGCTATTTTTAAGTTATTTATTTATTTATTTATTTTATTGAACTTATTAGTCGCCCCCTCTCCCCACAGGGACTCGGGGCGACGTACAGAGCAATAATCAAGATAGCACCATATATCGTGCAGAGGAGGTAAAAATAAGTCCATAAATAAGCATACTTACAAAATTTAAAACCCCAAAAATATTAAACTCTAAAAACTTTAAAAAACAAAATTTCCCATTATAAAATGACCTGGGGTGGCAAGATTGTAACGTTATGCCAGGCCGGCTTGACAAAACAGGTAGGTCTTCAGCTTCATACGGAAGGAGCGAAGGTCGGTTGTTGTCCGGATGTCTGGGGGGAGGTCATTCCAAAGGGTAGGGCCCACCACAGAGAAGGCCCTACTCCTGGGCACCGCCCTCTGGCACTCTCTAGAGGACGGCACCCGGAGTAGCCCCTCTCTGTGTGAGCGAATGGGTCGCAGGGATGTATGGGGCAGGACGCGATCCCGCAGGTAACTGGGCCCTGTGCCATGGAGCGCTTTGAGGATGGTAACCAGTACCTTGAAGCGCACCCGGTAGGCCACAGGAAGCCAGTGCAGCTCGCGCAGGATAGGTGTTATATGGGAGAATCTCGATCTCCCCATAATAACCCGCGCGGCTGCATTCTGGACCAACTGCAGTCTCCGGGCGCACCTCAAGGGGAGCCCCATGTAGAGAACGTTACAGTAGTCCAGGCGGGACGTCACCAGCGCGTGAGTGACTGTGCGCAAGGCCTCCCGGTCCAAAAGGGGCCGCAACTGGCGCACCAGGCGAACCTGGTGGAATGCCCCCCTTGCCACGGCCGCCACGTGATCTTCTAAGGTCAGCCGATCGTCAAGGAGGACGCCCAAGTTGCGCGCCCCTTCCACCGGGGCTAATTGCTCATCCCCGATGGTCAGCGATGGAATATGCTGATTGAATCGGGAAGCCGGGAACCACAGCCACTCTGTCTTGGAGGGGTTGAGCCTGAGCCTGTTGTCATCCATCCAGACCCGTACGGCTTCCAGACACCGGGCCATCACTTCGACAGCCTCGTTGGGGTGGTTTGGGGTGGAAATGTACAACTGAGTATCATCAGCGTACAGATGGTAACTCACCCCAAAACCACGGATGATCTCGCCCAGCGGCTTCATATATATGTTGAACAGGAGAGGCGAGAGGATCGACCCCTGTGGGACCCCACAAATGAGGGGCCTTGCGGTCGACCTCTGCTCCCCCGTCAACACACATTGCGTCCGGCCAGAGAGGTAGGAGCGGAACCACCGTAGCACGGTGCCTCCAACCCCCAACCCCTCCAGCCGGCGCAATAGGATACCATGGTCGATGGTATCGAAGGCCGCCGAGAGATCTAATAGGACAAGGATGGAGGAACAACCCCCATCCTTTGCCCTCCAGAGATCATCCACCAACGCGACCAAGGCCGTCTCCGTGCTGTGACCGGGTCGGAAGCCGGACTGGCGTGGGTCTAGATAATCAGCTTCCTCCAGGTGGCGCGGAAACTGCTGAGCCACCACACTCTCAACAACCTTTGCTAAAAAAGGAAGGTTGGAGACAGGACGATAATTTGCTAGCTCCTTTGGGTCCAGAGAAGGCTTCTTGAGCAGGGGCCTGACCACCGCCTCTTTCAAGGCGGCCGGCATCAGGCCCTCCCCCAACGAAGCGTTCACCAGTCCCAGTAGCCAGCCTCGTGAGCCCTCCCAGGAGGCCAGCACCAACCAGGAGGGACACTGGTCCAGTAAACATGTGGTGGCCCGCAGTCGCCCGCGCAACCTGTCCAAATCTTCGATGACAACAGGGTCAAACTCCTCCCAGCATGGTCTCTCAAGACTAGTCTCGGACGTCCCCACTGGAGCACTGGAGAGGGTCCAACCTCTCCGGATATGATCGATTTTATCCTGCAGGAACTCTCCAAATTCCTCTGCCCTGCCCTGCAATGGGGGGTCCCGCTGCTCCTGTGACAGAAGGGAGCGGGTCACCCGAAACAGGGCGGCAGGGCGGTTCTCTGCGGACGCTATAAGAGTGGCACAATACTGACGTTTGGCCACTCTTATTGCCACAAGGTAGGTCCTTATGTAGGCTCTTACCTGTGTTCGGTCAGCTTCGGAGCGGGAGGATCTCCACTTACTCTCCAGGCGTCTCCTAAGGCGTTTCATCGCCCTTAGCTCCCTGTTAAACCAGGGGGCCCGGGTCGATCGTGGCCGTCGGAGAGGCCGCAAAGGCGCCACCCGGTCCAAGGCACCGGCAGCCGCACTATTCCATGCGGCTACCAGGTCCTCAGCCCGGGGGCGGGACAGGTCAGCAGGAGGTGGCCCAAGCTCCGCCTGGAACCTATCCGGTTCCATCAGGCGCCTGGGGCGGAACCATCTGGGATAATCTGGTTCCGCCTCCCCGCGGTGGGGAGTAGCGCCAGGGAAGTCCAGCTGGAGAAGTGAGTGATCTGACCATGACAGGGGCGTGATGACTAAATGCCCTCTTCCCAGATCACTCGTCCACTGGTCGGAGACAAACACAAGATCCAGAATGTGGCCTCGCTTGTGAGTGGGGTCCTGAATTACTTGAGTCAGACCCATGGCTGTCATGGAAGCCATGAATTCCCGGGCTACCTCGGATGCCTTTCCCGTCGACGGCAGGTTGAAATCCCCCATCACTAGTAGTTTGGGGGTCTCAACCGCCATCTCCGCGATCCGCTCGAGGAGCTCGGGCAGGGCCGTTGAGCCAGGTATACTATCAACAGGCCCAACTGACTCCCTGGGCCCCACTTTACGCCCAGAGACTCACAACCAGATGTCTGCGACACAATGAATTCTCTCGGTGCCAGATCGTCCCGGATGATAATTGCTACCCCCCCACCCCTACCTTGAGCCCGTGGCTGGTGGAATACACGGTAACCTGGAGGGCACATTTCCCTGAGGGGCAACCCCCCCTCCGGGCCCAACCAGGTTTCCGCTATTCCTGCGAGGTCCGGCTCCCCCTCTGTGATCAAGTCACTGATGAGGGGGGCCTTGTTAACCACGGACCTCGCGTTACATAACATCAGCCTAAGGCCCAGGCTCTGCTGATCCTGTCCACCTAGTCTGCGGGGGTTGGTACAAGCGACCGGGCGTATCCAGTGGCCCCGGTCTCCCAACCGACTATACGTTCTTCTAGTGTCCTCGCGCCTGCCCCTCCCTACGACCGTCGTGATTGGAATTCCCCTTATAGGAATGTTATTTCCTCCCACCTGCTCCGCTTCGCTTCCTTCCGTCTTGACCCTCCCTTCCGTCTTGACCCTACCTGTTGGCCTGGTTGTATCCATGCCCCAGGGCCAAACCAACCCTCCCCGCTCCCTGGAACCCCTTAAAAGCTTTACAAAACATTTTCCTAAAAAACCCCTAATCCCCCGCTTCCTCCACCTCTCTGGGTTAATAAACCTCTCATTGAGGTGGGCCCTCGTCAGGGCAGGGGGGCATGCCTGCGAGAGGGGGGACCCTCGCAGTCGAAGGATGTCAGACTTTGAATAAGTTGGGATGATGACCAATCCATGATTATGGCTATGGCAGGGTCTCTCTTTGTAGCAGGTCTAGGATGTAAGTTAACATAGAATGAAGTAGAGAAATATTTAAAAGGCAAATAATAAGATGGGAGGGGACAGACCTCACAGTCCACAATAGTCTACGTTCCACCAGTGAGGCCCAGGGCAGTTCTTTAGGCAGTTCTTTAGGCCCAGAGGCCCGGAGGCAGTTCTTGGAGTGTGAAGGAATCGCACCTCAGCGGGGGGGGGGTAGACGAGGTGCCAAGGCCAGCTGCTCGGCCTATTGCTCTTCCGGGGTCGCCCCGAGCCTCCGGCGACCCCCCCGGCTTCCCTCTTCGGTCCCTGCAGCTTCTCTCCCGACCCCCAGCCCCCACTGGCCTCTCCACCTGGCAACGCACCGCGGTCCGAGAGTTATACTCTTCCATCTATCCACCTGTAGCTTTCCAGTAACAAAACAGTATCATATCTTCTGCTGTTTGTGGATCAGTCCTCTTATCTTCTCTTTAATCAATTTTGTATGGACTCCTCTTAGCAACTCTTTGCTTATAAAATCTCTCATGTAATTTCAATGCCCTTCTTCTGTTTCCTTAATCCGCTTATATTTAATTGTCAGTGGTGTTATCAATAATATTGCTAATAAGGTTTCTCTCTTTAAATCCATAAATTCTTTTATTTTTTCTTCTTCTGTATCTTACCATCTGAAGTAAGTTTCGCCTCCATTTAATTCCTCTTTCAATATTCCACTCTTTGCATTTTCAGACCAATCACCATTAATATCAGGAGTTTTAGTTTGTTTATATTCATTTTCCTCTTCGGTTTTTTGAATTTTAACTGCCACTTTATCCATTTGATAAGCCTCTTTAACTTCTCCGTCATATTTTGCTGTCAATTGGATTAAATCATCCAACTTCTTCTCAATCTTCTCACGTGTATTTGATAATTTTGAGCAGTTCTGCTGTGAAGGGAGGAAGAAAACTTTGGCTTCTCTCTGCTGCAGCATTCAACGTGGCTGTTTTTCTCCTTCTCAGGCTCATGCACACAGAGCAAACATGAGAAGGAGGCGAGAATAGCCAGGTTGAAAGCTAGAAGACTTGCCCAAACTTTTCTGTGGGTTCTGTGGGCGTGGTTTGGGTGGGTGTGGCTTGGTAGAAAGGTATTGCCCCACCTTGCCATCAGTGACGTTGAGTTTGCCACGCCCACTCAGTCACATAAAGACCCTCACCAAGCCACGTTACCCAACCGGTAGGGAAAAAAATTGAAACCACCACTGGTCAGGTAGCTATGGAAATCTAAATCAATGAACAAATGCTGTACAATTTTTAAAAATAAAGAAGAATTTAATGTTACTCTGGTCTATGATCCCTGCAGAGTTGAGAATTAAAAATTACAAGATTACATAAAGACCATTCTTGGAAGGTCATTTCTGATTCAAGCCATTTGAAAATTTATATCACACGTTATTTTCCTCCACTGAGCTGGAAATAGGCTCATGGATCCTCCTGAATATCCCAGCAGAACTTGAAGGGCAGCTTTTCCATCCTCTCCTTAAAGACACGGTCAAACCTTTCACTCTGGGCAACAGTCATGAGGTTCTTCCAGTCCCCAATAGTGCCTGGGAAGCAATGGTTAAAAATATGTCAACAGGTTTTTTTATTCAATTAAACTAGAGGCTATTTATGTCATCCTGTCACCAAAATGGTCATTCTTACGCATTTTTCTGTGACTAAGTTTGTGTTTGAATGTATATACAGTCATGTAAACAGGACGTATAGCCTGCTTGAGTTCCATGGTTTTATGTATGCGAACATAGTAAAAATCTGCTCCTTAGCAGTTCTTAAATGTAACTAAATACAACCTCAGATGAACAAAATGACATTACACCATGTCTTGATTTATTTTATAAAAAGAAACAAAATGGTGAAGCTGTGTCTGTAAAACTTATGATTCAATAGTTTTGGAAGAATTTTCATTCCATTTTGGAAGAATTTGGCTCACTATTCTTTGCAACATTACTTGACAACATTACATAATTGAAGTTTGTGAGCATTTGTTTATGTACAGTTCACTTGTGGTCCCACCGTAGCAATCAGGTTGAGGTCTGGACTTTGACTGGCCCATTGTAACACCTCAATTCTTTTCCTTTTCAGCAATTCTGTGGTATTTTTGCTGATGTGCTTAGGGTCATTGTCCTGTTGCATGACCCAACCTTGGCCAATCTTTAGCTAACAGACTGCTGGCTTGAAATGAAATGAAATTTAATTTGTTAGCCGCACCCTCTCCAAAAGGACTCGGGGCGGCTTCACATGTGACTCTGGAATAATTTGGCATTAATGGAGTTGATGGTCAACTCAGTGACTGCAAGGTGTCCAGATCCTGTGACTACAAATCAAGCCCAAATCATCCCCCCTCCACCACCATGCTTGATGGTTAGTATAGGATGTTTGTGCTGATATCCATGTTTGGTTTTTGCCAAACGTGGCACTTTGTATTGTGGCCAAACATGTCCACTTTGGTCTCATTCGTCCAATGGACAGTGTTCCAGAAGTCTTGTGATTGTTCAGCTGCAACTATGGAAACCAAAGCTGTGCTGCCATGCTGTTTTCTTTGTCACTGTAGTCATGAATCAATGGTCTCCCAGGGAGGTTCTAAATTATCTTGAGTTCACCCAGTTGGTTCAATGCTTAAGAGAAATGATTGATGGTTTCTGATCATTGGATAGGTCCCTGCAGGTTTAAAGGAGATAGGTCTAAGACTGGAGGACAGTGCATTCATATGTCGGAGAGACTTTTTTTTCAGTTTGATAATAAGTAGATTAGCCTTTCCTGGTTGAAAAGATTAGTCAGTGACATCACTTATACTCCAGTTGAGTGCTCAAATACTTAAGAAGGCTGACCTTTAGTCAATCATTGTGTCAGCAATGTACTTCTATATTTCAAAAATGAGCTAGAGAGGACATCGAACACGATTGAGTAATAAACTAATTTGGAAATGTAAAACGGCTCAAGGGGAACTTTCTTAGCTGATGTAGACTTGTATCACTCTTGTATCACTGTATTCATAAATTGATTGAAGTGTTGCTATAAAAATCAGTATGTTTTAAAAATGCAAAGAAAGTTCAGATTTACCTGCCAAGCAGGGGTGTGTTTCAAAATTTTTTACTACTATTCTGTGGACCTATTGTGTAGGTGTGGCTTGGCAGTCATGTGACCGTGTGAGAGTGGCTTGGCAGTCATGTGACTGGTGGGCATGACTAGGTCGGTGTGGTCATGTGATTGGGTGGGCATGGTCAACTCGATGTCACTCACATGGAGGAGCACCTTACCTGGCTTCTCATTGCCCCTCTCCTCCCAGCCAGTCCTTGCCTAGTCTTGCATCTTATGGTGGGAGAGGAAGCGTTTTCAATGTCATCTTCCCCTTGATACTAACCAATAAGATGAGATTTTGCTGTCAGAAGACCTGATGTACATTTCCAAATATTGTTTATCATTATTCTCTTGGTAACAGTGAGTTGAGAGATTTATAAAGAATAACAGAGTTGGAAGGGACCTTGGAGGTTTTCTAGTCCAAGCCCTGTTGAAGCATGATACTAGACCCTATACCAGTGGTTCCCAAACATTTTTAGTCCACCGCCCCCTTGGTGCTACAAACTGATCCTCAGTGTCCCCCACCCAGTGGTGGAATTCAATTTTTTTATGACTGTTCTGTGGGCATGGCTTGGTGGGCATGGCTGGGGGAGTCATGTGACTGGGCGGTTTGCACGATGGAAGGAAGATAGTAACAGTAAAATTCAAAACTGTAACAATTAATTGCACATTTATTCAAAATCCAATTTAAAAATCTTTGTAGTTAATGTTAATTCAACAGAATTGTTGAACATGATCCAATGATACCAGGTTTTCAAAGTCTGATAGTCATTTATCACGAACCTTAATAATTAGTAACATAGTAAACTTAATAATATTTAGTAACTACTTCACTGTTCAGTAAATTCTTAATGTGATGGTGGGCTTGATAAAGTGATACCAGTTTTCCAATGTCTGGTTTTAAGTCACTTAGCAGGAATTTTAAATCACCACGTTCAGTAATCTGGAGTCGATTTGTTTGCTTGGAGAGAAGGTGGATGACCACACTGAAGCCACGTTCCACCAAATGTGATGTTGGAAATGCAACAAGGAGCTTCTTAACCACTGTCCATAGTGCAGGATAGCGATCAGAAATTTCTTTCTGTAACCAAAACTCTTGGTACGATTTCTTGAACTTTGGCTTCAGCTCAATGTCACCAACATTTGCTTGAATTATTTGATGAGATTATTGCATGGTACCTAGGGATTCCCAATATGGAAAGCAAGAATGGGAACATTTTAACAGATCTATATGTTCTTGGGTTATAATTTTCACTAAAGAACCATGGGGATGGAAAGGGAAATATAGACAATGGAGTCCAATCCCCTTCCTCAACAGTTTGGAAGCAAAGAATAACTCTAGCAAAATGTAGCCTTTTGCGGAATCATTTTCTTTTTTTAATTATTATTATTATTATTTATTTTTTCCCAATACAACTCATGCAAAGGGTCATCCACAACTACATTACATTTTCCACACTCATATTTGTGATTCCTTATAACTTCTTTAAGCTAAACATTTTTAGTACAAATCAACGCATTGACATATATATCACTAATGCAGTTTCCTATCTCTTCCATTGACGTAATTAACACCTTATGTATTGAATACAAGTATATCAAGTATAGGTTAAACATGAATTGAAAAACATATAATTCAAATGTATAAGCTGTGAATTTATTATATAATCACAGGCAAACATTGCACTTATGCCTAAGTCCTCTACCCACGTACATTATAAGACAGATAAAACTATCTTAGCTGGCTATTGTAAATATTACTCTGCTAATTCAACAAGAAATGCTACTACATGAATCCTTAATGGAGAACACAGTTAAAAGTCATTTTAGAACCAGAAAAATAATAAAACACCAGGACCAGATGGAATACCGGTGGAGCTATACAAATATAATAAAATAATATTGGAAGAGTTAGGGGTGGAAATGTTTAATGAAGTTTTAGGAAAAGCCAAGATACTGGAATCATGGACAGAAGCAATAATATCGCTAATCCCAAAAGAAGAAACCAGCCTAGAAGAAATTCAAAACTACATGCCAATTTCATTACTAAACTCCGATTATAAAATATTTGCAGCAATTATGGCAGGAAGAATCAAACAGGTTTTAAATGAACGAATACACCCGGACCAAAACGGATTTTTACCCCACAGACACATTAGAAATAATATGAGAATCATCCTAGATATAATAGAGTACTACGAGGCGCATCCAGATAAACAAATGGTACTGGTTTTCCTTGATGCACAAAAAGCATTTGACAACGTAATCTGGAAATTTATAATAACAATATTGGATGAGATGAAATTCGGTGAAAAATTTATAAAAATATTAGAAGGATTTTATAACAATCAGACAGTCAAAGTTCTGATGAATGGAGAATTAACAGAGAAGATCGAAATAAAAAAAGGAGTCAGACAGGGATGCCCCCTCTCTCCTTTGCTATGTATATTGACTTTGGAAATTTTATTAAATGAAATTCAGAAGGACCAGGGAATAAAAGGTTTAAGACTCAAAAATGAAGAATATAAGGCCCAAGCCTATGCCGATGACCTAGTATTTGTACTAGAGGACCCATTAGAATCCAGTCGGAAATTAATTCAAAAATTAGAAGAATATGGCGAAGTGGCAGGATTAAAGATCAATAAAAACAAAACAAAAATGATAACCAAGAACATGACAAAAAAGCAAGAAGAGGAACTGGAAGTAACAACCAGAATGCAAATAACTAAGAAAGTGAAATACTTGGGGATCTGGGTGTCGGCAAAATGTTCCACAATTAAAGATGATAACTATAATAAAAGTTATTATAACTTTTATTATTAGTGATACAAATAAATAGTTAGAAAATTGGAAAAATATTCAACTATCACTCATGGGACGTATAGCGACAATTAAAATGAATATTCTACCAAGAATCTTATTCCTGTTGCAAGCCGCACCTATTAATCCGGGTAAAAAATTCTTTCAAGAATTAAACAAAATAACCGCTAGGTTTATTTGGCAGGGACGAAAAGCTAGGATTAAACTAAAGTCAATGCAAGACAGCAAGGAGAGGGGAGGTTTAGCATTACCAAATTGGGATCTATACGCATCGGCAGTATCAATAACATGGGTGAAGGATTGGATAGAGCTAAAGAATAAAAGAATTTTGACTTTGGAAGGCCATGATTTGCAAGCAGGCTGGCACACATTCCTATGGGATGATAAAAATAAAACGCACAAATATTTTCAAAATCATTTAATTAGAAGAGCGTTATTGCAAAAATGGCTCAAAAAAAAAAAAAAAAAACCCACTATGTGAAAATTCCGAATTGGCTATCACCAACAGAAAGGACGATTCATCCAAATTTTATAGATTGGAACAAAATGCTAAGATATAGAGACTTAATTGATAGACAGGGAAACTTAAAAACAATTGAAGAATTGGCAGAACAGAACATGAAAGTTGACTGGTTAACTTACCTTCAAATCAAAACTAAATACAATAAAGATACCAAATTATATGACATTGAAACAGAACCACATGAATTGGATAAAATCATTCAAAGCCCAGATAGAAAAATGATAGGGAGAATATATAAATTTCTCCTGAAGTATAAAATGGAAGAGGAAATTGTGAAAGAACAAATGATAAAATGGGTGCAGAACTTTGGATATAATATTGAATTAGACAAATGGGAAAAATTTTGGGGAACAAACTTAAAAATGACACTCTCAGTTGCATACAAAATGTTTTATAGATGGCACCTGGCACCAACAAGGTTAGCTAAAATATCATCAAATACCTCCCCATAATGTTGGAAATGCGAATCGATACATGGAACGTATTACCATTTATGGTGGACCTGTGAGGAGGCTAAAAAGTTTTGGAAAAAGATCAAAAATTGGCTGGAGGCAATAACGGGAATTAAAATAGAATGGAAACCGGAAATCTTCTTATTAGGAATAATGTCTGCGAAATACAAAAAAGAAATCCAGTATTTAATACTACATATAATAACGGCGGCAAGGATTGCCTATGCCCAGAAATGGAAAAACAAACTAACTCCAAGTGAAGATGAAATAATAAGAAAGGTAATGGACTGTGCTGAAATGGACAAACTAAAGAAATTCAGGGAAAAGAAGAATCAGAATTCTACCAGATATGGGATAAATGGTATAGGTGGATGGAGGAAAGAAACAAGAATCAATGAAGGAATGTAACAAAACTTAAAAATAATAGTTATGGGTAAAATAAGAAAGTTAAGAATGGCGAAACCCAAATAAAACAAAATTGAATGGGAAAAAATAAAATAAAAATAAAAATAAAAACTTAGTTAATTCTTGGTGATTAATAAGTAGAACGTTGTAGCTGCTTATAGAATGTTTTTGTTTTTAAAATGTTTATTCATTAACAGATAACCCATCATGACAATAATAATGAAATAATAACTCTGGTAAAAACAATTTGGATATAAATTACAATATGGGACCTGGGGAAAAGATTTACTAATTTTATTAATATTTTTTTCTTTAGATTTGGTTATAAAGATGTAATCTCTCCTGGGTACTTATAAATTCTAGTAATATATTTTTGTCTAGATTTATTATAACATAAATATAAATGATTCTAGACAAAAGCACGTTTAAACAAATACAGTTAAATGAGAATGATGGTATATTGATGGTATAAAGATTTTTGATTTAAAATGTACAATTCAATATGAATGAAATATAAAGAATGATTGTAGTAAAGCATGAAATTTATTTGTAACCAATCAACATGCTTTCTGGAAGATGTAATGAAGAATGTTTTTGTGTGTTTTTTTGTTTAATTAAAACAATAAAATATTAAAAAGAAGAAGAAAAAAACAAAAAAAGTTTTTAAAAAAAGTCATTTTAGCAATTTTCTTCCCAAGTTAATTCAAAATGTATATCCAAATGTTCCTCTATTTTTCCCCAAGCACTAGGGAGGATTGTATTCAAAACCAGACACTTTTGCTGTGTGTGTGTGTGTGTGTGTGTGTGTGTGTGTGTGTGTTTGCTTCTGGTCTCCAGAACGAATTTCACCCGTTTTTCAAATTTTGGTCCCATTCACATCTCCCTTAGGATTCAGAGCCTTGCAAGGATCCCTGACTTGTTTATAGCGCAGGGCTGCATGGCTGCCTGCAAAAACGGGCGTGGGGGTGGGGACGGCGGCAGGAGCTTACCTCCTAGGTGCTGGCCGCACCGCACAAACTACCGCGTGTTGCCCCGGGGAAGGGATGTCTGGCCACCACCAAAGGGCTTCTGCCAAGGTGCCCCCTGCAGGCAAAATAGCGAGCGAGAGAAGGAGGATCAGGCAGGGTACTGAGGCCCCTTTGCCTCTCTTCGCTCCCACTTTGTCTTGATGAGGTTGCTGCAGCTGCCGGGCACAGACGGATGGAGGTAGCCAGAGCGGCCTGGGCAGGCGAGCGGGTGAGTATGGAAGATTAGGCAGCTCGCTCGCCCTCCCGCCCTCCCAGGCTGCCCCGCCGCTCTGACTACCTCTGTCCGTCCGCACCCGACAGCTGCGGGGACCTCATCAAGACAAAGTGGGAGTAAAGGGAGGCGAAGGGGCCTCCCTTTGATCGCTCGCTCCCACTGCCCGTCTGCACTATGCTAGCCCTGCCCACTGCTTACTGAGCCATATAGCTCAGGATTAAGATACCAGCGCTGTAAAGGAATTGTTCTGAATAAATGCTTTTGTCATTTTTTTCAAGCATGTCTCAACTGAAGCTTCCTTACTGTGCTTTATTTTATTTTTTTCATCAAGTTGGAAATGGACTCCATTCATCGTGGATATCACAGCAAAATTTGAAGGGCGAATTTGCTGCTCCTTAAAAAGATTTTACTCAACGCGACCGTCAGGGTGCATTTCTCAGTCACCAGTAGTATTTGTTACAGGGAGCAGAGAGAACTTGCAGGTAGCAATGAGCAGAAGAACATTTCTTGTTTATTTTGGAAAGGACTGGGTTGGCGTTACATGTGGGATGAAGTCTGCATCATGACGTCACAATGCAAATTATGTGATTTAGTCCCTCAGCTAATAAATTCAAAGATGTGATGACAGAGTTATCATCATCATTACAAGTAGTCCTCGTTTAGTAACTGCAATTGGGACCCACAATTTGGTGGTTAAGAGAAGCAGTTGTTAAGCGAAGCATCACAATATAATGATCTTACTTTATATTTTCCTTTGCTTTACAAACCTACGAAGGACATACATGTGAGGACTGGTTGCAAAGTTACTTTTTCAGCACTGTTGTTCATCTACGGTCACCACACAAGTGTCCATTTTCTATTATGGGATTACCTCCAAATAAGATACTACTTGGTGTCCACTTTGAGCAGAGCTTTTTTTCTCATAACAATCTGAATGGGGAGATGACTTTCAGGGAATTCAGCAGCAGCATGATGATTATATTGTTTGTAGACTTTTCAGCAGGCTGTTTTTCCAGATTCAGCCTTTACAAGGTAATTGCTCTTAGGAATTTTTCAGTGGGTCCAACCATCTTTCATTAACCAATTTCGTTGTATTTATTTTGTACAATGACAATAAAGACTATACTATACTAACCTCCTGTTTCTCCACTACTGATAAATTAACTTTGTTCCCAAGGCACTTGTGCAAAAATTTTGAAACCATGAATTATCACTAAGCATAGTAGTAGCATAATCTCTTTATTCTTCTGCGTCCCTTCATCTTATTCTTTTGCTTTCCAATTTTAACATTTACCTTTTACATGGGTTTGGGGCTCCTTGGTTCTCGGAGAATTGCCATTGTTGGTGATGGATGGGGTTGTGCTGTGCCAGACAGACTCAGTGTGTGATCTGTGAGTTCTTCTGGATTTGCAACTTCTGCATGTCTCACCTCTTGTGATTGAAGGCAAAAGGAGAAGGTGACACAATGGGATAAGATTGTTAGATAGTCTCATCAATAGTCTCAGGGAGACAGTAGATGACAGGAGGCCTGGCATGCTACGGTCCATGAGTCATGAAGAATCAGACATGACTCAGCAACCAACAACAACACCTCTTGTGGGAGTTGCATTGATTACTGATCTGCTTCTGGAGGCAGTTCAAGATGCTCTATGGGGCTTGGAGCCAGCATGTTTGAAAGACTGTCTGTGTTAGGGTGTAACCAACAGGTTGGGTAGACAATATATTGCACAAGGCATGTTATGTATCTTTAAGAGAGGAGCTCTGCTAATTAGTAGATTACAGCATTTAAATTGCAGCTGATGTTGTTGCTCTCTCTCTCTCTCTCTTGATTGATGTATGATAACTGCTGTCTAACTGTTACTACTGTTGCTACTACTTACTGTGTGTAAGTTATTTGCTACTTGTATCCAAGTTATCTTGGTAGTATTGGACTGTTTTTTCTGTGTATGACTTTTTGGCTGTGTTTATGGATTTTGCTATATTCTTCAAAAAGTAAAGTTTATTTTGTTACTTTACTATCCATTATTCAGTGTGGTTGCTTTATCTATCGCACGCTGCGTATACTTTACAGGGTTGCTCTGTTATAACCTCGACCTGGGGTTCATTGCTAGTGCTTAATCGCACCAGTACCTAACATTCTGCCCTTTGTTACCCTAGCTCACCAGAATTGGAAGACAAGGTAGGTTACAGGTACCATCTATTATGGAGGTGTATCTTGTGGGACTGAGGAAAAGGGCCTTCTCTGTGGTGACTTCCTCCCTTTGGAATATTAGACACTGGAGATAAGATTGGCCTCACCTCTTTACTTTTCTGGAAGGTTCTGAAGATATGATTTTGTCAGTGAGCCCTAACTGATAAGGAGCTGATCAAGGTGTAACTGTGGTCACTGTTGCTGAGGTGGGTGAGGGAATTTGAGTTTTACACTTTTAATGTTGGAAGCCACCTGGAGGTGGCTATATGAGCTAGGTGGCTATATGAACTTGTTTAAATAATAAATAACATAATTTGATGAGATGTAGGTTATATGCCTTTTTTTCAATCTCTTACCTGCCCATCCATGGGGTGCCAAGATTTGTAGTACCCGGAGTATGTTAGCTCCCCCCCCCAAAAGAAACCTTTAAAAACTTGATTTTCTCTTTAGGAATTGGGCTAAGATGATTTGTGAAGGAATGTGTATCTTCAGGGAAGCGGGAAATATAAAAAATGGATCTAGCTGTTGCGAATATGTTGGTTTTGGATTTTTTCTTGTCATATTCTTTTTTTTCCCTATGTTGTCTTTGTGAGTCTCTATTTCATGTATAACACCCAAAGTCAGGTAGCTATGGAAATCTAAATCATTAAACAAATGCTGTACAATATTTAAAAATAACACAGAATTTAATGTTACCATGGTCTATGATCCCTGAAGAGTTGAGAATTAAACATTACAAGGTGATATAAAGATTCTTCTTGGAAAGTCATTTCTGATTCAAGCCGTTTGAAGGTGTGCATCAGACATTATTTTCCTCCAGTGAGCTGGAAATAGGCTCATGGATTCTCCTGAATATCCCAGCAGAACTTGAAGGGCAGCTTTTCCATCCTCTTCTTAAAGACACGGTCAAACCTTTCACTCTGGGCAACAGTCATGAGGTTCTTCCAGTCCCCAACAGTGCCTGGGAAACAATGGTTAAAAATATGTCAACAGTTTTTTTTATTCAATTAAACTAGAGGCTATTTATGTCATCCTGTCATCAAAATTGTCATTCTTATGCATTTTTCTGTGACTAAGTTTGTGTATGAATGTATATACAGTCATGTAAACAGGATGTATAGCCTGCTTGAGTTCCATGGTTTTATGTATGCGAACATAGTAAAAATCTGCTCCTTAGCAGTTCTTAAAAGCAAGTAAATACAACCTCAGATGAACAACATGACATTACATCATGTCCTGATTTATTTTATAAAAATGGAACCAAAATGGAAAACTTACGATTCAATAGTTTTGGAAGAATATTGGCCCACTATTCTTTAGAACCTTGCTTCACTTAATTGAAGTTTGTGAGCATTTGTTTATGTACAGTTCATTTGAGGTCCCAGCATTTCAATCAGGTTGAGGTCTGGACTTTGACTGGGCCATTGCAACACCTTAATTCTTTTCCTTTTCAGCCATTCTGTGGCATTTTTGGTGGTGTGCTTAGTGTCATTGTCATGTTGCATGAGCCAATCTTGGCCAATCTTTAGCTGTTGGACCGCTGGCTTCACATGTGATTCTAAAATACTTCAATATACAGAGGAGTTCATGGTCTCTTCAGATGCAACTTTGGAAACCAAAGCTGTTCTGCAATGCTGTTTTTAGAGAGAAGAGGCCTTCTCCAGGCAACCTTTCTAAACAAACCATACTGTTCAGTCCTTTTTCCAGTTGTACTGTCATGAACTTTGCCTTTCTTTTTGTAAAATAAATGATGACACGGTGTAATACGTCATGTGTTGTTGTTCATCTGAGGATGTATTTACCTACTTTGAAGAACTGCTAAGGACCAGATGATTTTTACTATGTCTTAATACATAAAACCATAGGACTCAAAGAGTGTGTGCTTTCTTTTTCACATTACTGTATATAAAACATTTCAGGGCTTCAGGTGGGGACTGTAGGGATGAAGATCAAAAGTTTTCCAGTGGTGGTTTACACTCTTCACTTACCTTGCCTACTGTGGGCTTCTCTGAGTCTGAGAAAGAGGGTAATAGTTTGAAAAACCTGACTAACTTGGAACATTGCACGTTCCTCAATTATCAAAGGAATGCTTAGCCACCTTCCTGTCCACTAAACAGTTCTTAGAAATCTGTATTGATAGTTTTTGGGCAGGAAATTGTTTCTTACTATCTTAACTAGAGCTGGATTACAGAAGGAAGACTTGATAAAAGGGCAAAGTTCTCTCTATCTAGAAGGTGTTGAGTGATTCCCCTGCCATAAGTATCTCTTACTGGGAAGTCATGGAATCAGTGGTCTCCCAATGAAGTTCTAAATGATCTTGAGTTCATCCTGTTATACCAATGCTTATGAGAAACAATTGATGGCTTTTTGATCATTGGATATGGCCCTGCAGGTTTAGAGGGGCAGTTCTAAACTTGGAGAACAGTGCCCTCATGTCGGAGAGACATTTTTTCCCAGGTTGAAAATAAGTAGATTTGCCTTTCCAGGTTGAAATGATTAGCTAGTGACATCACTGTTTCCAGGAAGATGTCCCGGGAGTGGTGCTTCTTTCATGTTCCCAACAAGGTGCTAGAGAGAATGACAGGAGCTCACCCCACCATGCAGCAGCACTCAGATTTCACACATGGGCTTGCTAACTTCCAACCAGAGTCCTAACCATTTGACCTTCCGCAATCCTGGTGGGGGAGATTACCCAAGGTAGAGAGTGAAGAGGTTGTGTCTCTACCAGAGGTGGTATTCATCCAGTTCTGAAAGGTTCTGGAGAACCAGTAGCGAACATTTTGAATAGTTTGGAGAACCGGCAAATAGGCTGGCCCTGCCCCCACTGCCTCCCAGCGTCCCAGATGATCTTCTTTTGTTGCCCTAAACAGGAGAATGGAACTGGAAAGCAGGTTAATGGGGTGAGGAGGGAATGGGGCTTTTGCAGTATCCTTCTCCTGCCACGACCACAAAGCCATGCCACACCCGGTAGTAAAAAAAATTGAATCCTACCACTGGTCTCCACCATCCTAAAGTGGTCAGTATGAGCTAAAACAACCCACTCCCAAAGGATCATTAGACTGTGCAACCAACAGAATGATCATTGAAACAGGTCAGATTATATCCACACCCGAAATTTGTTAGGGTGAAAAGAAGAAAATCACTTCAACATTGGCACAACCAAGAAAGGCTTACGGCTTTCTCAAATGTAGGCTGCTGATGAGGCAAACACAAAATCATGGAGAGACCCCAGAAAGAGAGGCTGTTGGGACATATCCATACCACTTTAGAAAACTCCTTTCAGATGAAGGTAGCAACCCTGGTTTCAGATGAAGCCTGTCAGATTCTATAAGCCCCAGAGTATGAATTATTACTAATCTACCTTTGCGAAGAAAGTTTCCTTTGCTGAAATCTAGAATCTCAGGAGGCATGAACGTGTAGTTTGCTCTAGAATCCACCTTCATGTTATCAAATGTAGCTTTATCCACCACATCATCCACCTCCTTTTCAGTTAGTTCTCTTCCTAGGAAGTTGCATATTTCCAGTACGGAACTTCTCAAATCCTGCAATTTGATACAGCTTTATATTAGTTTATCCCTAACAATGGAGAAAAGATGGAAAATTTTGGTGATATCTTTAGGGAATTCTCAAGATTACTTCTTCGTTATACATATCTTGCATATTAAACTTTAATTATTTTCAATCTCTTCTGAGCCCAATCAGGAAAATATTATGAGAGACTTTGGCTTAGATTTTGCTGATTACAGGAACATTGTGCTAATTGGATTTCCCTTATTTATTAAGTCTATCAAAAATTAGGTCAGCTTTGTTTTGCTAAACCGGTTTACAAGACATGCATCATGTGAATTCTAGCATGACAAGCCAAGTGCTCTCAAATATAGCTTTTAATAATCTTTTTAATGTCCAGCTGACGGCACTCTAGTTTCCTGGATCCTCCACCATGCTTTTGAAGAGATCGAAATTTATTTTTCTTCAGAGATCTCATCAGTCACCCAGGAGATCACAGAAGTAACCAAGATTGGCTACTCCCTATTGCATAAGTTACTTATACATGTCATCATTTCCAAAGCTTTCTGTGCTTAATGATTGTTCATATTGCACTACACAACACAAACAGATCTTACCTTTTTCATTTCTTCATAAGACAGGAAGAGAATATTGAAATCACCCTTATGAGCATTCCAGCCTTCTACATGGTCTAGCCACGGACTATAAAACCCTGATAGGAGGAAATGAGTTTAACATAAACATGAGGATTAATACTTGAATGTCCTGCACTTAATTTTATTATCCTGGTGGGCCTAAAGATCAAAGCATGATAGTTTAACAAGAGGCTATCCTAACATCTACATGGTCTAGTCACGAAATACAAAATACGAACTGCAAAACACTGATAGGTTCATCTCGGTCATGCAATGACCCAGCTACCATTATGTCCTATTCTAGTTAAACATTCATAATATTCAATAACAAAAATTTCTAATTCTTCTTTCTAAATCATTATTTGCAATTTGCATCCAATTTCCTTATGTTGTACCCTTGCCTATATATACCTTATTATCATCATCCCTCCTTTATTTACCTATATCCAATATCATAACATTTCCCCCCTAATATTCAAAACTTAACTATATCTAACTTAGTTCTTTTTGTAATTATTTTTTCTATAAAATCCAAGAGGGTTTCTAATCTTCCGTTCATGGCTACCATCCATTATTGCTTATCATGACACTACACATTGTATACATTATTATCATTATCAATTATTGGTTTATCTATATCTATTATCACTAAATTTCACTACGTTTAGCTATTTTTAAGTTATACTCTTCCATCTATCCACCTGTAGCTTTCCAGTAACAAAACAGTATCATATCTTCTGCTGTTTGTGGATCAGTCCTCTTATCTTCTCTTTAATCAATTTTGTATGGACTCCTCTTAGCAACTCTTTGCTTATAAAATCTCTCATGTAATTTCAATGCCCTTCTTCTGTTTCCTTAATCCGCTTATATTTAATTGTCAGTGGTGTTATCAATAATATTGCTAATAAGGTTTCTCTCTTTAAATCCATAAATTCTTTTATTTTTTCTTCTTCTGTATCTTACCATCTGAAGTAAGTTTCGCCTCCATTTAATTCCTCTTTCAATATTCCACTCTTTGCATTTTCAGACCAATCACCATTAATATCAGGAGTTTTAGTTTGTTTATATTCATTTTCCTCTTCGGTTTTTTGAATTTTAACTGCCACTTTATCCATTTGATAAGCCTCTTTAACTTCTCCCTCATATTTTGCTGTCAATTGGATTAAATCATCCAACTTCTTCTCAATCTTCTCACATGTATTTGATAATTTTGAGCAGTTCTGCTGTGAAGGGAGGAAGAAAACTTTGGCTTCTCTCTGCTGCAGCATTCAACGTGGCTGTTTTTCTCCTTCTCAGGCTCATGCACACAGAGCAAACATGAGAAGGAGGCGAGAATAGCCAGGTTGAAAGCTAGAAGACTTGCCCAAACTTTTCTGTGGGTTCTGTGGGCGTGGTTTGGGTGGGTGTGGCTTGGTAGAAAGGTATTGCCCCACCTTGCCATCAGTGACGTTGAGTTTGCCACGCCCACTCAGTCACATAAAGACCCTCACCAAGCCACGTTACCCAACCGGTAGGGAAAAAAATTGAAACCACCACTGGTCAGGTAGCTATGGAAATCTAAATCAATGAACAAATGCTGTACAATTTTTAAAAATAAAGAAGAATTTAATGTTACTCTGGTCTATGATCCCTGCAGAGTTGAGAATTAAAAATTACAAGATTACATAAAGACCATTCTTGGAAGGTCATTTCTGATTCAAGCCATTTGAAAATTTATATCACACGTTATTTTCCTCCACTGAGCTGGAAATAGGCTCATGGATCCTCCTGAATATCCCAGCAGAACTTGAAGGGCAGCTTTTCCATCCAAAGATTTTTGATTTAAAATGTACAATTCAATATGAATGAAATATAAAGAATGATTGTAGTAAAGCATGAAATTTATTTGTAACCAATCAACATGCTTTCTGGAAGATGTAATGAAGAATGTTTTTGTGTGTGTTTTTTGTTTAATTAAAACAATAAAATATTAAAAAGAAGAAGAAAAAAAACAAAAAAAGTTTTTTAAAAAAGTCATTTTAGCAATTTTCTTCCCAAGTTAATTCAAAATGTATATCCAAATGTTCCTCTATTTTTCCCCAAGCACTAGGGAGGATTGTATTCAAAACCAGACACTTTTGCTGTGTGTGTGTGTGTGTGTGTGTGTGTGTGTTTGCTTCTGGTCTCCAGAACGAATTTCACCCGTTTTTCAAATTTTGGTCCCATTCACATCTCCCTTAGGATTCAGAGCCTTGCAAGGATCCCTGACTTGTTTATAGCGCAGGGCTGCATGGCTGCCTGCAAAAACGGGCGTGGGGGTGGGGACGGCGGCAGGAGCTTACCTCCTAGGTGCTGGCCGCACCGCACAAACTACCGCGTGTTGCCCCGGGGAAGGGATGTCTGGCCACCACCAAAGGGCTTCTGCCAAGGTGCCCCCTGCAGGCAAAATAGCGAGCGAGCGAAGGAGGATCAGGCAGGGTACTGAGGCCCCTTTGCCTCTCTTCGCTCCCACTTTGTCTTGATGAGGTTGCTGCAGCTGCCGGGCACAGACGGATGGAGGTAGCCAGAGCGGCCTGGGCAGGCGAGCGGGTGAGTATGGAAGATTAGGCAGCTCGCTCACCCTCCCGCCCTCCCAGGCTGCCCCGCCGCTCTGACTACCTCTGTCCGTCCGCACCCGACAGCTGCGGGGACCTCATCAAGACAAAGTGGGAGTAAAGGGAGGCGAAGGGGCCTCCCTTTGATCGCTCGCTCCCACTGCCCGTCTGCACTATGCTAGCCCTGCCCACTGCTTACTGAGCCATATAGCTCAGGATTAAGATACCAGCGCTGTAAAGGAATTGTTCTGAATAAATGCTTTTGTCATTTTTTTCAAGCATGTCTCAACTGAAGCTTCCTTACTGTGCTTTATTTTATTTTTTTCATCAAGTTGGAAATGGACTCCGTTCATCGTGGATATCACAGCAAAATTTGAAGGGCGAATTTGCTGCTCCTTAAAAAGATTTTACTCAACGCGACCGTCAGGGTGCATTTCTCAGTCACCAGTAGTATTTGTTACAGGGAGCAGAGAGAACTTGCAGGTAGCAATGAGCAGAAGAACATTTCTTGTTTATTTTGGAAAGGACTGGGTTGGCGTTACATGTGGGATGAAGTCTGCATCATGACATCACAATGCAAATTATGTGATTTAGTCCCTCAGCTAATAAATGCAAAGATGTGATGACAGAGTTATCATCATCATTACAAGTAGTCCTCGTTTAGTAACTGCAATTGGGACCCACAATTTGGTGGTTAAGAGAAGCAGTTGTTAAGCGAAGCATCACAATATAATGATCTTACTTTATATTTTCCTTTGCTTTACAAACCTACGAAGGACATACATGTGAGGACTGGTTGCAAAGTTACTTTTTCAGCACTGTTGTTCATCTACGGTCACCACACAAGTGTCCATTTTCTATTATGGGATTACCTCCAAATAAGATACTACTTGGTGTCCACTTTGAGCAGAGCTTTTTTTCTCATAACAATCTGAATGGGGAGATGACTTTCAGGGAATTCAGCAGCAGCATGATGATTATATTGTTTGTAGACTTTTCAGCAGGCTGTTTTTCCAGATTCAGCCTTTACAAGGTAATTGCTCTTAGGAATTTTTCAGTGGGTCCAACCATCTTTCATTAACCAATTTCGTTGTATTTATTTTGTACAATGACAATAAAGACTATACTATACTAACCTCCTGTTTCTCCACTACTGATAAATTAACTTTGTTCCCAAGGCACTTGTGCAAAAATTTTGAAACCATGAATTATCACTAAGCATAGTAGTAGCATAATCTCTTTATTCTTCTGCGTCCCTTCATCTTATTCTTTTGCTTTCCAATTTTAACATTTACCTTTTACATGGGTTTGGGGCTCCTTGGTTCTCGGAGAATTGCCATTGTTGGTGATGGATGGGGTTGTGCTGTGCCAGACAGACTCAGTGTGTGATCTGTGAGTTCTTCTGGATTTGCAACTTCTGCTCAAAGAGCAGGTGGTGGTCATGGCCAGGGGGTCTGTCTGAAATTATGGGTTGTGTACCCTTGCATCTTTCCTGGACCAACCTGCCCTCCTCATGGTCCTGTGCTCCAGCTATCTCCTGTTTGAAGTACTGTTATGCACTGTGCAAGGGCTTATCCAGAAGTTACAATTAGTTCAAAATTTCTGCACACTTGAAATGTGTGCATGTGTCACCTCTTGTGATTGAAGGCAAAAGGAGAAGGTGACACAATGGGATAAGATTGTTAGATAGTCTCATCAATAGTCTCAGGGAGACAGTAGATGACAGGAGGCCTGGCATGCTACGGTCCATGAGTCATGAAGAATCAGACATGACTCAGCAACCAACAACAACACCTCTTGTGGGAGTTGCATTGATTACTGATCTGCTTCTGGAGGCAGTTCAAGATGCTCTATGGGGCTTGGAGCCAGCATGTTTGAAAGACTGTCTGTGTTAGGGTGTAACCAACAGGTTGGGTAGACAATATATTGCACAAGGCATGTTATGTATCTTTAAGAGAGGAGCTCTGCTAATTAGTAGATTACAGCATTTAAATTGCAGCTGATGTTGTTGCTCTCTCTCTCTCTCTCTTGATTGATGTATGATAACTGCTGTCTAACTGTTACTACTGTTGCTACTACTTACTGTGTGTAAGTTATTTGCTACTTGTATCCAAGTTATCTTGGTAGTATTGGACTGTTTTTTCTGTGTATGACTTTTTGGCTGTGTTTATGGATTTTGCTATATTCTTCAAAAAGTAAAGTTTATTTTGTTACTTTACTATCCATTATTCAGTGTGGTTGCTTTATCTATCGCACGCTGCGTATACTTTACAGGGTTGCTCTGTTATAACCTCGACCTGGGGTTCATTGCTAGTGCTTAATCGCACCAGTACCTAACATTGGTTATGGGCCCAGATGCCCTGCCTTAACCATATTTTTTTTTTAAGCACCACTTTTTGAAGGTGTAACTGTGGTCACTGTTGCTGAGGTGGGTGAGGGAATTTGAGTTTTACACTTTTAATGTTGGAAGCCACCTGGAGGTGGCTATATGAGCTAGGTGGCTATATGAACTTGTTTAAATAATAAATAACATAATTTGATGAGATGTAGGTTATATGCCTTTTTTTCAATCTCTTACCTGCCCATCCATGGGGTGCCAAGATTTGTAGTACCCGGAGTATGTTAGCTCCCCCCCCCAAAAGAAACCTTTAAAAACTTGATTTTCTCTTTAGGAATTGGGCTAAGATGATTTGTGAAGGAATGTGTATCTTCAGGGAAGCGGGAAATATAAAAAATGGATCTAGCTGTTGCGAATATGTTGGTTTTGGATTTTTTCTTGTCATATTCTTTTTTTCCCCTATGTTGTCTTTGTGAGTCTCTATTTCATGTATAACACCCAAAGTCAGGTAGCTATGGAAATCTAAATCATTAAACAAATGCTGTACAATATTTAAAAATAACACAGAATTTAATGTTACCATGGTCTATGATCCCTGAAGAGTTGAGAATTAAACATTACAAGGTGATATAAAGATTCTTCTTGGAAAGTCATTTCTGATTCAAGCCGTTTGAAGGTGTGCATCAGACATTATTTTCCTCCAGTGAGCTGGAAATAGGCTCATGGATTCTCCTGAATATCCCAGCAGAACTTGAAGGGCAGCTTTTCCATCCTCTTCTTAAAGACACGGTCAAACCTTTCACTCTGGGCAACAGTCATGAGGTTCTTCCAGTCCCCAACAGTGCCTGGGAAACAATGGTTAAAAATATGTCAACAGTTTTTTTTATTCAATTAAACTAGAGGCTATTTATGTCATCCTGTCATCAAAATTGTCATTCTTATGCATTTTTCTGTGACTAAGTTTGTGTATGAATGTATATACAGTCATGTAAACAGGATGTATAGCCTGCTTGAATTCCATGGTTTTATGTATGCGAACATAGTAAAAATCTGCTCCTTAGCAGTTCTTAAAAGCAAGTAAATACAACCTCAGATGAACAACATGACATTACATCATGTCCTGATTTATTTTATAAAAATGGAACCAAAATGGAAAACTTACGATTCAATAGTTTTGGAAGAATATTGGCCCACTATTCTTTAGAACCTTGCTTCACTTAATTGAAGTTTGTGAGCATTTGTTTATGTACAGTTCATTTGAGGTCCCAGCATTTCAATCAGGTTGAGGTCTGGACTTTGACTGGGCCATTGCAACACCTTAATTCTTTTCCTTTTCAGCCATTCTGTGGCATTTTTGGTGGTGTGCTTAGTGTCATTGTCATGTTGCATGAGCCAATCTTGGCCAATCTTTAGCTGTTGGACCGCTGGCTTCACATGTGATTCTAAAATACTTCAATATACAGAGGAGTTCATGGTCTCTTCAGATGCAACTTTGGAAACCAAAGCTGTTCTGCAATGCTGTTTTTAGAGAGAAGAGGCCTTCTCCAGGCAACCTTTCTAAACAAACCATACTGTTCAGTCCTTTTTCCAGTTGTACTGTCATGAACTTTGCCTTTCTTTTTGTAAAATAAATGATGACACGGTGTAATACGTCATGTGTTGTTGTTCATCTGAGGATGTATTTACCTACTTTGAAGAACTGCTAAGGACCAGATGATTTTTACTATGTCTTAATACATAAAACCATAGGACTCAAAGAGTGTGTGCTTTCTTTTTCACATTACTGTATATAAAACATTTCAGGGCTTCAGGTGGGGACTGTAGGGATGAAGATCAAAAGTTTTCCAGTGGTGGTTTACACTCTTCACTTACCTTGCCTACTGTGGGCTTCTCTGAGTCTGAGAAAGAGGGTAATAGTTTGAAAAACCTGACTAACTTGGAACATTGCACGTTCCTCAATTATCAAAGGAATGCTTAGCCACCTTCCTGTCCACTAAACAGTTCTTAGAAATCTGTATTGATAGTTTTTGGGCAGGAAATTGTTTCTTACTATCTTAACTAGAGCTGGATTACAGAAGGAAGACTTGATAAAAGGGCAAAGTTCTCTCTATCTAGAAGGTGTTGAGTGATTCCCCTGCCATAAGTATCTCTTACTGGGAAGTCATGGAATCAGTGGTCTCCCAATGAAGTTCTAAATGATCTTGAGTTCATCCTGTTATACCAATGCTTATGAGAAACAATTGATGGCTTTTTGATCATTGGATATGGCCCTGCAGGTTTAGAGGGGCAGTTCTAAACTTGGAGAACAGTGCCCTCATGTCGGAGAGACATTTTTTCCCAGGTTGAAAATAAGTAGATTTGCCTTTCCAGGTTGAAATGATTAGCTAGTGACATCACTGTTTCCAGGAAGATGTCCCGGGAGTGGTGCTTCTTTCATGTTCCCAACAAGGTGCTAGAGAGAATGACAGGAGCTCACCCCACCATGCAGCAGCACTCAGATTTCACATATGGGCTTGCTAACTTCCAACCCAGAGTCCTAACCATTTGACCTTCCGCAATCCTGGTGGGGGAGATTACCCAAGGTAGATAGTGAAGAGGTTGTGTCTCTACCAGAGGTGGTATTCATCCAGTTCTGAAAGGTTCTGGAGAACCAGTAGCGAACATTTTGAATAGTTTGGAGAACCGGCAAATAGGCTGGCCCTTCCCCCACTGCCTCCCAGTGTTCCAGCTGATCTTCTTTTGTTGCCCTAAACAGGAGAATGGAACTGGAAAGCAGGTTAATGGGGTGAGGAGGGAATGGGGCTTTTGCAGTATCCTTCTCCTGCCACGACCACAAAGCCATGCCACACCCGGTAGTAAAAAAAATTGAATCCTACCACTGGTCACCACCATCCTGAAGTGGTCAGTATGAGCTAAAACAACCCACTCCCAAAGGATCATTAGACTGTGCAACCAACAGTCTCCGCCCCGAGTCCTTTTTGGGAGAGGGGGCGGTCTAGAAATGCGAAGAATAAATAAATAAAATAAATAAAATAAACAGAATGATCATTGAAACAGGTCAGATTATATCCACACCCGAAACGTGTTAGGGCGAAAAGAAGAAAACCACTTCAACATTGGCACAACCAAGAAAGGCTTACGGCTTTCTCAAATGTAGGCTGCTGATGAGGCAAACACAACATCATGGAAAGACCCCAGAAAGAGAGGCTGTTGGGACATATCCATACCACTTTAGAAAGCTCCTTTCAGATGAAGGTAGCAACCCTGGTTTCAGATGAAGCCTGTCAGATTCCAAAAGCCCCAGAGTATGAATTATTACTAATCTACCTTTGCGAAGAAAGTTTCCTTTGCTGAAATCTAGAATCTCAGGAGGCATGAACGTGTAGTTTGCTCTAGAATCCACCTTCATGTTATCAAATGTTGCTTTATCCACCACATCATCCACCTCCTTTTCAGTTAGTTCTCTTCCTAGGAAGTTGCATATTTTCAGTATGGAACTTCTCAAATCCTGCAGTTTGATACAGCTTTATATTAGTTTATCCCTAACAATGGAGAAAAGATGGAAAATTTTGGTGATATCTTTAGGGAATACTCAAGATTACTTCTTCGTTATGCATATCTTGCATATTAAACTTTAATTATTTTCAATCTCTTCTGAGCCCAATCAGGAAAATATTATGAGAGACTTTGGCTTAGATTTTGCTGATTACAGGAACATTGTGCTAATTGGATTTCCCTTATTTATCAAGTCTATCAAAAATTAGATCAGCTTTGTTTTGCTAAACCGGTTTACAAGACATGCATCGTGTGAATTCTAGCATGACAAGCCAAGTGCTCACAAATATAGCTTTTAATAATCTTTTTAATATCAAGCTGACGGCACTTTAGTTTCCTGGATCCTCCACCATGCTTTTAAAGAGATAGAAATTTATTTTTCTTCAGAGATCTCATCAGTCACCCAGGAGATCACAGAAATAACCAAGATTGGTCACCTCTGCTACTCCCTATTGCATAAGTTACTTATACATGTCATCATTTCCAAAGCTTTCTGTGCTTAATGATTGTTCATATTGCACTACACAACACAAACACATCTTACCCTTTTCATTTCTTCATAAGACAGGAAGAGAATATTGAAATCACCCTTATGAGCATTCCAGCCTTCTACATGGTCTAGCCACGAACTATAAAACCCTGATAGGAGAAAATGAGTTTAACATAAACATGAGGATTAATACTTGAATGTCCTTCACTTAATTTTATTATCCTGGTGGGCCTAAAGATCAAAGCATGATAGTTTAACAAGAGGCTATCCTAACATCTACATGGTCTAGTCACGAAATACAAAATACGAACTGCAAAACACTGATAGGTTCAACTCCGTCATGCAATTATACAGCTACCATCTGTGTCAGGGATAGCAATAACATTAGCACTTAGACTTATATACCGCTTCATAGTGCTTTTACAGTCCTCTGTAAGCGGTTCACAGAGTCAGCATATTGCTCCAACAATCTGGATCCTCATTTAATCCACCTCGGAAGGATGGAAGGCTGAGTCAACCTTCAGCCTGGTGAAATTCGATCTACCAAACTGCTGGCAGCTGGCAGTCTACAGAAGTAGCCTGCAGTATTGCATTGTGACAACTCCACCACCACAGCTCTTTCTACATTGTTAATGCTTGAGTTTCCTCCATTGTGATGCTGGTGGGCCTAAAAATCAAAGCAGGACAGCACAACTGAAGGGCTGCCCTACCGTCACTGAAGAATGAGAGTTGTAATTAATGTGGTTGCATACTCCAACTTGTTATGGGGGGATTTCTGTTAAGATGCTCCTATATTGTTTTGTTTCTTTGCTTTTTCTTATTTGGAACTTTTGGGGCAATCTGGTTTAATTTTTTTATACTTCTTCAAATATTCAAAGAACTCTGATTATCTCTTTTCTCTTTCCAATCCTTAAATCGCTTCCTCTGTGATATCATTTGAGTATTTGGTTCTTTAACTAACATTCATTTTTTAAAAAAACTTTACATTCTATCCATCCATTCCAATGCATTAACATCCCTATTTTGAACTGCTAAACAATTTCTCTCCATTTTCTCCTCCATATTAAGTATATCTTAGTATTTCTCATCTCTCTCCATAAGAAGCTGCCTTCTCTTGCCTCTCCCTCTCACTTTTACATCAAAGTTGTCCTAGGAGCCCTTCATTCTTCTGTACCCACTCTTCCTACAAAAAATATTTTTGTAGAATATTTGCATTATAGAGAATCATTATTTATTTCTTATGTAAGGAGAGAGAGTGTATTGTTTGTTCTTGGTGGGAAGAGGATTGAAATATATTCATAGTCTCTTATCTAAAACAAAAATGGACAAAATGTTGATACGATCAAATTCTTCTTACCTTTGCCAGCCACAAACTTTTCAAAGAATATATCAAAGTCTTTTGGGGTTTCTATTCTGACTAATAGTTTGTGAAAATGATAGTTAGAAGCCAAGACATCCTTTGGATTTCGAAACACATAAATGATCTGTAAGATAAAGATGATAATACCTAGTCAAAAAAACAAGAAAAAAACAAGAAAAAAGAGAGATTGACAGCAAAGCGTACAGAGAGTTTATCAAGTAACTCTCATACATTCATCTAACAGGTTCCATTCTATCACGGGATCTCAAAGCTCATTAGGAAAACCATGTTTGAGAGCCTTCCAGCAGACCACCAGGATTGGGGCCAACATCGACTTGGGGCAGTGCTTCTCAAATAGTTGGGCGCGCCCCCCAGGGGGGGCGCGAGGCTCCGTAAAGGGGGGCTCGTTTGATCAGAGTGGGCGCTCCGGTGCATCTCCTCTGCCCGCTTTTGTTCCGCCCTGGTGGCAGGGATTGCCCGTCAGGATCACTGAGCCTGCCCGCGTCTCTCTTCCCTCAGCCGCCCCTTCTCTTTCTCCTTCTTCCGACCGGCCCTCACAGTCGCGACTCAAGCCTATCCATCTCGGGCAGTCACAACAAGGCGACTGCTCCTCCTGCGGCCAGCGGCGGCGCCCATTTATCAGGCCTCCGACCCGGAACCTTTATCGGCTGCTGGAGCCGTATGGGAACCGGATCTAATGCCGGCTAAATGGGTGGGAAGTAAGGCGGGGCCCCGGTGGAGAGAAGCGAAACCCGGGCTTCAAGGATGCGTCTCTGTCTGGAGAGTTTCCAAGGCTCCGTGGTAAGGAAAGGCGAGAGTTTCCTAAGCTTAGAGCGCTCCGGTGTTTTATCCCGCTCTCCTTCCCTTTGAGCCCCACTGCAGAGAAGCTCGTTGAGGAAACCAATCGGCGAGCATTTGGTTGGCATAAAAGTCAAAAGCCTCTGCAGCTCCCTCCCTCCCTAAGTCGGCGGTCATCTTAAGGACCACTTGGACAGTCTTCACATCTGGGATGCGTGGGTCTTTCCCACTGAGACGAGCAGGTGTTGTTTCTAGAAATCACTGCATGCAGGATATATATGTGTGTGTATTCATGCATATACAAGTGTCATTTCTTCACTGTTATCACAGAAGTGAGTACACCCCTTAACATTTTGTAAATATTTAAGTATACTTAAATATTTACAAAATGTTAAGGGGTGTACTCACTTCTGTGATACTCTATATATAAATATATGTATGTATATGTTCTAGCTGTGCTCCTTTAAATCTTTTCTGCTACAGTTAATAAAGCTATTCTTTGTTGTAAATTGATCCACATTTCTTTCTTTTTTTATTCTCTTATACGTTAATAAGGATACAGTGTTATGCAGAGGTGTACTTATAACAATTTTATAGACAAATGATACTATTTACAGTCGCGCGGGGCGCGCGAAATGTTTTCTTCTTCCTAGGGGGGGCATGACAGAAAATCATTGAGAATCACTGACTTGGGGGAAAGATTTTCCATA